>NC_072015.1:33126083-33824083 GCF_027791375.1 Indicator indicator | reverse complement strand
CATTTCTCCTGGGAAAGCACTGCCATCCTGTTTGGTTTTACGCCTCTCACGTCAGATGAGCCAAAAGCCAACGTGAAGCTAACGCACCAGATTTCACATCACCCGCTTGCCCAAGCAGCTGGGGAAACTGCTTTAGCTGAGCTGTGCTCTTTCACTCATTTCAGATTGTTGTGTTAATTAAAAAGTCTTGCTCTTGTGTTACGCAGTGCACAGGAAGCAAGGAGGAGACTCCTCACTTTATAATCAGTTAGTCAATAGCTCCCAGCACTCCCACCACTGCTACGCACAGAGCCAGCCTTGCGCTGTCGGTTTGACAGGCTGTGGGAGGATGCTGCGTAGGAGACTCCTCCTGTTATGCAGAGTCAGCCTGAGCTCCTTCACAATGGGAGCTTTCCGCAGCAGTGCAACATAAAAGCCTCCCTAAAACTGCAGGACCGTCTAAGTAAATCTCCCAAATGGGCAGCCAGCCCCACAAAAATCCACTCAAACAAAAGGCAGTTGCTAGCTGATGAGTAACTATGGATGTGTCACCTTTGGGCTCACCCCAACCCCCAACCCAACAAGTGAAAAATATTACTATTGTCACCTCCTAGCTTACACTCAAGAATTTCCAACTTGGAAGTGCTACAAGAAGTGAGTCACTCTATATACCTTGGCAGTGATTTGCAAGCCAACAGGGAATATCCAGAAGGAAATCATGTCACCAATTGGTGAGGCAGCAACTATGTTTACCAGCTTAAACGAGTTTGTGTTTCAGTACCTCTCGTTAAGTATGGCCGACAGCAAATCTTCAATTCACAAGTCATAAAATTCTGTTCAGAAGTAATTTACAACTTTATATGCCTGAAAATTTGATGAAGAAAAATATTGGATAATAAGATCACACCAACTTGTGCGTTGTTTTGCATACCTGCATTGCCCCTGCCAAATCTCTGCAAGTTCTTCAGCGGAGTGGGAAGGGGAAGTCAGAGAGCTGCCACCTTGTCCTCTCTGGGCAGCAGGAGGAACATGGGAAAGAGCAAACCAAAGGAAGCCTTTGTAAATGGGAGCTAGGTGTGGTGGCACAGGGAACCCATGGCAACAGTAACCAGAGCAGCTGAGCATGGACAGGAACAAGGCAGGAAAGCTGCCATCCTGAGTGGCTTAGACAGCCTGAAAAAGATTGTTTTCTGAAGCTAAAGCTGACTATTATTAAGAATTTACAAGGTGTGAGCAAGGTAGTTAGAAGAGGGAAAAAATAGGGAAAAAACCCTATCCAAATAAATTCCATACTGGTCAACTAAGTTTTCAGGGAAGTATCAACAAAGGAGACACAGAACCACTGTGTCAAATGAGATGCTTAATACTGTCCAAAATGATAACTATTCACTATCTAAACCTAAGAATAAACTGGGGAATTAAGGGCTCTCAACACATCAATACTATACGTTCAACACTACAGAACCTCTAGCAATTTACACACTTGCTACCTGTATGGTGGGCAGTGCTAAAGGTGCGTAGTAATGCACTTAAGGAAGTCTTCCATACTTCACATCAAATAAACTCTTTGCATGGCTTGCTTACATTTTCAGCTAGGAGTTTACTTTCAAGAAGGGTTAATGGAGATGTATCAATTTCATCACTGAAGCGGTGAGGACATCAGCACAGAGTCAGGCTTATAGCATGGTAAAGTTAGGATGAATGTCAGACCAAAGGCTAGCTAAGAAGCCATGAAAATATCACCAAGCAGTCACTTGAGAGAAAGTGCATTAATTGAGCAAAATCCTTAAGCTGGCTTTCCTTTGTCTACAGATCTATTATCCCCAGCAGATTTATTCTTTCCAGAGCATGCCAACTGCTTTCATCACCAGAAATGCTTTATAAATGATAAAAGCTGGATGCTTACATGAGCAAGGATCAAATACAACAATTGCAAGTTTTCAAAGTGATTTGCAAACACTAAGGACATGACCCCTCTCTACTACATTGATTCAGAAAGCAGGAGATAGGATAGGGAGAAGGTGACAAGATTTAAGAAATTTTAAAACTGTCTGACAACAGACTACATAAACACCCTTTCTAGCCTTTTTTTCTTTGTGCATATTACAGCAAGTCTTTAGGATGCTTTTCTGAAGTTCTCAAATGGTAGAAAGTAACAATGAACACAAACTCTTTCCTCTTCTCTGGAATTTATAGACACTAAATTTTAGTAAGCATTAAAATAACATGCAATAGTTTGACTAAGATGCTTCAGTCCTCAAGCTTTATCTCCTTCACTGTTGTACAGTCTATACCTTGTCAGCTGCCTATGGTTAACCAGCAGAAGCAAAGGTGGCACATTTTTAACAGTGCAACCCCCAAACAAAACATAAAAACCTGGCAAGGCCCAATTTTCTTTTAATAAAATACTAGGTCTCTGCTACTCATTTGGTAGGACACTTTAAACATCCTTTTTTTCTAACCAGACAGAAACTCTGTCATTGCAAACAAGACACCATTACAAGACCAGTGTTCATTTCTTCTCAGGAGTAAACAGCTTTCTGAAATTTGCTCTTAAATCTCCATTTTTGAGGTATCAGTGCATGGGGCAGCACACAGAAAATGTCCCTGACTGGCATTTGCAGTTATTCCAGATAGTGATAGTTGTTCATGCAGGTATTACAGCTGTCAGCACACACACATCACCAACCACAATCATTTGCAGACTCTTCAAAAATGCCTGTCCTTTTACAACAGTGTTTTCACTAAACTCATTTCAAGATATCACTTGTGTTACAATGGAGATAAATGGATGCAAGTGATCAGCTTGCTAAAGCATTTACAATAGGAGTAACTTGTAAAGTTTGAAAACCCAGTGTAGGCAGAATGTTTGCACAGCAAGTTCTCTTTAGAAACAGGCTGAAACTCTGAACCACCATTCCTTTCACAGGGGGCTTTGCTAGCTCTGTTGCCTACTACCAGTTTTCACCAGCTCAGCAGTGGACACCATCTAAGAAACCACTTCCAAACTCACCTTCTCTCTCAGTCTCAGTCTACAGGCAAGGTAAAGCAGCTAAGAAAGTTCAGAACTCCTGTGGAGCACTATGATTCAGAATGAGGGAACAGTTCTTTTCTTTCTATAAATTTACACAAGATCAATATTGGTAATTTCTATCAATTGCTCTGGAAGGGAAGGCCACTCAAAAGAAAACAAAAAATAAACAAAAAAAACCCAACCACAAAACACCCCCCCCCCCGAAAAAAACCCAACCCAAACAAACCCCAAAACTCCCCTACAACAAAAATCAAACCCCAACCCCCCCCCAAACAACAATGTATCATGCCTCTTTCCTCCTCCTGCATTTTTATTTTCCCCTCATCATGTCGAATGGAGCATGAAAGCTGTTGCTCTATCCCGTTGGCTGTCACTCTCTGCCAGCAACACACCCGAGAAGATTCTAGCTCTAAAATCTACACACTCGGTTATAACCTGTCAGCAGCTGTATGTAAAAACTATGCTGGATTGCATCCTTCAAACAATTTCCATCAGAGGAAGTCATGCTGTCAGCAGGATGCAGAAGATGGAGACATTCCTGTTTACTGTTACACTTGAAAATTTACTTGGGAGGGGACTTCCAATTAAAAGATAATACCTGAAGCACCAATTTGTGTGTCATGAACACAACTGTTTAACTAGAAGACCAACCTAAAGTTTGTTGATGAAGAATCATTGCAGAAGGTGAGGAGCAACTAACATGCAAAGAATAGAACACGCAGGAAAACATTGCACAATGTTTGTTCATGGTAGGAAGTGATACCAGAGGAGAGACGTGGTCTTGTCCTCAGAGGACACTCATGCAGAAAGGTGTATGCTGTGTCATGCTACTGCACTCCCAAGGCTCAAACTGCTGTATAGATTCTGATATTGAGCTGCAGGAATGCAGAGACTTCAGCTCACAAAAGCTATGAGCTGTCATTTTATGGCTTGAGTTGGTGACGTTCTGCGTTTCAGACATGCTCTTGCAGATCCCCTGTTCTCCTGATTAAATCACGAGGCACTGCCCGGATGTTGGCTCACTAAGAGGTACCTCAGACTTGCAATTCAAACATGACCATATACAAAGGTAAGCAGAGAATCACTACAGTTTCCAAGAGTGAAATAACACTGGCAAAGCTAGGACAGTCAGTGTGAGGAGAACACACCTAACATCCCACAGCATGCATGAGTGGCTTCCACATGCTCCAGCCAGGGCTGAGCACAGCTCTATCCTGTTCTCAGCCAAGTAATCACCACAGAATGGGGAGAGGGGAAGTAGACAAATTGTGAGTCTTCCCACCTCCAAATAAAAGCAAGATTCTTTCCCAGAGTTGGGAGAGACAAACACACATGCTCAGGCTGTGACCACACCTCTCATAAGCAAGGACAGCAAGACCCTCAGAAGTGTAATTGGCTCATTGAGAGCCATACACAGCAGATTTCGGTTCTGGTTATTCACGGATGGCAGATTCATACCAATTGCACACCTTTGCCAAACCCACCCAACAAGCCCAGGTGGAACCCTCCAACACTGCCAGCTTCCCATGGACATACCTCATCTTTGCTATCTAAACTCCACCCTCTGCTCTTTCATCCTGACAAGTGACTAGGCTGTTCAGGATGCTCAGGACTGATTAGCAAATTACTTTTGATTACTGCTGATTGTATTAATATAAAAGCAGCCCTTCAGAAGCTGGATCTACACAACACTGAATGGTTATGGGGGGGGGGGGGGGAATAGCAACCTCACACCAATAAAAAACAGGGCCATTGATAGGTGAACCATCTGGAGAACAAATCATTTGGCAGCTATTGGCCTGATTGACTCTGCTCATGCAGCAATCCTTTCTGTTTAGTCTCTCCTGACAGACATCTTCAAGGCAGGGACTGCCTCCACAGTTCTGGTACATTGAGTCTTCAAATTCTAAACACAAAATAGAGATGGTTCAAGCTTGTGGAAGAGGGGATGGTTGTAAAAGAAGCACTGGTTTGTAAACAATCTTTGAAAATTTCCTGTAAAAGGAATGCAATATTTTTGGCATATATCAATATGAAATACCAATAAACATGCATTTTGCAATTTTAAGTCACACCTTTTCACCTGCTTTGGCCCACTGCTATCTGGAAGACAGCCATACTATACTGAACATATCACAGCTTCCAAATCTAGACAGAATAGGCCTAAAGACAGTCTGGATTTAATTCAAAAAGCAACTTTGCCTCAGCTGAGCTGTATCAGTGATGCTGCTTGTGAACAGGCAACCTAAGAGAAGGGAAAGGCCATCTCAGCTTTACATTTCACTTTGGCCACAGGAGAGATTTCCATTGTGAAAGCTTTGCAGTATCTAAAATATGCTTGAGAGGCAGTAGGAAAGAAATATCAATATTGCTAAGTTACAAAGTAGGGCTAAAACTAGAGGTTAGTTACAAGTACCAGGTCTGCTGGTAGTTTTGCTGATAGGACAAGGCTCTATCCACAAGCCAGTTCCAGCATGCTTCTCCATTTACTCATAGTACAACTTTGGGTCTCAGACTGAAAACTTTACACACCTGTAGTACCCAAGCTTGAATTTGGACAGACTTCCATTCTTCCATCTAGCTTTTGTGGCAAATTCAATCAGTCCCTCCTGTCTTCTCAGGCTGCCATAGGCCATGCCATGGCATAAACCTAACTTTATCACAGGATTGCTACAGCTGTATCTTTATCCAGTTAGGATAGTGGATTTTGTGGCCAGGTAGAAGCACTTCCTCTTTGACAGCCTCTGAGCAATTTGGAAGAAGTGACTACTGGTTCCTGCAGGTCACTGAGTATGGCTTTTAGCCTCTCCCTGTGGAAGTCTAGATGTTTGGAATTCATCAGGTTAATGAAAGAGCAGTTAATACTGCCAGCAGTTCCACAAACCAATATTTATGAAATTATTTTCACCTTAACCATTTCTTGACTGTGGGACCTCAAATGCATTGAGTGGTGGTTCTTTAACCAAGGCCAAGTTAATTCAGTTATCCTCCTCTCAGAATTACTACATAATTATAAACCTTTTAAAAAAATCCAACCCAAACAACCAAACAAAAAACCCAACCCTTAAAAAAAACAAACAACAAAAAAACCCCCCACAAACCCCATATAAATATCCCAGGAGCACAGGATTATTTCATGCAGTTTAGGTGCAAGTTTATAGCAGAAGGCTAACAAGTCAGAACCAACAAGTTATTGTGTAGGCTGAAAACACTGGTCCGTAGCAGCAAATATTTCCTATGTTCACTCAGCTCAAAAGACTGAGTGTAGCCTGCTCCAAGTGTGATTTTGCAGGCTCTGCTTTGCAAAGGATGCTTTTCAAGTCAAGAGAGACCTGTTAAGTAGTCACATATAACAGAGAGAGCTCTATATCAACTATTTCTCTATGCCTTTACAGTAATTAGCAATGTTATGGATGTTATCACCTGATCACACAGGCACCACCTGTAAAGCAGCTGCTGAGGGAAGCAGGTAGGAAAGAAAGTAATGACTTTTACTTAAGGAGGAACACCTGAAGGATCATTAACAAAAATCCCAATGATTGTGAGGTAGTAATTGGCTGTGCATCTGTCCTGGGTTCAGAACAAATCTTTGAAAATTCTCTAGCAATCCTCAGGAAGTCCCAGATCAAACAGGCAGTGAAGAACTCTGCCCTCATCAAGTGCCTCCTGAGAAAAAAACCGTACGTGTCCACACACGCATGCTGGGACACAGATAATGGAAAGCTCTGCAGAGTACTCCCTGAAGCCAGGCCATGTGGCTAACATCAGAGGGACTGGAAACTCTGTGTGAATATATCTGCACAGAAGGCAGCCTTTACAGTAAGACTGTTGACTGTGTGACATGCACTGCTCCTACTGTTACTGGCCAGCAATGTGCTCCAAAAGGGTGACTGCTGTATGTTTAACTGCTCATAGGCTTCTAGCATGAAAGGAAAGCTGGTCCATAGATGTAACTTCCAAGTACCCAAATACAAGGCTCTAAATATGGGAGATTCTCCCAGTCCAATCTGCAGAGAAGTGATGGCAAGTTACTCTGGTATGAGCAGAGAGACCTGGAAAGGGGACAGTGCCAAAGCACACTTTGACAATCTGGCCAAATTTTGAAGTGAAATCTTCTAAAGAAAGGAAAGGTTTGCATCTGACATCCAAGTGAGGTCTGGAGTAAGAGCAGATAAAAGGCAAGGCTGTTTGTCCTAGGAAGTTTTGACAGGAGCTTACAGCAATACTCATACTCTGGTCAGCGTCACTGATGAAGCCTAGCAGAGCCACAGTGATGTGCCAGCAGATGAAAGCAGTGTTAAGTGCTACTGTGGAGGGAACAGAAAATGTCTGAGCATCTGTTGACCCCTCTTAAAACAGTGGCTAGTTAAGTAAAAGAAAAATCTTCCAGAAAGAGAGAAGCAAGAACAGTTTGTTCTTCAGATTGTCAAGCTTACAGGCAGCAATTCAAAGAATCTGGGTTTCACATCAGAGGCAGACAAGGCAGAAGTCCAGTGTACACACAGAGGACCAAAGGCTGTCATGGACACTCAGGCACAGATATTCGAAGCAGTATGAAGGGGAAAAGAAAAAAAATCAAAATGAAGAGGAAAAGAGGAAGGAGAGAAAAAAAGGAGGTTTAATGCTGAGCTGATGACTACAAGGACCAATGACTACCAAAACGAAGCAGTAAGTATTTAGAAGAGTCAAAGCCTGCATAGTCCTCAAAGGTTGGTGCAGGGGAAGAAGCTAAGGAAACAACATGGTTGGGCTTCAGCTCATGAGG
The DNA here is from genome assembly GCF_027791375.1 of Indicator indicator. NCBI lineage: Eukaryota > Metazoa > Chordata > Aves > Piciformes > Indicatoridae > Indicator > Indicator indicator. Next base: position 33,816,305 of record NC_072015.1, on the reverse strand, counting down.
TAGAAAAAGAAAACTGCGGTCAGCATGTAGAAAATTTGAAATTTATTATCAGGAAGAGGAAGGAACTAAGACCACTGCTAAAGACTGGGAGGACCACTGTAAATACACCTCAGCAAGATTCCTCAGTCATCTCTTTTCAGTTTGAGATACGCTGTCCTTGATACAGCTTCCAGGAAGCAGATGATGATGCAGTTCTCAAATTCACACCATTCAGAGACAAACTGCACATTTATTTGTAACCTCTCTTTCTACTGAAGACAGTGTTCAGACAGAAAACTCTATTCCATCCAGACATGAAAGCTTTTTGTTTCCTCCTTTAGGAAAAAAAAAAAAAGGAAGCTTTAGCTTTTATCCTCAAATGCCAGACTAAAAACTCGTTTGTAGGGCATTCATCTGCTGTGATGAGATTTACAGGACCCCATCACCAGCTGTCATATATCATCATCATTTTCACTGAAGCTCCATCATGGGAGCTGCAGCTGGATCTACTTCATGAGCTTCACTGTTTAAACATCACAGCCTGATGTACTGTTAAGTTGCAGGAAAAAAAATATTACCTATCTTTTAGAGATTTATTTTCTCTCATGACAGTGAATCCTGGCTTTTGGTTTTGGCCAAGTCTTCAAGGTCTGTGCCTAGTCTTTTTCAATCCTTTTCCTGCTTTGTGTGCATCATGGGCTTTGCAGAACTTCAAGCCAGCTTTGAAATACGGCATTTGGACTCACCATGAAATTCCACTTGTTAGGGCCAGTTTGGGCCCATTCACTCACATTATGTGGTGGAACTCCATAATGTCATGAAGCTCATTGAGCTTCACATTCCCTTCTTGCCCTCAGGAGTCATCAGCCTCCTAAACAGCAGAGACAATTACTTCCATGCAGCAGTTATTTCAGGCTTCCCCACTCCATGAAGATGAGTTGCTTGAGGTTACAAGGATGGCCCAAAATGCTTCTTGCTTGAGATACTTCTCACTTTTCAGCAAAGAACCTCAGGGCACCACCATGCTGCTGCCTCTGGACGATTCAGAAACCTTCAAAGGTGGCTCAACTGCTCAGAATTTGGTACCAACCACCCCTTCCAAATCTTAGTGTTTTACCCTTTTTACCCTTTGCAGAAACAAGTGCTGAGACATGCTCTCTGGACAATCCCCACCATCAGCTAGGCAGCAGTCCTCACAATGAAATTTTATTTCTGGCAACATGCAGACAGATGGATTGTACAGTCCCAAGTCTGCATAGGTGTACAAGCAGCAGTGTTTTGTAAGCTCTTTGGGCTACATGGATAGATCAGTCACATCATATCTGGGTGACTTCCCTATGAAGACTAAGCATAACTTATGAGGAGGCAGGAGGTACACCATCCCACTTCAGTGCTGCTGAGAGATAGAGCATTGCTTAAAACTAGGAACAGATATGGCATCTCCAATCCAGCAACACATCATGCAAAATAAAATTTGATCCTACCCTAAAGCAATTTCATGACTGTTCCCCCCCCCCCATGCTCCTCCTCTCAACCATTTAAGTAACTGAATTTTACTGTTCCACTTCTATAGCAGTACATAAAAGAAGTACTTAGAGGAGACAGGAGGTTGGGCCAGCAGCTGCGTGGCACCCAGTATAAAATTCTTTCTCCCTGTGAAGAAGAGAGCACAAAGGAAAATCTCCACGTGTGCACAGTAATGTTAGTAATGTTGGGAGAAGGGATGAGGGTGGTGGGGGTGGTGGCAAAAGATGATCTCATACAGCTATCAAGAAAAACAGGAGAGAGGGGAGGGAGGGAGAGGAGAGAAAGCACACCTGACAGACTTGTTAAGAGATGTCTGAACAAGAACAGGGCTGGCCCAAAACCACACTGCAGTCTCTTGGGAGCAGTGGAAGTAAAAGCAGTTTTGCAACTGAAGGCTTATCAATCCTTCAATTTTGTACACTCCACTGAACCCCTGAATAAAGGAATTTACAATACAGGAATTGAAGGATGACTCTTAACAGACTCTTAACAGACAGGAAGAGGAGAACAGATATAGGCAGAGGGGACAGCGTAGAAAGAGCTGCAAACAGTGCATTTGGGAAAAGCCAAGCTGTACAAAATGCCCATATGCCATACCACTGCTTGGAATGATTCTTATCTCCCTTTCCTTTGAATAACCAGAGCCACATTGCTTACTCCCTTCATATTCCCACTTACATCAGACTCTCCTAAAACATCCTTTCTTCCTCAGGAGGGGTGACTGCTAAGCTGCACCCATGAAATAAGCAGCTGCTAAAGGAAGGATGTACTAAGTCTTCAGCTGACTTACAAGTCACGCAACTCGGGCAGAAGAGACTCATTCACAGAGCTGTTCCGTGGAACAGGAGAATGAGAATTAGATGCTAAACTATCACCACTAGTTTACCATGCATGTTTGGATCCTCTTTGTCCATAACATTAGCAATCAGAAGTGGTCAGCTTACTTCCTAGGGAAAAAAGCAAGTCAGCTAACATTAGGTTACAGACTTAATGCTGCAAAAAAATGACACCGCCTTGCGAAAACATATTCCTGCCTAAGCTTGTTTAGCTAATTAAGACAGAAGATCTTCCACCCTACCTTTGCTATAAGGTATTCCAGTACAACTGTACCCAACACTTAGCCTCAAAACATGCCCATTCAAGTCTGGATACTGGATTCAACCCACTTAAAAATTCTTCTGCATAATTTGCAGAACTGAACATATACTTCATTAGCAGCTGGTTGATTAGCATCAATCAGCCATTTCACTCCTCTCCCACTGTCCTCGTAGCCAGGGGCTGAAAGCATTTGCTGTAAAAGTCACTCAATTTATAGAGCTTCATGGTGTGACAAGTATGGTCTGAATCAGGATTCCCAACAAGCCTTTCCTGAGTCAGCACCACCAGACTGACCCACCTCCCCCAACGAGTGTCTGTCCAAGCCCTCATGTTACCCTGTGAGTACACTCTCCAATTTCTATCAAAATTGCTCTATCCTCAGCAGAGCAGGATTTCCAAAGTGTTGTAACTCCAGCACTATAGCACAGAAGGACATCTCTACAAAGACCATTCTATGATTCTATGACTCATTTTGGACTGTATAAGAGAGCACGCATATCACACTAATGAATGGGTTAATTAGCTCTAGGAAGTTATATGAACAAGCTAACGAGTTATTGGAGACCCTACTGAATCTGTATAGTCACTCTCTATACAAACTGCTTGACTTTGGGATAAGGGGTACTCACCTTTGCAAAACTCTTTCCGTCTGTGCCCAGCACTGCAATCAAGAATGCCTGTCTCCTGATACCCCAAATAGAGTCTCAGAAGTTTGTCTGAATTTTCAGTGTCACTGCCGTGGGCAGGGACACTGTCCACTAGACCAGGTTGCTCAAAGCCCCATCCAACTTGTCCTTGAACACATCCAGAGAGGGGGCATCCACAACTTCTCTGGGAGACCTGTTTCTGTACCTCGCCACCTTCACGGTGAAGACTTTCTTCCTTATGCCTAATCTAAATCTACCCTCTTTCAGTTTGAAGCTATCCTCCCTTGTCCTATCACTACAAGTCCTTGTAAAAAGTCCCTCTTCAGCTTTCCTGTAGGCCTCTTTTAGATACCAGAAGGCTACTATAAAGTGTCCCTGGAGCATTCTCTTCTCCAGGCTGAACAACCTCAATTCTCTCAGCCTGTCTTCGTAGGAGAGGTGCTCCAGCTGCAGGTGCTTCTGTGCTGCAGGAAGTGAAAAAGCGAACAAGATGCTAAACTGATATAGTACTTGCTTACAGTTCATTCTTGTTTGTATATATATAGCTCTCTACCAACTCTGCAGACAAGCACAGCACACACAGTAGCAGCATAAATCCCTCTCATGCAGCTCCTCCTCCTCAACTCAGAAGTAGCATCACAAGAAGGGCAGACTGGTATTTGTACACTTTCACATTTGGAAGGAAATTCACTCTGTACAAGTTCAGCCTCCCACTATCACACCCAATATCATAGGGTGGTCTCCTGAAGGGAGTTAGAGGCCTTTTTCCACTTTGCATTCTGGAAGGCTCACCAAAAGCATCAGTGCTCCACTCACTAAGAGACCATTTGAGCTGCAGCATCATTCATTCATTCTCACTGCAAAACAAGCCTTCAGCTTCTTTACCTCCTTCACCTTCCACAGCCTCACCCATCTGTGCTTCATATGTTGACATTTAAAGTCAACAAATAAGTCCAAATAAGTCCTATGAGGAGTGACTGAAGGAGCTGGGGCTGTTTAGTTTGGAAAAAAGGAGGCCGAGAGAAGACCTCATCGCTCTCTACAAGTACCTGAAAGGATGTTGTGGAGAGGCTGGTCCTGGTCTCTTCTCAGAGGTAATTAGTGATAGAACAAGAAGGAATGGCCTCAAGCTATGACTGGGTAGGTTTAGACTGGACATTAGGAAAAACATTTTCACAGGAAGAGTGGTCAGGCATTGGAATGTGCTGCTCAGGGAGGTGGTTGAGTCACCAACACTGGATGTGTTTAAAGGTGGTTTGGATGTGGTGCTTGGGGATATGGTTTAGGGGTGAACCTTGTAGAGTAAGGTTATCAGTTGGACTTAGTGATCCTGAATGTTTCTGTGATTCTGTGATTTCTACTAGTTCTCATTACATGATTCTTTCACCAGGAGCAGTCACCTTGACCAGTCACCTTTGGACTGGTAGAGCCAGGTCTTTTCCATCTAACTGGCTCCCAGTTTCTGTCTTTTGGTCTCTGAATGTTTTCAAAGCACCTGCCTGAAAGGACCTGGACTGCAAGAAGAGGCATTTCAGACCTGCTATTCCATTATTTCACCTATGATGAAGTTAGGAGTTTACAGGAACAGAATAAGAATATGCATGTTTGTTTTGTGTGGGGAAGAGATTTCAACCCACCACAACAAGCTGGGTCTTGAAAATGTGAATGGAGGGCAACGGCAAGTGAATAAAAAAAACAAAAAACAAAGTACAGCTACGATTTTTACCAGAAACTTACCGAGAAAACATTTGTGTTCTCTAGCTATATTTAAAACTTTACCCCTCACTTTTACAGGAGATAACAGAAGATAATCAAATCCAGACTTAGGTAGCGGTTTCTCTCTCCCCTCAGCTCCCCTGATCTTCCTTGGCACACCAGACCTGATCATACAAGACTCCAACAAACTGACTGAACATTTTCAAGCATGTCAAACCAGGATTACTACCCCTCACCCCATCAGCCCTCCCATACCCCAGTTAATGCTATCCATTGTATAAGCACCATCTGGTGAAAGAGTAGAGAGAGCTCACCTCACTGACCTGTTTTCATAAGGTAGTTAGACACCTCCAGCCACTCACTTTCCTGAGAATCTCCAGCAAGGATGGTCTGCTGAGACTCCAAGCAAGAGAAAAAGAAAACAGCCAAGTCACAGCTGAACATCAGCAGAACTCAATGTTTCTTATGAGGCAGGTAGTGCGAAGAAAGCACTTTACAGTATCTGCCACTGGTCTCCTCCAGACTCCAACAATTGCAGCCTTTCTACTCAGGGGAAAGCCCCTTACTGCACAGGAGCAAGGGGTAAGAGGTCACCTGTCCCATACCATGAGACCAGTGAAATGGTCAGCTTGCATCTTGCCAGCCCAGACATATTTGTGAGGAAATTAAAGCAGTTTGAGAAATCCTCTGCACGGCCACCTACACATCTGTGGAAGTCACAGCTTGGCTTAATGTGCTGAGGAGACCTCCATAATGCTAGCAAGCAGAAATGGTGGCCAAAACCAGCAAGCTGAAGTGGCATTAGTGTCAGAGGGAAAACAGTTGTTAACACCTGGTGTTCCAAGTCAGACCTACAAGCCAGCAAGGTGCCAGGGAACAGCTTTTCAAAGGCACACACAGGATTTAACCAAGTCCCAACATCAAGGATAGGAAACCATTTGTATTGTACGCTTCAAGCATGAGAACTTGTTCATTTGTATTCCACCATCAGACAAAAGCATTTTCAGTGAAGCCAGAAATAAGACAGAGACAATGAGTTCTCTCCTCCTCATACATAGCAGGACAGGGGAAAGCTGCTTTCCTCATTCAGCAGAGGCAGCTGCCAAAGGCAGTCAGAGGGTTGTCCGGGGCGGAAGGAGCAGTATTGCCAAAATCAGCAGCACAAACATCAGAACAGCTTCAGCAACTCATCCCCTGCCTGCTGGCAAAGCAGCTGCCTTTCTGTCAAGGCACAGGGAAAGGTGAGCCATCGCAGAAGTAATTGAAACAGAAACGAACACTGGGAATAGATTTCCTCGAAGAGTCTCATTAGCAGAGCAGCTACAGCTTGATCTCCTCCCTCTTTACTATAAAAACATAAAAACATATTCTTTATTAAACTCCACTTGCAAGTGATTTCAGAGAGACTGGGAGAAGGGCACACTTAATAATAGAACATGACTGGAAGGGCTAGACCTGATTTAAAAAGTCAATAAAGCGTGTGTTTTCATTTAAGAAACAAAACTTAGTCGTGGTTGTAATAAAAATCCAACCCTTATTTGTTTTGGAGGAGGAGAAGGAAGATCAGTGTGCTGCTCCCCTTTCCTCCCCAACCTTGAATCCATCTCATTGCTCCTGGCAACAACAAACAAAATTCATCTCATCCCTCGTTTGCCTCTAAAGTGAGTGGGAAACCCAGGCACGTGCTGGGTGGAGAGAGGAAAACCACTTGGAGATTCTTGCACTGCTTCAAAGATTAATATAACATTTTAATTTTAGACCAGAAGCAGCACAGCAAGATAGGGATTTTGTTTTTAAAGGGCAATTAGAGCCTTCCTCCTCCATTTGTTCTTTCTTCAGAAGAAATGTTTCTATTGTCTCAACATTTTGGAAAGGAAAAGCCCCACTGTGATTGTTTTACAGCAGTTATGAAATGCAGCAGCCACACAATATGCAGACCTAGGTTCGTGGCTTTGGTTCTCTTTTAGGTGCCCAGCCCAAGCTGTGCAGGCATGAAATCATTTGCCCAACAGCTCAGCTACTGGTCACTTATCTAGGGAGAAAATCACTGATGACTGCAAACCAAGATAAACACCCTGATGTGCACAATGGAAGGACTTTGAAAAACAATATGCTCTTGTAAAGACAGCCTACACATTAATGACCTATTGCTTTTCCACCTGAGTCACTGCTTCTACAACAGTCATATCTCAGTAATTAGCCCATTCATTTTACTCCTATGGAAGGTATAAAAATATTTGGCTTACAGAACATACACAAAGAACAAGCTACCCTGGAAAGCATACTGCCAGATTTATAGTCTAAAAACACCATGACAAATGACCATTGCCTGCTCTACTGAGAGTAGACTTAAAAGTCCTTTAATCTCAATAAAACTTGCCAGTACACAATAAATTACAGCCACGCTGCCTGCTAGCTAAGGTCAAGAGTTCTGCAACACACTGCTGCACGATTTTATCAAGCACAAGAAACACTGAACTCCTCATGTGCTAGCAGCCACCCCACAACACCTGCAGCAAAAACCAGTGTACACCAAGTGAGAGAACAAGGCCAATGAATTTTCTGGCTGTAAAGAGTTCTCTAGGGACATTTTAGATTCTTGAAAATATTGCTGTCTGTCAGGTGCTTCATTTCCATGCAGCAAGACTGCAATTTTATTTTAAAGTTTGACAGAGGAACTTCTGGGCAGCCTCAGTCAAGACACAGGAGGAGAGACGCCCACTGCATTTTTTAAGGCAGGGTCCCTATTTATCCTGTAGAGCAGTCATTAAAAACAAAACCAAGAATCCCCAGGTTTTAGCCTCAGTTTATACAGAAAAAAAAAAAAAAAGTTTATGTATTTGATTTCAGATTTCCCACAGTGATTAACACGGTTAAAAGAAGTTCCCTGGTAAGACACGAGCTGTACTTATCTAATCGATTTCATGCCATGACACAGAGTAAGATGCCTTCCTGCCAACAGCTGGCTCTTGCTAATCCTTCCATTCAACCTGCTGAAACATGATTTTGCACCCAAGGCCACATGCAAAAGCATCTGGCTCAGGAGTAGAAAAGGAGATGCTGTTAAGCAGGATGAGCTCCACACCTTTCCTTTCTATCCCCATAAGTGAACACAAACAATGTTTGATGCCAGATCCCACAGGCCCCAAATGGAGGTGACAGCCAGGAAACACTTCTTTAAAAGTGGGGGTAGAAGCACACACTATAAATGAGGTACAGCCCAGTGCAGGTGGCCACAACGGTGTAAAACAAAGCAACCTTAATTTCAGATTGAATTAATCCTAGATCTGGAGATTCATAGTACGATGTTGAGCTCTCTTCTGCTTACTACATAGAAGAGTCTGAAGCAATCAAGAATCTGCTGTGAATTCCTTACACCTTATGACAGCTGACTTAGATACAAAGATCAAGGAGGCGAAGAGCAGCTTCCAACCAGGCAAACTTCAGCAGAGAACATTAAGAAGTTAACAGAAACTGAGCTGGACAACAAAAAGTGTAAACCCAAGCAGGTTCAAGGCACTCTAGCCCTTTCCTGCTACAATATGCCATGTTCAAATGGAATCAATTTTTATGCCTCAATCCAAGGAGGATTTCCTTTTCTAGCACAGAGTACTACACTATTTCCTTCCCTCAAATAAAGGCAACAAAACTAGGTCCTCTGAATTTAACATGTCTAGCAATGCTGGCATTGAGTGCTGGTCAAACAACAAGGGAGAAATAAAAAAACACTTCAACAGAAAAAAAAAAAAAGAAAAAAAAAGAAGAAACAAAGAAAAAAAAAGAAAAAGAAAAGTAATGCAATAGTTCACTTAGAGATTACCTTTATGCTAAGACACAGGAAATGGATGGCAGAAGTTATTATATCTAGAGGGGGAGCATTTTTCTTTAATAATCTCCACAACTGAAGCTACTCAGGTGTGTCTCCAGCAGACCTAGTCTCAGACACATTGCATAGTCAAAAGATGAAGTCATCATCAGTGCAGAAACCAGTCTAGCCACCAAAGACACAGGCTTTTCTCACACTCAGCTACTTTACAGCAAACATCTGGTGTAAATGAAAGACCATGACCAACAACCACCACAAGCATCAAGCTCCTTAACAAAAGGCAGTATCAGTGACATGGTGTAGCAGTGGACTTGCCATTGCTAGGTTAATGGATGGACTCAATGAACTTTAAGGTCTTTTCCAGCCCAAATACATCCATGATTCTATAAAGAGTGCAAGCCACAGAAGCAGTAAGGGAGAGCCCTGTGCAGAGCTGTGCAACTGCATCATGCCACCAACACCCCCAAGGGTTTAAGGAACACTCATACATGACTGCCTTGGAGCTTCAAAACAAGATAACTAGTGAGCTTTCAATGCATTGCACCTTCCCGTGTCAGTTCATCCCAACCACACAGACACAGAGCAATTAATGGCTGATTAATGGTCAGAATTGCTTCCAAGCTGGCCAAAGCCAAACAGACAGCATGATGACCTCCTGTGACACACTTGCCACTTGAGACACAGAATCCTTAATTCAGATTAGGTTTTATTTATGAAGCATTCACCTCAGTCAATAATGCTTCCTCTTAGGACAATCTCAAATTGGGAGGGGTGGGGGATGGAAGCAGAAGCAATATGCTCTTTCTACTTAAACAACCAACCAAAAAACTCCCACCAACTAACACCAAAACAAAAAAAAAAAAAAAACAACTTTCAGCTTTGGGGTTTCAGTTTTAACAGTAAGTAATTGTATGAATGGTGTAGGGAATTGCAGTGGTGAGATCATAATCCAAGCACAACAGCATTGCACAAGTCTGCTTGCATTTTCCAGCCTGCCAGTCTTTTGTTACATGAGGTAAATGGTAGACTTGGACTTCAGAGGGTTGGAATAATACACCTCTTTAGATCAAGAGTGTTTGAAAACAGTTACTGAGACAGAGAGAGGGCAAGGGGTGAGGGGATCCAGCTCCAAGGTCACAGCTGACTGCACCATGAATCTCTGGCATACATCTAAACCATGTTGCTTTGGAACAAAACCTTCTAGTAGGATTGAGGAGACAATGACTTAAGAGAAGCTGACTTGTTATGTGCTCCACCTGCTCACATACAGGAAGAAATTCGATCGGGCAGAAACTGTCTGCAGGCAAATTGTAGCACACAAAGGGCACAGAGCACCAATTCCTCCTGTACTTGGCCACCATAATATGCCCAGAAGGAACGCTAGTGCTTCACTTCTAGAGGGTCCAGTATTTCTCATGCTGTCCTTCCTTACCCTGTTCTACACAAAAGCATGCCTCCTTCTCCACCTTATGTTTGATCATTCTCTTACTTGCCTTCCTAGCCATTTAAATCTGGGCAAAATACTCTAAGACTGCAACAAAAGCATATACTTATGGTGACAGATACACATGCATTCCTAAATAGCTCTGTGGGTGTGCACAGCAATTGAGGGAAGATCCTACCACATACCAATTGTAAAGGAGTTTGATACACAGGGACTGAGAAAGCACATCAAGAGAACATTTAGTGCAATTCTCTACAATGAGACAAAAATCACTTCTCACAGGAAGGAGGAGAAGCAAGATTATAAGAAAAGGGCTCCTAGCAACTTTCAGTTAACAGTATGAAAATTAGCTAAAAACAAACCAACCAACCCAAACCACACACACACCAAAATCACCCCACCCTAAATCAACAAATGCACTCGAAGGGATCATAGAAATCTGCCACATCTCCACTGCCACATGTGGATCTGCAGCCACAAACGTCTGAAATTCATCAATTCCAGCCTCACATCTGGGAGTTCTGTCCTCACCACTAGAGCTAGCTCTGCATGAAGCTCACTTGAAGCAATCTATAAGGCAATGATATGAAAGGTCCTGACATCCAGATTAAAGGTTTACAAGGGTTTTACTTCAGACCAGATTTCCTGCCACAGACCAAACCCCCAGCACATCAGGTGAGATGGGCAGGCTTTGTGAATGCAGCCTCCGGCTTTGTTTTAGGTGGAAGGAACCCTGACACTGCTCTGCAGTGACAGCCAGCACACAGCACAGGGAGGAGAGGTTTACTGCAGAAGTGACCTCCTGATCCAAATCAAAACTTGCAAGGCAGTCATCTATCTTCCAATGCCTTTACCCTTTATGAGTGTCACACCTATTTTCTCCTCCCTCACTTCATCTGCTTAATTTGGGGAAAAAATATTTTAATTTTCTTTTCTAAGCCTCTCTGCCTTCTCACTGCTTACTTCTTGGACTTAGTTCTGAGATGAGGGGTTAACAGCAGAAAAAGGACATAGCACATCAAATACAGGCTTCCCCTGCCCCAAGCTGCTTCTCAGATGCTACTGTGCTAGTTTTATCAATGAATCCATCCCACCACATTATTCTTTCTCTGTAGTGTTTTCTCTAGTCTGCCATTGACTGGATTAAACCACTGACTTGAAGAGCAGCTGTTACAGCTACTGTTGAAGTGGTCTCTTCCACCTGCAGCACTGCTTACAAAGTGGCTCAAGCCTGAGTGGTGATGGAGACACACTGCACAGAGATGTCCATCACCTGGGCTAGGTTCTGGGCTGCTGCTGGGGCAGGGAGGGAGCCAGTAGCTGGGAAGCAGCAGCCAAAGCAAGGACACAGAGGGTCTAGCTGAGACTGCTTACTGGAGGAGCAGAAGAGGCAGCAGCAGCCACTAGGCTAACTCAAAGAGCTCCCCAGCTGAGGAACTTCCACCCAAAACCAGGGATTACCACCAGCTTGCTTTAGGCTTGTGGGACACAGGACAAGAAAATTTGGATACTTTGCAAGGCTGCAGAGTTTGAAAGCACAATTTGGCCATATACAATAAACTCCTTTTTAAAAAGAGATTGTAACTTGTGGGAAGCTTTGGCAGAGAATGTAAATTCCTCCCACCCTTATGCCTCCAAGAACTTCAAGCAATAGTCAAAACACTCCCAAGACTGTCAGTTGCTGTCTCAGCTTAATACAGTATGATATACATTTCCTCTCCCACATGCATGTCCTCCCCAGTTTTCCAAAGATCCACCTTTGCCAGTGTGAGGACAGGCACGGGTTACACTTTTGGCAGCAGGGAGAACAGGCTGCACAAACCACAGAGCGGATCTGCAACAACAACTCAAAGCACCAAAGGGTGCTTGGGAAAGGGGAGAGGAAGGCACAAGGGGAACAGTATGCTTTTCTCTGGGCTGAAGATACTGAGTGGGAGTGTTTTTGTTCATTTCAAGGGAAAAAAGTTCAATACATTCTTATTAGCATGCATACTATAATTCAAAGCCTTGTGAGCCTCAGTGCAGTAGCAATGTGAAAGACTTTGCCAAGCAAAGAACTGCTGCACTGCAGAAAACTGGGTATAAGTGGAAAATTTTCAGCAAATAATTTTCCTCGTCTTCAGGAGGAGGTTTACTTCAACATGCTGTCTTTCATTTCCTCCCTCCATCACCCCAGTCAATGATGCTCTGGAGGCTGATGGCAATTCCCACATCATTCTCCCCAGCTAGTTCAGGAAGCTACAACCAAGATAACTCCATGGATGCAAAAGGGGACTGAAATCAAGCTTAGGAAAACATTGTGAGTAATAAAGCCAGACCCCTGTGATTTCAGGAGGGTTTGCTCTTCTGGGCTGAAAGAGCAGCATCCTTCAGCCCCATTCCTCACACAGCATCTCAGTTTTCATTGAGGCTGCCTTTCCTTTTAGTACCAGTGGCTGACAGTCATCACTGAAGGATTGACGTTAGCCCCTGGAAACCACCAATTTTCTTCCTTCCTGTTCTGCCTGATGATAGAGCCCATATAAACTTTTAAAGAAAAATCTGACCCTGGAAGGTATGCGTTTGTTTGCTGTCACCTAGCAACCCTTTTTGGTGCAGACACCTGAATTAACACTGCTACAGATATGTTCACACCATACATGCTAGGAAAATTGAGGTGTAGTAGAGCAAGTATCCATTTATAGTAAGGATAGTGAATATCTGGTGCTGCCATACATTGTAATTCCCCTCTTCCACTTCCTCACCAATAAAAGAGGGCATAGCACAGGGGGAAAAAAAAACCAACCAACCAAACCAAACCAAACCAAAACAACCCAAAACAAAACAAAACAAACCAGCAAAAAAACACCAAAACCCCACCCTGCCCCTCTGCCCCAAACTCATCTAGTTCTGTGTGTTTACCCCGGGAGTGCCAAGGCCAAGGACATGGCTCTCCTGACCATGGTGCGCAGCTGCTTTCCCATCCTGCTCCAGACACCAGGCACAGGAATCCGAGCTTGGCACTACATTAACCAAAATATGTGGCTTCTGGAGCAAAATCAGTTCATATCCATCCAAGAGAGCACAGAAGCAGCCAAAATCCAACTGCCCGTACCACTGTCTGTGCAACCAGGCCCTTAGATATTCATTCTGCATGTTTTCAGGTCTAAGTTTTTTTCCTTGGTAACTACAACAACTAGGTGACTTGCAGAAGTACCTCAGAAGTTGACCACAGGCTCTAGAAGCAAGGGCTTTGCAAACAGAAACACCCAGCACTGCCAGAGCTAAATAAAGCTGCTGAAGTTTAGCTAACTAGGAGTATGTTAACTATAACACACTTCCCTGGGAATCACCATTTTGTTCTTCGAAGCTATGAGCAGCAACATGCACCACAGTGCTGTCTCGACAGCCTGGATGGAGGATATATCCTCTACCAATTAAATTTTCTACTCCTTGAATTCTTCCTTGAAAGCCTCCACCCCCAAAACTGCATTCCCATCTATCCACCCCCAAGCACTTGGACTAAATTAAGCCCCAAATCAAAGACAGATTATTATTTATTAAACAAACATGATACATTTTGTCTTTGGTAGAATCAAGCACTCCTGGTAGCTGTAGACTTTAAACTTTACTCTGGGGAAGCGGGGGGATGACGACAGGGGGGAGGAAGGAAGCTGTGCTTCACTTCAGGAGAGCACACTGAGAAGTCATTATTTTACTTTAAAGCCATCTGTCTATAAAATGAAACTGTAGATGTACGTAAGACTTAACAAGCTATAAACAAGCACCAACAGCAAGACTCATATTTCAGTGATAATAGCCAGCTTTGATCATGTTTCTTCAGACTACCCTCCCCTTCAAACCATTTTCAACTTTCTCAACTCCTGTCAAGCCCATCTCCCACATCTGCCAATTAAAGGAAGAAGCAGAAGTTGGAATTAATGTGTATGCAGAGAGGGAGTTTTATGTGCTGTAAACTTTACCAGGATGCAGAGAGGTCCCTAATAAACAGGAGCCAGCAACACGTGCAAATATAAAAAAAGCCTGTTCTGTACATTGGAAAGGCATTCCTAAATTTTTTCCACAGAAATTCTGAATACTTTGTTTCCTGTGAGAAAAGGATCATTTGACTAGAGATCTCCTAATCAGGAAACAGACATGTCAGGTATTTCTAGAATGCTAATGAATGTACAGAACAGAGCAGGGATTATCTGCTGCCTGCCTCAGCTGACACCAGGGATTCTCAGCTTCTGAACTCCCTCCTGCTTTTATTCAAGTCACAGTTTGCAGAAAGACCTTTTGCATGAAAACAAAACAATACACAAAGTTGGTTCCCAAATGGATTCAGAGAGCTACATGTGGAGCTACAGGAAGACAGCGCTTAGAAGCTGCTTGCATCAAGGATTGTTTTCTTCTGCTTGGGGAAGAAAGAGAAAACATTTCCAAGACAAGAATGTGCAATAAAATCAGATTAAGGAATGTTAGTCACTCCTGGCTTCCCCTCAAAACAGAAGTCAAAGACTTTCCACCATTCATACACAAGATGTCTAAACACTAAGGCTTGCTGAAAGAACAGAAAAAAAAATGATAAAAAAAAGAGAAAAGTGAAAGGAAGGAAAGAAGGTTGCTCTAATCAGCCTACTAATAAGCTCCCAGAAGTGCTTTTCCTTCATCCATGAGGTAAAAGCCAAAGCAATCCCTGCAGTATCAGCAGGCACTGTGGTCAGGGCTAGGTCCCAGCCAGCCAAGAGTGCAAATACAGTACTAAACACATTCATACTTTTCCACTGAGACAAAGCCTGAAAAGCCTAACCACTGCTCCATTCTCTGTGCTGCCTCTTCCCAGTTAAGCCTCCTGATATTGCTCCGAAATAAAAAAGTCCCTGACTGCTTCCATCCATGTTTACACAAGGAAGAAGCAGGAACAGCTGTGAGAGCAGGCACATTGCTGCAAACGTGTCCACTCTTTTT
The DNA here is from genome assembly GCF_027791375.1 of Indicator indicator. Taxonomy (NCBI): domain Eukaryota; kingdom Metazoa; phylum Chordata; class Aves; order Piciformes; family Indicatoridae; genus Indicator; species Indicator indicator. The sequence continues at coordinate 33,801,118 of NC_072015.1, read as the reverse complement.
TTGGATTTGGCACAGGTATTCAGAGGCTTTGCTGCTGTGATTCGGAATCCACTTACACAAACACCAGTGTGGTTCTCAAAGAAAGGAGGATTGTAATTGAAACTGCCAAAAATAACCATTGGCATACAACACTTGTTATTTAGCACAGACCCCCTTCAGCAGTTTTCATGGTCATGATTCAGCAGACACAGTGGCAATACTCCAAAATAGGGTCTCCTCCTCTTTTTTCTGCTGAACAGACCAGTATAGGTGAGGACCTCATGCTTAACTGATTTACCAGCATACTGCATCCCAGCCACAGGAGAAAATACAGACCAGTGCTGCTGCAGATAGCAAACTGTGCTAAGCCTCCACAAAGCCTCTCCCAGGAAGCCCTGTCGCCACCAGCAAAATGGATCTGGGCTGCTACTCCCAGCAGCTGGTGAGTCAAGTAGCTTCATTATGAAACACCTGCTTAAGACCAGTGTTATTAAGGAGCCAGTATCTCACCTGTGTCACAAAGATAACACACTCAGAACGTAGCTCCTCTCTTTATGTACAGGAGTGATGTGCTCTGAAGCAGCTTTTCTTTGTTTCAAATGGATCACACTGGCACCCAAGTTGTCTACCCAACTTCTGCAGAAATAAGGCGGGATGTAATACACCTCCCAGCAGCTGCAAAGCTAGTGAGTGTACAAAAAAGAAGCCAAAAAGTTGTCAGTGGTTTTTGGTTGGTTGTAATTAAGGAAGTTAATCTTAAAATGAAAATTCTTCATCTCAAAGAGGGCCTAGCCAAAAGAGTTACTGAATGCCTATATGAGGTGATGTTTCTCTCCAATTTTTGCCATACAGTGAACAGGAGTAACACATGCCCCAGACATCTTGTAGATATAGCTCAATTTGAAAAGGCTGCAAGTCACACAGTTTCAAAGCAGTCCTTCCTATAAATCTGTGCTTAAGCTTCAGGCACGAAGTACCATATCAGGCATTTCCAGAGGGACGGACATAGAAATGAACATGAGAAAGATGGCTATTGTTGCAGTCATCCTTTAAACATCATCTTTGACTTTGAAAATAAACAAACACAGTATATCTGAAGAGAGGAAGCTGTTTACTAGGTCCCAGTTTAAACATCCAACAGACAAGTGAGACATTCTGTCTACTACTGGTCACATTCTCTGACCTCTGTCAGATACAACCACTTTCACATATAGAATCACAGAGTGCTTTGGGTAGAAAGGGACCTCCCAAGTTCATCTAGTCCAACCCCCCTGCAGTGCACAGGGACATTTCCCACTACATTAGGTTGCCCAGAGCACTGTCGAGCCTGACCTTAAATATCTCCAAGGATGGGGCCTTCAACTACTTCCCTGGACCACCTGTTCCAGTGTTCCACTACCCTCATGGTAAAGAGCTTCCCCCTAACATCCAACCTAAATCTATCCTTCTCTAATTTAAATGACAACTCACAATCTTCTAAACCAATTTGAAGGAACAATTTTGCTCTTTGGCAGGGATAGGAATCAGGATACAAATAATGAGCAGCAGAACATTGCAGCTGTGTTGTGCTGGTGCATGCAAAGAGAGAGAAAATGAGAGACAGGATACAACTTCATACACAAACAGTGGACCTGTGCAATTGACAGGGTTTTTTAATTCAAGTAAATCACTCAGAAATGTATACATGTGTTCTGAGCAGATTACTCATCACAACTATTTTAAAGCCATTAGCTGGCAACTATTTCCCAGCAGATACAGATTTCCAGTTGAAGGTGCACTAGACAACACACTCAAACTCTTTAGTTCTTTTTTTCTTTTTCCTGCCTCAGTTTATCATTAAAAACAACTAAGTTGCCTGGGATTTAAGTGTCTTATAAACACCTGACTTTTTTTTTTTTTTTTTTTCAATCGAGAAAATTTTATCAGGCCAGTGCAAAAACTGTTCGCCCAGCTCTTACTGGGTTGATAAAGAGTCAGGCATATAAATTGCCCAACACAAAAAAATAAAAAAGAAAGCTTACCAGCCTTCAGCTGTTGGGAAAGCAAAATTCTGCAAGTTGCAAAAGCTCACATGCTTTATCATGGAAATGATTACAGTATTGAGGAGTGGCAGTGACTGTGCCACCACCCTGTCAGGCACACCACTTGTGTGAGCTTGGTAATCAGCTTCCCACCCCGTGTTTCTGCAGGAAACACCATTGTGAATGGTGAAAAGCAAAGCTTTCCACAGAAGCACTACAATGCAAGCAAATTCAGGAGCTGTATTTCGGTAGCTACGTTCTTCCATACCTTACAGCACAACTTGTGGGGTTTTTTGTTTGTTTTTTTACTGACACATGAACTGCCAAGAACTGATGTTGAAAGTTAGATTCATAGAATGGTTTGGGTTGGAAGGCACTTCAAAGATCATCTAGTTCCAAGCCCCCCACCATGGACAGAGACACCTTCCACTAGACCAGGTTGCTCAAGGCTTCATCCAGCCTGGTCTTTAACACTTCCAGGAAGGGGGCATCCACAGCCTCCTGGGGCAACCTGTACCAGTGTCTCACCACCCTCCCTGTAAAGAATTTCTTCCTACTATCTAGTCTAAATCTGCCCTCCTCAAGCTTAAATCTGTATAAAATAAATAATTAATGCCTCCCTTCTCTTTTAGTTTTTATTTACTGACAGAGTCTCAAACATACATTTACAGAATGGCCTAAACCAAAAATTGTTTCACACTAAAACAAGTTAATGTAGAATCATAGAATGGTTTGGTTTGGAAGGGACCTAACATATCAAGTACGAATAAAAATTACATGCAACCTCAGTTTGTTCAAAGTGCCAATATTCTCAGTGCCACTGACACAGATAAAGCACAGAATATGGTTCAAGCTTTTTACTCCCCATATTCAACATTTGGCTTCTTTATGGTGTCCTTTCTGGTAGGGTGTCTCCAAAAGACATTGTAGCCTCATGTTCATCTCTATGTCCATCTCTCTGGAAATGCCTAATATGGTACTTTGTGTCTGAAGCTTAAGCACAGATTTACAAGAAGGAAAGGAGTCTTTATCCTGACTGTTTTGAAACTGTCTGACTTGCAGCCTTTTTTTAGTTGAGCTGTACCTACAATATATCTAGGGCCTAGGTTACTCCCTGCTGTTCACTATGTGGCAAAAATTGGAGAGAAGCATCACCTCATATAGCCATTCAGTAACTTTGTTCAGCTAGGCCTTCTTTGGGATGAAGAATTTTCATGCTTAAATTAATTTCATTCATTTTAAAATAAAAAACTAAAACTTTTTTTAGTATAGTCAAACACAACTGAGTGAAGTAACAGCTCCTTAGGCCACTCAAATTGCTGTTCAGAACAGCTATTGTGTCTGCACACACATTTTCAGCTGGTTGAAAATGCTGCATGCTACCAAAAAAAACCAAAAAACAGTTAAGATGATTATTTGCTTTTAAATTACTCATGTTTTACCCATCTTGGGAAAAAAAAAATCTTGAGGCAAAAGACCTAGGGGAAGTGAGGTTTTGCAGACAAAGTATGTGAATTTGGAACCAAGTCCTTACTGGATTCGTTTTTAAAGCCAGTGAGGTTTTGCTGGGGGGTTTTCAATTCTTTCCACTTAATTCCCATAGAAATTTGTCCTTTCCTGTGCATCCTCTCTTACTGTTTTATGAATTGTACTAAAACATCATGTTTGTGGGTAGGTAGATCCTGGAAGAAGCCTGAGCTATGAAAACTGCAATCTCTGAAGCATTAGATCCCCTCCTGCAAATTGATGAAGCAGCCAAGTGCACAGTTGCAAGTTAAGTGCAATATGAGCTCAGAGACCCAGGCTGCATCTGCACTGGGACAAGACCTGCTCCTCAACCCTGAACTGTGCCCTGGTGCTCTGCACTGCTTCTGCTATTGATGTGTTGGATCAGCTCACAAAGGCCCTCTGCGTGCACTGCAGCCAGCCACCACTGCTCTGAATAACAAGCATTTGGGATTTAAATTAGGCTGTGGAAAAGCTAATATAAACAAATCTTCTCTTTTCCTTCAAACAGTGCAAACACTGAGTCAGGAACTATGTCTCAAAAAGACAGCAGGAACAGACCCCACAACTGCATGGCAGAGAGCATGAACATGCTTTGCTCTAAGCCATGCCAGTCCACATGAGCTGGCACAGCCCCATCATGCAAGAGATGAGAAGCCACACTAGAGCCTTGGTGCACCTTTTGAACATGGGATTGTAGGAAGTGGCTTTTATGAACCTTCAGAGCTCAGCACAACCCCAGAAATAGCTCTAGCAGCATTCCCTTCAGAATGATCCCTCCTCAGTAGGGACGCAGCTTCTCCTTACCATTTCTATGTGCAAGCAGCTATTCAGCAATACGTGTTGCCAACACTGGCGTGAATTGTAGTGCTGGGAGGTCTTCAAGGCAGGAAGACCTGGCTTGCTGAAATTGCTCAGCCACCCCAGTTGCAAGAGAGCCACCACAGAAGGGTACCTTTGGCAAACACTAGCGAGCAACTGAGCTATCCAGGTTTCCACTAGCAGGGAACACGGCTGCTGCTGACGCACACACAGAAGTAATTTCTTCACACTTCTTTCTTCTAGATTTCTTGGGATATCCACACAGAATTTTAAGCGGTCTGAGACAGAGGCAATAACGTTTCCGAAGACAGAAGGAGCCAGTGCCTCTGATTTTCTAAGATAAGCACAACACACCATAAACCAGACCAAGGCTCAAGAGCGTGTTACTCACACACTGCATGACATCCATCAGGGTACAAAGGCACCTGCACCACACACTGCAGCTCCAGTACGCATGATGGGCTGGGAACTCAGGATGCAACTGCTGAGAGGAAGGGTGTGGGACACAGCCATCACTTACCAACTACGCTGGGACCAACTGAGGTACAGAACTGAAAATGCAGCCCACTCAGTGAAACACTGCTGTCTGGCCTTACTTCAGGCATCCAGAGGTACCCTGTGGATACTCCCCACATGGTCTGGGGGTTCAACACTGGTGAAGCCCACTATATGACAGGGCTTTGTGAACACCTTCAACAGTATCTTTCCTCTCACTCACCTCTACTGTGCCCTTTCCAGAGCTGATGCAGATGACACATACCCTTGCTGATGGTCATCTGAGCAGAGGAAGCCAAGTTTGTTGCAGCAAGCTGTTTCCTGTGATCTGCAACCCATGAGCTGGCTCCTGTGGCCAGCTGCTTCTGGGAACATTTCAGGGAGGACATGAGTTTTGAGGTACTGCCAAGCCACTTTGCCCACAGCAGCATATGTCAAATCACAATAGATATCCAGTCTGTAGCTTCTTCCAGCACTCCCCCTCTCCTTTTCTTCCCCTCTGGATGACATGGCATGCCTGAGAAGAACTTAAATACCTCTCCCTACCCCAGAGTACCCTGAGTGGTTGTACAAAAGAGGTGTAGAGCATTGAACAGCCTCTAACAAGACAGCCTCTGTCATAGCCCACTCATACCATACTTCTTTATTACATTGGACGTTCCCTGTAAGGTGTCTGGGGAACTGTGTGCGTGGCACAGGAAGGTATGCTACAGTATGGCAGCACACAGATCAAGGAAGGAGAAATTACATCCTGCTTAAAGCAAGACACAGCCCATGCCAGTGCTCTTCTAGGGAGCAAGCTGGGACCCTTAGACCCTGCAGACAGCTATTCAATTCTGTCCTTTCAGTGCAAACATTAACACACCACACTCTACACCGTGACAAGAGCTGTCAGGTAATACTGTCATATGGCCTTTGAAGTCATCTAAAAAAAACAGGGAAGAGGAAATTCTGCAATAGTATCACCAGCATCTTTGCATCCACAAAGAAGAAGGCAAGAGACCTGAACAGAAGACTGAAATTAAACAAAAAGCTTTCCTGTTTTTCATAGTCATGGCCCAGTGCAAGCACAGATACCCTGAAGAGGTCAGAAAGGCACCAGCCACGCAATTACTGAAATCAGATTGTTTTTTAAGTTGATATGCCTCTGGGCTTGGCCTATTTACACAAGAAGAGGTGTTAGCCAGGTCTACAGAAAATCATGACCATAATTAGCATTTTCAGTCGTTCTTGCAAATGTTAAGCTCACCAGCAAAATCATCAGCAGCACAGTTTGGCCTCAACCATTGTCTGTCCAGAGAAAACCCTTGGGATACAACCTCTGAGGTACAACAAGCTGACATTATCTGGTTTCCCACACAGAAAAGCAACTCCCTCCCCTTAAGGAACCTAAGGAAAGAAGCAGCAACTTTTCCATTTTAGTATTGTAGAACCCAAGTCCAGTTTAACACTGGAAAGAAGAGTCTATCATCTTGTGAGAGAAGAATGCCATCTGTAGCTTTAAAGACAGTTCAGGCTTGAGGAGAGATCCTGTGCGTGAAAGTAAGTTTGCCTACTGCATCCTATCCCCTCCTTTCTCTAAAACTCAGACAGAAGTTTTAAAAGCAACAAGCACAATGCACAAGTGCCCAGTGCACTTTTAAGCGACTCAGGAGTAATGCAGGCATGACAGACACTGTCACTCCTCCTGCCATTGATAGTCTTTGTCTTGGCTAAGAATTGCTCCAAAACAAAATTGTCAAGACATCTTCTTGCGTGCAGTACCCCAAATGTGCTAGACTTCACTTATTTTTCTTCTCTTCTACAAAGTGTAAGGCATGTTAGAGTTATGCAGCTTCAAGGGATGCAAGTGTAGGGAACTCAACATTCTTTTTCTTGTTGCTAGCCACAAAGACACTACCCCAGACTTATTTATGGGCTCTATTATAAAGTACTCCTTTATTCACTCAGATTCTTAGTTTGGGGGAAATTCTTTTCTGAAATTTCATAGGGTTTTTTTGTTAACACAACATGTTTTTTCCTTCCCTTTACTCATGCCAGCTGCATTTCAAACTAGAACTCAGTAAGTGCACAAAAGCAAAAACGCATCCACTGGATATGTACTACTAAAGCTACCTACTAAAACTACAAAGTTCCTTGGCAGAATGAAACAAAGCTGCAATAAAGCAGGCTAACAAAGCAAACAAACCAGTTGTCATCAGTGCCCAACCTGAAGTCATAACTGATAAATCTGCCCTTAGCACACTTCAGTGGCATTCAGGGATGAGGAAGACAGCTTTAGGCCTTTTCAAACCCTCAGCTGGTACCTCAGCTTTAAAAGGGAAGAGTCACGATCATCTACAGCAGCTGAAAGGTCAGAAATGCTGTCTCAGAGCTTGCTGCTGCCAGCAGCTGGGGAGCTTCACAGTGCCCTCACCATGAAGATGGAGCCTTCTACCAACTCCACTGGACTCCAGGTCTCCAGCTTCCACAGACACCAGGCAGTATATCCTTTCTTGTGCATGGAGAAGTTGAAATTAAACAAATGTTCTCCTTCAAAATTTCACAGCGTTTGTTTTGTAAATGCTCCACTGCTCTGTCATTTCTAGTGCAAAGGGATAATCAGAGAAGAAACTGAACTAGGCTAAGACCCACAGTAACAGGCAGTTTTCCTTCACTAATTGCTATTTCCATACCTGCTCTGTCACTGCTGCTCCACCTCACTGATGCCAATGTTCTCCAAGCCTCCTTCTAACACTTGGAGTAAAACCGGCAGCAGCACCTGCACGCTTTCACTCAGCACATGCTCTTCTGCCCCCTGAACGATAGCCTCGCAGAGCAATGAAAAAGCTCAGGGAAGGAATAGGAAGTTCGAGAGCTGAAAGGAAGAAGCAGCATTAGAAGGGGAAAAAAAAGTGGAATAGAAAAAAAAACACAAGAAAATGGGGGTGGGAAGCTGGGGAGGGGGAGTAAGTGGTATAGAAGTTGTTCGTATTTACTTTTTAGAGGTTATTTAATGTCAGCATACGGCAGGGGACTGAAGAGCAAGAACAACAGTGAAGTTTTCTAGGTTAATAGTTTCCTTAATATTCCCACAGGATTTTTTACTACTCTAAACATAGCACAGAGGAAAAAATATGATTCAAGTAGATCATCATCAGGAGTAGGTTCAAGAAAGAGTTCTTACAACCTCCCACAATGTGCTTTCTCTCTTGGACTTGAAAAATACCCAGAGTTCTTATGCAGTATTAATGATGACACATTAAATTTTGGAGTGTGCAGTCTTGACAACACAGGCAGTTGGAACAAGAAACAAAAGAGCTTTCAGTCCCTTCAAAAGAAAATGTTTTGAGTTATATTTGTTATGTTTCCAGTTAATTTTTCAATGCCTACTACAAACACCTAGCAGAAACATCCTTTATTGCATGCTTACTTGCAGTGCAAGTGTCTACTGATTAGAGTTGTTTTAAGTCCTTCAGTGTACTTAAGAAATTTCAAGTACTTTGGAAATTTATCAGGAAGCTGAAGGCCTGAATCTTGAGTTAATGTTTGTATTTGCACTGTGCTATTTACCCTCCCTCACTACATGGAAACTACTTTGAGCTTGTGAGGTCTCTTCAGGTAAAATCTAGTGTCAAAGGAGAGACTGTCAAGTGCATTTCATTATTATCTGCACATTGTACTTGTTTCCATCACTTGCAGAAGGGAAATGACAGCTAGGCACAACAGGAAAAAACCTGAGCTATGAGCAGGAAACAGAATCTCTTGTTTTGACTACTAACATAAGGAAAGATAAATAGTGGAAAATTTCCCTCATAGGGACCTTAACAAAGGTGGATCATTTGACAAGCCTTCCTTACCACTGTTTTTATAAGGCCAAGCCACCTGTTAGACTGCTAGAGTAGCTTCAATATCTTAAATATAAAGGGTCTAATCAAGGAAGAAAACAAGACATAGCTTTACTTGAGACTGTCTTTAAGTAGACATAATTGCAGGGTTCTATTTTGCTTTTGTAAATACTGCCAGAGTAGCAACTGACAACTGTAAGGCAACAAACATAACTTTTGAGGGACAGAAAAGAGAGTTTATTTGCTTTTTCTTGTGTGGGTTACCAGCTAAAGCCAAGCATGGGGTTAAGTAGAGGTTCCTATTAAAGGCTATGTGAATTACCATTGTAAACAATTTTCTTTAGGCTAAATTCAGCAGAATGTGTGGTGCTGGTATCAGCTTGCTGCAATTTTTAAGAAGCATCAGCCATTAGTCTATTTAGGTTATGGGTATTTATTAATAAATTATTAAACTTTGAAACTGAACCCAAATCTCACATAGCTTTAACACAGAAGTGCGACAAGTGTTTGCTGCCAGTGACAGGACAGCAGCAGCTTTTTTGCCTGGTTTCTGTTCCATGGTTACTGTACACTGCAACTACTCCTCTATTTAGGCAGCATGTAGTTCTGCAGCTGTTCCCACTATCAGTTATAGACCAACTCTACAAAGCCTGCCTGTAAGCTATGCTATTTCCACAAACTCTCCCCTCCTTTCACTGAAAATTCTTACTTACCGGCTGTTCTAGTTGCAACTTAACTGACTGGTGATGAAAATCAAATATCCTCATACTCTATAAAAATGGCAGAGAGGCAGCCTTGTGCTGGCTCTGCTCAGCCACCAGGTATCACTAACTATGCCAGCAACAAAATTCAAGGCTGTTTTGTGTTTATGTCTGACAAGCCAGATAAAATATTATGTTTTTAAAGATGCTTAATAAAGTGGTTGAAAGGTAATCATTACCCAGTCTCATCATTTGCACATGAAAGGTGGAGCAGAGAAGTTACAGTGATTTGTTGCCAGGCTTCACTAGAACAAACAGCTGCATTTTACTTATCTTCAGATATCAAAGGACTTGAGTGGGGACAGAGATTACTTGGCTTGACAAGCTTTCAAAGACCCCTCCAGCTCAAAACCAGAGATATTTTTGAGGAAAATCATGAAAGGATTTAATTTAAGCCTCACAGCAATCACTACTACACTAGCATGAAATCTACCAACATCCTAATCTTGTCAAAGCTAAGACAAGATGCTTTGCCTCCCTTCCAAATCCAATGGCATTGCATGTTTCCAAGGGCTATGGGCAGACAAGGTCTTCCTCCCAGGAAGCAGAGGCTTCATGGCAGTGCTAAATCACTTTAAACGTGCTGTGGTCCTGCCCATCCCATGCTTGCTCCTCACTCGTACAGCCAGGTTTCTGCTGAAGAGCTGGCTCAGAGAGCTCAACCACAGGATTACACCAGGACCAGGGCAGAGGAAACGGGAGCAGCCCTGAGACACTGACCAACAGCAGAGAGACATCCTCCAGTGTGCCCATGAGCTACGTAATGTACATAATGTTTCTTTTCCTTGTTTCCTTACCCTACCCTGCTTCTCTTACACAGGAGCTGATACACTGAGGATCTCAAGCTGCCTTCTCTGCACTCTCATTTTACTCCCTCACACATAAGACCATAGTGAAAATCTGTGCAGCTTAATCAAGAGCAAGACCAGAAGCAGCTCAGTATTCTCCCTTAAAATGTGCTACAACCTGCTTTATTATATATCAGATGCCTTTAAAAGCAGCTGTAAAATCACATTGTTCTTGTTTGGAAATGCAACATTTTGAGAAGACAAAGTTAATGGCTTTGCTGTAAAACAAGCAGGAAGGTTACTGAAGAACTAAAAAGATGTGAAAGAATTCAGCTCAAACCTTTCCATCTGTACTCACTATGAAAGGCTGAGCAGAGTTAAAGGTTTTAGGTAGCTGGAAATAGGTTTCATTTTAGTTGCTGTCTCAAAGCCAGTTTTTGTGTTTAACACATGTGGTTAGACAGCCAACCACCATTCCTAGGGATTATCTGCTTAGAGTATGAAAGACAATAAAACAACCCACCATCAGTTTTTCAGTCAGACTTGGGCATGATTCCCATTAGCACATTTTTATTTTAAAACTGAGTGTGATTGCTCTGATTTTATAATACAAGAAAGCTAAGCACAGATGTTGGTACTTCAAGCAGACCAGAACTCTGCCAGGCAAATAACAAATTGCAGAGTTATGAACTGCTTCTGAACATACCCAAATATGCTGCATGGCACAGCAGTTTAAATACATTAGTCACCTCATGCAGCTGAAGAAAAACAGTATCTTCCAATCTTCAATTTAACATAAATTAAAACAAGTCAAATCCAAATCCCAACCAGGAAAATGCACATTTTTCCCTGTTGATTTTGGAGCAAGTTTTAAGTGAGAACTGATGGTAGACAGCAGCTCAAAGAGGAAAGAAAAAAAAGCAAGAACTGGTGTTCAGTACAGCTTTACTGACAGTAATGAACTATTGAAGTACAGCTACAAAAGAGAAGACATTTACAGCAAGTTTCTGAAGATGATACTTAATGGCTTTTTACACACTATCAGTTTTCCACACCACAAAATAGAAGATCAAAACACATCAGGCCTTATCCAACTTCAGGCCACCTCAATTAACAGCTGCAGTTCATTTGCGGTATTTACTAAATTATGATGGAAGGCCCTGCCCCAGTTAGCTGAGGAGAGTGTTTTAGATTTATTTGCTGTCAGGATGCTCTTCAGCTTCTTCTTTTTTTTGTTTTTTTCCTTTTTTTTCCCCCCTTCCTTTTAAAGTTACTGCAAGTATGATATTTGACAAAGTTACACTCAAATCAAGATTCAGTATCTGCCACTCCAGCACTTCACCTGTACCCTACTTGTAAGGCTTACCGTGAAACCATTTCAGCCTTCAGAAAGCTTTACAGTTTGTTGACAGGACTGTGAATTTGATCTAGAATATGCCTTAGGATTGACAAAGTGTCCCCGTGTTCATTAACTGTTATTTTTATGGAAGTTACTTACAAGCAATAGTAATAAACCTGCTGATTCAGAGGGACAGTAGCTGTGCTCCTGCAACAGCCATACACATGATCAAAGTCCCTACTGACATTCTGTGTCTTGCCTGAATATCTGAGTAAGTTTGTTATTTCTCCACACCTTCAGATTTTCCTTGATAACTATTCTACTGGAGGGTACGTTTTCACCAGCTGATTTATAGGAACAAGGCCACTTGCAGAAACTCAGGCAAAGCAAGCAAAGGTCCAAAACCTCAATCCACTATGTGGGCACACCTCCAGTTACAATGGGGACACAAAACAAAAAGGCTTCTCAGAAGGAGATTTCATTTGACCTCAGCCTGGGATTATGATGAGGCCTGACAGGCTGCTCACCACCTCTCTCATCTCCTTTGATACTTGAGCCACAGCAGATTTTCTGCTGCTACCCATGCAAACTCTTAAATCTTGAAGAGCAGTAGGAAGCAAAGGTCTGTTCATCAGCAGCCTCCATCACTTCTCCCAGAATTAGAGTCATTAGTCTGAATTTACAGTTAGAGCTCAGAGCCGCTTATCACTCCATTCACTACACTTGCTGTACTTTTGCATCTTGGTCCTGGATCTACCTCTATTTCTTGGAAAAAAGTGCAGCTCAGAGTACTTGCAGAGTCATCAGCATGTTCATTTTGCAATATTTCCCTGACGTTCTGAACTTCCTAGGTTAAACACACCATAGTAGGTAACCGAAAAAAAAGAAATCTCTGATACCTGATAGACCTCCCACCACTTAGATCCTTATACCCCACTTGTGAAGTTCAAGGAGTTATTTCAGGCAGGGTTACAATGCAGAAGTCATAATTCTGCTATTTATTCCATTCTATTTAAGAGCTTCCTATACAGCATAGTTTGAATGCATGTTTTGCCTCTAGGAGACAGGCATTAAAGCAAGAATTGACAGCAATACCATTCCATATAATCACATAAGGAAAAAGGCATTTGCAGTATATAATACTAACTCCTTTAGTTTTTTCTGTTCTTTGTTTCTGTCTGAATTCATAGCTTACACTTAAAATTTTTGCAGTATTCAAGAGTGTCTTAAAAGTTCCGGTTTAAATCAGACACAGGACAAATGGAATCTTGAAAACATGAAGACCAACTGCATCATCAAATAAACTCTTCCTTCATGCATGTCTTGGCTAGAGTACAAGAGTTCAGTTATTACAGAGCAAGTCAAACACATCCGTAATTCCTTGCATTGTTCTAAGGTCTCTGGGACATCATCCCTTCCCCTGCAGCAGGCATCTTGCACTGAGAGTTCTGGAGATGGCTGGTATCAGTTACAGCCAAGTGAGTAAATTCTTGGGCTCAAAGCATTGGCTGATATCAATCACTACTGTGCTAGTGAAATCAGAAGAGCCACATCAGTTTGGAACACAGGACATGACCCACATTTGCAGCCTGGGAAAGCAAGTCAAAGGAAAAACATCTTTTCTTTTTATAGTCTGGTTCTCTAATTAGGACTTTTGACTGCATTGTAATTTGGTATTGGAGGGGAAAAAAAAAAAAAAAAAAAAGGAGCACCACATACTTTCAGCAGATGGATCACTATGAACTATAAACTCAAACACAACTTGACAGGACATGACAGAGCCTTCAAGACCCCAAAAACTATGAATAAAAATTGTTGCAAGCATGGTGGGAATGGCAATTCAGGTCCTTAGTAAAAAGGCTGGCTAGTAAGTAGTGACATCCCTTTCCTGGGGAGAGAACAGCTACCATGATCCTGAAGAATCTGGGGCTCAGGAGACTTGAAAAAAAGATGAAAGGGGAATAAAATAGCCATCCCATAGCTGGACACCAACCTGAGATGTAAGAGTCAAAGCAGTGCACTTGTGCCTTGCTTCTGGAGACAAGTGAGAGAAACCATTTTGAACTGATAAAATGCAAAACTAAGCTCAGATCAAAAACAACTAGGTAAACAACAACAACAAAAAATCAAATCAGCTGCTTGATTATTGTTCAAAGAATTAGTTAATTATTTTGCCACTCTAGGATCAAATAGTTAAGCTGTTTAACAACATGATTATATAACTCACTTGACAAGAGAAAGGTTAACCCAGATATAAACTAATAAGAAAACAGATAAGATGACTAATCATGCACTTGATAAACAGCTTGCTCTGCTAGAGAAAGATCTAAACTTCAAATATTCAGTCCTTCCACGCCTGCATACTTCTGCCCAGTTTTCTCAAACTCTCTGTCCTCTGCGAAACTGCAAGAATGACCTCTGACAGCCACCTCCCAGGACTTCAACCAAAGGACAATGATTCCTGACCCAACAGGCTACAGAGGCCATGTTCTGCAGTCTCCTTCAGAGTCACAGAAGAGGACTGCCCTTGCATTTTACTAGCATCCTTTTCAGCTTAATTTCTTGTCTCTGAAGTCAGTTTAGGGCGTGAGCTGAAGCACTGCAGGCACACCACATTGGCTCAGATGGCACAATGACTTCTTGGTGCTAGTCACCTTGTTTTCCAATATAGGTTTCCAGCAGAAGGACCAGCATTGCCCTGTCACCCCAGCCTGAAGACAGGGAAAGCAGCACGGAAACAAAGGAGAAAGAGACAAACAAGATTTCAGTAACTCCTATTATTGTTGAAGGGAATAATTTCTAAAGGCTTCTCCTCAGAAAAGGAAATGGACATAATTGTTTGTGAGTAGCCACAAGTATGAATCTCAAATGCTAACCTCAGGAGTCCCTTATTAAAGGTGCCATTAATCAAAGTGATGGTACAGAATTTACTGTTCACTTTAGCTTTATAGAGGGAGTGTAGGAGAATGTGTGTTGGGAAAGCTTTCAGGCTTTGTCATATGTGAGGAATAATGGGCCTGCCTTGTATGAGCTTCCTTGTTAGCATGATTCTTTCCAGTGAGCAACAGGTAAAAAAATATTTTTTTTAAAGCAAATACTGCACCTTTCCATTAAGGTTACAAATTATAAACCTCCACAACTAGCATGCATCTCCTACCGGAAAAGAAGAATATTTTTTCCAGAAATTGTCAAAAGTTCTCTCATTTGCCTACTTCTGTGATTAGCATTTCAGTGGCAACCCTCCTCTCAGCAGAGTCAGGGATACTCAGTGGCTTTAGCAGTCTGCCCAAGCAGAGTAAGGACAGCTACATTTTGAACAGGGCTGATACGCAGACACAAACTCAAACAGATGCAGGTATGACAAAGTCATGCAAGAGACTTCTCATGACCTACCCTACCATGAGCATTCACAAGCCCTAACAGGCACTGCAGAAGGGAGACTTAGTAGGACTTGCATCCACCTTTATATTTTCTGCACAAGAAGGGAGACCTAGCAATGCAAGTCCTCTCCCACAGACATTCCCACTCATCTGACAGACACACAAACAAAACAAACTGTTCTAGACCCTCTTCTCCACTGCTTCATTGGAACACTTATTCCCATCTAAAAGAAGGTGGCAGATAACATACTTTGAATGGGCAGGGCCACACAGCCCTGGATTGTTATCTGACAACATGAAATTGAACTACACACTACCAGCTCACACCAACAAGCAGGCTGGAGCCTCCTGCTAATAAATCCTTATCAGTAGAAACACCCACACAGAGTAAAAGCCAAAAAAGCTACATGACTGCTCCAGGTCTCATTTCTGATTCTGCTACTGACAAGATTTTAATTCTGAAAGCCCTGTACTATAAATCACTATATGACATAAGAAAACTGTGGAGGTACTGCTAACAGTGTTAGGTTCCCCTGGGATTTAAGGAGCCCTGTGAGGAAGGCACACTTATAAAAACCAATCCTCATCTGAAGCAACTGCCAAACATGGTCTTTAAAGAGAAGGTTTCAGATATCTGCAATAAAAGCTTGACAACACACAGCCACTTAAATCTGATGTCATCTGACATTTGTGCAATTCTGCCCAAGGTTTGCTTGATGACTCAAAATGGGACGATTCAACACTTCTTAGTGTAAGGACAGAGAGGAGAATCATTTGTCTGTCAGCCAGGACGACACAGTCAAACAAGACCTCATTTATAACAGAACTTTGGATGGTTGGTTTTTTTTGTATAATTACCTATCTGTGTGCATTCACACGCTATACAGACATGAATCATTTGAGTATGACACCATCAAGATGGATAGATAATATTTCTACATGTGAAGTAGTAGCTGCTCGCAGCTCCCTCAGACAAGTGGAGTGGTATAGTGGCATGCTCAAGTGATGGCACTCCCAGCAGTACAAGGTATGCTCCTCTCAGAAATGAAGAGGCTCATGGTGATTCCCAGCATGTTATCCTTCAAACACCTTACAAGCAGTGATGCAGTCCGTCTGCTTCCCCTGAAATCATGCCACTCCTGGCAAGTTGCAATGAAGTGCCACAGAGGAGTGAGAAGGCTCCTAGATCTCTCCTGCATCGTTTCAGCCTCTAAACGGGGGGGCACAAATCCACTCCTCTTCACCATGGTGTAGGACACTTTGAGGCACCAAAACGAAATTGCATCTTACCTTGTCTTTGTATAAAAACCCTGAGCAGTGGATGAGCACTTGAAACAGCCTTGAAGAAGTTGTCATCATTATTAATAGGGAGAAGGTCTCCATGCACATCAGCATATCCGATCATCACTTCCAGGTTGGCTATGTGATGAATGTGAAGAATTAGTTTGTAGAAGTCTTCAAACTTTCCCGGCTTGTAGCGATCCAGGGAGAACCTTCTGAACTCTGCCCCAAACTGCAAGAGAAAACAAACAGAGCGTCTGTTGTGAAACATCAACACAACCCAGTGCTCTAGCCTGGCATTTCAACATGGTATACTTCACCTCTTTCTTTCTTTCTGTGATGAATATAGCCACAAAGTGGTGCTTTCAAGTCTACAAAAGGCCTTTTAAGTTGTCACATTAGAACACAACCATGGCTACCAAGATACTACCCTGCTTGGCAGTAGATATTCTCAAGTGTGCCACCTTAAAAGAAAGTGCATTTTTGCAATACTAAGTCTTTATTAAATCCTCTAGAGGATAATTGCACTTGTAGGATTTAACTTCGAAGTACCACAATTCGTTACCATCATCTTGGGAATCCACAGGACCATTCTTCTCCAAAACAGAATCATTCCCTCTACTGCTTTCAAAAGAAGTTAGTTACTCAGCCATTCAAACCCTATAAAAATTCTTTGCACGTTCTCTCATCAATACCAATGGGATCTTAACCATAAGACCTTAAAGGAAGTGTGGCATGCAAGCACACAGCTTGTCATTAGAAAACACACTCACTCTACATAATCCCTACTCTCCTCATAATCCGTATAGAAGGAGGAGAGTTCTTACTGTAAATTAGAAAAATTAAACCCATGAAAACTATCACTCCACTGTTTTTTACGAGCTTAACAGACGAATAAGTGGCTGTTAAAATTATACATATATATATATATATATATATATGTGTTTATATATAAAATGGAAGTGGTGTGACGGGGCTCAATTTCAACTTCATATGAAATTATTTTCAATGCCAGAGAGTGCTTAACAAAAAGTTTTCAACAGACCTTATTTCTGATACTAGAAACTAAATATTCTACTAACAATAGGAGGAAAGAATTAGATTTTCTAATTAAGGAAATTAAGAGTAAAATCACACATCTATTTAAACCAAGTAGCTTAAATCACCTTTCTGGTATATCTAATTTCATAACTCAGATTGTATAGTACTAGTTGACTACTGTTCATCAACTGAACCTCTAAAACTATGCTAACTCAACTCCTAAAAGCATGGAACCACATTCACAAATCAAAAAAAAAAAAAAAAAAAAAGGGGGGGGGGGGGAAGTGTGTGACTAGGATTTCATGGAAATTCTCATTTCCAAAGTCAGTCTTTGGCAAGAAACCAAAGACAAAACTAACCAGAAAACAAAGGTGAGGGAAAAAGTGAGACTTCTCCATAGATAAATTCTTCTTCAAAATAAAGAATGACTTGCTTAGAGATTCTCAGATGTTAAATCAACTATATATTGAAGCCACTCTTGCTCAGACTAACAAAAAGTATGAATCTTCACCATAATCATCCTCAAGAAAAAAAAAAAGGAAAAAAAAAAAGAAAACTACCAACTCTCCTGGCTTTGGGTGCAAGCGTGTTCTCAAATTACTTCCACAGTTATGAAAATCCCACTCTTCAGCATCAAAGCCTAGTTGTGATCATCTGAAAGCTCGTTTAGTCAAATTACGCTGCTTGTTTGTAATATTAACTGCTAGTTCCAGTTTAGATTTCAATTCGGAGTGCCTATCCAAATGCACAAAAGCTGAATGAACCACAGCTGATTCCAATGGAGGAGAAACAGTCCTCCTTTGTCCTCCACTCCCTGTTTCTCTCCAGGAAAATCTAAGCAGCAACTTAATTCTGTTGACACATTTCAAAATGAAAAAATGCTTACGTCCGTTTTATTTGAAAAGTATCTTAAAGTTTGCTTTTTCCTAGATTCAAGCAAGAAGCAACCATCTTGAAGTGACAAGTTTAACATCTAAATAGCAAACTAATGGGGCAGGAGCGAGATCTATGTAGGCTTTGTTTAGAGCTGCATTTCCTTGACTGCACACCTGAACAGGAACACAGGATTCCTTTGGCCAGAGGACCAGGCCAAGGTAGTCAGATGCCTAGCCCAGCAGTCACTTGTTTACTGGACAGAATTTATTACAGAATGGTTTAGGATGGAAGGGACCTTAGAGATCATCTAGTTCCAAATCCTCTGCCACAGGCAGGGACACCTTCCAGTAGATCAGGTTGATCAAAGCCCCATCCAATCAGACCCTAAACACTTCCAGGGAAGGGGCATTCACAATTTCTCCAGGCAGCCTGTTCCAGTGCCTCACCACCCTCACAGGAACTCATTCAGGACCATGAGCATGCACGGTACTTGCAAGGAAGGGGGTGCCGTACAGTCTCACCTCAGACAGTACAATATCCATCCTACACAGCCCCCCATCCTACACAGCCCTCATACCACCTGCCCTACAGTCTACCTGGAGAGTCCTGCTCTGCTCAACACGCATGCCGAGGCACAGGCCAGCTCTCATGCTGGAGCATCATGTGTAGCAGGCAAGTGACATGGGAAAGGAGAGAAGAAGGAAGCAAGGATGGTTATTTACAGGTTGGGCTGACCCAAAGCCCAGCTTAAGCTGCCACATGAGAGGAGGACAGCTGATGAAAGGGCCAGGTCCCCCATCCTAACCCCTGAGGGCATACCAGACATGGATCATCAGTGGAGTGCACCACGCAGACAACAGCCCACCCACAGGGATGCAACTGCAGACCTGGGCACTAAGGTCTGACGTGAACGCTGTACAAATTCACTCGTTCACATGTTCAGCCTCAGCAAAGCCCAAGAGACAACTTCTTTTGCTTTAGGAACAAGACAACAATAAACAAATGCACCTGATTTCACTCGTGCTTTTTCCATGACGCAGCCCTTTGAGGCAAGGATTCTAGAAGGTGATTCTGCAGAGAGGTGTAGAAGGGAAGAGTCTCTTCAAAAGAGATTTAAGCAGATAATGAGGATGCTGGGGGTTTGTTTAAAGGTCACTATTCCCATAGTAGTAGTTTAGCTGATTGATTCAATCTGTGCACATACACAGGCAGTAACCATTGTCAGCAGATCTTTTCAGAAGAGGGAAAAAACCCTCTTCAGCAGTGACCATTCATTCATCATCCCTAATAAGGCTGAGAGTATCACAGTTAGTTTTGCAGTACCACACAACATAGAGATTGAGTGCTCTGCATTGTATTCAGACAGAATTTCAAGATAACATCCACCACTTATCTTCCAGAAACTACAAATTCTAAAGGCTTTGCACAGATAGCCCTGATGACTGTTTTTCTAAGCTATAAACAAAGTTCTTTTGTAGTATATTCCTCCACAGAAACAGACACAAGGACCAGTGTCTGCCAGCAGAGCCTCTGCCAGAACAATACTGTATTACACTGTTTGATGAACTAACAGTTTTAACAAGCAGATTAGTTTCCCATAATGAAGTCAATGACTCTGAGCTATGTATCTAATGCAAATACTGCATCTACTATTGCAGAAGTCAGAGCACAGGAGGGTCCAAGAGAAATCAAAATAATTTAATGGGGGGAAAGAAGGGGGGGGAAAGAAGGGGGGGGAAAGAAGGGGGGGGAAAGAAGGGGGGGGAAAGAAGGGGGGGGAAAGAAGGGGGGGGAAAGAAGGGGGGGGAAAGAAGGGGGGGGAAAGAAGGGGGGGGAAAGAAGGGGGGGGAAAGAAGGGGGGGGAAAGAAGGGGGGGGAAAGAAGGGGGGGGAAAGAAAAACAAACAAGAATAGCATTCTGATAAAAGTTGTGTTAAAGAAAGTCACAACCATCTGACCAAAACTGACACAGGCTGACCAAGGGCAATCAACTAAGATTTCTTTCTCCCCAGGGAAGATGAGAGGTCAGAGAAGACAAGGGAGTAGGATTTTGAGAATTGTTTACTTGAAGGGATGCTATTTTCTGAAATGGAAGAGTTATTTGCAAGCAAAAGAGACCAACTTTTTCTTCTTTAAATTTTAAGTTTCAGAAAATTTACAGGATCGAAAACAAAGCCCTATGTTTATGATATGCCATCCCTTGAGTTTATTGCTGGCTTTGATTTCAGGCTATTGTAATAAGAAAACATCAAAGACCAATATTTAGCCATAAACATGAATTATGTTGGCCTGCTACTTTTCCCATGAAGTAAAAATCAGGAACAGAAAGAAAAGCAAACATGCTCATCCCTGCACAGACTGTAATTTCTGCTTACCTGTGAGACATTCAAAAGGAGGAAATCTGATCAGAGCTGCTTTATCAGTGAGAAGAAGAGGAGGTCAAGAATGTGGAGAAGACTTAATGTACATGGTTTTGTCCTGGCTGATTTAATCTAGGATTTCAGGGCTCTACTGTCACATTCATGTCTGTGTTCCCTCTTTCTCCTCCAGCCATGCCTCTTGCTCTGCTCCCAGTGTCATGGTGGTTTTCACCAGTGGCAAGGTGCCACCAACCAAGCAGATGTTCTCTGCAACAAGTTCTCACCTCCCCTTTAAGTGGTTGCCCTTGCCCCAAAGCAGCTGTACTCCATCCCAATGATCAAGCTGGTGGTAAATGTGGGATTTCATCTTCTCTTCAGTCCCCTGCTCAGCTCTTGCTGTTTATTCCAAGATACAAGTCAAAAGAGCAAGGCAGTGTCTCTTTTACTTACCCTTCATAGGAACTCCATCACAGACACAATTTTACTACCTTCTCCTCTAAACTTTCCCCCCTAAGTGGTATAATGCCATAATCCTACCCTTTTTCTGTTGTACTCTCCCCTTTCACTCCCCTATAAAAATACAGCCATGCTTTAATACCTTCAGTTCTTAGAATAGCTTCGCCCCACAAAGAAACCCAGTGGTTCCTGTTCTTATCATGCTTCTTAGACACAGTGCTTCATGTCTCTGCTTTCCATTCAAAGAACAGCCTTTGCAACTCCTTCAACCCACTTCAGCAGTCTGTGAGGCTCAGTTCATGGCAGCACTCTTCTGCATCTACTCCAAAGACAAATTTAGCTGATTTCTCTGTTCCCACTGCTCTCAGATAAAGTTGTGTTCATGAGACACGCCTCCCATACAGTCTCTTTCTGATCTCTTCACAAATGCTCAGCTGCCAGCTCAAGGGCAGCTTAAAGCTAAGCTTACCCCTCTCCCTGCTTCACCTAACTTCGTGGACCCTGCCTTCCCCAGCACCTGTAACTCCAGTAACACTCATCATCCAGGTAGTTGTATATTTCTATATGCTAATTACCCAGACCTTTTCTGCCCCACATCTTAAACCCATGGACACCATTCAACTACTCATCCACACACTGGACTTTGCCTTGACAGCTGCTCTGAGCTTTTCCCAAGCTTTCCTAAACACTGGCTTGCCTCATTATCAACCAACTATTTCTTAGTTGGTGGTAGTTTGTGAAAACAGCTATCCACAAAAGCTGTTTTCCAAACCTGTTCTTCTGAACTCGGCATCCCTTTCTTTGTCACTCTTGCACCCAAAGCTCCTCTCCTATCAGGTCACCCATGCAGCTGCTTTCTCCCTACTATCTCTGTCAGTCAGTACTGCCTGCAAGCGGGAAGCAGTGCCAGCCTTCCTTACTGCCTCAGCTCTTGATATTTAATCCCACAATACAGTTCTCCTTCAAAAAACACAGCAAAGCCTTTAAAATAAATTTTTGTCTTAACTGGATGGTCTGCCTTTCCAAAGAGCAGATCTCTTCCTTTTTTTCTTCCTCCATCTCCAGGAACAAACCAAAGTCTGTTTGCAAAGGACGCAGACCAAGCTAGTCCTGTATTTTAAAGAGAACACTGAGCACCACACACATCACCTACATCATCATCACAACCCAGTTTTAGCACAAATACAGCATGACATGCATACATCCATGGCATGTTACCATCTGCACAAGGGGGGAAAAGAACATTTGGCACCCTGCCATCCAGAGGGACAAAGGACCACTAAATCAGGAGATCTGGTCAACATTACCAACAGCAGGCAAAGCCATAGGCCCAGGCTCTAGTACAGGTCCATGGCAAGAGCAAATCATTTTCTGAATATTTACTAAGAAAGATGCCTTCATGGTTACAAAACACTTGTAACCAGTAAGGCCTCTGGCTGGTTCAGACTTATTTAATGCCCTTTTACTTTCTGCCAGAGGTTTCCCCATGAGCTCAGGGCCAACAACAGCTGCAGAGAAGTAACCTGATACACACATACACACCTAGCCAGACCGGTTGGGGACTGGGAACAGCTGTGCATGGTGGAAGCAAGAGGGATGGCCCCAGGGGGGTGGCCCTAGGGCTAGTGCACCACACCCTGACCCAGACATTTCTGCCTCAATTAACTTCAGGAATCTCCAATGAGAACCGGACTATCTGTTGTGTGAGACTTTACCTTCACTTAGAGGGAGGGAATGTCTCCAAAAGTACATTTCATCTTTTAACTTCTGGCCTGCACTGTAAAGGTAATTAGGGGCAAGCAATCAATCCTCACAAGACTTTTTCTTGGTTAGTAAAAGCTCAAATTAAGCATGTGCAAAGTCTCTTACAAAGGGAATGATAAGGGAGTAGTGAGGAAAGCGCTATTAATTGCACCCCTGAAGAACTCCTTGGAGGTGGCTAGTCCTGCAGCCTGCCAGACAGAGCCTCCACAGGTATTTTAACCTCACATGAGAGACATTCCTTTTTAACTTGGCTGTAAACAACTTTTCAACTTTAAAGAGCACCTCAGAAAATTAAAGATCCGTTGTTTAGCGTCCTTTAGGACTGTTTCAGTGTGGCGAGACTAAAATTCAGAAGACTACTCATAAGACAGACTGGCTGGACCGAGTTTTAAGGAGATCAGAAATTCCCAAGTTACTAGGCTAAAAACGATCATGAAAGCAAAGGTATGAACCTGGAGGCAGGATCAAGAAGAGGAGAGTGTGGGAGGTGCTAAAACACAACACAGCAGCCCTAGCCTTCTGCACAACAACTCATAGGGATATGGATAACCATCTGGTTTAGCAGAGCTAGCACCCAAGCCAGTAGCAGATTAATAATTTTGGGAACATTGACAAAAGAACTGTCATCTTTCCATAACTAGATTTCGGTAATTATTTTTTTATCCCTCTTTTTTTTTTCTCTGTCATGTAGGATCTGAGATTATAACTTGAGCACCAGAGCATATCCTCCTCCATCCCATCCACTGTGATGCCAAGTAGCTCAAAGCATGTGTCTGAGCCTACCCTCTCCTACAGGCACTACTGCTCACACAGTGCCAGTGTGCAGGTCAGAGAAGATAGTTACACTGTCCTGGTGCTTACTGCAGCTGTCACCTGAACAAAAATATCACAAAATTACTTCTCTGTGCAACACCACCTCAGCTGAGAAGTGTTGAGCAGCAGGCATGCACAGGACCAACTGTTGTGGCACAGCTGCTGCATGGTAACTTGGTAAGATGTGGTCACCTTCTCTCAATCACCTAATCATTTAAAGACAGACTTAAGTTTACTAGGTATGACCACTTCACAAAGTCATCCTACTAGGAAAAATAAAGATTTGTAATAACAGAGGAGCCAAGAGTTTAGCAGATGCTATTTAGCACATCAGAGCAAATATAATACCTACTGTCAGAAGCTCAGCAGACTGGGAGGGAAAAGAACAGAGGGAAGACTTCTTAAGAGACTAATGTTTACAGTCTTTCTCCTGACACGTTTTGCAACAATCCAGACCAACTCAAATTGCTTTTGCTGTGGCATATTGTCTTCATTTGAGAGAGGGAAGCTTTGCGGTTTTCTGAGTCCATGCCACATTTGGTTTGCATATAATCAAATATGTTTTGAAGCTCAAAACCAGAAGTTAAATCAGCTGGTTACAGGGTTTTTCACTGCACTTATTTTAGTTTTATTCTAGGTATGACAAGAATGACCTTAACTTGGAAGAATGTAAAGTACTGCTTAAAAACTTAAAGCAACTTGGAGTCTATTTTAACATCCTATAGGTTTAACAAAGTGATGCTTTTTTATCAGTTTTGAAGCCTGCTACATATGGAAAACATTTCTTTAAACTTCAGAAGGCGTGTTAGGCCTTCAGGGTTAGAGTGAAATCAAAGTACAAAAGGCTGAAAAAGACAATTTGTAGATCTCTCTCACTTAGTCAACACCAGACAGAGAAGAACCAGACCTTCAAAACCTCTTTACAGGAGTCTGGTAAAAACAGGTTTGTTCCTACTGCTATTGCTACAGTTAACACCACTGGATGTTGTACTTTATACCATTCACATACACAAGGTGCCCACAGATACTGTAACAGCCAGTCATGTGGACATGCAATACTGCTGAGAACCATCAGCAACTTCTGGAGCTGGGCCAGGGCAGGGGGAAAGGATGTTAAAGGCTTAGCTTTGTTAACATAAGCACAGGTACAATTGTAAGGAAAAGAGATGGCACCTGAGCAGGACAAACCACCCACAAGCTGTTTGGATATTACTTCAGTTTAGCAGTTGGCAGGCTTGCTGAAGCAGTGACTTCTACACTTGCCCAAGAACAAAAGACAGCATTTTATCAGCTAGTGACTTCGTACGAGCACAGAGAATAGCTGACCCCAAATATACTCTCTGTCTTCAAGGTCCAGAGCAGTATCATATCTATACTTTGGATGCACCAAAATATGATGGAGAATTTATTAAAAATCCATTTGCAGCATCCATCTGAAAATGACCATTTACTGGAACAAGTAAAAACAGGATGGGAGAAGAGGGGGGAAAAATGGTTATAGTTATCTGGATGTATTTATCTCATTGGGTTTGTTTATAGTAGGAGGATGTTAGTCACTTTGTTAGTTTGTAAATCAGTTTATAATGCAAGAAAACATGGGACTATTAATAAGGCAGGAATGTCACAGCCAGCACTTGAGTCAGGTAGCTGTGTTTTTATACTCCTCCATCACCATCAAAGGTTCCTATTGTTCAGTAACAAGAAGTATAGGTTTTTTTCCAAAAGACTATTTATCAGGGAACCACAAGTGCACTTACTCACTTCTGAAAACATGAAAACTAATTCTTCTTCATACATACAGTGTACAGGAAATAATATACTAGTACAAGAGAAATACTTTTCTGCTGCTTTTAAGCCAAAAACATAAAACTGTCAAAGTGCAAAAAAAGCCACACTTTCACAAATACTTCAAAGGGTTGCCATTTAAAAGCCTAAGGCAATCTCTTACCTCTACTATTCCAGAATATCCAAGTGACAGGAAAAGAAATATACACTTGGGCTGATAGCTACTATCCTATTTGAAAAGCTGTATATACAAAATAAGAAAAAAAATATCTCTTCACTCAGAGCAGGATTAAAGAAGATTGGCTACATGGAGCTGTAATTAAAGATAAGTCTCACCATTAATGGAGGAATTCCTATCTGAAAAGTATTTGTTCTTCTGTAGACTTAAATTCACAGTGAAAGAAGCCTGCAACCAGCTGAGAGAAAATGAAAAGGAGTTTTGGGATCTCATGGCCACAGGCAGGATTCTTAACAAAACAAACAAAAAAGAACCCCACACAGTGTATGTGCTGGAGCTCTTGGTAAAAGGGAGGAGAGAGAAAGGGTCATCTGGAAACCTTTTTCAGAGATTAGAGGCAATTTCTTCAGAGGGGACAGATACTTCACTTGTCACCAGACAGGGGGAATGGAGCCAGTGAGTACTAGACACGTGAGAATACACAGTCCCTCTAAGCCAGCAAGATAATGTGTTTTCAGATCCTGCCTAAAAAGGCTGAAACATTAATCCTGAGCTACACAGACGACACCTAGATAAGAACTGAGCTTCTAATGTATTCTCTTGTGAAAGACAGAAGAGGGGTAAGGTGTAATTACAGTTCAATTAATATTTTCCCAAGACATGCCAATTTCTAAGCAGGTTTGTCTTTATCCTTCCATTTTCCTATCTAGCAATAAGTTTAAGTGTTTTCATTACAAGGCCATCTCTCAGGGGAGGAGACAGAGGAACAGAGGAAGCACTGAGCCTAAAGGAAGAGGACTTCTTAAAGCAGGCTATAGCAATTCCTATCACTGCCACATCTGAAAACAAGAGGTGTGCACAGATGGCTGCTGTGCCGTTCTCCTCTTCAGTATTTGCTGCAACACGAGGATCCAAAGGGCTTCTGCACTGTCTTACACGTGCCCAGAGAAACAACAACCTGACATACACCAAAAAGTGTTACACAGCACCAAGAAGCCCATGTTTCTGCAAAGACATGTAGGTAGAGAACATATTACTGCAAATGTTCCTACTGGGTAGTCACAGGGCATTTAAATACCCACAGACATGAGCATTGGGAGCTGAAGAGTGCTTCTGGGCCACATTCCCAGCAAGGGTGATCAGTCAGGCTAGGTCCAAGGAAGGCATAGCCTGGTTTAGCCCAGATGAAATCTGATCATCCACAAAGCTCACGTGTCTACAGCACAAGAAAAGAGGCACTGGAACAGCTTGCAGGTGCCCCTTCCCTGGAAGCGTTCAAGGCCATGTTGGATGGAGTTTCGAGCAACCTGATCCAGTGGATGGTGTCCCTGACCACGGCAGGGGGGGTTGGTCCAAGGTGATCTGTAGGGTCCCTTTCAATTCAAACCATTCTATGATTCTAATACCACCTGCAGGTTTTGGCTCTTCAGCACAAGAAGGATGCTGAAAAACTGGACTGAGTCCAGCCATCAAGATGTTCCCTGTACCCTCACCACACCCTCCCCACCAAACACACTTTTTTTTTTTTCATAATTCTCTGGCACACATTAGGACTCTTTAAGCATACTTAGGGATTGCCAGAGAAGTGTCTTGCTTAGTATGGTACTACAGGTCTAACAAACTCTCCCCTCCCGATAATCAAGGGCACACATTTAATTTTCAAGAACTTTCTTTAAGAGAAAATGAAAAAAAAATCGGCAAATCCAGGAAAATCTTGGTCACTTTACACAGAAGCAATTTCTCCGTTGTGTTTAACGCAACACCCCAGCTGGATGGTGGTTTATCCTTAAGGAAGCAACCCCCTGGTTATCATTACAGAGGCAGGGATATCAAAACCCCAACATTTGCAGACCATCACCTGTGTGACTCCACATAGCAATTTTTTCCAGAGCTCCTTCACATCCAGCTCCATCCTCAGAGAAGAAGAAAAGCTACTTTACACTGTTGTGTAAAAGCAGCATGCTCTCACACCCAACTCCTCCACTAAAAGGGATTCCACCTGCCCACGGCCCACCACTTCCCCAGCCTTTGAAACGCCACCTGAGAATCCCTTGATCCACAGCCAGGAGCATGCCCCAGCGCAGAGGCTGAGCTGCACCCACCTCCACTCACCTGGTAGCCTGCGCTCTCAGGCGATAGCTGCAAAATCATGAGTTCTCAGACTCAACTTTCAAGTTCTCAGGCAAGCCAGGACAGGCTTCGTACTTACAAAACAAGCAACTAAATGTTTTAAAGGCTGACTACATACAGCTTCCAAAAGCAGTATTACTGAATCCTTTTGTTTCCCTGGCCTTAGGTAGTCCACCCAAAAAAAGAAAGACTATCTCTAGATGATCACAGCAGGACAACCAAGTGATCCGCAGAGACAAGACAGACAGCGTCCTAACTGACCCTGTACAATTATTAGGTTTTAACAAGGGGTATAAGACATTCATACAGTACCTTGCCAGGTACCACTGGCCAAAGCTTTTCACTGGATCAGCTTCTAACCATAGAAGATTAACTCCCTAAGTCAGAACCTACAAGATTCACAAAAGAAAACCATCTTGCAATGTCAGTACCAACCTCTGTTTGCCAACAACTGCAACAGCCTGCTACATAAACAGTCTAGATGTTATTGCACACAAGTCATACGAACAGCAGAACCCCACCAGCACTAGGAAATTCAACAGCACAGTCTCCAGTGACTCTTGCTGTGTGTTAATGGATCATCACTGGGTGTAGTCCCTCGGCAGGATATTTTGAATTTAGCCTCTATTTTCAGTTTCCTTCTAGAGCGCCACGGTTCATTAAAGTAAGTTCTGGGCTACCAGCAGCAACAACCCTGAGCTACAGAAGCCCTCTGCCAGTAAACCCCTTTCACCCACACAAATTTATTTTCCTTCTCTCCAGAAACCTACAGTCATTCCTACACTCACAATGCCCTTAAATCGCTCCGTGTCTATACAACTGCGTAGGATTCATTTACAGGATTCCTGTAGCTGTCAAGGAGGCTAGGAGATGTTCGTTTTAAGGTTGCTTTTAAATTGTCAATACAACAAACTCAGGCTATGTCAATGGCAGTATTAAAGTAGAAGAGAGAGGATGAACTTACAACATTTTTACCTGTGATCACAGTTTTAGTTTGAAGCTTATACTGTGGTATGACTCAGAAGTATACTGAGGTGTAACTCTGCAACTAGCAAACAGAATTTGGAGCATTTGGTGGCTGGATTACACCTTAGAACAAGTACAAACTGAACTAAAACTTTCCAGAAAGGGACACAGGACGGAACCTTCCAGGCCAGCTGTGCCCCTTCAAGTGGCAACAGGAGGTTAGAAAATAAAGGTCTCAGCCTACACTTCAGGTGCTATGTTTAGAAGCAACTAGAGAGTCCCTTGGATGAAAGGTAGCTATCCCACTGAAGCCATCCCATCGTCCTTAGGTCTATGTGTTACTCAAGGCTGTTTGATCTGAATGCAAATACTAGCAGCAGCAGCAAGGGACAACTATGGGGAGAACCAAGCATGAAGTCCCAAATACATCATCTCCAATACTATCTCAGCAGGTGACCATGGTTGTGCATAATTCCAGGACACACTAACGCTATTCTGTACTCTTGAGCATTGCCTACACCATTTATCTTATATGGCTATAAAACACAGGCTTTCAGGGAGATTTACCAGTTTTGCTTAAATGCTACTGATTTGTGCAACACAGAGGTGGCAGGGAACCTTTGGACGCACTGGTTCAACCAAGAGTGACCAGAGTCCCTCGAAGAGAACTCAGCAAGACCAACGACGGACACAACCGATACCATCACTTGAAGATGCCGAACTGCGGCAGAGCTGTTTTCGTAGATGACCTGCAGACCACAACTCCTTCCCCGGCAACACGAGCCTGCGGAATCCGGCTGGCTGAACGCGGGTGCCAGCACCCCCTGGTAACACCCGGGAGGGTGAAGCTTCCCGCTGGTCTCGCTCCGGCTTCTCCACTGGGATCTACAGCAGGATTTTGGCGCTTCCAGCACCGGGGCGAGCGGAGGGGACCCGGTCCTCCTCGCTCCTACTACCCTGCTCCTCTTGTCAAATCGCGCCGGGGAACCCAACCCACCACCCAGGAGGTGGCCGAAGCACCTCCCGTGGCCGTGGGGATAAGGAGCCACCCGGGAGCGGCACTGCCTCAGCTCTCCCACCCGCCTGCCGCCACCGCCGCCAGTCCAAGCCCCAGCCGTCCCCGCAGGCGAATCGGCCGCCGCTTTCCGAGCTGCCCCAGAAAGTTAGTGCCGAAGTCACCGCGGCGAAACAAAAGATCGAGCAGGAACGGCGGGCGCGAGGCCCCTGGCGCCCGCGGGCCCCGGCCCCGCTGCCGCCCCAGGGGAGGGCAGGGAAGAGTCGGCCCGCCGCCGCCTCACACCGGGGCAGGGGCGGCTCACCGGAGGCGAGGCCGAGAGCGGCGCCCGCAATGGGATCCCGCCTCTTTACAACTGCCGCCAACCCGTCAGCGCTCGCTCTCCGGTCTGCGGCTGGGGCACGGCTCCGGCAGCGCCGGGTGGGGAAGAGTACGGGGGAAACGGTAAGGGGGGAACTCCATTCATTTTCGGGAAACCCGCTGGGAGCGAGCGGGGCAAAGGCGCACCCGGCCGCCGCCGGTCGAGGCCGCGCCGCGCTCTCCTCACCTTACTCTTCACTTCCACTGCGCTGCACTCCAGATACCGCAGAGTCTGAGATTTGTTGAAACTCCGGTTCATCTTCCCGGCCCCGCTGCCTTCCCGTCCCCAGCCCCGCGCAGCCGCCGCCACCCGCCCGCAGCGGGCCGCGCGCCCCCGGGCCGCCCCCGCGAGCCGATCGCCCCGCTACCGATCGCGCTTCGGCCACTTTGTCCCGGCGCGCCAATGAGAGCGGCCGCTCCGCCGGCCTCGCGCTCACGGCTCCCAGCAGCCGCGCGCCCGCGGCTGGCGGCGGGCGGGCGCCTGGGGCCGGCAGGGCACGCCCACTGCCACGCCCACCTGCCCCCGCTTGGGCCCGCCTCCCCTCGCCCCTCCCCCGCGCGCCGCGGGGTTCCGCTCTGGCCCGGGCGGGCCCCACGCGTATGCAGTGCGTGCCTGCGAGGGAGTCGGCGAGGCTAGCGGGGTTCGGGCAGTCCCAAGAGAGCGGCCGGAGGTTACCGCGGGCATTGCCCCCGGTGCTGTTAAACAGTAAGGCGATGCAGGGCGGGCCTGCCGTGCGCGGCCACCCGCTCCCGAGGGCGAGCATTCATAGGGGCTGGAGTGGCTGCTCGGGCGCCGCTTTAAACCCAAGGGCTGGCAGAGTTGTAGGTGCGAAATAAAACCGCCCGATGTTAGGTCCCGGCGCTTGGCAGGCCTGTGCACTTGCCCGATATAACGGACACTGCGTCGTCACAGAATCACAGAAAGGAAGGGATCATCTGGGTTGTCATCTAGACCAACTCCCTGCTAAAGCAGGGTCATGCAGAGGAGGGTCCACAGGAACGCATCCACACGAGTTTTGAAAATCTCCAGAGAAGGATGTTCCACAACATCTCTCAGCAGCCTGTTCCAGTGCTCTGTCAACCTCAAAGTTTTTCCTTAAGCTCAAGTGAAACCTGTGTTCTAGTGTGTACCCTATCCTTGTTCTACCGCTGGGCACCACTGAAAAGAGGCTTCCCTCCAGCCTTTAGCTATTCACAACCGTCGATAAAATCCCCTGTTAGTTTTCTCCTTCCCAGGCTGAGAGCCCCAGGTCTCTCAGCTTCTCCTCATTGAAAGAGATGTTCCAGTCCCCTCATCATCTTTGTGGCCATCTCCTGGACTCTCTCCAGTGGTTCCCTGTCTCTCTTGAATGAGAGAGCCCAGGAATAGGCACAGTACTCTAGGTGCAGCCTGCTGCTCCCAATGCCAAAATCATTTAAGATGCAGAGGTGCACCCAATGTAGCACCCCGACTGTGATGTGGCGGGCCTCACAGAGCACAGGGGTGCTCAGAAAAGACCAGTGTGTGGCACAGAGACCTGCACAAACTCTCCAGACAGCACTGATTATTCATAAAAAGTGTTGTGATTTGGAAAGTGCTGCAAGTCATTAATTTAAGACGACAGATCATCAGGTTTGCACCACTCCCTCCTTGAAAGAGGTCCGTGGACTTCTTCCCTCTGCTAGCAGCCCTTATTAACTAGCTAAGTTATTAATCTGAGGATCTTGAAGGAACTTAGTTCTTTCCATCTTCTGCCAAGGACCTTTATAATTCTAACAGACCTTTCCCCCTTCAATTTCTTTTAGTCTACGAGAGCCTTTGACAATAGTATTTCCTATGTGATCCTGCCCAAAACATCAATCATGATGTAAAGAAGCTGAGGACAGAGTGCAGACCTGTGCAACCAGTTCTATGCTGCTCAACATCTCCTAGGATCATCTGTGCATCTAAGGAAGGAGCATAAAATCCTAGCAGATGTGACAGATCACCCATCTCCCCTTCACCAGACTTCCTAGGGAGGTGTCAATGGCAGTGACAGGGAATACCCATTAATTTAGGGGCAAAAAAAACCCAGGACTGAGTTCAGTTTTCATGTGTCTCCCAGTGTGAGGATCAAAGCATTTGCCCTAGCTGCAAACCAGCTCCAGCTTACTGGAAAATGGATCTGAATTGAGGATTTGCCACATATTCTGGACTTTCACTGTATTTGGAAAGTGTGCTGCAAGTTAAACTGGAAAAATAAATTCTAGACAGCTGAGAAAGGAAATGTTTGTATGAACTTGATCTTTCCCTCTTTTTATCTTGGCGTGAGCAATGCAGCAGCTTTGCTTTCCTGCTGTGATGGCCAAGGCCAAGTTGTGAAGATACAGCATCCCCATAGGATGTTTCCATTTAGAGATGGACCTTGAAATCCAACAGCTGGGTCCACATGGTTTAGTGGTTCAACATCTGGAGCAGCAAGGCCAGTTCACTGCAGTGAAGTTAATCAGTAACTGAAAGACCAGTTTAGTCATGTAACCCAATGAGGGAAACAGTGGTGTTACTTGCATTGCTGGGAGCATAAGTACAAACTTCAGGTGGGATGTTATTCCAGCCCACCTGTCCTCCCACTGACCCTTGGAAAGGGACCTTACTGTTTGCATTACCTCCTGGGTCAGGAAAGAGCCCCAGGAGTGCTCATAGGCATT
This sequence comes from Indicator indicator, assembly GCF_027791375.1. Classification (NCBI taxonomy): domain Eukaryota; kingdom Metazoa; phylum Chordata; class Aves; order Piciformes; family Indicatoridae; genus Indicator; species Indicator indicator. Next base: position 33,768,509 of record NC_072015.1, on the reverse strand, counting down.
TCATGCACGTATCGATGTGGTTGCATTCTGAATCACAAACACAGAGAGGGAAAAAAAATGTATTAATTTTTTGCTTTGAATTTTTAGTTTGTTTATTTTTTCTTAGCAGAGAGTAAGTTCTCAACAGATGGCAATCAATAAGCAATTTAATTTTAGTCTGATCTTTAAATTTGGTACTTCTTGTATTTGTGATGTTCATTTGAAAAGCACAGATTAAACTCATTTGTCTTATTTAATTTTTTATTTTATGCTTCATTCAGGGAGTGCATATGCTTCATTACCATCTCTTTTATATTAATAAAGCCTCTTCAAACTAATAATGCCTACCAAGCTGTCTGTAATGGGAATTCAAAGAAAATGAACAAAATATTTTGGGGTAAGTTAAAAGCTGGTAAGTCATGCTGAATTTGTAAAGAATAAAGACGCACTTTCTGAAAGTGTAAGACAGGTTGGTTTACCAGCAGGGCTATTGGGACTCCCTCTTTCCCTTTGCCATCAGCAGCAGCCACTGAAGATCTTGTTCATATTTCCACCACCACATGAATACGCAATCCTCTTCTCATCTGCCCTAGTCTTTGAAGCTAACAGGTGTACTGAGGACAAAAATTACTGTATCTGGGGAGTGGAGCTACTGTTGTTTCTATTTTGACTGTCTTGCAATAGTTTAGAAGTGGTAGATCACTGCCTCTCCTGGGTTTTTTTCATTCCCCCATAAGAAGAGCTGCTTTTGTGCTGTTGCGTTCCTCCCTGCTTTTTCAACCTTCTGTTAAACACTTACGAGGAAAATACCTTCTTTATACCTCCAAAGAGGCTATTGATAACAAAGTTTTTTTGCAAACTGCTTCAACAAAATTTGGCTTCTGCTGCTTTTTCTCAGTTGATTGGTTTGTCTCTTTAAAAAACTCCATCAGTGAACCTGGAAAAGATATTTTAATTCCCATTATTTTTGTTTCGGTTATAATATATGTTGCCATCACTTCAAATGTAATGATGAGCATACTTTTAAAATACAAGTGTTTTTCTTAAAGGATATCCAATTTGAGTCAAGTATCCGTTTTTCTGTAAATTGATGTAAACCATACTCCTTCTGATCTGGAAAATGATCAGAGGGGCCTGGAACACAAGCCTGTGAGGAGAGGCTGAGGGAGCTGGGGTTGTTTAGCCTGGAGAAGAGGAGGGGTGACCTCATTGTTGTCTACAACTACCTGAAGGGAGGTTGTAGCCAGGTGGGGGTTGGTCTCTTCTCCCAGGCAACCAGCAGCAGAACGAGAGAACAGTCTCAAGCTGTGCCAGGGGAGGTATAGGCTGGAGGTGAGGAGAAAGTTCTTCACAGAGAGAGTGATTGCCCATTGGAATGGGCTGCCCAGGGAGGTGGTGGAGTCGCCGTCCCTGGAGGTGTTCAAGAGAAGACTGGATGAGGCACTTAGTGCCATGTTCTAGTTGACTGGATAGGGCTGGGTGATAGGTTAGACTGGCTGATCTTGGAGGTCTCTTCCAACCTGGTTGATTCTATGATTCTATGATCAGCTTCTGGATAGTTTGTTGATTAGGCTAAGGTAGACACATGCATGGGTAGAAGGACCCGGTATGAAAAAATGGCTGTATAATTAGTAGAAAAAGCCAATATAATACGTAATTATGCATGAAATAATATATTTTTGTCATTTGTTACTATTATTTATTGGTATATTTATTAATATAAAGCCTTGAGCAACCTGGTTCTAGTAGGAAGTGTCCTTGTCATGGCAAGGGTGGGTCTAGATGATCTTTAAGGTCCTTTCCTACCCAAACAATTTTGTGAGTCTATTATTATATAATAACTTATTAAAAGTGAATGCCCCTCAGTGAAGCTTCACTGAAATTGAATTTAGTCCATTTTTGTAAATTCACTGAGATACACTTTGTTTTTTTCCATTTCCAAATGACCGTGTTTAATCTGTTTCATCCAGAGCATAACTGAGGCGCAATTAAAACAGCCTGAGAAAACTCCTTCTTTTCTTGCCTCCCCTTCCCATGCCCATGCTGTAATGAGCAGTGACTTCAGCTCTGTGTATCAGCAGGAACCAAAACGCTGTCTGCCCTCCCAGGCTGCCCCAGCCCTAGGTTGCACCAGGTGCTGCAGCCCCTACCAGCTGTTTTCCTCTGAAACTCAGTCACAAGTATGGTTTTAATTTAACTGCTTTTGCTCAGGCACCTTTCAGGGTTGTTTTTTTCTCATCGCTTGCCAAGGGCACTGGATTCCTTTGATGGTTTCTATAAATCTTTTGTCTGTTTTGGTAATCCATCATTAAGTTACCCTGTTTCTGACCTGCAGAGCTTCTTAATCACTGTTTCTTCCTGGGTGCCCATCTCTCAGTGCTTCTTTGCAATCTTTCCTCTTGATGCATCTGGAGCATGTGGGTATGTTTGCTGTTTCCCAGCCACATAGTCCTTTCCTGCATGCAACACTATATGAAATGCCCTCATTTCTTGCCCTAAAGAGGGCAGGGATGGCACACTCTGGGCATCCTAACAGACCATTTTTAAGAACATTCAGATATTCCTGTTTTCAAAGCTTTCTGTTTACAATACCTATGAAGGGTGCTGCAACATGTGCCTGACTTGCACTCCGGCAGTGCTGCTCTTCAGCGTGCAAGGGTTTTCCCTCTGACTAGCTGCATGTCTTGTTAGTATTAACGAGTTGTCTACATGTTCTGAGAGGTGAAAATATACTCCAGGCTCACATCCAATGATTTATTTTTCTCCACCCCATCCTCATGCTGAATTTTCAAGAGTCACAAACAACAAGTCCTAAAGGCTTAGGGGAGCTGCTGCAATAATGTGCTGGTTTTGGTTTCTTTAAACGCAAGCCAAAATGGAGTGTAGCACGAGTGAGAGGAGGGGGGATGACAAATATTATTTTGCTTCTAGCCAGCAGTGTTCCTGCCACAGAGAGATTGTTTTATACTTCATCAAGCACAGAGGACAATGCCAGGGAACATCAGTTATGCCAAGTGCAGGAGCCTAACTAGAGAGGAGCTGGAAGAATAATGCCATCAGCCGCAGCAGTAATGGATGCTCCAGGACAGGAGACCAGCTGCTTCAGTGGTTTTCCATTGTCCTCATAGTGATGAAATGTCTCCGTTTTCTTCACTTTTAAGAGCTTTCACATTCAGGACTTCAAAAGAACTATGTGCATTTAATAGGAAAAAGAGCAAAGGCGGACTGGGTTTTGTTCTCAGGGGGTGGGTAAACCCAGTGCTTCTTTTCTGCCAGGATGGTGGAACATCAAGGAAACCTCTTGCATGACTTTACTACAAAATACACTGAGGGGCCAAAGCTGGAGCAGAGGGAACAGCACCTGCTGAGCTGCATTGCAGAGCTCACAAGCCAGCATGAAGACAGGCGTTTGCTGTTGCAGCTCCCAGGATTTTTCCAGAGAGCTGCTCTGCATTATAGACATTGTTTCCCTTTTTTTTGTTTGTTTGTTTGTTTTTCTACAGAATTCCACTCCCTACCCCATTGCTGGGATTTGCCATTACTGCTTGTAGCTCGTTGTGCCCCAAGAGGTCTCAGAATGGCGTGCGTGGCAACTTTGCCCAAAAGCAGGGTGGAATTTCATGCTAACTGTTGTCTTCTGAACTGGTGTGCATGCTCAAAAAGACCAGACAAAGAACTAGGGGTGAGAACTTGTACATGAAAGGGTGTTAGGGGGACTGTCTTTTAGGGCTGCTTGCTTCTGTTCTGAAACAGCTCAGAAGTGTGGGTGCTGCTGACATGCTGAGATGGAAGTCTGCAGGCTTTCTACACAGAGGTAGAAAGAGGTCTCTTTAGCAGGTCAGATCAACATACTCTTACTTTCTTGCTGAAAATTTGCCCCTTTGGCTTAACTGGTGGTTTTTCCTTCATAGAATGTTTTAGATTGGAAGGGACTTTAAAGATCATCTAGTTCCAACTGCCACTGCCATGGGCAGGGATGCCTTCCACTGGATCAGGTCACTCAAGGCCTCATTCAGCCTGGCCTTTAACACCTCCAGGGAGTGAGCATTCACAACCTCTATGGGCAACCTGTTCCAGTGTCTCACCACCCCCACTGTAACTATATGTATGTTCTATAACGGGTGATGTATTTGCACGTGTATCAGCATGCAAATAATTCAGGTACCAAAGATGATGGGATGCTACAAATCCCAGTGGCAAACTCTGAGCATCATAAGGACAAGGATGAGTCATCAGATTGATTGTTCTCTTTCCAAATTACACCTAAATTTGGGTTAAAGGAACAGTGCTGACCAAGGAAAACAAAGGTAAGTTTTGTTGGCAGAGGTGAGTTTGAGGGTGAGAGGAGGGAAGGACAAAGGATTGTGCTTCTTATTCTGCCCCTAGTGCATGCTCCGGCTGCATGAATTGCCAGGATAAGACATTGCCCACAAAATAATTGAAATATTCAAACTATATTTATTCTGTCCATGTATTTGCTGAATTTTGTGATTTTTTTCCCCCTCTCTCTTTCAATTGCTTTGATTCTTGGTTTTCCCGATTAAGGGAGAAAAAAATAAGAAAAAGCAATATAATCTCCCAGATATAATTATTTTCAGCAGGAGAGTAGATCTTATCCTCCCCAGGTTGCCCAGAGTTGGGTCCTTCTTCCTTCCACATGGTGTAAAAATGTTATTTAGAGGGTGATTTCTTGCAATGAATCATTGGAATCAACACAAACTTTATGCGTGGCAGCTCATACAAATCACATACCACAGCGGTTTCCATGTCCACTGCACATTTTAATGGCTTGATTGTAAGTGTACAAAGATGAACTAAAAAAAAGAAAAAAAAGGAAAGAAAAGAAAGAAAGAAAAAAAAGGAAGAAAGTAGATGTCATAAAGAATGTGATATCACTGGTTGGTAATACAAGTCTGGGACATTCAATGACTGTTTGGAAAACACTGAGTTAATTTCCCTTCACTCTCTAGATAAAAGCTGCTGTGAGGATAGCAGCTACTTCTGATGTTAGAGTGACATCTGCAAATATTTTAAAAAATAATTGATTTAAAGGCAGCACTGCTGATCACAGGCCTGGGGTATGGAGGTGTCTACCTGGTTCTCTTCCCCTAAGAGAAAACTGTGTTTCACTTTATCCCTTTCTTGTTGGTCCTACTTTTACAGTAAACTGAATTGTAAGTTGGCAAGTGCAGGGTACATCTTCTAATTATTCCAGTGCTATCAAATAATGTATGCAGTTGGTGTCATCTGTATCTTTCTAAGCACCTTTTCTGTGTGGAAATGTGAATGGGCTATTGAAACACACACCAGAGCCATTTTCCTGCAGTAATTACCAAGTTTCCTAGCAGAGTTAAGCTGACCAGATCTTCCTCAAATTAATAAAATGGAGAGGAATGTAGTATTGTTAATTTTAAAAGTTAATGTCTGCACAAGAAAGCTGCTGTCATGAAGACATAATCATGCCTTCCTTCTGCTTATGGTCCAACTGCTTATCCAACTTGCTTAGTGAACAGAGACACCTGCCTTTGGCACCTCTCTGTAATTCATCTCAATCAAAAACTGGGTTTAATCTCAGTCAAGTAACCATTTAACTCATATGAACACCATCTACCATCTTAGTTAGCTTGTCAGCTGAAGCATGGGATTTGGTAATATGGTTTTGCCCAGCCTAACTCAGTCTCTTAACAACACCACTCAGAGGTTCTTAGCTTGGCATAGGATGCAATTAACTGGAAGAAGCAACCAGAATCTTTGTGAAAATCCCATTTATTGAGAACTGCCACTTGGGAAGTGACTGAAGGTTACTATGAATAAGCAAGCCAAATATTCCTGAATTTCAGCTTCAAGCAATTTGTAAGGTACTATACCTAGCTATTAAGTAGAGCCCTCTCAGAAGTGGTGACCTGTGGTCTCATCTGCTAATGAGGACAAATAATAAGAATCTGTCCTAGCAATGTGGATTATACTACATACAGATCTTGGCTGCTCACTTACTAACTTGAATTCCTAAAAATGCTGCACACTGCAGCTGAAACCTTCTTAAGTATAATAGTAACAAAAAAACTTTTCAGATGACTTTTTAAGTCTACTCTTTGCAAGATGTTTTTGACAGATCTTCTAGCCCACTGGTAGTGTTAAGATAAAGATAGATTCAAAGATGTAGTTCCTGATTAATAGTAGTAGTAATAATAATAATGCGAAGGAAGGAAGTAAAAAAAAGTTTGGAGGGAAAGGTCACATAGATTCACATAGCAAAACCCATCTGATATTTGCCAAACCACTGCACATAGCTGTACCAGGCTGAAACCACCTGATCCTGTCAAAACTACTGAAGCAAACTCCTTTATGGAAAGGCATCATGAAGCTTTTAATTGTCTGGAGTCGGACATAATCTCTTTCTCACCCACCTGATTTGCAGAGAGATTTGCCAGGAAGCAGCTTACTACATTAGAGATGTATTTCAGTACGCCTTTGTGCCCTGCAAACACTGAAGTTTTAAATCGTTTGAGCGTAATCAATCCTTTCCAGAGCTTTCACCGAGGGCAAACAGTCTCATGTGAGACTTGAAGGAATCCTTCAAAGCAGCTGTTTAGAAATGCATGAAGTATGAGGCACATTATATCCTCTTCCCACAGGCTGAGGGCCAGATGTTCAGTGGGTGTAAAGCGACGGAGCCTCAGTATGACTTTTTTTTGGGGGCCGCAGTGATTTATACCAGCCAAGAATTTGGCCTTAAGGGTTTCAGCCAAATGACTTTTCCTGACCTCTGCTGCTGAAGGGGCCCGTTTTTGTAATCTCTGGTTTAACCTCCATCCTGCACCAACGTCCTCCGTGAGGTGTGAAGGGATGGGAAGTGTTCAGGATTGATGGCTTAGGGTGCTGAAAAGGGAAATCTCTTGGGAATTCTAGACTGCTTCTCCAAGACAATTTGCTGAAGTCATCACAGGTTTTCAGTTGTGGTGCATTTACATATTTGTCTTCCCATGTTTCTGCTACTAACAGAGTGCTTAAGGTCTCTATATCCCAAAGCAAGTTCCCCTTTGCACCCTCTTAAGACCAGGAAATGAGAGTATTTCTATGCAAGGGTGATGTTCCTGTAGTTATTGTTTCGGTTTTTTTGTCATTACTTGTCTCTTCCTGGAGCATGAACGAGAATTACTTGTGGGAGCATGGATTTCAGAACCAGGCCTTTTGGCCATTTTGATAGTGTCATGGGAGGAAAAACTATTTCCCAGAACCAAACAATTTTGTTGCATTCCAGAATCATGTGCAAAACAGGGATTCCATCTGTTCAACAGCATTCCCACTAAATACAGTTCTGCCTGTAGCTCACCAGCATAAGCAGTTCAACAAAGGAGCCTCAGTTTTCGATGATACGGACTTCTTCCATGTACAAGACACCACTAAAAAGGGCTTCATAGTAGTTTGCATGTTTGTTAAGGTGTGTCTTCTTAAAAGCTATTTTGACTGGTAAGGCCACTGCAGAGTAGTGTAGTGCTACAGCAATCACTCCTAAATTAAGCCTTCTTTGAGGTCAGTTTTGCCAATTCCTCTAAACCCACAATAAATGAATATATAATAAAAACACTAACCTCAAAATGGATGGATTAAAATCGGGCTGAAATAGACTTCTTTATTGTTTACCCTGACAGCTGGAAGAGTTTAGAACAAAAGGTGCCTGAATGCTGCACTCTAGGTTTAGGTCAGTTTGCCAGAGTGATTATGCAATAAAAAGATTATGAAATAAAAGAGATATAATTTAATTTATGATATTCCTCTAACTGAGGGCTGATGCCTGGGATTTTTATCATCACCATAAATATCAAGTTTTGCTTAGCAAGTACAATGAAGGGCTTCTGGAAACTCTAGGTAAGGGTTTTGTAGTTGCTTAATTCTCCATATTTGCAATTGGTATGTATCTGCTTTGAGTCACCTTAAAGACCTTTAAGCAGTCATGCCATCTGACTGCTTGAGATTCCCCTGACAGAACTGCCTGTGCTTTTCCTTGCAGAAACTGATCTGAAAAAATAAAATGTCATTTCAGGAGATGTTTGCCCATGGAAAGACATCATTGTTCTGCTGGGAGGTCAGCCTGGTTGGTGCACATGCTTTGCCTGCAGGCAGGGAGTGACACCAACCAAGCCTGGTTTACTCTAGCCTTCCTGTTTCCAGCCTCTTCCCCGTGCCTAGAAGAGCCAAAGAACATTTCTGTGGCCCTGAAGGGACTCAGCTCATGTGTAGTGGCAAGAGGGCTGGAAAGGAGATTTCATAGAATCATAGAATATTTTGGGTTGGAAGGGACCTTAAAGATATCTGGTTGCAACCCTCAGACCAGTTTGCTCAAGGTCTCATCCAATCTGGCCTTGAGCACTTCCAGGGAGATGCTCCCTGGGCAACCTGTTCCAGTGTCTCACCACCTTCACTCTAAAGAATTTCTTCCTAATATTCAGTCTGAATCTACTCTTGTCAAGCTTCAATCCATTGCCTTTTGTTCTATTACAACAAGCCCTTGTAAAATGTCCCTTCCCAACTTTCTCGTAGGCCCCCTTTAGGTACTGGCGACTTCTTTTCTCCAGGCTGAACAAGTCCCAACTCTCTCAGCCTGTCCCGATCAGGTAGGTGCTCCAGCCCTCCTCTGAACCTGCTTGAGCATTTCAGTGTCCTTCTGATGCTGGGGGCACCAAAACTGGATGCAGTACTCCAGGTGGGGTCTCACAAGAGCAGAGAATCTCCTCCCTCCCTCCTCCTGGTCACCCTTCTTTTGATGCAGCCCAGGATGCAGTTAGCCTTCTGGGCTGCAAGCACACATTGCCAGCTCATTTCTTCCAAGACAGGGGCTGATATTGTCTTCTGCATCCCTGTGAAAGTGTGGAGAGACAGCAGGATACATAGCAAGACTTATTCCACCCTTTCCTGCCCAAAGTCTGCATGAGCCTCTCCGGTGCACCACCAGCACAGCTCTGCAGCAGTGCAAGCTCTTTCCTGTAGTCCTTCTATATGCATAGCTCTGGGATGCATCACTGAAGGGCATCAGCATCCTGATCTTCCAGGATGTTTTTCACAAGGCATAGGTATTACAGCTGTCATCCTTTGCCTAGGTTTTCATGCTGGCTGGAATCTACTGTGACAGAGGCAGCTCAGTGTGGGTGGCCTGTAGGCTGCAAGGGAGACAGGTCTGACTTTTGCACCTTGGATTCATCCATAGCTGCAAGCATCACAAGGGCCATGTGCTGGGCAATGACAGATACAATTCCTATACAATGAAGAGTCATCCCTCACCTGAATGATGACTCACATGGGTACAAGTACCTTGAGGAGCACATCCATGGTGAGTCCATGGCTGGCCCTCTCATTTTGAGAGATGGCAACCCAGTCCAGAGGTGCTTGCAAGGTCCTGAGGTAGAAGTAACTAATATTAAAACCCCTCATGAATTTCATCTTTGTAAGAAAACTTTCTTAGGATTTCACAGGGGCACAGGATGTGGTCTGTTAGTTTTATCAGCAACAGGTGAAAACAGGTGGGATGACAACTAGTGGATGATATGGAGAAGCCAGGAGAAGGTTTGAAGACCAAGTAACAGGTATAAGCTGCTCCCTCAGCTCTTTCATCTGTAAATCACAATGAAGAAAAAAATAGCTGTGCCCTCTGCATCACAGAGTTAGCATGAGTCTCCATTGCCTTGTGCTCATGACACCTTGCTGGAGAGGTGTTACGATAATTAGAAACGTCACTCTTAACATCTTTTCAGGCCTACTCCATCAGGGCCACAACCCATGATTAAAATTTCTAGCAGATGTCACCATGCAAATGACAACACCTAGTAAATGGTCGTTCAGTAATGAGGAGGATGAGCAGCCCTCTTCCCTTGAAAACAGACATGCTCAAGTCATCACGGCTGCCCGCACGCCCTCGTGTTGGGGTGAGGTCCCTTTGAGGGATCCAGCCCTGCACTGTGGTGTTCAGGGAGAAAGAGAACCTATGCCTATTCATGATGTTTTATGATAAACATCTAGCCTCTAAAAAGCAGACTGATCCATTCTATGCCTTCTACTGTCACTGCAGGCAACTGGAGAAAGGCACTTGCCATTGGAAAGGATGTTTTATTGACCCTGTTAAGGAGTAGAGTGACATCATTTAAATTTTTTGGAACAATGGCCTTTTCCCCACAACTGCCTTGGCTTTTGTTCTTTTTTCACTGGCGCCACACAGCTAGCTAGGATTTCACATTCTTCTCCTGGTGCCAGGAGAAAGCAGTCTCTGGAGTGTGAGTGATCAGAAAGAGGCAGCAAAACACTGATGGGCCCTGGTGGAGCTTTTGTCTGTTGGGGGAGTGATGGTGTTTGGTTTTGGCATGCTCCATATTAAAACTTGTAACTTGTTAGGAAAATGCCTGCCTACAGAACAAGGGATCCAGCTTATTGTACTGGAGGTGCTGGGGTTAGCGACATGCATGAACAGAAAGAAGCCAAAGTAAGGTACTCTTGTTAAGGGCTTGAAGCTCTCTGGAGTGGATTCAGGATGAAGGACAGAATTAGAACAGGATGCTACAAATAACAACTTCCCTCATTATTCTCTTTCCTCTCCAGAGCAGGCCAGTCCTTTGCATCAAGGTGAATCTTGATTTTCCTGCTCTTTCCTTGCTGCTTCCTTTGAATTGCTCCACTTCCTCGTTTCTGCTTCATTCCTCCTGCTTAGACTGATGCTCATTTCTTGATCTGTTTCACATCAAGACTAGGTTTCCTGCTGCTCACAGGAGGGATGGGCCTCCTACATCATTTGGGTGTGTGGGTCCAGTGTGACCTACAGGAGGTAAGCATGCCTAACCTGGAGGGTTTTCTGCAAATTTAACCATTCAGATCTCTGAAGATCATACAAATGAGGACTACTCACAGGCTAAGAGTTTTGAAAAAACTATATGCGTGCCAGAGGTGATGCTGGAAGCCTCCTGCTCAAGAAACCGCTGTGTAAAATATTATATGCAATGAATACAATCTTTTTTTTTTTCCAATTCTACTGACATTAGTAATTTACAAATGAAAGATCACACAATTTATTTCTTTTAAATATGGACAAGTAGGGCATTCCCAAGCCTTGTCTCTGGCAATGGTGGAGCTGTTAGCCTGAGACAAATGACACAAAATAATCCCAGACAACACTCTCCAAAGCACAAAAATCCCAAACTGAAATCACCTCTTAACAAGAATAAACTAGCCTGAGGTAGGCACTCAGGAAAGATTTTAGCTTATGCATTTTTGGCAGTGCTGTAAGAAAGCAAAGCCAGGATCTTGTGCCAGGAAATGCCAGGAAACTTGAACCCAAAGTGGGCTGCCTGTCTTGCCCACTGCAGCTGGCCTGGACCAGCATCCCATATTGTGTGCATTGCTTGCACATGGCAGGTAGTCTTTATTATGAATTCATGCTGGCAAGCTTGCACCTGAAAAGCAGCAGCTCCAACAACCTTTTTTTTGTTTTTTTTTAATGCAAAGTATGAAGTATGTGAAGCAATAAGGACTATGTGAGGCTGTTTGGGTAATCATTGTGCAGAGACTTAGTACCTGGTTGCTAAAGCAGCAGTCTCCTGGCACATTGATTCAGTTGTAGTTGAAAAGACAAACTGGCTCTTGGGGTTATTAAGGACAGGAAGGGCAAAGCTTCAGTGATACCATTATATATATACCCACAGAGAGCACCTCAAATATCTGCTGTGTGGTTCTAGTCCATCTCTCAAAGATGGCTTAGCAAACTTTGAAAAGGTGCAGAAAGAGCCAGCAAAGCTGGCTGGAGGTGTGATACAGCTTCTCTGTGAACTAAAGCTCCACAGTCTGGGAAAAAAAAAAACAAAGGACTGAGATGAGAAACTGCAGAGGCTATAAAAATCATTAAGTGGACAGAGAAGGAGCAATTATTAACACTTTATCATAACGCAAGAATTAGGAGGCTTCATATGGAGTTACCAGATAGTGGGTTTAAAAAGTATTTTTCTCCTATGGTGCATCATTAAATAGTGGGCTGCCATAGGATGCTGTGAAGGCTAAAAAATTAAATTAGTTCAAAAACACTTAGACTCATGGAAAAAAAGGCTATCAGGGCTAATAAACACAGACCTGCAGGTATGTCCTTTGACTCTTGAAACCTCTGTGCTGCCAGCTGATAGAAGCCACAGAAGATCACACCAGAACAAGCAGCACTGTATGCTGGTCCCAGTTTTCGATTTTTTAATTTTGTTTTTTTGTTTGTTCCTTTTGTATCCATTCCTAACTTTTTTCAGAGACTGCAGGCTAAGTGGCATTACACATATGGTTGCTCTTCTACTTAGAGGGCAACAACTGTGGAAATGCGCCATACAATCAGTTCAGGCAACTGGGAAAGCAGCGTGGCCAAGATGAGATTTTTCTGGGCTGGAAGTTCATTAACACAGCACCAGTAGAGCTACATCAGGGATCAATTTTTTACTGTTCATTTTCAACTACAAGTAACTGTTTGGAACGCTAGTTCTTTCCAGTTAGATTTGGTGGATTGTGCTTCCTTAGAAAGGCTATAGTCTATAAACCAGCCAAAGTACAAAGTATGCTTTGGCTGGATGCTTGTCTTCTCATAAAAAGTATGAGATTGGAGTAATGTGCAGCATGTTTTAAGTTATGTCGTAAAGTTGCCTCAAAACCACTTCTTAGGGGAACAATAACTCTTGGGAAGAAGTGCCAGGTAAGAATTAATACTGATAAAACCTACATTTTTATTCCTAGGGATTCTCAGGGGAAATGCCTAGCTTTGTTGTTTTATTTTTTTTTTTAATGTGCTACCAGTTGTAGGTGCTTTGGAAGTAAATCAAGCAAAGGAAGAGGTGACAGGCATAAATATAAAACAAGAAGAGTGAACCCTCTGTCACTGAGCTTGTCACGTGTGATTTGAATGCTCCTGAGAAGATAGGCAGTACTTTACAACTTGTTAGTTTTTAAGTCAGCTGCAAGGCTGAAGGAACAGGTCTCCCAGCTTAAACGAGCTTCAAAGTGGATGAATAAGGAATGTTCCTGAAAAAAAAATAAAGAGAAAAAAATAATCTCCAAAGGTATCTTTTCTGTTTAATACACTGCCAAGGTTTTCCTTACAACAGGAAGATTTAGTTCACAGGAACTGGAAAGCCAAGATTTGGCCCTCAGACATAGTAATAGGAAAGTTAAAATGTGAAATTACACTGCTAATGAGCCTAAGACAATTGGCAAGTCATTATCTCCTGTCAGAGAAGCTGGAAAAGCAGTGTGAGGAAGAAAAGCCAGTGCTGCCTGCAGGACCATTTCAGCTGCTAATGAACCTGTATGAATGAGAGAACACCAAATCCAGGGCAACAGTCCTTATTTGTTTATTTCTTCCTGTAGGACTTTGTCTGAAGCTGCTTTAGTACAGGGCTGTCTGACATCTTCAGGTTTCACCCATTATCATCCCACCTTTGAATAAAGGGCCTCAGATATGTTTCCAATAGAAATGGGTACCTTCAGAAAACTGCACCTTTCAAATCCCCCATGTTCTGCCTCATCTTCTGTCCACCATTGCTTCATCGTGAAGTTACTGATGGCACTGAAGGGGCCACCAGGGCTGGCCTCAGGATGTTGCAGTTCTTCGCTTTTACCTCAGCATTCCCCACTGTCATTGTTCTCTCCACATGGCAGCCTGGACCCTTTCAGTTCACCTCCTTGTTTCCCCAGCTGGAGAAAGGTCATCTTTAAAATGTCTTTCCCAACTGAAAAATGATTCTGTGTTTCTATGACTTTGTGATGTGAGTACTTTTATTCCTAGAAAAGAAAGTCAAAAGGTCTTTTTTCCCCTTTTCACTGACAATGTGTGTTCACAATGTTCATATTAGTGGGCTTCTGACTGTCAGTTTAGAACTGTGTTTTTTTGTGATAGCAGCGCATCTATGTTGGTATTTTGTTCATGATTGGCTTCAACCTATTCTTCTGCTCTTTCATGCCTTCCCTAGCATCAGACTGGACTGTATTCACCTGCTCAGATTTCAGTCTGAGCCTTTGCTATCAGGCTCCCTGCCATGATCAGATTTTCCTCTGGCCTTTAAGAACATGCTACCCCAAACTTCATCATCACTTCTCCATCTGCCTTTACACATCTTGTCATTGCCTGATAAAAGATTTTCTTTCCTTCAGGCCATAGGCCACTTGCTTTCCAAATGCTTTCTCTTCATTTCACCAAGTTCTAAAAATTTCTGACTGTTTTTCCCAGTTACCTGCCTATTTGGGCAATCTGGTATTAAAGCATTCCCAATTCAGTTTTTAAAAGGAAGTCAAAGCTCTCCCATGGTTAGTTTGTTGCCTTATTTTAGCACTTTTACACTGGCTTACATTAGGTCTACTGTGGAGAGATTAACTGTCACTCCAGCTTCCCTAACCATTAGAAGATGGCTAGCCTGTATTTCTTGGTGGAGAACAGGAAAGACATCCAGGGGATGAGGGAGACAGGTAGACAGGGAAGCTTGCACTGGAATTCTGCTGGGTTTTATATATATGTCTAAGAAGATTAAAATTTTCATGGACCTTTGTCAGACATTTCACCATTGATTTGTGAAAGAGACTCAGCACTCAATATTCGGTGTGTAGGGGAATAGTAGATTTAGCTTCACTTCCTGAAGCACAAGCTCACATGGAACAGCTATTTATTTCCAGTGACAAAGAAGGAAGAATTCCTTCATTTCTCAGAGCGTATGGAAAAATAGAAGCTGACAAAGGAGGGAAGAGACTGCAGAGACTAAATAGTCAGAAAAACGTGTTTCCAATCCAAATACAATATGCAGGCATGGAATATTTCTCCTAAAAGAACCTAATATGAAAAATGTTATAATTGCTGGGCTATGGGAAAGGAAGCATTTTGCCTTCTCATCTCAGCTTGGTTTCAGCAGACAAGCAGAGCTAAAACTGCCTTGCACAGCTCACAGAAGATGAATTTGCTCGTCAAGTGGTGTTCTCCAACTGTAGCCTGAATCCTGACTGTCCTGACCTCTGCCCAGGTTGCTGAAGGTGTTCAAAAAATGTGTAGAGATGGCACTCTGGGACATGATCTAATGGCCACAGTGGTGTTAGGTCAACAGTCAGACTTGATGATCTCAGAGATCTTTTCCAACTGAAACAATTCTATTATTCCATGAATGAACCTGTGTATCCAGGGAAACAGAGTATCCAGAGAGCTGTGTACCATACCATTGATGTCAACTGAACTTTGGTTCCTGAATTCAAGATAAAGTTTTACGGACTGTCTGGGGGATCACGTGTGCTCAGTACATCATAAAAAAGGCTCATTTATTAAGGACAATCAGAGTGCCATGGTGTGTTGACTGATTGAAAGACAGATGAAGTTTATGCAGTTTGTGAATTACACCAACTTTGTGCTGCTTGTCTACAGACATGCAGCTCTGGGAGCAAAGAGCTTGAGGCTAGGACTTGGGGTGGCACTCTCAAGCTGAGCTTCAGCAGGCAGCAGGAAGGGGACACACATGTGGATGCTGGTTTACTAGCCCAGGCACACCACCAGCACCAATGACAGGGATCGTTCCCAGGGGACAGAACTTGCTTGTTCTGTTATTAACCAATTTTGTTCAAATTGTTGGACAATTGCAAAGTGTTGTTAAATTGTCAGCACAGCTCCTGGCAAAGAACATCTAAAGAGCTCCTGGATCATTCCCATAGGCACACACTATGGTGGGTAGGAAAGGGTCATTTCTTCACAGAGAGGGTTATCAAACATTGGAATGGTCTGCCCAGGGCAGTGGTAGAGTCACTGTCCCTGGAGGTGTTTGAGCAGCGTGTGGACCTGGTGCTTAGGATCAGGGCTCAGTGTTGACCCTTCAGTGCTGGGTCAAAGGCTGGACTGGATGATCTTTGATGTCTCTTCCAACCAGATGTTTTCTGTGATTCTGTGGAATACATGGTCGTGGGGCACTTAGTGCCTGGCAGCAGGGCTGGGCACAATTCATTTACTTGTCCAAAACCAGCTACAGTTTCTACAGTGGAGGAAGTGACAGAACTTGATTTCAATGCTCTTGAACAATCTATTTGGAAACTAGCAGTGAATTTTAAAAGGGGCTTTACCAAGCCAAAACAAGCACCTGCAGCAATTCTCTGGATGATACCAAACCATGAAGGGCTGCAGGCAGTCTTTGCTGATGCTACATCAAAAACTCACATGAATAAGCTAGCAGCTACCAGCCAGGGGATGTTCAGCCACAGAAGCAGTACTTGCTCCATGCCAGGGAGTTTGGATCTTGGTGCTGGCTTTGTGGAGGAAAAGGAAGTGAAATCACACGTTACAAACTCTGTTTTTAATAAAGATTTGTT
This sequence comes from Indicator indicator, assembly GCF_027791375.1. Taxonomy (NCBI): domain Eukaryota; kingdom Metazoa; phylum Chordata; class Aves; order Piciformes; family Indicatoridae; genus Indicator; species Indicator indicator. Next base: position 33,752,192 of record NC_072015.1, on the reverse strand, counting down.
TGCTATTGAGTTAAAAAAAATCCACACAGACAATTCGTTTGAGTTGTAAACATTTCCTTCTGGTATATTATATGTTGCCCTGCTTGTAGTGCTGGTACTTGAGAAACTGAAAGCAGAAAGGAGTAGAAAACAAAAGGAAACAGCTGAGCTGGTGTGTAGCCGCCAAAGTAAGTAAATCAAAAGCAAATAAATAGCACAGATAATGTAATTGATGATTATAAGACTGCATAGGATCCTTCCAAAAACTGAAATGAAACAACCTACTCTTTCAGTCTGTTCTTGTTTAAATATCATTGAAATAACAGTGTGCCAAGAAATATAAACTGCAAACACAGCATTTTAATAAACACAAAGTGAAATAAAACAAGCCAGAACAGATCTGTTGGCTCTTGCAGTTTTTTGTTTGCAAGATGGGAAGGCTGGAGGTGGGGGGCATGCAGGGAGGGTATTATTTCTTGCACATGTTTGCCTGGTGCTGATTAACAGGGGCGATGTTAAAAACTTTCTGTGACTTGTTACAGGCTATAATCTTCAGATTTAGGGCCTTGTACTTCTCTCAGTCCAGGCACACAATCCCCGTGAAGGAGCATAGAAAGCCCTGAGGAGTCTGTATAATAGGCTTTAATATGGCCTAAGAAACAAAAATCTCCTTCTTTAATTGTGCCCAAATTAACTTTTCTCATACTTTGCAGAAGGACCCTGGGTACTACTGCAGTTTGCAGTTGTATAATCTATTGTTCTTTTAAGAGTGTTCATGTAAATATGTGTTTAAAAGAGATCTAATTAATCCATCTGATTGACTAGTCTGATATACAGCAACGACAGCCTAGAAATGTTAAGATCATCCCAATGTGAAGAAAGTTCCCTCCAAAATTAGCCAGACACCTGCCATTTTCCTTGCCACATGCTCCACTCTTTGTTAGTGCCTTGGTTAACAGCAGCATCTTTGAACTTGCACTGCTTGGTTTTTACTTCCACTTTGCTCAGCCAAAATTATCCTGAACTTCAGAGCTGAAGCTCCTGTTTCAAACCAAGAAATCAAGGCTTTTCCAACACGTAGGCAAGTGGCTGTGACTGTGGTGGTTCTCCTTTCCCTAATAAAAAATGTCACCAGCATTGCCAGCCAGTGCTGGGGCAGAGTGGCCTCACAGATGGAAGCTCATGAATGGAAGTGAGGCAGCTCAGAGAGCTTCTTCTAACCCAATCCATTCCGTGATTCTATGAAAAGTGCAGCCTGCACATGGCTGGAGAGGTGGGGCTCAGGGAACACAGCTCTGCTCCCTGCCTGCACCACACAGCATGGCAGCCTGCAGGGCCACACCATCCCATCCCCTGCTGTTGCCTTCCTCCTCCCCTCTGAGCAAGGTCTCCCCTGGTGTTTTAGAGAATTAATGCTAAGTAGAAAATGATGAAAGCATATTACCTGTAAATTACCTGACTAATCATATTCTCTCTCCTGGGACCTATTAGGCTTCCAAGCCTGCAACTTAGTCATCCTTGCAGGCAAGCTCTCTCTCCCCGTTTCCTGGTTTTGTTCATCAGGTTCATCCAGGATATTTGCTAGAATCTTTGTTTTGCTCCAAGCTAGCAGTTCAGTCCTGCCAGGCACTCAGATCACCAAGCTCTCTCTGGGAAAACAATTAAGCACATGCTTGACTTTCAGCATGTAAAGCTGATGGCAGTTAGGAAAAGGGCAGGCTCTACAGGACTCTCTTTTTGGGTTTGTTTTTTTTTTTTTTTGCTGGCAGCTCCTGATGTATATGGATGAACTGTTCTCTAGAGGCACTTGTCCCTCTCCATTGACTTATGGGAAATTCTGACAGCCTGTACACCAGTAAGAGCAGTCTGAATACACCAGCCAAGGCATAGTGTGTACATCCCTTTGAGTAGGGTATTTTGACTCACATGGAAGATAAGTCAAACACTATTTTTAGCATCCTTTATTGATTCCTGTATAATTTCCCTTGTTCTTCCTGTGGAAGTTCCTTCCTTTCCAGTAACACCAGCATTTGAAGTAGCACATCAATCCCTATTATGTGACAAACCTGACCTTTTTTTCCCAAGCCTCAGCACGATGCGGAAACTCTTAAACACAAAGTCTTCCTGTAATTTAAACACCCAACTGTATGTGTAATTCAAATAAGATGTGGTCAGTACTACTGAAAATACTCCTGGGCTCAGCAGATGGTACAATTTTCTGGATTATTCCTGACAGGGTTGGTATAGAGCCACAAAATACTTTATCTTGCCAGAGGAAAGAAGGCATGTGTCAGGGAAGGCTAAACTCTAAGTGGCTCTTACTTTGTTGACTCTGTAACATCATTTTTGTGGTTCTGATTTATTCTGCCCTTCTGAAATTTTCAGGAAAAAGGGTGATTATTCACAATTTTGTTATACTTGCTCTCAAACGAGCTGAGTCTCTAGCCCTCTGAAAACTCCTGGAGGAGTTGCTGCTTTCGAAACACTTCTACCACCAAAAAGAATTGGTGTTTGAATCAAACCAAAATAATGGAGGGAATCTGACCACTAGTTATGAAGTCAGATATAAAGATAAAAGCTAAACATCAAGCGCTGGCCTGCATGTCAGTAAAGAAAATCAAGCCACGTGAGTTCACAAGGGTTTCCAACCTCAGCAGTGGTATGTGGAACATCAGAGCCTTTTAGGCTAAGACCTGTCTATGCATGCTTATCTTTAAAGCACAAAGTGAGGCAAATGCTATGCAGTTTGCTCATTGACTAGTTTTTCCTCATGCATTTGGTGCTGGTATTCCAGCCTTTGTCTCAGGAGGCAGCAAACTATCCATTTTGTGTGGGATGTTAGCAGACAGATCATTTTCACATCTTAAGGACAAATTGCAGGAATCTCTATTGCTTCTTTGCCACCAAAGGTCTAAAGACCATATTTTTAAGAAGCATTCAGTCCTGTAACAATGCCAAGGGACATTCAGTAAGACTTAAGAAAGCTGGACTGGTTTCTTTGCTTCTACTAAGTAGAAAATATTCGGCCCTAATCTGTTAGGGCTACATACTAAGTTTTCATTGCAGGAACTGTGGCCAAAAGCATTAAGAAAACTGCATTGAAGCACAGGGACCCACTATCTCCTCAAGGTTCACTACCTAATCAGCATGTGTGCACCAGAGGGAAATAGGTAAGTGGAGGAAGATTCAGCTGTTTATGCTGTACACGTACAGAAGAGAAGCCAGCTATGAGGTGTGATGCTCTACATTCATGGCTCTTCCACACTGCCACACACTTCTGTATTTGGGAAATGAAGAGATTGACCGAACTGGTGATGCTTGCAACCCTGCCATGCTTCCCAACAAATACTACTTTTTGACAGCCACCTAGGTAAGGGCATCCTAGGTCCATGCCAAGCTGTTCTGTAAAACAAAAAGCTTCTTTTGGCTTCCCAGGTTTAGTAACACAAGCATGGAGCACTTTTTCCTCCTAAGAATATTACATCCAGCAAATTACAGGAAAACTGAGTACGCTCTTAAAGCTGTTTTCTGTATGGTTCAGGTGAGTCTCTGGGAGTATGTGAACCCCAAAAGACTTTGAAGGAGGCTTGATATATTTGGCCAGTGGTGACAAACTGATAGCACTCAACATCATAGAAGAGTTTTCTGTCCTTGAACCTAAGTGACTAGTTTGTGTTTTGAATGCCTAGACCAGATGCTTAATAAGTAATTCACAGGCTGCAATATTTTTATGGTTTTCTTCTAAACTCTAATAGTTCTAAATGCTTCACGAAACTCAAGTAAAAGCTAAAGTTCACAGCTGTTAAGCAGCTTGCTAAAAAATTTAGCTATCTACCTTGCCTTGCTGTTCTGAAATGCTTTAGACGAATGTTCTTGTGCAACACCATCCCTGGCTTCCACGGTGTGCATTAGGACTGTTATAAATAAGTTGTGAGTTACATGGGCCTGACATGGTATTTATGAAAAGATCATATTTGCTCCTTTGAAACAGCCACCCAGCAGAAGGTCTGGCTCTTGTACAAAGGCATTTATTTGGTGCATCCCCTTTAAAGGTCAGGAAAGAAAACTGAGAAGATGGGTAATTGCAAAACTGGTTCTGGAGACATGCTCTTATCTGCTGGACAAGAGGGGAATGCCAAGAAGGCAGGGAGATGAGCTAAAGCAGGCTCAGGGAAGATGCAAATTCCAGGACCCTCACGTAGGCAGATGTTATGAAAGGAATTCCTCCTGCCTTTGCCAGCTCTGAGGAGAGCTGCGCTGTCTCCAGCCAGCAGTGGATGCATCCAAAGGAGAGAAGAGCCATACATCATTTACTCCACCTATCAATTCCTTGCAAGAGTGGGAACAGGGAGGGGAAAAAAAAGTCTGTATTTTAACACGGCATTTGGGATACCTTGTTTTAATATGGACTATCCTTTTCAATTCCAAATCAACCTTCCTATTCAGACATGAAATCTGATCTGGCAGACATTTAAATGCCAGACCCTGCTTTCTGTTGGCTCCAGTGGATTTAAGGAGATTTTAAAGCAGCATTGCTGTTATTTTCAAAAATATTCATGGCCTGTTTGATAACAGTTTAAAAAACAACCAAGTGTTACTCTGCTCCCTCTTCTTTGGGATCTGTTCTCTGAGATGAGCATTACCCTTGTGCTGGTTTTAGGGCTATGCCTTTAAAAGTTTTCACAGATCTTGAGCAGAAAGTAGTAAGAATGTAAATATAGCTTCATTTGCTTCCAAACTGAGCTAGTCTGGTGAAGTTAATGTTGGGGGCAATCTCGACCCACCACAACCCTGTTTTGCCTACTCCAGTACTTTCTATCCACATTCTCACCGATCCCCAAGTTACATCCATGAAACACTTGCTGCACTTTCTTACATGAGAGTGAGGACTGGTATTTTGCTCCACAGTGGATGTGAGCACCTTACTAACATCTGGCACATTTGTTCTTGACTTTGTTGGGACTCACAGCCTCTCCTGAGCAGAGGATTATTGCACAAGCCTGAAACACAAGCCTTAATCCTTTATCTATGGCTGAGCTTGTACCAGTGTGCTGAAGGGCTCGGAGTGGTTCATCACTGAGCACACTGAAAACTTTTAAACCAAACTTTCAAGGGCAGCTCCATAGCGTGGGAAGGAAAGATGAGCACGACTGATCACCTTGCAAAGTGGAAAGTTCCTGACCCAGTAGGAGATGCCTTTGTTGCAGATACTGCTTGTTCTCATGCATAAGCATAAATTACAATCTATGAATTTCTGGTGCTGCTAAAACTTACTGAGCACACAGAGAGCCCAGCATACAGTTGCAGAGGAGGTACTAGGTACCACTTGGATCCACCAAGCTTCAAATGGAAGATGTCCAAAGACTCCTGAAGCAGCAAAACTTCTCCTCCATAAAGACCAGATGAAGATGTAGTTCTTTTGAAATCACACAATGTGTGTAATTCCTCCATATACACCAGCTGTTTCTTCTGTTCTATTCATCTTGGAGCAACAAAAGGAGATGTCAGACCTTGTCTAGAGTTAGGTAAGAAGCACAATCTGATGGAGGTGCACATCTCTTAACTGTAAAATGAAACAGGCAGCAAGATAGTAAGACCATGAAATAAAGGAAAGTGAACAATAATTTGTGTTAGCACTCTAAAGACCCCACAAGTTCACATTTCTCTTTTGTTTATAGTATTGATGGGTTGATCCTGCTGCATGAATTTGAATGTGTCAAAGCAGAATTAAACCTCAACCTGCTTGTTTCCGAGCTGGGGTGGGCTGTGTCACCTGAAAGCACTGCCTGCCCCATGCTCCAACTGGTGAATGTAGTTCTGAACTAGGGCAGAGCTGCCCAGAGCAAAGCCCTGGAGGGGAGAGACATGGGCTCTACTACTGGCATCTCCCCAGCCCTGCTGTGACATGGGGAAGCTTCCATTCCCACCACTGTGATTCCTTTTATTGCCCTCATGAAGATGTTAATTGCTTCGTGCTTCCAAGGGCTGCTGTGACTCCATCCACTCGGTTGGCTGGAAATGCTGGGTTTCACTGGTGTCTGTGCCAATGCAGTGGGAGAAGGAAGGCAGCCACAAATGAAGCAGCAAAACACATAAGCACTGAGCAGTCTGGGGTAGACAGCTGTCTCCTGCCAAGTGAATGAAACATTAGCATTTTGCTCTCCATCCAATGTCCATGATCGTTAGGGTAAGAATAAAATATGAACTTAAAGCGTTTTCACAACAGCCATCAGGACATAATGAGATTTCTATCTTGTGGTCTCTTGGTTATTTTAAACTGTCAGGCCAAGCACTTCGCAGCATATGGTTTAGATTTATATTTTACTCGTATCAGACTTAGGCCATGAGTCTGGAAGAATTCATTTATAGTGGACTAAGGGAGGCTGTTGCATAAAAATCTTCAGTGCCTCTCCTCTCCCTCTCCTCTCCCTCTCCTCTCCTCTCCTCTCCTCTCCTCTCCTCTCCTCTCCTCTCCTCTCCTCTCCTCTCCTCTCCTCTCCTCTCCTCTCCTCTCCTCTCCTCTCCTCTCCTCTCCTCTCCTCTCCTCTCCTCTCCTCTCCTCTCCTCTCCTCTCCTCTCCTCTCCTCTCCTCTCCTCTCCTCTCCTCTCCTCTCCTCTCCTCTCCTCTCCTCTCACTCTCCTTCTCCTCTCCCTCTCCCTCTCCTCTCCCTCTCCCTCTCCCTCTCCCTCTCCTCTCCTCTCCTCTCCTCTCCTCTCCTCTCCTCTCCTCTCCTCTCCTCTCCTCTCCTCTCCTCTCCTCTCCTCTCCTCTCCTCTCCTCTCCTCTCCTCTCCTCTCCTCTCCTCTCCTCTCCTCTCCTCTCCTCTCCTCTCCTCTCCTCATTACTAAACCTTCTCGCTTCAGTACTCCAAATCTGAAGAGAGGAACATCTCAGATACTTGAAAAATGCTGGAACTGAGCATAAGAAGACCTAAATGCTGGAATTGCTAGTTCAAGCACATGTGCCAGAAAAAAATGTTTGTGGATGAAAAAGCCAATTACTTCTCTGCACCTGGCATAATAATGCAGCCATCACTTCCAGGAGGCTACACATTGGAAAAGCAGAGCTCCAACGGTAAGCTACCTGCCCCATCTAACAAATTGTGAATAACAAAGGAGAAGCTGGAGCTGAGGCATGAGGAAACCTTTTCCCCTCTGAACTTTGGGCTTTTGCAGGAGCATGGGCTGGTGCTTCATGAGAGCATAAATCTTGTAGTTCCACAGTAGCACAACATCCAGCCCCTACAGCTGTGGTGGTGACAATGTTGTTTCAAGGCAAATGCACAGCTCTCAAGACACACCAAATGGGTACTGCTGTGATAGACTCTGACAGACTTGCTGTACACACTTTTACTTTTTTATGAGTTACAGTCACTGGGGAAAAACAGGAGGGAGGGAAGTCAGGCAGCTTGTGCTGCCCAGAGTGGTTATCCCCAAAGCTCCTTTTGGAGCTCTGTGATGAGAAGGAGAGCTATTACTCATTTTAATACAGCCACTAGCTATAATTCTATTCTTTTAGGTTTTTAATTTGCAAGTTTCAGTCACCCACAGTCCTTTTAGTGACTCTGCCTATCACTGAAGGTCTTTAGGAGTCCTATCTGTATCCAGAAAGAGAGACCAGATCCTTAATTCACTTGTGAAAGGGCATTTAGAATGGATCACTGAAGATCTCTAAGAGTCTTATCTATATCCAGAAAGAGAGACTAGATCCTTAATTCACTTCTGACAGGACATTTAGAACGGATCACTGAAGATCTCTAAGAGTCCTGTCTATATCCAGAGAGACCAAATCCTTAATCCATTTGTGAAAGGGCTTTTAAAATGTATGTGTTTGATGCTGTTGTGAAGTGGGGGCTGTGGTAGGAATGCAAAGAAAGTAATATGAGCCTGAAGGAGCGCTTTCAGCTGTCTAGGAGACTAAGAAAGCTGAATATTTGGATATGCATATGAGCTGAGTAAGGAGCTGTGCAGAAGTTTGGCATGATTTGAGCACCGTCAGCATCTGAGGGTGTAAAGGGAGAGACCAGCAATTCCAAGATGGTGGGTAAGCTGTAAGTGTATGAAAGGAGCCTAATGGTGGTGGTGTCTGTGACAAGTGAGCAGGTACCAAGGGTGATGTTGGGAGAATCAGTATCACACTTTGCTGAGGAACATGTTTATTCAGAAACAATTAAAAGAGAGTGGCAAGTAGCAGCCCCCTGTAGATTAGGCCACTATTTATAGAAACCTCTCACACATCTTTGAAACTTTCTCCTTTTATCTTTGTCCTTCTCTTTAGTGAGTGTGATTAACTTGGTGAGAGTTTCTCAGGGCCACTAACCCAAGATAGCATCATGGGGAGGGACAATCAAGAGCTACCTAAGGAAGCTGGCTGAGGAGGACATCTGGGCTTTGCTTTACACCTGCTCTGAGGGAGAATCCAGTGAACCACATCATCATGTCAGTGAAAGTGACCCTTAATCAACAAAGTGGCAACATGGGCAAGTTGAATGTCTCTGGCCTGGGCCCCCTTCCTTTTTTTTGCTTATTCTTGGTGTCTTGTGTGGACTGTAAATCATCTGCTAGTGGCCAGCTCTTGACTAGGTTGCACTTTCTACTGTGTGGCTTTGTAATGTCTTTAGGCAATAGATTCTGAGCGTTATTATTATTCTGCATGAGGGTTTAGGGACTTTCATGGCTCATTTTATTCTGGAAACAACTTATCTTGCGTCTGTGAACAAACCACGCAGACTTAAGGCAAATTCTAACACAAAGCAACCTGCTCATCCCAGGAAAGACTTTGCTTGACATACTGTTGATAGGCATCCTCCTAGGAGACAGTAACAGCTGTCCTCTTTGATTTGAATGCCTAGAATATTTAAAAACCTAAGTAAGCTGCTTTCTTTTGAGAGGTGCTGAACAGACAATGCCCCTTCCTTTGTCAAAAGGTCCTAAATATAGGTCTTGGGATCTGCACCAAGGACTCCACATTTGAAAGCGCTGGCTGATATTCTTGCCGTCTCGCTGGGTCAGCTCCTGGTGGCCACAACATAAACTGAGACATGAACCACTTTCTACTAACCTCAGTCCATGACATGTCTGTTTTCATAGACACATGTAACTGGGAGCAGAATTTGGACCCACCACCTGGGTGGTATGGGCAAGTGCAGGTGCAGAGACATTAATACGTAATGAGCGTCCCTGTGCATGCTCTAAGCTCAAGACAGAGCCCAAGAGATTGAGTTGGTCAGCTAGCCACCTGTCATCAAGGGTTAACACACATTACCAGAGGCTAAAAGTATGCACATGGGCTAATTAATTACCATGAATCAGGGGAGTACTGAGTACTTCACGTGCCTGAAATCCTCTCTTCTTCTCAGCCCTGTCAGCTGAAGTGCATGCCATGGATCAAGGTCAGATTCTGGCTCTAGTGATACTTGGACAGCTCCAGTGTGAAGGGCAGTGAATCCAGCCTCACAAATGAGAATATTAGTCTGTCCCCTCCTAAATATCTCTCAGTGCCACCAAGCTGTGGTTACATGCAGGTTTTGAGATTTCTCTGCATTTGTCATGCTGTGGACTTTGAGGAAAAGCTTTCTTTGCGCAGACCTCCATTAACTATGTCTGAGATCTGCCTGAGATCTTCAGCTTACAGCTGTTTATCAAACTAAATGTTGTTTCTCTTAAAAAGGTGGTGTCAGCCAAATGAGCCTTATTTATCCACAAACATGACTTTGAGAGCAGTAACACAAAGTCCATCTCTGACCTTGGGCAACCTTAGGTTTTCTCAGCAGCCAGAACTTTAGTAGAAGCTGTGGAAGTCAGATGTTAATCCATATGAATAACACATTGATAGTTGAGCAAAAAAACCCCTCCAAACATAAGTTTTGTTTCCTCTGTTCTTTCTTTCTATCCCCACTGTAAAGTGCCATTGAATAGGACACAATCAATAGTTGCTTCTTAACAGGAAGCACTTTTGTGGTCAGGCAGGTTTATATTTAGAATGGGAGTGGTTTAAAATGAGGGCTGGGAGTTGCCTCCAAACATTGTCATTTTGTCTTTAATGGAATACACAGCTTCCCTCCCTTTTAAAACAGCAGAACAGCCTTGTAAAACCAATTGAATCTTGCAAGCCTTCCTTAGGCCCATAGATGGCATATTCCAACTACTTGTGTTCAGTGAAACCAGCAATGGGATGGAGAGCAGAACAATCCTTTTAAAAGGCAAGATTAAAACAGAAATATTTCTTCACTGGCACAAGGGAATGGGAGGCTTTTTTTTTCCTCAAAAATCAAAGACAGAGAAGTGAGGAGCTGAGGGGAGATTTGGTGAATGCCCACAATGGATTCTCATCAGCTACCCCTTGTCTAATAACAGACAAGAAAAGCAATGTGATGGCACAAAGCATTTATGTTTTCTTGAAAACAAAAGCAAACTGGAAAATGAGGTACAAAATGTAAAGCAGATGGGAATTACAAAAATGCACACTACCAATGAATCCCAGAACTACAGACTTTCTTCCATGCTAGCTTTTACAGTGGCCTCAGCACAATGGTCCTTGTCACACTGGCTAAGATACTGAAGCGATCAGGTGTTACACTAGCAGTCTTCCCAGAAAAGAAAGGCAACAGAAGGGAAAGAAAAATGGACCAGGGCTCAAGTCTGTTCTCTGAGAGATCTAGCTGTTAAAAAATCTGAGGGGGGGTGAAAGATGGGCAAGATGTAGCTTGAGCTTCCTATGCCAAAATCTAATCCAAGAGTATGTGTAAAACCAAAATTGTGTCTTCATCTCCCATCTCAAATTCATGCAAACTATGCATGCAGAATCCATAGAAAGAATAAGGGAACTGAGGACAAATAGTGAAGTCATCTGGAAATTAATTATGGGTGAGCTAACTGGTTTGTGTGAAGAGAAGAAAAATATTTTATATTCTCAGAGCATTTTCCAAGCAGATCAAATTATTGGCCTGCTGTGACCACCAGTGCTACATTCTGGTACTGAAAAGCTCACATGAAAACACAGGGAACAAAACAACTCAACACACTACAGTCTTCAGCAGAGATAATCTGATAGGGAGGATGTTCAGAGCTTGTCTCATTATCTATGTGCCCACCATAGAAGCCAAGTTCATTCCTAGCTCAGCAAAACTGGTGCTCAGGGCTGTTACATATTTCATTGTGCAATAGGAAGGAATAACGCTGCCTGGCATCACCAGTGGGACAGTTTCCAATGCCTTCAGATACATCTCTGCAGCCACAGCAGTATCCATGGCAGGACATGATCCCCAGTGCCCAGGCCAAGTGGCACAGAGAAGGGTTCATCCATGCTGCTCATAGTAGCCTCCCCTGGTGCAGCCTAGTTGACACCTGCCATGCAAAGTATGTGGCCTAGCTCTATTGTGCCTGATGTGGCACCCTAAAAATATCTTCATTTTTCATTTCAGAGCATCTGAAATGGGTGCACTGCAGACAGAGTTGGGGAGTTAACAGCAGGATGATGAAGTTAACACATTACATGCTCTCACACATGGCATAATAAGCAGTCCAGGAGTACAAAATGCTGTGTTGGTGAGTGGAACTGAAACCTAGTGCAGTCTCAGTGTTGTGCTTTACAACATAAATCTTTTTAGTCTTTTAGAAGAAGAGCTCTAGACATTGTACTAGGGGAAATCAGAGAGCCTGTTTCAAAGGGAACTCTTGGCACTCAGTATCTTCCACCCAGTATGGATAGTTAAAGAACTACAAAACCCACCAGAAGATCAGGCAACAAATTTATCCAGAATTTTACATGCACTCCAACCACTTGATTGTTCATAAGTTAGGCCAGCATCAGATAAACCCTTTGACTTCATCCTTGTGAGGAAAAATACTGCTGAGTTCTACCCATATGCTTCTTGTATGAGGAATGTCCTAAGCTAGCAGAGAGCTCAGCAGCATGTCATTTTTATAAATGTGTTCTATGCTGACAGGTCAACCTTTACCAAGGCTTGTCACACTTCTTTTTCCCCCCTCCTTCAGATTTGGGCACCTTCTGCACTATAAACAAATGAAATTTTTCATGTTTTACAGAGCAAAGTTTGCTGTTGCAGAGTTAAAAGTACCTTTGTAATCTAAACTGCAACCCTTCAGGAGATCTGCAGCAAAGCTCACTAAAACCTAATAAAATAAACAGTGTATGAGGAGAGTTTATATTGGAAATTATATCAATAGCAGCATTAGCAAAGCAGGCCATATGCAAGGGTGCTAAGAATTCATCAGAAATTGTTCTGATGATCCTCAAATAACAAAGACTTATTCTTCTTTGTTTTTGTAACTCATGCAATGGTGAATTTTCCAGTGTCCTTGAAGCCTGCCAAGTATGAGGAAAAAGGAAAGAAAATTAAGGAAAGTGAGGGGAATGTACTGCAAATATGAGATGACAGAGGGCAGAGAAACGTGGAATGAGCTTTGATGTGGAGCAGATGTACCCTTGTATTCTGTAGGCAAAACCAATGCTGAGGCTGCTCTGAAAACAAGAAGTTGGGAAACATCTCCTGTCTCCCTTCAGCTTTAACAAAGAACCATTTCAGAAACTAGGATGGGTAGCAGAAACGTTTCTAATAGAACCCCCAAAGTTTTTCCATCATTGAAAGGGAGCAAAAAGCAGGCAGGGAGAGATTTCTACTCCTGGGTACACAGCAGCACCTTTCCAAATTACTTCTGAATTCAGACTCTCTGCAAAGCACCTTATGTTACCCTCATTTTTGGGGATATTTGCTCTGTCTCCTACAGATAAAGCTAGAGAGTCATATTTACAGTGTTGTGCAAAAGTGGTCAGTTGACATAATGTGCAAATAAGGAAGTGTATCTACCTTTTTATGTATTACAATAGCAGAAAATACAAGACAAAGACATGAGCAATGGCAAGTTACATTATTAGTTCAAATATTTTCTGGTTTTCTTACGACATTAGATATGAGCCTTTCAAGCTGTTAGCAGCATTCAGAAAAGGATGGGAGGAAGGGGATGTCCACAGGTTATTTGGTATCAGCACCGAATCCATACCTGGGTGGAAATCCTGTGATGTTAACATCTCTGTTAGACTGGTCTGGGGAGAGATTGGAGTGCAGTTCTGGCCTTACAAGAGATTAATGGCAGAAGCTACACTGACTCCAACAGAACTGGCCTTTCACCCTTTGCATGGTTCTGCTTTATTAGAAACATCTGTCAAAGACAAAGAGCTGACAAGGAGATGACAGGATTTTCCTTGTGGTTTTGCATCTAAAAGTATATTGAAACACATGTGTGCTGTAACATATGTCCTTACTGGGTATAGGAGTGTGTATACATCTATACAGATAGGTAAAGATAATGATGCTTTGAGATGTCTTTTCCCCATGAATAAGGATGAATATATAGTAAAAATAATAATAAGAGGAAAACAGCTCCATTCAATTAGATGAATAGAAAAGTTAAGTAAGAATCCCAAACTATACAGCATCAGATTATTTTTTTTTTCAAACAGAATTGACTTTTTCAGCATGAGTTGGGTATCGTATATTACTCCTTTTGTGTCATTTAGGTGGTTGAAAGTTAGATGTGTTTGCAATCTTTTAAATGAAAATACTTTTCCCTTTCTCTAAACTACTCTGTTCAGTAGGAAGAAATTACATAATTCATCAATACCACAATTTTATGTGTATTTCCTTCATGATTTACTAATTTCTATTGGATATGTTAGGTAACAGATAAAAATCATATAACACAAGAGAACAATAGGAATCAGAATAGCTATTGAAGACACATACAGGTGTCAAAAATGCTCCCTACAGCATTTGAGGCTCCAGTGAAAGGAGCTGTTACCTTTCTATGCCAGCCTTGGTGCACAAGGAGTTGCACAGGACCAGAAGTTTTGCATCTGGAATACGTTGTCCAGGCTGGGCTCATACAGAAGGATGCTTGACGTATCAGGTAGCCAAGGACAAGGAGTTGTGTGAGAAGGGCTACAAGTGCTCCTGTATTAAAATAGAACCCAAAGTGCTTAGTGCCTTCAGAAATTTCATCTCATGAGGAGTGGTGGCATATCCTCCATTTTAGTCTGAAATTCCTCATGTTGGCCACAGCCAGGAAAAGAAGCATGGGACCTTGCACTGGCTATGCTGTGGTGGTACCCAGGAACCCCCTTTGGGGTTAGAGTAAGTACTTGTTTCTCTAAGTACATGAGAGGCTGGTGGCAATTTATCTCTCAGCCATTATTAGCTCCAGCTCTTGGAAACCAGGAGAGACATTATGAGTGAATCCACACTGACCTGACTGAAAAGACACCCTTATTTATTCACTGGGAGATGTCACACTGAGACAGGGGGTTGTAAGGGAGATATCCCTGGCAGAGCTACTCGGCAGGAGATCTGAAGAAAACAGTGAATTAATGCAAACCTTTTTAATTCAGGCTCTACAGATTTTTGTTTGGTTTTGGACAAGTGCACAGCCTGCCCCGGCTAATACTTCCCATGTAGAAGCCCTTAAAGGAGGCAGGATTAGGCCTGAGAATGTCAGTTAAGGTTTAAGCTGAAATAAAATCTGCCCTATGGCAGCAAGCAAAGTCTGATGTTTTATTTCCCACGTGTTGAGGTATATGCAGCAAGGGGTTCTTCAGAGTCCCCAGTGCCTGAATGAAATTGATTCAAGTACAAACAACAACAACAACAAAAATCAGGTATAAAAAGCCCCCTGAAACAAGGTAATTGCTTCCAGATGTTTTAAAATTCCCTTCAGAAATGTATAATCAAATACTGCATGAGCAAGACACAATAGCAGAGGTAAGGAGTCAGGAACATTTATGAAGAACACGGTGGAGGGTATCTCTTCTTTCATCAGGGGCATAAAAGACTTAACAGCCAACAGCATCCAAAATCTGTTTTTTGGGTGGTGACTTGCTATAGACTTTCAGACTGAGAGCCTGTTAAGAGAAAAGGATGGACATGCTAATTACAAATGAACAGAGCCAAGACAATTGTTGTTGGCCACAAGTTTTTCAGGCCTTAATTAAATGTGATAAGATACACAAAGCCTTAGTTTGTTGAACCGACAGCATGGGGCCCCTGCCTCTCACTAGTCTTTGCATGTGGTCTTACAATAAAGAGAAAGGTAAACTCAGACCCTTATTTCCCCTTTGACTAATTCAATATATGGAATATTTGGGCTCATTTAACTTTATTTCAAATCCAGGATTTTCTTATGAGGTCAGTCTTCATTTTTAATATACTTTTATATTTTTTTAACTCCAAGAGAAAAAAATAATAAATCTGTGTTGCACAGTTACAGACAGGCTACTGCAGAGACTTGGATCTGATGCTTGGAAGTCCTTCTCCACATCCTGCAGGTCTTAGGCATAGGTACCACAGTTCTTCACTGTGTCTTGAGTCACATAGTCAGTGTAAAGAAATTAATTGCCCAACAACATGTATAAAAGAGCCCTAGAAGGGCTTCAGATTCTAAATATGATTTTTGAAAGACCATGCCCCTGCTTACAACATATTTGAGTCTGAACTCAGTACCAGAGAGTACTGTCTTAACATCCACTGTCCAAAAGCAATTTAAGAGGTCTGTTTTTCAAACAAGCTGCACTCAATATGAATGAACAGTTTAAAGCATAATCCATTATCTGTATCAGCAGGTTCCATACCAACTGATAGGCTTGCATGCAGTATGTAAATAATTGAATGGAGTATTGAAAGAAATCAGACAAAAGGCACAGGAAAATTACCAAATACAGATTATACCAAATACAGTAGTATTAACACAATCAGCTTTTTTGTGGTGTATGGGTTTTGTTGTTTTATTTTCAAAAGGAACCTCTGTATCTATGTATTCTTCAGCTTAAAAGGCAAGCACAAAACAAAGCCAATACAGCTGAATGTGGTTTCTGTGCATGGATCAATGTGGTTGGGGCACAGCTCATTCTTCCATGCCAAAGTGAGGCTGGAGAGGTAATCTCTCTCCCTCTAAGGTAGGTGTTTGTAATTAAGACATCATTCCTCGTCAGTCTCTATCAAAAATAAAACATACTTTATTCTCTGTGGTTCCAATAGGGAGCTGAGGAAAGGATTAAAGACATTACACTGAGCTGAACTGCCAGGGTAATTGTTTCTGAGGATGGGCTTGCTCACCTCGGATCTCAGCAGCAAGTCCCTCCCTAGCTGCAGGGAGCTTCCCAAGCACACGTGCACTGGTGACAGGAAGGAGTGCAAAAAACCTGCAGTGTCTCCAAGCCCATGCTCTTCATCTTTACCAAACTATTCCCCTTTAGCATCTTGCTGAAGTTGGCATAAGGCTGTTTCCTGGTGCTGTGCTTGTGTGTCGATGTGGTGCAACTGTGTGTCTGGAAGATGAGGCACAGTAGATCTGCAGTGAGGGAACAGAATACAGAGGCTGTCTGGAGGACTTCTTTCCTGCAGTCACAGGTCCAGCTCTCTACAATGTTGTCCATTTCAGGGTGGTTTCCACTGATGCGTGTTGAGCACAAGATGTTCCAGGTGTGGTTTTGTAGCACGCTGCTTCTGTTACAATGACACAAATGATCACCTGTTGCAGACTATGGAGTTAAGAATGCAGAGCCTTGTTTTGTCAGGCAATATTGTCCCAAAAGCTCGGAAAGTAACGTGTTGCTCCACCTGCCAACTCAGTTTTTGTTCTGGGGAAGAGATTCCTAAACTGTTTGTGGCCTAGAACTGTGTTTAGGTAACTTCCATTTCTGTAGAATGGGGTTTTTTAAATGTCTTTATGAAAAAGCTACTATAACTTATTTAAAAGAAAAACTAAGATCGTTGACCAGATTCTCTTTTAATGGCTACAAATTTATTAAGTTAGATTATGTTGGGATCTAAATCTTTTGATGAGGTCTGGGACACTTTGTAAAGGTTCCTTACATCTGACACATAAAGGTACATTCAGGACGTGCCCATTACACTGTATTCACAGCTATATTGTTGGCATCTGCCTAGTCCTAAGTATAATAATTTCTGACAAGGCTGACTGGTGATCAAGCTCAGCAGGAGTTGCCCCTATGGTTGACTAATGGTGTTTCCAGTGCTCTACAAAAGCCAGATCCTCCAGGGAGAGAGACTTCTGATATCTAGAAGGCGTTCTGTCTCCATGGGCAAAAGATGTGGCCTGGGAGGAGCTAGGTCTGTGGCACTGTGCACCCACACCAAGGGTGAGGTTCCTTAGTTTTGTGCAGCTATAGCCTGGTTACCACTTGGAGAGCTGGCCAACACATGCTTTTGGCAGTCTGATGAAGCTGACGTTATATCTCCCTACTGAGCAAGGGGAGCAAAGATGGTGTTCCTCTCCACCTTTCAGTATTTTGTGTCTTTCTGTCACCAGATACCTCTCTGCACCTTCCCCTGACCTTCACCAGGAGGACACAGGTTTCAGGCTCACAGCCCACAGGCTAGCTCTGGCTCCCAAGCCAAGCCCCTCTCAGCTTCTTGTCCAGCCTTTTGCATCGGTTCCCCATCCCAGCACAAACTGTAGTGTGCACTTACTTGGTCTGGACATTTGTGATCACTTATGGTGAAGAGAAGGGCAGCAACTCAGGTTCTTTGTCCCAGGGAGGAATACTTCTGCTCCAGAGAGACTTATGCTGAACAAGTAAGTAAATCCTCTGAGTGAGAGCAGCCTACTGCATTACCTGATTTGTCAGAACAGCTGACATAAGAGAAAAGCAAGAGGTCCCCAGTAAGGGACACCAGCTTCTCCAGGGCAATTAAGGACGAATCTAGATTTATCTTTAGGCTTCACCCTCTATCAGTCTCTCAATATGCTTGAGGCTAACCAAAGCTAACTCACTTCCATCATGATCCTTTTTCAGACATCCACAGGGACACCCCATGGTTGAAAGTCTCCACATCTTTCTGTCCCCCCTGCCCCACTTATATTATCACAGCCTGTGACTATGTCACATGTTTTCCAGCTGAGTTTTGTTATATCAAATAAATCATGCCAAAACCAACCACTTCAGAAGCCCTTTCCCCGTGGTATGCTTCAGGCAGTGTCTTTGGAAGCCCTCCCTCTGGATCCAAAGTCTTTGACCTTCTCCCATCAGCAGCTGGCAGTAAAGCATTTGTCTCTGCAGCAGTTGCACACCAGGAGGAAAGGGGGGATGAGAACCTACCACAACTGAGTTTGCTCCTGCCTCTTTGATGAGCAGTTTAATATTTCAGACACAAATCTGCCCTCTTGCAAAGAAAACTTTCGCTTTTATGAACAGCTCTAGTGCCTTGGTTTGAGTCAGAACAGAACTAATTTTGTGCAGTGGTTTTACTTTTCAGCTCAGTCTCTTCTGAGCCACTGCAATTTCAGAAATTAACAGCATGTTTTCACAAAGAGCATCTGCTTCTAGCAGCAATGATGCTGGATGTTTCTACTTAGTGCCAAGGATTGGTACACAGACCAAGGTCCCTGCTGAATCTTGTGTACAACATTGAGGTTTCAGAGTAAAAGGCCACACTTCCAGGGGGGGAGAGGACAGGCTAAATGATCTTAAACTGACTACAAGGTATTCCATTCCATATACATCATGTTGAGCACAATGGAGGGATCACAAAGGTCTTCTCTCTTCTTTTCCTTTTCTTCAATGACCATCATCCAAAGAGGGTTCTGTCCATTCTGCCTTTGATGCTGATCCATTCCTGAATCCAGTTCCAGAATCCAGCTCCTGAATCTGGTTCTCATTTGCTGCTAAGGCCAGTCTGGGACTTCTGCCACAGCATCAGTGGTGACGGTGGGCTTGCTATCGGTTTTGTGTTTATTTGTACATATACTATTTTATTGTTATTGTTTTCATTAAAGTAGTTCTAGACTCTTTTCCAATTCATAAGTCTCTCTCTCTTTATTCCCTTTCTTTTTCCCTTTGGGAAGGGAGAGGGGTTAATAGAGTGTGTCTAGAGTTGTTTAGTGGCTGGCCCAGCCCTAACCCTTGATATCTAGCTACTCAATTAAAAGTGAAATTTGAAAGCAAAGGCCATGGATGCACAGCTGGACCTTCACTTAATTGTTCAGAGCTTATTTCATGGTTCATCTATGTTTGGACAGTCTCCTGCATTCACAAACACTCTGAAGAGCCAGGACTGATAGCAAAAGTAAGGGCAAAACTGAATTGCTACAGTGCACATAAATACTTAATTTTCCCTGTCTGAACAGCTCTCTTGGTGTCAGTATTATGACAGACCAAAGCACAGTTAAATGCTTATGCATTTGTAGGACTTAGACTTTAAGCAAGCAAGGGGGCATTCCACCTAGAAGGAATGATTTGTGTTATTCTTGCAGGGAAGGAAAGCAGAACTGGGCAATGGTTCAATACAAGATAATTGTGTGTGTATGTGCAGTGAGAAACAAGCCATTATCAACACAGAATTAACTGGGAATTTGATAAAGATCACAGTGGTTTTCTAGACTCAGGATTGACTACTTTTCTACTCATCCTGCAAAGCAAGCCTTTTGACAGGTTGATTTGCACAAAGATATCCATGTGAACAAGAGAATATTGATAAAATGAAGACATTCTCCATCCAAGAATTCATTATTTCCCCTTTGGATCAGTTTCCTCTCTCTCAGATGCAGAGGCCCCTGAGCATGGTTCTTGTTAATCCTCTTATTGTAATGTAGGTTTATTTTGCCCTCCAGATTCTCCTCTTCCAGTGCCTGCTTCTCTCTCTGTTTCTGGGGAGGCAAAGGAGAAGAGTGCATAAAAGTAGAAAGAATTCTCACCATCACTGGTTGATCAAAATGTTTTTCCTACATAAACAACCTAAGAGAAGGACCATGGAGATATATATATATATATATATATATATATGGTGGTCGAGGCCCCATCCCTGGAGATATTCAAGGTAAGGCTTGACAGGGTTCTGAGCAACCTGATATAGTTGAGGATGCCCCTGCTTACTGCAGCAGGGCTTGGACTAGATGACCTTTGGAGGTTCCTTCCAACCCAAACCATTCCAGGATTCTATGATTATCTCTATCTATCTATCTATCTATCTATCTATCTATCTATCTATCTATCTATCTACCTACCTACCTACCTATCCACCCACAATCAAATAAGTTAACTTCCCACAGAGATAATACCACTGCTTGCATTCTGAAGCTTGGCACAGACTTTGGTCCTGGCACAATCTGTACAAGCTACCACAACCATTTACAAATTTGGTTTTTTTGAGGAACTTTCCTGCTCTAGAGCCATGGCTTAATACTTCCATGAAATATCTTATTACACAGTATAGAGTAAGTACAAAAAATGATAAAAACATGTAATGCTGATATAAACATACTTTTTTTTCCCCCCCAAATGCCTACTATTTTTTCAATTAGA
This sequence comes from Indicator indicator, assembly GCF_027791375.1. Classification (NCBI taxonomy): domain Eukaryota; kingdom Metazoa; phylum Chordata; class Aves; order Piciformes; family Indicatoridae; genus Indicator; species Indicator indicator. The sequence continues at coordinate 33,731,879 of NC_072015.1, read as the reverse complement.
TGGCCCCAGTTTTCTGGAAGAGAGATGAATTAGCAAAGGACATATATAGCCAAGGAAAAGGAAAAATCTGCAGCAAATTTTTTTTTTCCTCAGCCCCGCAATGGACACATTTAGCTTTAAGTAGATGACACCAGATATTAAAGAGTAACACTGAAAACAGAATAAAACAAAACAAAAACCACCAAGGAGACAAACATCAGGACTTCCAGCTGCTCAGTACCTTCAGCAAACCTTGGGAGACTTGAAAGGAAGGAAAAGTTTTTCACAAGACAGCAGAACAGGATCACCTTTGCTTTAACCTAGGACAATCATTGCACTCCTGACAACAGTAAATCAAGAGCAGAAAAGAGTAATCAGAAGAGGCATTTCTGCAAGCCTTGCCATGTAATCAAGCCTTCATCTTCAAACAAAGATGACCACTATCACTACCCAGCCAGCTGCTATTTTGAGGTCATCAGTCTCCAATCATCAGCAGTTGCATCTAGACCTGCTCTAATGGCTAATCTCCACATTCCTTGAGAGGTCTGTGTTATCCAGGTAACTTGTTTTGAACATCATGATTAAGGGACTGGAGTGCTGCCCTATGAGGAGACGCTGAGAGCCCTGGGGCTTTTTAGTCTAGAAAAGAGAAGACTGAGAGGGGATTTAATAAATATTTATAAATATCTGAGGGCTGGGTGTCAAGAGGGAGGGGACAGGCTCTTCTCTGTTGCACCCTGTGATAGGACAAGGGGCAATGGATATAAACCACAGCACAAGAGGTTCCACCTCAACATGAGGAGGATCTTTTTCACTGTGAGGGTCACAGAGCACTGGAACAGGCTCCTTAGAGGGGTTATGGAGTCTCCTTCTCTGGAGACTTTCAAGACCCATCTAAATGTGTGACCCTACTCTGGCAGGGAGGTTGGACTCAATGATCTTCAGAGGTCCCTTCCAACCCCTAGCATCCTGTGATCCTGTGATCATCCTTGTAGGCCAGTAGAAGACTTGCTTTTGTAGAAAAAGCTCTTATCTAACCATTCTTTTCTTTTATGGATCTTTTTCCTGTCCCCTCAGGTGCAGAGGACCCTGTGCATGGGTCCTGGTAGCCCTTTATTATAGTTTGGGTGTATTCTGCTCCCCATATGTTTCTGTTGCACTGCATTTTGTTCAGCTGTTTCCTGGTAGCAACTACATTTTCTTATTTACATCATGTGTGCTTTGAGATTTGAAATGCCTTGTTTTCAGTGTGCACAACATGAGAATCAAGCAGCACCAATATAACACGGTCAGCATCCAAAGAATGATTAAGGGATACCCCTAGGCTAAGATATTGAGTGGCAGAGGCTGAGTTCAACTTCAATCATATATACTAAGCAAAACTGCATCATCCATGTGCCACTTGGAAGCCCAATTATGCATCTCCTATGCATTTGTTACACCAAGAACCTTATCTTTGGGTTACAGGCAAGAAATCACATGAAGAGGTTTAGTGACTTCTAGTGTTTAAGCAACATCCCCAGGGGTGTTTGCAGCCTTACGAGCAGCTCCTTGGGAAGCAGCATGCTCAAGGCTGCCCTCCTTACCTAGGAGCATATTGAGACTGGATTGCCTTTTTGAGCAGCTCTCCTGCCCAGGAAGGTCAGCAGTCAGTTGAGCAAGCCTAGATTGTTACTGTCTTCATTGTTCATACCTGAGTTAAAATATTTGTCTTTGAAAGGGATACTGGAAGTTTCTTCACCCAGCTGTCACCAGTTACTTACACTTAAGTGAGTTAGTTAAACATTCACATTGGGATTATGTTCACAATGACATTTACATCTGCTTTTTTATCACTATGCCTCAATAGAAGCAAGCAAATAATTATTTCCAAGAGTATATTGCAGACACTTATATACAAGGTGTGTTAATACTACCAGAGAGAGCTGGACCAGAGACAGAAGTTATCTAGAACTCACACTGAGCCCAGCTTGAGTAACTAGCTTACACAGCAAGCCTGCATTTACCAGTAAGGATGCATTTGCTTCTGTTCAGGTGCCAGGGCAAATGGCCCTAAGAAAACAAAGGCCTCACATGCATCTGCCCCAGCTGCTGTGATGAGCTTTTCTGGTTTGCTCAGTGAGTTTTGCTCATATGTATTCTGCTCTTGATGGCAGAGAAGCATCTAAATAGCTCTGAAAGCAAATTGTGTCCTTTAAATGCCATTCTCATTGCTCTGCCTTGAGAGGACTCAGCTAACTGAACTAGCACATTTAAGTCCATGATGCTGCTACTAGGTGAAACTTGCCCTGAATAACTGGAGCTCATAGTCAGAAAAGCAGTGCTGGCTTCATCAAACTTTTCTGTGAATTAACAGCTAAGCAAATGTACAGGGCCCTACAGAAGTCCATGTGCATCTATGCACTCTAGGAGCACAGCTATGGACAAGCAATGGAGACCTTCCATCACAGGCTTTCACCTTATCAGGATACCAACCTTTTGCTATGAAACCCATAGGTAGCCTTGGCCTGGCACTTTGAGAGCAGATTGGTATTATTTGCCAAGCTGGGACATTGGGCTGAGGCACTACTTGCAGGAAGGCTGGATGCCCTTCATGTGAAAGGCAATGGCCAAGGACTCTGAAGGAGCCTCAATTCCCCTGTATGCCCCTGCCCTTACTTTTGTTCATCTGAATGTGTTAGTAATCACAGGGCAACTATGCAGTGCAGAGGTGATTACTAGCACCACACAGCAGCAAAGGCATCTCAGCTCCCCTAAAAATGCAGAAAACATACATTCATTAGTCCTAAAATTACTTTATTACTCATTTCCATTCTGTTACTTGTAGCCATTTTGCAGCCCTACCACTACCTGGCATTTAATATTATCAGGCTTATAAAAGACTAGCTCACACTGTCTAAAAAGTCTTTGGAAACCTCTTAGCATGCTGAGGGCTCAGATGAAGTGGGAGAGATTTCGTATTTTGCCTTTTGTATACTGCAGTGATTATACCTTTATAAGAAAGCAAGATTATCAGTGTGAGGTGAGGGAAGCAGGTCAATCTGTTTCCACCAGCCCTGTCACTGGTAACAGACACTAGACCAGTTTGTGGATGCTGTAGGGATTATGCTTGCTTATGTTCTCAGCACCTCCTTTTACCACGTAAGAATGGAAGTCTTCCATGGCACTGTGAAAAAGGACCTCGGTGCATTAACATGTATGCTAGTGTGTAGGAGAGAAGCATAAGAGTGAAAATAAAGGTGTTTGCTCAGAGGAGAAAAGTGCTCTGTGGTTAGTAGGACAGAGGATGCCTCCACTGGCAAAGTGAATTCCCCCTTTACATCTTCTGAGAAGCAGTTGTGTCCTTAACAGGTTGAATTTCGGGAGCCGTGGCTGAAGCTGCTGCATGGTGTGTGTCACTCTGCGATCCTCTTCTCACCCTAGGGCTCCCTGAGGGGCTTTAGTTGTGCCCCTGAAACATGTTTACCTGGCCTTCCTGGCTGTAGCTCTGGTCAGGCTGAGTCTGAATGTTTAAAGCAGTGTGTGAATAGCTATGTGTGGCTTCAAGGGAGTTTCTACTCACTCACAACTGGATGCAATTTCACCACCGCTGCAGTCAGCCAGATGCTAACAATACCTACCAGTGCTGTCACCAGTCTTCAACAAGTGTCTGAAGGTCTGGTAGGAAGAGGTTAAGAGAAAAAGAATTGAAATCCTGCCAGCAGCTCTGTGCACACGTGTACAGTGCCTGGCATGGCAGTGACCCTGATCTAATTCAGCAACCCTGGGGCAATGCCTTTCAAATGCCATTACTTGGACATAACAACGTCAATGGTTAATGGACAAATAATCATAGGCAAAATAACACAGTAGGTTTCATGAACTAAGGCAAAGCTTTAAGGGAACAAGCTGGACAGATTTCTTTAGAGGAGAGAGTAAATGGATTTTCTGCCTGGGCAGGCCTGCAAAATGACCTCATGGTGACATTTTTCCAGGGTTCATACTGGGCTCATGTAACTGGTTTGCTCAGGTGGGTTTTCACAAATGAGCAACAAACACACACCTCAAGAGGATTTGCCTTTTTACAAATGCAACTTGACATGCAGGATTCAGCAGAGAAGGATATCCTGACCCAAGAGGAGCCACCTGATTTGGAAAAAGCTAGCAGTGCAGGAACCTAAGTAGACTGTAGGACCACGCTAGCACCCCAAAAGGAATCCTAATTGGAGTTATCTCCTTCATGCTAACTTTCTAAGCCTTTCCACATGCCATGCTAAGCCATCATGTAAGATGCTTTGGCCTCTCTTTGCCTGTCAACAGGCTTTAATGATAGCCTGAGAAAAAGCTGCTCTCTATCCCAGTGGTGGTGAGATACTTTTTTTTCCATAAATATTTCTGTGGTGATTTCTGTGGTGAGGAAACATACCCAGATAGAAAGGAATTGAAATCCTTTTCTTGTTTTAAATTGTAAACTGCAATGATTATATGAAGATAAATTTGAACAAGTAGTCCCCTGGGACCATGTGCTATGTGATCCAAATCCTATTCTTAATCCACGCTGCAACTGCAAGGAAACAATTCCAATCAGGCCTAATGCAGTGAAAGGATGTTTTTCAGCTGTATGTCATCACCTACTCTGGCTATAGTCTGTAGTGATTTAATGCTCTGCACACTTTTTTCTCAAAACATTAAACATGCTTAGACCTCCCTGTGGTAGTAATAGAGGCCAGCTCACCAATTTCCTGGTTGCAGGGAACAAGCAGGAACCTAGAGTGGAGATGAAATTGTACATCTCAGGTTGCTTTTCAAACCCCTGGGTTGTTACAAGTCTGTTAATAAGGTGGGGTGCTTTCCCAAATTTTTTTACAAGGCTTTTTGCAAACTTCCCACTTTGTGAGTGGCATGTGGGATTTGAAAGTGCTTATTACAGAATTTCCCTTGAACTATAAATCCCAAAATATATTTGGCGGTTTTCTGCCTGCACCTGGGGAGCAGTCACCAAACAATGCTGTAAGAACTTGGGGCAGGGACATCTTTCCTCAGGTATTGATTCAGGAGCTGGCACAACAAGGTTTTCCAGCCTAATTTAATAATTACTTGCTACTAATTACCCCATGTGCACTAATAATTATGTAGCATCGCTCTAACAATCAGTTGGTCCGAAAGATGCTGTTAATGCCAGGCACCCTGTTTACTCAGGGTTTACTCTACCCAGCAGCATTGTGTAGCTCCCTAGCTACGTAGCTGGAGGATGCATGCAGCTGAGTCCTGCAGCTGAGGAGCCTTCATGCTCTGCCAACAGCAGAAATTGGCTACTGGAGAGGGCTGGACCAGACACGGTGGCAGCCAGCTATTCCCAGCTCCACAGAGGCTCCATGGTTCCAAACCACTGAAATTAAATGTTAGTCTGAGTTGCTTCTACCAGAAACACTAAATTACAGTGTAAAACAAACCTCCAGAAGAACTGACTTTTTTAGAGGGTAGTTTTACTGTGTCTCAGGGTTCTTCCATCATGGTTCCTCTGATTAGACATCACTGTTGGTTTTTGTTTCATTGAAGAGTATTCACAATGTCAAAATGATTAAAAAATTACTCACATGCTTAGATACTCTACAGAAAATCTGACATTTAATTCTATGTGTGTCAATATATTTGCATGCACACAACTACTCTATGTAGCAATGTGTGACTAATGTAAGTTGCTCCCAGGAATTTGGAGCTGTCTAATTCAAGTTGCAGCTGAATTTTGGGTTCCTGCCCATGAAGTCCTGTCGCACACCCCAGGTGTTACCAGCACTAATGCCTCCTTGGTACATGGGGACTTCCAAAGTCAGAGGCAGGCACTGTCAGCTCTAACTGTACCCACTGGAAAGTGTTCCTGAGCCAGAAAAGTCTGGCAAAGCTGTGGTTTGTGTCTCTGTCCCCATACAGATGTTAATCTTTTAGCAACGCAGGCTAAGTAAGATAGATAAATGTCTGGAGAAATTCAGGATTTATTTGGATGTTGAGGTGCAAGTAAAGCACATCTCCTGGCTGCTAACCATCAGCCTTTAAGAACTTCCATCTAACTTTTCCATGTACACTCCCAGACTACAAATTAGGAACTCTCTTATGGTGACGCTCAGGTGTCTTCTGTAACATATTTACTCCAAGTGTGATCAGTTGTGAGTATTAACGTGGCATTTGCACCATTATCCAAACAGTCCAACCCAGACTGGAAAAGAACTTAATGATCAAGCCACTGAGCTGTGATCTCTGGTCAGCAGGATAAAAAGGGCTTTTTTACTTCTGTTGTGTGAAACAGTGGCTGAACAGCCTCTGAGCTGGGGAATCAGCACTAATGCTGTCACTGTGCTCAATTGCTTCCCAACCACCTGCAACCCTCCTGAGGCCCTGTGCATCTCCTTCCCTGTTAGGCAAGCATTTTCTGGGAGGAGAGCAGGGAAAGCAAATGAAAATAGTAAATTGTCTTAACTCTTCACAAGCTCTTCTGTCAGTTTAAGCCCAGCTCTCAGTGTTCATAAAAAGTGGGATGGGAGCAATCAAAACCTCATGATTAAGAGCAAATCCCTCACCTGCTGTAATTCTCAGAACGGTCTCCATTTATGAAAATGCAGCCCCTCATGATGGCTGCTCAGCACAGCTGCCATAAATGCAGCTCTATTTTTCTTCAGCACATTTTACAAATAGGAAACAAGAGATTGCCTGTTCTCAAAGGAGAAGCACAGAATAGAAAGGAGAGGGATGTGAATGGACCAGTCACGCCCTGGGAAATCATGCTGAGGATGGTGCATGGAGATTCCTGCACTGGTGGGACACTGGCATGTTAGACTGACACAAGGGATGAGCCCAGATTGCCACAAGATAGGACCTGTGAGAAGTCACCCTTGTACTACTGCTGGGTCCAGCTGGGAGGTGTTCAGCCACATGTTGTGGGGTGGAGATGGATGTGGCATCTTGTAATTTAGTCAAAATCACACAAACATCATCCTGGCTCTGTCATGTTCAGTGAAGGTTTTCCTAGGTTGCTATTAACGAACAAGTGCATAGCTTGCTGTGACAGTTTGAGCTAGTACCTAGCTTAGACACAGAGACTTTGAGTAAAAGATAAATAAAATTAGGGATTGGGCACAGAATTATAGTAACAACTGATAAGTTAATATCATTCCACTGGTGTGTTGAGAAGCTTATATTTTGTATCATTTTATGTTAATTTTAATTAGCTCGCATCTGTTGCAGAGATCCACAGGACTGATTGAACCTGTGAACTTTGGCTGCTTTTCCTGTCAGTCCTTTGTATCCACTACAAAATCCCAGCACACCATGATGCTACACATCTAATTGCTCCCTTGGGAACCCAGCAGGCAGAGGATGAGCCGTGCAGGATGGACACTGGATGCATTGCTTATTGTACAGCTACGAGCCCTATAGATTTTGTGCTGACAAAGAGGAAATAGGTCCAATGCAGATGAGACAAAGCCTACCCTGAGCTATAATTCATCATAATATTGGCCTGCAATTTTTTTGTAGAAAGGAAGATGTAAAAATAATTCTGTGAGTACTGCCTGAAACGTAAAAGAGCTTTGGCCACTGATCTGAGTTCTTTCTTGTACACTTACAACTGGCTAAAGTCTGCTTTTTACACTTGCTCACAGTAAGTGAATTTTAAGACTGTGAAATAGTCCATGCTGGAAAATTGCACCAGGAATTCAAATAAATCAGATGAAGATGGTTTTCTGAAGCCAGATTAGATTTTTCAAAGCTCATACTGTGCACTGTGATGATTTTATATGGATGTAGCAATCCAGTCTACAGGCACATTAGCAGAATTGAGATCTGGATGCTCTGAGTGCCCTCAACACAGCTCTCACATGAAATATGCTAACCAGTTACTAATTTCCCTCTCTTTCAAAGAACTCCCTTTACCGTAGTAAGACTTCACTAAAAATGCATGTACACATGCCTGCTTATTTAGTGGCTGGGCCTAAAAGTCTCAAACAGAAGCATTAAACTAGACAAGAACAAATAGATGGTGCAGTTGCACCCGTGATGGGCTTTGTTATCTCTGCACTCAAGCACTGCATTCTATAGTGCACTCATTTTCCAAAGGGGGGTACCTATAGCAGGCTAACATGGCCCTCAAAGGGAAAGCTTTGACATTTTAAAAGAATTTCCATTTCTTCCTAGACTGAAATCTAAGCCTGATAGACTCATGGGCTAAATTAATTCCCTAAGCCCTTTGCTCAGTGATAAAACTTATCTGAAGCAGAAAATGGAAATATACAGTGTGCTTTACAAAGCTGACCAAAGATCCCCCAGAATGTATTGAAGCAATCAGAATGAATGATCGGCTCCCAAGGATAGGAAAAGTGGATATTTTAATTGCATCAATTATTCATCACCTATTATGTCTGAGAAGTCTTTTATGTCTGGGAGATTGAGAGGCCTATCTATATGTGTTAAAATAAACTGAGTTTCCTATTATTTTTCTGTGGGCATCAAGTCAGCTGTGGTGATGGTTCAAATACCAAGTTGGTAATTGGTGGCTACTGTGTGGCTTCTCCCTAGTAAAATTCAAAAGAAGTTAACAGTGTGGGAGGAAACTGCTCCTTACTGACCTGGTCTTTCAAATAAAAATGGAGAATCTCTTGAAGAAGACAACATTGTACTCTAACATACAAATATGTTATTGTCCAGCAGAAGAGGATGATAACACAAGCGCCTCTTTTTGTTGCTCCTCCAGTAGATATCTTCATCATCAACTAATCCTTTACTCTTTTCAAGTCCATTTCTACCCACATATGATGTGGTTTGGAGACATCTGCTTTCCTGTGTATTTGTAAAACTTAGTTGCTATTGGAGAAGAGTAGTGCCCACTTGGTTAGCAGGAAGGGACCTGATCCTTGCTCAGTGCTTCTCCACCCTGTGGGGACCCCCACCTGTCTTACCTTGCACAGCCAAGGATTTGAGCTCCTCAAAGTCAGGTATAGCACCTGTGCTGCTGGCTGGATTTAAACAGTTCAGCAGGGGACTTTATAGCTCAGGATCTTACATTTAGAATCATAGATTCATTTCAGTTGGAAAAGATCCTGAAGATCACAAAGTTCAACCAAACTGGGCTGCCTCTTACAGCTATAAGGTTGGATTTCTCCTACGTTAACATCAAAGGCCTTGCATGGATTGACACAAGGACAGAATTTGACCTGGGAAACATCTGAATGTGCTGCCTGAAAGGGTAAATGTGGGTGTTGATAAATCAGTCAGCTTGCTCTTGTCATTGGCCATAGATGAACTTGAGATATTTCTTTGCCATCTGGGAACAGCTTCTGCTTGATGGTTGCCATGCCTGGCAGGGATTGTCCATGACAGTTCCAATGGAGCAGATATGTACAGCACATCCCATGCCAAGAAACAGCCTGTACAGACACAGCATCTCTAAAAACAACAAGATTCCCTCTTCCCCAGCTGTTTCCTGAGCTAACCTGTATTTCCTGAGATGCTGCTGTTGGCCAGCAGTGGTTGGTACAAGAAGCAGTTAGCTGCATAGCCCACGGCTGAGCCTCAAATCCCCTGGAGACAGGAGTTGCCACAAAGTGATTTAAGACTCCTTAAGCAGGGCAGCAAGAGGTCAGAAAAGCAGAGGAAGTCTGTTTGCAAAGCTAAAGAAAGTCATCATATAGCTGGGGCAGGAACAACAGCTGAGAGGCAACCAGAGGCATTGCCAGACACAGAAAGTAATAAAAAGTCCCAAGAAGAGAGGAACTCTGAACCTGCAAAAGCTTTGGGGCTTGTAGTTGCTTGGATGCTCTCTTCATTTACCTAGGTTTCTATAATCCAATGACCATCCCCACCCCAAAGAAAGGGAACTGGGAAAAGAAAAGGAGACCTGTGGGTCAAAATGGAAACAGATTTAACAAAACAATAATAACCCCCTAATATTAATACTAATATAAGGTACACCAAGCTACACTCAGCCCATAGAGGAGGTCGCAGGCTGCACACTCCCAGCAGTCAATGCTGGATGTAAGGCTGGATGTGAGCACTGCAGCTCCAGTGAAACTGCAATGGTCACAGCAGACAGGAGAGCAAGCCTCAAGAGCAGAATGATGGATAGTGACCATCAGGAGAAAAGACCATCCCCAATACTTTCTAATTTATAGTGAATATGATCTTTATGGTATGGAACACTCGTGTTGGCCAGCTTGGGTCAGCTGCCCTTGCTTTCATTCCTCCTGGCTTTAGCACCTGACTAACTCAAAATCCCTGAAGACATTGATCACTGCAGACACCCACACACCTTGGCTGGCCAAGGGCAAAACCAAAGTATCCTGTCAACTTTGTTCTCATTGAATCAGGTGCTGCAGTCTTCTCAAAAATGCAGCTTTCTTGAGTAGAAAATTGGTTCTATCATAGAACCCAGCAAAATCAGGACACAGGCAAAAGGTGTCAGCCCTGCCAGGTGCTCCTGACCATGAAATGTCTCACCAACATGGTGAGGAGGTCTGAGGAGAGGGACTATATATCACAGCACAGCCTTGTCACCACCAGCAGTCACGAAAGCTTCTCTGTTAAGATTATGAGACTATGTATGTATCATTTCCCTTTCCCTTCTTCTTTCCACCTACCAGTCTGGACTTCTGTATCTCCCAGAGCAGTCAATTGAGGAAGAGAAAGCTTGCAGATGTGGTGGCCAAGTGGCTTCAGACTAAGAAGGCACGATGGAAAAAATCCAACAAATTCTTTCAGAAAAGGAAAAGCAAGGCAACGATGAAGGGAGGCAAGGAGAGAAGGCAAAAGCAGAGATATCATAGGTTTTAAGGTCAGCTGATCTTGTGTGGCCTGATTCATAGCCACTGCTTGCTAGGTGTTAGCAATAGCACTTCTGGATCCCACCAGCAGGAGCTTGGAAATGTTGGCCAGGGAAAGCATGTGTGAAATTACATAGTCAGCAAGCAGGGAGGAAGCAGAAATATGTTTTAATTTCTTGGAACCTAAAAATAACACATAAAAGACACTTTTAAAATTAGGCAATTTCTGTCTCTTAAAAATTAAAACACAAATATCTGACTGTCACTAACAGTAATCCTGTAAGATCTTTCATTCTTTAGATGTAAAAAGAAATCCTTGCTGAAAAAAAGCCTCTACATTATATGGAGATAGTTAAAGAAGGTGTAGAATGAGTGTCTAAACATGGTCCTGTCCTTGTATCAGTCACAGCAGGTCCTTGCAACACGCCCTGCTCATTAGCAGCTTATGCCTGGTGGCAAAACTGGATGTATTGCTTTGCTTGTGATCTTCTGCACAGCCCAAACCCAAGCAGATCATTCTCAGCTTAACGACCAGGAAGCATCCCAGACTCTTGCCCATGCTCCTGTGCACATGTATTCATCAGGAAGGAAGAAACAGTTGCCTTTGATGATCTCATTAATTAGGTCTCAGGCAGTCAGTCAAGTTATTGTGGCGCCTTGGCAAGCACTGCCTGTCCTCTGAGCCGTCGCGTGCCTGCTCTCCGCTTGCAGGAAGAACGGAGCACATGGGTTGGCCTGAGCATAGTCTGTGCTCATGGGTTTCCCAACCATCCCATCAGAGTGTCTGAAGAAGTTGTTGCTCTTCCCCTAGGCCAAAGCAACTGTCTGCCCTTGTTCCAGCTACCAGCTGAAGCAGGGCTCACCTAAACCACAGGTGCTACATTCCTCCAGGCTCTGCCCCCTGGTTTCTGCCTGGATCCTCATCTAAAAGCAATACTTCTCCAGGCACATCTTTGCCCTTGCTGGCACAGAAAACCCTGGTGGCTCCTAGCTTGTATGCACCGCAAAAAGGAACCCATTTCCTGAGGATTAACAACGGTAAATAAAAACCGTGTTTGGCCACACCATCAAAGTCTGAGACATGCTAGCCAAAGTGACAGATGACAGCAATCTGTTCAAACAGCCACCCAAATGGGATTTCTGAGTGCATCTCTCTTCCCCATCTTCCTCTCTGTGAGCTGCTGGGAGACACGTCTTATATCAGACTTTGCAGGGAATCAAAAAATGAGAACATGTTATCCTGAGGCTTACCAGCTGAAAGAAACAACTTGACAAGCTCATTACGACCTTTTATTCATGTAAAGCAGACACAGTCCTAAAAACAACCTCCCTCAGGGCTAGAGATATTCAGCTGTGGTGTCTACTTGAGCAAGCTTTGGTGCTGCCATTTTCTAGCACTGGGACTATATAGTTTAGAGACACCCAGTTTTAAAAGCTTAGAGTCTGTCTGGTGTTGAACTCATGGACACATCCCCTGCTATCCTGAGCTGGCCTGGCTCCACTGGATCCAAGGAGGCTCTGATGGCTGGCAGATGCTTGTGCAGAAGCTTGGCCTCATGGCTGCCTTGTGCAGCTTCTGTCTGCATAGCAGCATTAAAGCCCACCTCACAGAGAAATTCAGGAAGGATGATTTCCTCAGAACCCATCAACAGTGACCCATTTCTCTTTACACTCTGGTGTTGATTACTTTACAAAGTAATGAAAAAGTTGGCACAAACTTTACTGTACAGGGAAGTGTGCCACAGCTGGATTGAAAGTTATTTAGGGCTAAATTCTTTGTATTCCCCCCTGATGTCTGGAGATCCTTCCCTGGGTTTTGTTACTAGGGTCTGGCGCAGGAGGACCTTGAAAGAATAACCACATTCACCATAAAGTGCAGCCCATGCAGTCCCTCACACTGCATGTGGACACCAGTACTGTGAGCTCTCCTTTATTTGGGAACATGATGGCCATTATTGTTAATATATTGCTTGAAAGTGCATTTTAAACCCAAGATGGTTTATTTTCAACATGTAGCTCTCATAATCCACAACAGAAACATACCCCTGGTGACACTGAGCAGGTGGAAATAACTTCACAGCTGCAGTGCCCACAGCTGGATCCCCAAACCAGGTCTCCCTGAGCCTGAACAGCCCCCCGTTCTCCAGCCATATTGCCTAGTAATAATAGTTCTCATGGGCTGTGGTCTTTCCCTCAAATCCAATTGATTTTTTTTTTTCCTGAGACAGCTCACCTAAAGAGATGCCAGGTTGTAGAATCATAGTATCAACCAGGTTGGAAGAGACCTCCAAGATCATCCAGTCCAACCTACCACCCAGCCCCATCCAATCAACTAGACCATGGCACCAAGTGCCTCATCCAGTCTTCTCTTGAACATCTCCACGGTTGGTGACTCCGTTCCAATGGGCAGTCATTCTCTCTGTGAAGAACTTCCTCCTAATATCCAGCCTATAGCTCCCCTGGCACAATTTGAGACTGTGATGATGATGCTAGAGATGTGGTCTGAGCATTGTCTGCACTGTGTGCCACATACCAGCCATTTTTCCTGGACAGAGACATCCCTTCTAGTTCTCCCATCATCTGTGCAAAATTTCCAACAAAATAGCAGCACGTTTTTTATGGACAACAGCAAGTGCAAAATAACAAACCCAAAAGGAAGGGCAGTGCCTGAAGCTGACATAAAGGCTGAGCTTATGGCAGACAGGCAGCAGGATGCATAGCTGTAGAATAAGCCTGTGAAAATCAGTGGTTCCCAGCTAAGTGAGAGAGGGCAGGGAAATTATTTTTTCTCTGGGACCCAGAGGAATCTCCTTGTTGTTATTAGGCAACTGGGTCCCTTATTTTCTCTCATAATGGGTTGTAAATGGCACTCTTTTCTCCCCTTTTTTTCCATGTGAAAATGTCCCTTAAAATGAGACACAATTCTCTGTGGAATTACTAAAAATAGAGGTGCCAGAAGATGAGAGTGTTTCATTAGCAGTCAGTGTAGCCCTCACCAAAAAATTGCTTTCATAGTTACTCTACCCCATGTAATTGCACAGCAAAGTCCCATTTAACATCGTGCTGTATAACAGCAACTTTGTATTTCAAATCAGATTAATGCAAGAGTTAGCCAGCCATTTTGAGAGATAATAGCTGTAATTAAGGTGTTTCCCATGATGGGTTCCTATTATAATGTGGCAGATGATTCTCCAACAGTCTTGTTGGCTGCATTAGTCACAATTGTTTTCATTAGTACTGACGCTATTCTCTCGCCACGCAAACAGAAAAGGAGATTAATCAAAATATTGTGCTAGTTTCCTATGCTCTGAACCTTTCTTTTGGGCTGATGCTCAAGTCTTTGCTTTCAGGAGGAATAAAAAGCAGGCTTTGTAAGATGTACAGGCAGCTTCAGCCATGTTATTTAAAGCAATATTGTGAGAACAAGGGGAGAGAATTATTTTACTGACAATCTGAAAATTAAACACTGATGAAATTTAAATGCTATGATTTCTAAACATCCCATCTCATTCCAGTTTGAGTGTAAGTGATGGGAGGTCACTGGAGCATGTTCAGACTGGGGAATGAGATGAACACGTATATATAGGTTCATTATCCTGGGGAAAAAATACACAGACCAAGGGACAACTGGCTCATGAGCAATCTGGGATTGTGAGGCTGGCTCGGGAAACTGGGAGGTCTCCAGAGGCAGATCTCCATGGTGATGACTTGGGATGAGCATGCAGCTTGTTGAGTTTCAAAATGATGGGAGAAAAGATCGTGGCTCTGTACCATCATTTCCAGTGAAACCAATGAAGTCAAATGAGGGATGGATTTGAGTTAAAAATCCCTGTAAGTGTTCATTTTTCGTGAGTATCTGATCTACACAGTCAACTGAAGCTGTCAGAGACAACTCTTCTCAACAAAGCTGTCATGGTAAACCATCCAGAAGAAACTATGTCAAGAGCCAAACCCGAGAAGGGCCGAGAGGAGCAAGGAGCATGGCAGGGGTGCAGGGCATCATCTCATATAGCTCACATCATGATGAAAGGGAGGCAAAGGAACAGCTTTGCTCTGAGTAAATTCACACATTGATTTCCAGATCCAGCAGCTTGCCAATTAAACAAGCAAACAAAGAAAACCAGCCATAAAATGGCACACTGGGGAGCACTGAGCATATTGACCACTGCACTTGTGGCACCGAGATGACTTTTGGAAACATGTCTGTCAAACAGAATGATATGTCAGTTAAAATTTATTTCAGTAGGTTTGCATGCTGTGAAGAAATAGGAAACTGAATATCTTAATCCAAATTGTCTAGAGAAAAACATGAAAGTACTAAGGGAAAAGAGTATTGGCAAATGTTTTTTTTTTCACTTTCTGTCTTCAAACTCTAGTTACCAAGATGCAGGCTTGTTATTGGCAGAAAATGCACTGATCAAACAGCCCCAAACCTGCCTTGCATATTTGTAATGTATTTGCAGCACAGGAAGCACCATGGTGTGCAAATGCTTTAGGTTTTGGAGGCAAGAAGTTTTCTTATAATTAATGCAAAACAGGTATTTTTTGTGTAAGCATCCAGCTGTGGAATAGTATCTTACATTTTTGTACAAAGGAGAATCCATACTGCATGTTAAAAGTGCCCTCTGAATCTGGCAAATAGCTATGTCTAATCAAAATATATTACCTAGCTATGTGGCTACAGCAGCTTAAGGAGGTGAAATCACCAGAGCCTGAGACTGAAGGGCCTTTCATTCATGAATGAAGGGAAAATAATTACTCAAAAAAGTAAATCTCTGCCAGCAAGGAACACATCTTCTCCATGAGAAGCCTCAAAATGCCTGCCTCCTGCCACAACAATGACTTTTATAAGACCATTGCTCACTAATAATTGCCTTGCTGACCTTTGTAAGGTGGGCTCAAATCCTGCTGCATCCCCTAATATTTTGTTTTGCTTAGAGAGGACTTGCACCTGCCTGAGGATGTGATCCTACTGAGATATGGCTCTCCCCTATGGTCCCTGCAAACAATACACCATGCATGCCTGTTCTCCTGTTCTCTGGTCCCTGCTCTGGAGAGGGAGCTTCCCTCATGAAAATATGAAACTAACTAAGTTAGGGGGAAAAAATCATAACCCCCCCCTGCTCTTCTGAGTTCTTTATGAGATATTTTAAATCATAATCCCCAATTGCTGTTTGTTAATGTTTTGTAAAATGCTTTTATAAACTCACTTACTGAAGGGTATGCACTCACTCATTCAAAGATAACGAAACTAGCAGTGTGAACATGGAGAGAGGAAGGCTTTGGCTAAAAGTATATTCAAAAAATAATCCTATATTTGTTGTATACAGTCTTTAAAAAATAATTATCATTTCAGGTTAAAAGTTGCTGTGGTTTTGGTGAGACAGGGCAGCATACTCTTTAATTTATACTTCAGTAAATGAGAAACAGTTCTGCTGATATTAAGAGGATTAAACAGAGGTGAAACAGAAGGGACCAGTTATAACTGAAAGAATAAGGAGATGGAACAGAAGTTGTTCCCATATCCAAAGTAATAGAAACTGTAGCTTAAGAAAATAATAATTACAATGAGAATGACATAAAGACTGAAAGAAGAGAGAGGAACAGAAACATATACTTAAGGCACAATTATTTAGGCTGATAAGTCACATGCTGTTTGAGGTATGATGAAACAATGATTGGTGGTGTGCCCTGCTAAATTAGTTACAAGAGGTAAAGGATGGTGTCAAATCATGTCTGATAAACAGTGGTGTGTGAGGTTTCTCCATAGCTTCCTATCTGCTGTCCTGCACTCCTGACCACAGCTCTTCCCTCAGAGGGATGTGAGCATCCATGAGTAAAATTGCATCCCTGATGGCTTGGGGAGCTGCTGCTAAGGCCTAATTCCCTGTTTATCATTTTTCTGGACCATTGAAAAGCTGTGCTGTCATGGATGTGATTGGTGCTGCAGCCAGGGTGATAAAAAGCAGTTTTGGAGGTTGGTGCTGGGGTCAAACAAGCACTTAGCACTTGTTCTGTTTGTGAGCTTATCCTCAATGAAAGCAAAAAAAGAGAATATCATATCCCTAAAGCTGTGTGTGTGCTTAAGTGCTTTACTGAATCAACATCTCCGTCAGTATTAGCATTGACTGAAGGTAAATTCTGATTAATTGTTATAAAACCAAGTATGAAGGGAGTGTTTCATTGCTCTGCCTTGTGCAAAGAACATAACCAGAAAGGTGCTTGTAGGGCAAATTTGTGTCTCTGCTATGCAGGAGACAGAAATGCTGAGATGCTGAAATGTGTGGGATTTTTTTCCAACAACCCTTCCTTCACAGTTTTCTCTTTGGAGATGAAGAAAGGATTATTTGGGCCTGATAGCATAGGTGTGGCACTTTCTGAATCTTCAGCAAAAGCTTTTGGAATAGGGAAATAGCAGAAATGAAGTTGCTGCCATTAGACTCTGGGCACTCATGGCCAGGGGTGATGAGAAGCTTAAAGTTCAATAAAAATTGTACATATTTACTAACTCTTAAGGATCAAAAACCAAACCCACCACCAACAAAAACAACTATATATGTGCTAAAGAGCTTTGCTATAATTAGGATTCTGTTATTCCAGTTTTTCAGTTTATGGAAACCTTATCAGTCCGAGTTGGAAGAAAGGCATCACAAAACCTCTTGCCATTTAACATGTTTTAGATAAAATGGCTACAATTTATGGTCTACCAGTCCTGGCAGATGGCTTCCCATACATAAGACAGCAACTCCAACTTTACTGAATGTCTGTAATTGCTGGTTTTTATTTCTGCACAAATACACTGTCATCCATCCAATATTTTAAATGCACAAAGCATGATGCTCACCAAAGTAACGACTTCACACACACTAGGGCACCATCAGAAACACCTAATAGCTGCACTCTGACAGCAATGGCATGGCAGTTTTAGGGAGAAGCTTGTCTCTGCCCTAAGGGATGGTCAGGGCAGCATTTCATGGGGGGGTAGCAGAAGATCAGTCTCTTTTCTGAGCAGCTAATGCATTCATTGGTCTCTCAACTACCTGAAAGGACATTGTAGAGAGGCTGTTGCTGGTCTCTTCTCCCAGGTAATTACTGATAGAACAAGAGGGAATGGCCTCAAGCTACGACTGGGTAGGTTTAGACTGGACATTAGGAAAAAATTTTCTCAGAAAGAGTGGTCAGACGTTGGAATGGGCTGCCCAGGGAGGTGGTTGAGTCACCAATCCTGGATGTGTTTAAAGGTGGTTTGGATGTGGTGCTTGGGGATATGGCTTAGGGGTGAAATTTCTAGAGTAGGGCTATCAGTTGGAATTTGGTGATCCTAAGGTCCTTTCCAACCTGAATGTTTCTGTGATTCTGTGATTCATGGAGAGAGACATTGCTAAGGGGTCTCACAAGTGGTGGCAGGGAGTGAACACCACGAAGGGGCTGGTGGAGCGGGGAGCCCTCTGTGTGAATCCCACTCTGCTGCATCTTCATGCAGCCACTCTCGTGCCCAACCGCATGGTGACCTGGCTCCTCACCACTTGCTCGGCAGCACGGACACACTTCTACGAGGAGCAGCAAGCAAATCTCACAAGGCAAACACAACCATGAGCACTCTGCTGGCTATGGGTTAATTTTAAGCCCAAGACACAAAGCCAGTTCAGATTTCTGAATTTTCCCATCCTTGTTCATGTCGCAGTGGTTGAGTAGGATCTGGCGGAACTTGTCCAGGTCCACTCCACTAATGCTGGGCTGCAGGCAAAACAGAAAGACAGTGCTGAGAGAAGAAACAGCCCTGGATTTCCCAGCCCTGTAAAACAGCAGGCTGTGTGGCAGCTGGGAAACTCACCCACGGAGGAGTGACCAAATGGCCTGACCCCACAGCAGCTCATACACAGTGGGGAAGCGAACAGAGGACGGGGAAAGGTCACCCTCCAAAAACAGAAGGGGTATGGGATTGTGACTAACTGTATGGAAATGCAATGTAGTTTTTGTGCTTAGTCAAGGCTGTCAGTATCTGATCTGTATCAAACAAAAGTCTGCAGAGGGGTGTGCAATAGAGATTGCTGCACTGCTGGACCTGTGCTTCACCTGATTTCTTCCCTCAATCCTGCTTCACGAGGCGTGGAGCATTTCTGTTGGCCCGCTGGTCAGCAGCATAAAAATACTTCTAGTGGATCAAATGAATGCTAGACATACTTCACAGGTTATTTTGTTTCTGTATGCTGCTAATGCTGCACCACTTCCTCTGCTTCCCACTTTTTCAAGGTGAGATCATATTCATATGCACAGCTTGCAGTGCCCAAGGACAATGTTAATGGAGGAAAGGACACATTTTGCTCCTTTGGACACACATGCACAGACCACAAATCCGACGTCCTGCCTGTCCTCACACCCTTCCCTGCACACCACTTGGCTCTAATGTACATCAACACATACTGCAGCCTCTGCTCTCTGCTAACTGGACATGAGAGTGCAAGCATCCCAGTGTCACATCACATTGGGTGGAAATGCACTGGCTTGGGCTCAGTGGGAGCCAAAGACCAGGCTATATTTGCATAAAAAGCTCTACCTTGGTCTGTATCTGGAAACTCAAGGTAATCCAATGCAGATGGATTCTGCTGGCTGTAAGAGACCAGTGGTGCACTGGTTATGATGTTCTTGATTAAAGGTAGAGCTCAAGCAATTTTCAAGTGCAGCCTTGTGATGAGGTAATGAATTATGAGGCCACAGTGTTGAGGACCATATCCACAGTGAAAACAGAGGAAAGAAATTCTGATGACTGATCCATGTCAACACAGTTTGTGATGCTGTAACATCTGACTAATTCATAGTGTGAGCTAGAATGGGCTTTCCTTAAATACAGCTACTGAGTGAAGATACATGAATTTGTTAGGTAGAATTTCTGTGATATGTTGAAATACTCTGTAGTGTTTATGCTGAGATAATGACATTAGTTCTGCTGCTGAAAAAAATGGAATTTGACTGTATGTTCTCACTAGTCTCTCTGTTTACACAACTTCACCCACACAAGAACCTTCCACTTGGAAATAAAGGGTATTTAAAACAGAAAGAGCCACGAAGCTACCTTGACTAGTTCCATCATGTCTTTGACAAACCCATCCACTTCTGGGCCTTCAAGTGCTCCTGTTTTACTCTGAAAAAAAGATAAACAACAAAATGCTCCAGTGAGTCAAAAACACTACAATATTTACTCGTCAGTAGGTCCACTAGGTCACCAAGCTTATAGCCTAAAGATCATAGAATGATTTGGATTGGAAGGGATATTTAAAGATCATCTAGCTCCAAATTCCCTGACATGGGCAGAAACACCTTTGACTAGAGCAAGCTGCACAAAGCCCCATCCAATCTAACCTTGAACGGTTCCAGGGAGGGGGCATCCACAATTTCTCCAGGCAACTTGTTCCAGTGCCTTCCCACTCTTACAGTGAAGAATTTCTTCCTAATATCTAATATCTAATACCTAATACCTAATATCTAATATCCTTTCCTTTTTCCTAAATAATCTTTTCGAATCGGAGCAACATCTCCCACCCTTTTGTGAGGCTTACTGTTGACCACCCTGAGAGACTTGTGTCACTGTCAGAAGTGGCAGTGTATTACTGATTCCTAACAGACAGTTAGGTAGTCATGTCTGACCGGGGACATGCTCCTAAACAACCCTTGGTTCAGTACTGGAAGGCGTTTTGTTTTTCCAGGTGGTGGTGGTGGTGCAGATCCCAAGCTGCCCAAGACTGCTGTACAGCCCTGTGGCTCCTGCAGAGAGGTATGGCTAATGCAGCAGTGCTGGCCATGGTGGTGGAGAAAGTGAGAATTGGTCCTTTGCCAGGAAGTCTCTGAGCATCAAGCTCCTCTGACCCCACCTTGGCCCCTGGGCTCATACACAGCTTGAGTGACCCCACAGCACCCAGTGGGATTAAGAAGTCTGAGCAGTGTATGCTAAATCTGTGTCATTTAAAGACTGCAATGGAGTGGCCTCCAGGACTCACAACGTCGTAGTGTGCAAAGATCTTCTCAAAATCTCTCCTCCTTTCTTCTGTGCTGCAAGCCTGCATGCAGAGAGAACAAGCATATGAAAAACAAACAAACCAAAAAAAGGAAAATCAGGTTTGGGCCCAGGTTATCTTAGCTGAGAGAGATGGGATTGATGTATCAGGAAATAGTGCTACTTACATCCATTTTAAATTGAAGAAGGAAATTTTCCTGAAGTGCCAGAATCCTGAATGAAGAGATTTAAATTATGATCTTTCCCTTGCACACAAACTGTTCTCTTCTGGTTTGTAAAGCAAAGAGATTTTAGATTATAGGCCTTTAAAAAAGAAAATTGCCTGTGGTGTTATTTATGGAGGGCTGATACAGGAACAGCTGCCCCCTGCCCTGTCTGATGGAGTATGATGAGTGCCCTTTGGCTCACTGCAGAAGGGTTTCTTAGTACCATTGCCCCACCCCAGAGCTGTTCTGGTGGTCCAGTGCAGTGGAGGCTGTAAGCCTCTGAAGCAGGAGCTACCAGACAATCATTCCTTGTAACTGAATTGCTGTGTTGCATTAAAGGAAAGAGTAATTTATCACTCTCTGTTGGAGGGAGAATTGGTGGTTGTAAAAATAAAGACCAAAGTAATACTGGTCTGTGCAAAGAGACTGGCCCAATTCCTCTTTCCCCGCCCCCCCCCACCCCCCCTCCCACCCCAAAGCTCTTCAAAGCACTGATAAAACCTTTTCTCTTTCCAGCTGCTCTGCTAACCCTGAGGTTCAGACAAGAGAAGAGCCTCAACCAGCCTAGGTAATGAGGCAGTAGGGATCTATATTTAAGAGGAAAATCTAAGGGCAACCCTTTTTATTCTCCACTCTGCCTCTATTTCTCTCTTCATATATTTCTCTCTTCATATATTCAGGGAACTGCCACATTCACCACGGTTATTTGTCCTGATCCCATGCAGAAAGTGGTGGTGGCAAACCAGCATCTTTCACCTCTCATGCCCCAAATCAGTGGTTTAAGACCTGCATATTTAAAGTGTCAGTCTCTGCTGATACATTTATAGACAGAGGCATACTGCCCATTTGCAGTGAAATCATAAAAAAGTCTCTGAGGTATCAAGCACAGAAAAGAGACAGAGGCCCATGACTGCATCACCAACTTCCTTCATAGCTGTCTTCACCTTGTCTCTCCAAATGTTTTCTTACTGCCATTGGCAAACTCCTTTGCAGTGGCACTTTCAATCATCAAACAAGCAGAAAAAATTGTTTGCAATCCCTGCTGTGCACAATGATGTGAAATAAATGCACATCCGTGACCTTTCTGCAGAGGATTGCCATCCTTCTTTTGGAGAAACAGTGCCACTGTCTCCATTTTCACCTCCTGAGGAGCTTTGCAGAGGCAGCCAGATCATGCCAGAGCATGTTGCTGATGCACAAAGAGGTCCTGGCATTGCTCACTGTAATCAGCTATAGGTTCTCAGAATATTGCTATGGGCCCTATTTGTTTAGAGACCTGGGATACCTACATCAGAGTACTTGAACGAATTCTAAAGGAGGCAGGATTGAAATGCACATCCCTGGAGGAGATCATCACCTGCTCCTGATCTGCCACTGGGAGCTGGAAAACCCTGTCAATGGTATTGCAGCCTACCTTGCCAGGTCATTGAGGTCCAGCCGCCCGTCTTTATTCTTGTCGAAGATTTTCATCTAAAAACCGAGAAGACGGATTAAAAACAGATAGCCTAAGAGGAGAACACAGATACCCCAAAGCCAGTATGCATTCTGCTCTGCCTGGTGCCTCATCTCTGCTTGCTTGGGGTGCTTTACCCAAACCCCAGGCAGCACAGGGTTTTCTGCTAATACCGAGTGCAAGTGTGGCACAAGAGCCTGGCAAAACCCTCCTGCCTTCTGCCAGTGCGAGCCCAAGCAATCAAATACCAGCATCAATCTCTTCTCACCTTACATGAGCATAAAGACAGGTCTCAAGCAACCACCTTGAGAAATTGAATGCTGGCTTTGCCATGACCCCTGAAAATAATACTGAATAAAGAGGGGAACTTCCAAACACTTCCAGCCCAACTCAGTCCTTATCCTTGGCTGTTGCTGTGGCTACCAAGTGGCTGAGGTGCAAACGTCACCTTTTGATAGGCACTCAGGCCAGGGTTTTATGCCACCAAAGCTGGTGGGCTTTCCTTGGCTCAAAGTATGCTGTGGGAAAGTGCAAAGACTGTGAAGAAGGTTCAGGTGCCAATGCCAAGAGGTTAATCTGTGTGAATACAGAAGCCATCCTTCCCTTAATGTTATCTTTTCCTTAATGTGATCTTTTGCATGAGTTGCCACCAGATATTATGTGTTTATTTATTGTATTTGGTATTGTGGTTTTTTGCAAGGCACAAACAAAGCCTGTTGCAGAGAATGCTTACTGCAAAGCAACATCCCTGGTCAATTTGCTTTATTTGCACCTTATCTTTGAGCTTAACATTAAACTTTCAGTGGCTGACCATGTCTACTAACAGCTAATCAGCTCCCCTCTCTGATCTCCTTCAGGTCAGTGCTCTGCTTTAGCAATACTAAGAGAGGATCTTTGCGTTTTCAGTTGGTTTGAGCTTTTTCTGCAACAAGTATCCTGAATAAAATTTCAAATATTTTGCTATTGTTGATACCAGTCAACAGAGAGAAGATGAAAGTCTGGCTGGAGGAGCTAGGCTGAGCTAGTTCTTGTCCAGTGACTTCCATGGAAAACATGGGGAAGATGGACAAGTGTTCACTGAATTAGTTCAGCTACTATAGCTAATAAGATAGACCTAATCCCGTTATCTGGAACATGGAGCTTGTGCTTACCCACTGCAATCTTGAGCTACATTACTGGGGAAAACCCTGGGGAAATGTTTATCAATTAAATTTTCAAATTTCAAGCATGTGAGCGTTTGATCTGATCTGCTAATTGTGTACAGAAGCACACAAAGAATGACAGAGGTGACAAAGTGTGTGTCATGGGAGAAGCAGGTATTTGAAATCATTATGAGATTGTTTCTAATTTCAACTTTCACCTTTAGACATTATCTTGGTGTGTTACACTTGATGGATTTTCAGTTTACACTCTTGAAAGGTATATTTATGCTGCCTGGCTGATAAGAAACATCTCGGTGTGGTTAAGGATAAGGTCTGGCATGTTTAAATAGCACTCCATTTCACTAAAAGCTTTGTTGCATCCAGCAGTATGCTTTGTAAAATGATGCATGTATCTTACTGTCCAGCTGCCCTGAGTTTTAAAGTGTTTGCACAAATCAGCTCACTGATATTTTAAAGGTAGTGCACCAGGGAAGTCTTAGTTCTGTCTGCGTGAATGTAGCCATGCACTTGGAGGCAGAGAGAGCACAAATTAAGAGCTGGGTTTGCAAAACAAGAATTGTTATGTCTCTCTCCCTCTCTCTTTTCTTTTTTTTATATATATACATGCAAAATCAAAACTGCCTTTGGCTTTGAAATCATCAAAGGAAACATCTCTGCTTTCCCAGTCCAGTGTGGTAAAGAAGGACTTTGAAACAGTGTATGTGTGGCAAACACATACATGCTTTGAAGAACAACATAAGGCTATAAATCTGAATTATTTTCCATAACAGAGATGAGGAAAGAAGTAAACAATCCAAATATATAGTTTTGTCATCAGTGCACTCACTAAAGCCTGCTTTTAAATCTTCTCTGGTTCTGGTTCCATGTGAGCAATGAAATGTTTTATCCCTCAGGTGGGACGTGGAAAGATTCAGCCTTTGCCTGACTTCCTGTTCTCACAGATGTATGTATCAGGGGCACCTGTACCCACCAGCTGTAACTGGGTATAAAATTACTGGGGGTGTATAAAGCCAGACACCTTCCCAAGCTGCAGCACTGCCTGTGGCTTCTTTCCTTAGCGAAGGATAGGGGCACAATGGCTTTTGCAGAGAAACAGGACAGCCCTGTGGCCAATAAGTTGGCCTCAGGACAAAAGCTCAACGCTCTGCCTGACCACATCACCTGTGTAATCTAGACAAGTCATTTAGTGCAGGATTTCTGAGTGTTTTGGTTCCTAATAAAAGATCAAGCATTTAATCTGCTGGAGTGTTCAGAAGCCTGCAGGCTTCTGAGTTCTGTTGGTTTTGATCTTCAGAAATGAAGTTTGAGCTTAAATAGGATTTTCCATTTCCCCAGGCTTATGCCACAGCAATTCTAGTGCTTAGCACTGGAGGTGATAGCACTGCTGGGATTAAGTTTAGAAGGCACACAGGTAGCAGATTTCCCTCAATTGTGTCCATCAGCTGTGTAGGTCCTCTCTTTTTCACACACAGCAAAGCAACAAGAGGAATTGCTTGTGCTATGTCAATGTGTCCACTACCTGTTTCCTTTCCAGGGATTCATCACTTGTTCATCAAATCCCTGATTTATATCAGAGTTCTTTGAAGAGAAAATGTCAAGATCACAAAGACTCAGAATAGCCTCTTAAGAAATGGCTTCTAAGAAACTTCACAAAGTGATGTTCCTTTCTAGAGACAACCAATCTTTTCCAAAAGAAACTTCAATTTCTCTGTTCCCATTTTTTTTTTAATGTGGCATAAGGTCATAGCCACATAAGTATGTGGCAGGTATTTAGCATGCCTTGGGCAGTGTGAGATCTGCTCACACTTCTCACAAGCTACAGCTGCAAATACCCAGCATAGAATTATAAATTGCTGCTTGCTTCACCCCCCAACCTCCTTTTTTTGTTGTTGTTCTTTCTCATGCCTGGGTTAGCTTTGTTAGATAGTTTCTGTCTTTTTCCTTTTATCCTTTTCTCCAGAAGGCTCTAAGGCTCTGGGGTCCACTCAGTAACTACTCAGTGTATCAGTAGCTACTTAAGATACATACAGCCAGCTGCTGACGTACAGAAAGGAGCACAGAGATCTGTAAATTCCTGTGGAGACAGATGGGTTTACAGCTCCTGGGGACACAGATTATTTCAACTGAATGTTATTACAGTAGCACTTGAAAGCCACTGTTGGATTAGATGGGCCACCCTGAGATACCTTGTAGCTGGTCTTTGTCCTCAAAACCTCATGCTTTAAACAGATGAAAGAGTGGGAATCAAGTCACAGGGGAGATACATACATACATACACACACACACACACATATATATATATATATATTCCCATTCCATCTTAAAGGAATTGGTGCTGCTGGTTGCTAAAGATACTCTGTAAAGCCTCAGGAATTAAATGTAAGGACCACTGTCCCTCTGCTTTCCCAGGGAGTGGTGATGCTGACCGAGTCCCATCAGGACTTTGCGCTTCAGCAGCTCCCTGCTTCACATGGAAAGCAGTGAGAGAAAGCAAAGAGCTCACCTTGCCCTCAGGCTTGACATCATACCTTTGCTTTTGGCTCCTTGAGTCTCTTCTCTCTTTTTAGCCTAGCACTGCAAATGTAAGAATGAATCTTTCTTCCCTCATTGTAATTTTGCTCTCCCACTTCAGGTAAGTTCCCACGCAATGACTCCATGAAGCATGTCTGCTACTACAGAGATGCCACCTGTGTGGCTGCTTTGCTGTGACACACAGAGTTCATATCCTCTGTTCTACCACAGGATACTACAGGGCAAGATTATGTGTGCTGCAGTTTCACATCCTGCCTTAGCTCTTGGGATCAGGTGTGTTTATGAAGATCCTTGCTCTTCAGTTTATAGCAAAGAATCATGAGGAAAGAAAACAATTTGCCATATCCTCATTTTCTAATACCCATTAACTCCCCTGACTCTTTTGGCATTGTGGCTTTTCAAACTTTCGCCCTCATGAGGCAGATTTGTATTTCAGATCACAGATTTCCCCAGATATACAAAGCATCCCTTTTCCCAGATCAAATCTTCTCCTGTAACATAGAGACTAAACTGCCTCTCTAAAGAAACAAAGCCAATCTATAAAAAAGCAGGGGAATAGAAACCAGACCTCCTGGCTGTCAGCCCTGGGCTGCACTGATATTTAGCTGTGTTGGGGCAGCAGAAATGCAGATCTTTCTGGGGAAATTATAGGAAAGGGAAAAGAGTTGGAGGAAATGAACCACCCCATGTCTACAAGCTTCAGGTCACCTATTCCCCAGCACCTGATCAGAAATCAGCCACTGGGAGTGGAAACCTTAGTGGAGCTGCATAAAAGCTATTTGTTACCTTCAGATGGTATGGGAAAGATTTTTATTTTAGCTGTAGCTTCTGAGGGGTTGTTTACAAGCTGTGCCAGTTGGAAAATGATTTCCGTAGCTTGCATTCCTCTCCCTTCACCTGCCTATAAATATGGGGCGGGGGGGAGGGGGGGGAGAGGGTAATCTATACTCTTCTATAATGGTACAGCTTTTCACTTGGATCTAAAGGGTGAGGTTTCTAGGCACAGATGCATCACGCATACATAACATGGTACTGCAAAATATGTGGGCAGCTCCTCGTTTGCTTGCATACCAAGCTGTGTTCTAGGCACAAACACAGATGCTGAGCCAAGAATCAAGGCAGTCTCATCTGAAAATCATTTAGAAAATTGCAGTGGTAGTTGTCTGCTACTGAAACCCAAATGATACACTGTAGAATGACATCAGAAATTAGCTTTTTTTTTTTTTCTTGCCTTTTTTTTTAAGATATCTAGATACAATAAGTTGCTCTGAAATCCAGGTGACTGATGCTAAATTTGCACCAAATATTATGATGCTGATTGAAGTATAAAAGCAATATTATGACAAGGTAGGGGAAGAGTCAAAGCTTTCAACCTCCCCATCTTTCAGGGAAGGAGCAGGAAGCCTGTGTCTTGGGAGCAGAAGGACTAGGTAGGAGGGAGGGAAGTAAAGAAGGAGCTGGAGCTCTCTCTAAGTATAAACATACCCAGAAGAAGGCTGCACCCCCCACCTGTAGTCAGGTGGAGGTTGGTGTCTTCTCCCAGGCAACCAGTGACAGAACAAGAGGACACAGTCTCAAGCTGTGCCAGGGGAGGTTTAGGCTGGGTGTGAGGAAGAAGTTCTTCACAGAAAGAGAGATTGGCCATTGGAATGGGCTGCCCAGGGAGGTGGTGGAGTCACCATCCCTGGAAGTGTTTAAAACAAGACTGGATGAGGAACTTAGTGCCATGGTTTAATTGATTAGATGGTGTTGGGTGATAGGTTGGTCTTGATGATCTTGAAGGTCTTTTCCAACCTGGTTAATTCTGTGAGTCTATTTTTTTTTTAAGGGTTTTAGAGCTAATTTTGCTCTGGTGTAAATTTGATCTATTTTCTCATAGGAAACAGTTCAACTCAAAGCAAAAGTATTTGAAAAGCTGTCCACAGCTGATGTCCAGTGCAGTGTAAGGAACAGCAGCAGCTTGTGCTAACTTCCCACAGGGAGCTTTTGGAGAAGATGCACCTTTTAAGAGGGCATTTATGGCCCTATGTACCTTGATCCTGAAGGAGATTTTTAGGCAGTACTATAATATCCACCATATTAACTCTATCTTTTCTTACCATGGTATCAGTATATTCTTCCAGCTTTACTTCAGCAACAGTCTTCTTATGCTGCAAAAAGAGATCTCTCAGGAAATCCTGCAGTAAGGAAAGAGACAACTTTCTCTTTAGAGTAAAGTCAAGAAATAACAGGAAGACATTCAATCCAAATTCACCAGAGTTACATGAATCTAATCTCACGTTCCTGATTACTACTTCAATTTCGCATAAAGCTCACAGGTTTTTTTAGTTAAACATTTTTTTTTTCAGATAAGTTAGAAAGTAATCCAATTTCCCCAGAGCAGGCATATGGGAATGAGTCAAAATTAACTCACAGGATAATCAAAAGGTAACATAAGTCCCACAATATTTACTAATTGATCTCAAAACAAAATATTTGCCATTCAGTAAAACACTTAAACATCCTCATATGCCTTCACTTGGGCACAGGCTGGAGCCACACACTGAGACATCAGTGCAGGGTCTACAGCCCAGGGATAGGTTTCTGTCTGGCTGAAAGCATCTGAGTTATGGTTTCTGAACAGGCTTCTGCCTCAATAGCTTGAGGTTTAAAAAGAAATCAGTGTTCAGAAAATCTGCAGGCTCAGGAAGAGGTTGTGAAGAAACCTCAATGGCTCTGTTTAGCTGGGAGTGCCGCATACAAAATCAAGGCAAAGTAGCACTCAGGGGGCTCTTTGAGCGCTTGGTGTTCTCCAAGAGGGGTCATAGGACAAAGCAAGGGGGGAAGCAGGACATCAAGAGCAACAGTAGGGCATCCAACCTTCTAGCAGTGTCCCCTGCAGCCATGCCAGAAGGCTGGAGGGACCTCAGTCCTTAAACTCACCATGAGCAACCCAGAAATGCTATTTGTCAACTGCAGAAAAAGTCAGCAAATTGATAAAGTCAGTGGAAAGGCTCCTGTTGCCATCAGTGAGCAGGAGATCAAGCCCAGAGAGACTTGTTAGAATAACTTACCTTGAGCTCAGCAGCTGAAATAAATCCACTGCTGTCAGCGTCGTAACTGCGCCAGATCTGAACGGGGATAGATTGACACAACCACATAAATATTGCAGTTAGTCATCTGCTCCAGGGTGATAGATCATAAGGATTCAAATCAGGACTGCCACAATGAGCAAGCTGTTGCATTATCCAATATTTAATTAATCATAGATAAAATAAACTTCCCACACAATAGCTTTCACTCTCACTTGGATGCTGTACTTGTAGCATGCTGCTATCACATAGTCAATGCACATTGTCTATAAAAGGAAGAAAAGACTAAGAAACCACCTTGGGTTTCTTCCCTAATTTGTACATGCAGCTGCTTTTATTGCCCTGAGTAAAAGCTGGTACACAACTGGCCATTGATCTGCAGAAGACCCCAGTTTGGATGTGAAATAAAAGTAAATGGGAGCAGTCTTGGAAAAAAAAAATTCTGTGCTGAGATACTTAGGGGCAAAGGTTGGAAAGGTAGTGGGCAGGGTTAAGGAAACCTTATGGGCTTGTGCTCCTCAGATGGTTGAACTTTTGGAAATTTCCACTCCATGCCCTGTCAGGCTAATGCTTCAGGATAAAGCATGCCTAAAATCTGCCTGGTGTGCCCTCTTGGTCTGTGCTGTGCTGCAGGTTAGGAGCTACAGCTCTGGCTGTAATTCCCACTGAGGCTAAATTTATCAGTGGGTAGATTTTACTGTAAGGTTTTGTCTCTGGTGGCTGAAAGTGTTTGCAAAGTTTAATGAACTCTCCAGGTGCCCTTACTCCAGTCCTAGATACCACATCTCTGCTTTCCTGGTCTAAATAATGTAGAACATTCTTTACCTGAGCAGGTCAGAACGTGTTTGGTTTTAGTAATATCCAGGTATTTCCCATGTTATGCTCTGTGCAGGGTGGGAGTGTGAATATTGAAGAAGCTGTTGGTGTGCAAGAGAAAGAGGCCATGTGGAGGTACATACCCGCATGAATTCCACACTGTTGTCCAAGGGAGCTTCCCGTCGGAAAAGCAGCAGGAAGTTCTCATCATCAGGCAAGATCATGTTTGCAAGCTGGGAAAATGACATGTTAGAAAACCCCTAAACCAACTCAAATCATGAAAATAAAGAAAAACCTTGGGTGGCTGCTCTTTCAGTATGGCAAATATAGGCCTTAGAAATAATCACAGAATTGCAGAATGTTAGGGGTTGGAAGGGACCTCCAGAGATCCAACCCCCTTCCAAAGCAGGATCACCTAGAGAAGGGCATACAGGAATGCATCCAGGTGGGGTTTCAAAGTCTCCAGAGAAGGAGACTCCACAACCTCTCTGGGAATCCTGTTCCTGTGCTCCATCACCCTCACAGTAAAGACCCAGATGAAGAGATCTGATTAATGTAGTACTCCTTGACTCACCTCCTTCTCATCCATGCACTATCTTCCATATCTCCCAAGTCTGCTTCCAAGTCTGCTACAGGCTCTAATCATAGAATCACAGAATGGCTTCTGCTGGATGGGACCTTTAAAAATTACCTGTTCCACCTCAACTCCAATGAGTAGGTTGCTCAGAGCCCTTGTTTCCAGTGATGGGAGCATTTACCACCTCTCGAAGCAACCTGTTACAGTGCTTCACCACCTTCATTGTAACAAATTTCTTCTTTACATCTAGTCTGAACCTACCTTTCCTTAGTTTAAAACTGTCAACCCTTGTCCTATTGCAACAGCCTCTTCTAAAAAGTATGTCCTAATTCTCAGTCCTTCCATAAAAGAAATCCTGGGCTGGGGTTGGGGTGAGGTACCTCCTGAATTTGCAAGCGTCCCTCTGTGGTGACGTCATAGGCAGACATGAATTGCTCCTTCATCCTCTGAACTTTTTCTTCAGTGATGGTGCCCTGCCATGGGGAAGACAACAGACACGTGAGAAAGGCTGAAGGCACTAGGAGAGTCTCCTGGAGGAAATCTCTCCTCACTCATGGCTAACCACCAGGATCACTGCATCCATATGGTTGGAAGTAATGATTCTATATGCCCACAAATACACCAATGAGGATGAATTTTTGGAAATAGGTCCTATGCATATCTTAGCAACTAAGTAACAACTAAACTTCCAGTTGGAAGATCAGTGTTTGGAGACCCTGAAATATTTCAGTGATGCTTCTTTAGTCAGCTGTTTCCCCTGTATCACTGGGGTTTCTTTTCTCTTGACTGTCTGTTACAGTGGTTCCCATGCCACTCATTTTCAACTTATGTTTTTTCAGGAAGATACCCTCATCCTTGAACTACATCTCTCTAAATCATTAGATCGTCAGCCTTGAGAGGTGTCAGTGGAGCTAGACTGTTGCTTATTATTGCCTGTCAACCAGTTCAAGACCTGGCACCAAGCCCTGTCAGTGTTTCTGGGTTAACAGCATAGAATTTCAAGCAATTCATATTCCCTTTTCAGCTGCTCAACCCTATAATCAATTTATACGTAGTCAGGAGTTTTCAGGACTTGTCAGGCTCTGTGTTTTGATAGGCTGTGACAGGTGAAATACAATGCTCAGGTTCATCAGGCATGAATTCTTTTTCTTAGCAGTAACTGTTGGGGTATCTGGTCTCTGTGCTACAAAAAGTAGTTTCTCCATGCTGGGGAAAGGTCAGATGAGCTCTGGGGCTGGGCTGGGAAGACCACCTTGTTAATCTTGTCCAAGCAGTTAATGTAGTCCCACATTTCTCTCTGCACCATGAGCAGATCCTGACTCCTCTTCCAGCCTCGAGGAAGGTGGCTTTTTCTGGTAGGGAAGGGAGGGAGGAAGACAACCCAGTTTTGCTGTTGGCATACTTTTGTAGCATTTTTTACAAGGTAATTATTTATGTTCTTACCAACCCTTGAAGGGAAACCCTTCAAAGGTGCTCACTGCTGGTGCCCCACTGGTATGGACATCAGTGACACAGCACACCACTGAACACACACACACACACACAGAGGCAGAGGCAGTTTTCTTTCCCCATGACTTTATAACTTGCCCTCATGCTATTTAAATTACCTGCTGATGGCACCTTGACACACTGAGGCACCTCCCAGGCTTTATGTAAGCCTATCAGCTGCCAACTTGCAAAGTAATCTGAAATTATTGTTAAAGCAGGACAAGTTCTTTCTGAAATGTGACTCATAGCTGATGTTTGAAAAGTGTGCTGTGGACTGCAGATTAGTCATTTGTTAAGAAAGTTTGTTGCTCACCCTCCTGTCAGCCATTAGCCACTACTTCAGTGAGGTTTGTGTGGCAGGAACGTTGTTATCTGCATAAAAATAGGACTGCCTCCTCTTGGCTTTATTTTTAACTGATTTAAACCATGGGATACAGTAACTGAGATATTTACACAGCTCCAACAGCTTTGAATCCAAGGGGTTATGCCACAGTAGATTTTTCAAATTGGACAGAAACACAAGTGGCAATGTTCTACTAAAACCCAATCTTTAATCCCAAAGAAAACAAGTTGAATAAAAGGTACTGCACAACGTGGCCTTCCTAAGAGGTGTACTCAAGGCAAAATTATTTGTGTGTTATATGTTTTTTACAGTGAGAATGATGCACCTTGGTTTATGACCATTAGATTTTAAAGGCATCCCTTATGATTACAAAAAAAAAAAAAAAAAAACAAAAAAAAAACCCACAAAACAATCCCAGAAGATGAAAAATAAAACACATTAAAACCCCCCACAAAACAAACAAACAAAAACCCCTCCAAACAAACCAAACATCCCACAGGCCATGCCACTTCCAAGCAGAAATCAAGTTTGGGAGACCTGGTCTCCAATATTGATTTCTTGGTGGAGCAAACCAGTAGCTTGCTCTGATTCCCTTTCCATTCCAAAAACATTTCAAAGGCTGGAAAAACCCTTGCACATAGTCTGCATGATTTGTTCTCCTTGTCCAAGCTGCAGACTCCTGCTGTATTTGCTGACTGTAATCTCATTTTGGAGGCCTGCAGTCTCTGGTGGGGCAGCCTCGACAGTCTGCAGGGCAGAGCAGGGTCAGTGAGGCAGGTGGCTGGAGTCTGACCCTGCCCTGAGAACTTAGGAAGCAAGATCAATTCTCTGGTTTGTTTGGATTTTGTTCATTTATGATTTTGCCTCCAAAGCAGGGCTGCGGCATTGCTCCAGCGAGACAGAGATGCTGGGAAGCTTGTGAATGGTTCAGCAGGAGCTTCATGGTGAGACAAAAGCATGCTCCAGAAACAGAGGGAGAAAAGTATTTGGGCAGAAGTATTGTTTATGCAGTATTACAGGATTTAAGGAGTTGAGGAAACATTTCACTAGTCAAGCATCTTGTCTCTGATGTTATTTGTAATAGTGCAATGTCCTGGAAGTCCTAGGAAGGCTTTAAGACAGGGCACCACAGATGAAATTCTAAGCTCTACTTAGAAGAAAGTAGATGGACAAAGAGCAAAAAAAAATTCAGTCAGAGGGGAAATAGAGACAATATGGGGATGATTACAATTTTTTCATGTCTTGCAGAGATAGCAACCAGTTACAGCTATGTAAATACACTGTGCAGATTTTTTTTTTCAGTAGCACTGGTGGTTTGTACAGACATCTTCAGATTACACTAAAAGGGACACAGTAACAATTCACAGGTAAGAAATTGCAGCTGAGGCAATCCCTGCAGGCGTGGTCCAGGCAGGGATCCAGCAACCAGCCAGCAGTGTGAGAGGGCATCTCTCACCCAGAAGTGGGGCTGGAACCGAGCTGGGATGCTGAGGCAGTGAGGGGCTGCACTGGAGCACCAGCTGCTGCCTCAGCCACTCTGCAGTGAAGGGGAGGCCAAAGACTGAAACTTGACAGCTCACTGTTCAAGAAGCCCACCCCCACCCCCCCACCCCCCCCTTTTTTTTTTGTTCTCTGCTTTTCAGCTCCTGCAAATATTTCCTTGCCTCCCAGTGGGGCAAACCCTGTGACAGAAGGAGAAAGATGAGGAGCAGGAGAGCAAGAAGGGGAAAGCTACAGGCAGGCCCACAGTGCACTTACACAGAAACACAGGTCCTGCCCCAAGTGCTGTGCCCACCTGCTTCCCAGCAAGTTTGTTTGTCCTTCCTTCCCTTTAATTATTAACTCACTGCTCGACTACAGACTGCAACAAGCAGGAAAGCCTAAAAGCCAAACATGCTCTGCTTTCAAATGCCTCAGGCTCACGCTCCATTGATTCAAGCACTATGATTTACAGCAGGAGAAATAAACAAATCCAAACCACCAATCTTTCTGTGACAGAAAGCAACTGCACAAAGAGCACAATACAAATTCATGCTTCTAGTCTCTAGGAGCTGGGACAGGGGGAAATGTCTTCACAGCAAGTAACCAGCTTAGGGGGGTCAGGGAGGGGGAGGCAGGGAGGCGACTTTCCCATGTCTTTTGGCCAGGGGGTACCTGTGCTCTTTTGCTAATTGTAAATACCTGTAAATATTGTAAATTTTGTATATATTCATTGCATTCCATTGTAGATTGTAGTTTTGTTTGTAAATATAGCTCCATTTGCTTCCAAACTGAGCTAGTCTGGTAAAATTAGTGTTGGGAGTGTTGGGGGAGGTAGGGGAGGGGGGGGGGGTGGATTTTCAACCCCCCACACACCTGTAGTTGAGCACAGGTTTCTTTTTTATCTGAGTTAATGCTCCCTTGACTACGTTGCCTGTCTCAAGCAGCAGCTCCCTCCACAGTTTCAAAGGTTTGCAAAACTTTCACAAGCATTCACTGATTGGGCTAAAATTCCAGCAGCTAGATAAATGTTCCCCGTTGTGAACATTTCAGTGAATGCTGTTGCATCCTTTCTGCTCTCTGTCTGTATGCAGAGGCCCTCCTTGTCACTTCTTGTTTTCCCTGCTGCGTGCAACACCTTGAGCTTCTGGAGGAGGATTTAATCAAGAAGTAATAGCTCTACCTGAAAGAGAAGCACAATTTCCCCAGACCTGCTGCCTACTGGAGGAGTAAACAGCTATACAGATGCTAACATTTATCAACAATTAACACTGTAATGAAGAGGGTTTCCTACCACAGTCTGGAAAACACATCTGAACTAGGACCTGCCTTCAATTTTGAGTTTGGCTGAGGAAGAGTGCAGTTGCTGGGAGACAGAGTGCTTGGCAAGAAAGGGTCCTGCAGCAGAAGTAAACCCCTGGCAATGACTTCTTGAAGCTCATTTAAAGGAAAAACCCAAAACAACTCTCTGCTAGTTTCCATGAAATATGATCTTCGTTGGGCTATAATGATGATGGGAGCTAGTCTGGAATGGAGTGATCCTTTAACCCCTTTTCATGTTGCTTCATATGAATTGTAAAGCTTCAGCTGTGCTGGTCCCTCACAGGTCAGATGCTGCATGATTTCCAAGAGCTACTGCATGGACTCACTGTCCAGTCAGGGAAGAAATCCTTACTGCATTCCATGAGGAGAAGGCCATGTCATTTTTCTCCTCATAAAAGCACACAGTTTAAAATATTGCTGTGGCTTTGTTCAAACATTTCTTAGAGTTAAGGAATAAATTTCTTACTATGGATGCTCTTCTGCAGAGCTTTGCAGAGCAAAGCTCTTATGCTTCATGTTGCCATAACAAATGAATTTTCTGCTTTCTCTTTTCCATGTCCAGTCTTCATCTTCTCTTTTGCTCAAACCCTTTTATAAGCAGCCAGCATCACAAAGGTGATCTGTTTTTTAATACTGTTTGTAATTGTTGAAAGGGCATGCTCACTTTTTTGGTTTTCTTTTTTTCTTTCTTAAATTTCCACAGCATTTAATTTCTTTGTCTTGGTTGGTTGTCACTCTTGAAACCTGTCTGTAATCTGTCTTCTCTCTTAACTCATTCCTTTTACATTCTTGAACTCTTTGCCTCACGCTAATTAAATTTTTGCTCCTCAAGGGATCCTTGTGCTTGGCAGCATCTTGCCTTGATGAAAAAAATAACTATGAGTCATTTGGTTTGGAGGGCAAAAAGTGAATGCAATGGAGCACTTTGGAGCCTTTCTTACTTGATGAAATGGGATGCCTCATTTAATTCCTGCTGATCAAGACAGTCTTGTCATAGACTGATTTTTTTTTCTTCTTGACATGGTTTTTGGAAGCAAGCACCTATATTGATAAAAGTATAAAAGGCCAGAAGAGACTAAGTATAAGTGATTATTGTAGCCTGTTTCTGGGAGGGGAAAAAAAGGCTTCCCTGAAACTGAAAATGCCAGCTTGAACACATGTTTCTGCTAATAACATTTCAGCCAAATCTGATAGAAGGGCTTTAAAGGCTCACAGAGATATCAAGTTCCTACAAGATCTATGAAAATAAATTATGCCTGCCAAGAGGGCTAGTTGGAAAATAAACCCAGCTATTAATATGCCAAAAGCCACAGTCCAAAGAGGAGGCCAGCGAAGACTGGGTAAGACATCAGTAACATACCCTTTGACCTCAGAAGAACTTGTTTTTATTTATTCTTAAGCATTTCTTCTTTAAATCCTGTGGCATTAAAATGGTGAGTCACAGGAATGACTTCATTTCATCTGTGCAGTTGTACATTGGATTGCCTGCATCAGCATGGGATTTCACTTTGCATCTTCTGAGCCAACTTCTCATTTGGGCCAATCTTGCTTACTGAACTGCAGTGCTATCACTTGAGAATCTGGCCCTGTATTTTGGTTAGGATTTACTGTAATCCTGCACACTACAATAGAAGAGTACTGATCCTGTCAGCCCGTGTTGTGTTTTGGTTCTTGTTTTAGGTCTGATCAGCACATATCTTGGCAATATTTTTTCATGTGGATGACACCAGCACCCAACAAAGGCTGTAACAGCCTTTGCTGTGCCATCATGGCTTTGTGGTTAGGCTTTGGACAGGTTCTTTGTTCTGCTCTTTCCACTAGGATGAAAGTTTTTTTGACATGCCCTTGGGCAATGAAAACACGCCGTGACTGGTTTTTCCCTTAGGTATGTTGAGTTTGCTTTTAGAAATACTTCAAGGTGCTGCAGTGCCCTGCCTTTATGTGCAGGCACAGGAATAGGAACTGATCAGGCCAAGCAAGGCTGACAAAAGCCACTCATTCCTAAAGAAATGAGTGCATTTGGCAGTAATCAGAATCATAGAATGGTTTGGCTTGGAAGGGACCTTAAAAGTCGTTGAGTTTCAAACCCCACTGCTACGGGCAGGGACCACCTCCCATTAGACCAGATTGCTCAAAGCCCTGGCCTCAAACACTTCCAGGAAGAAAGCATCCTCTCTGGGCACCTGGTTCCAGTGGTTCACTACTTTCACTGTAAATAATTTCTTCCTTATATCTAAATAATCACTATCAACTCAGGGTTTAGATTTCTGAATTACTCTGGAGGAGGGCTCAAGATGAATGTTTTCTCCTAGGGGTCTTCTTGCTGTTGACCTGTTGGTCACCACGGGCCTGGACTGTGATCCCGGGTCTCCTGAGGTGCTGAAACATAGAGGAAGGATGCTTTGGATGGCTTTGAGGCTTGGCTGATATTTTGGTCATTAAACTTTGTTTAAATGGCTACCTGCCACATTCCTGACCATACTAAGTTAAATCCATATTTAAATACAATGCCACACATTGTGCAAGGCAAGGATGAAGTGCAAGCATGAAGGGTGCTCATCCTCTTTCAAAGTGAAAAGCAGAGACAAACCTTCATGGCTGTTCACAGTGAGCTCCTGAATATTAACTTCAGACCCTCTCAGGTGTTTTTGGGGCAGGGAGATTCTAACAAGGCCAATACCTGGCTTGTCTGATCAAATTTATGATTCAATTATTTTTACATGTGGTCTTTTACACACTTAAAATTAGGTGAGGGCAATGGACTTTTATCTGAAAGTCTTCTGTCTAATTTTAGTAAAATTTAAGCAAAGTGAAATACTTTTCTTTGAAAGCCCTGCAAGCATATTGGAAATTTGCATTTCCCTCTGTATCATTTGCTTTATGGAAACTTTCAGTAATTCAACCCCAAAATTTATAGCCTTTCACCTACAGAACATTTATTATCTAATTATTACAAGAATATACATAGAGCTTCATTAAAACTACAGCATGCAAGGCTAATCCTAAATTATCTCTATCAAGAAAGAAATATGTAGAACAATATAAGAGAGAAAGTCAGGAGCTGTAGTTCCTGTTCCAATAAAGCTACTTCTTCAGTGCTGAAGGAAATTGTCCTTTTCACTAAGTTTTTATTCCAGGATAAAAACTTAGATAACGCATGGAAAGGTGTCCATAATACAGGAAAAAAAGTGGTTTATGAGTGAGCAGAAGAGAGCACAGGCAGCTCACAGCAGCCACACAGTGGCAGGTTGGAAGCTGGAGGCTCAGACAGCCTTAAGGATATATAACACACA
Source organism: Indicator indicator (assembly GCF_027791375.1). Lineage (NCBI taxonomy): Eukaryota > Metazoa > Chordata > Aves > Piciformes > Indicatoridae > Indicator > Indicator indicator. The sequence continues at coordinate 33,693,357 of NC_072015.1, read as the reverse complement.
GCTGGAAATTAAAGGCATTTCCTTCAGAATAGAAATGGATAAAATAGAAATAGAAAGGAATGGAATAGAACAGAACTATTTCAGTTGGGAGGGACCTACAAAAATCACCTAGTCCAACTGTCTGACTACTTTTGGCCTGACCAAAAGTTAGAACATGTTACTAAGTGCATTTTTCAAAAGCCTCCAGCAATCACCCTTTGCTGGAAGAGAGACAGCAAGCAGCATCTGGGGCTTGGGTTAGTTGTAGATCTACCTTTGTTGCAAAGCTTTTCCTCCCCTCCTCCCCCAAATTCTTGATAGTTCAATAAAAGATGATGAATCAGCCTCCCTCACTGGATGGTATTTCAAGTTTATTTCCTCAGTTGGAGCCGTCAGGAAGAGCTGTGCCTCTCAGCTTCCCAAAAGGCTCCCCTTTGTATTGTTTTTCCAGCTGCTCCATCCCCTGGCATTTAGTGTCAGCTGGGGATGTGGCAGAGTAGCTGGGAAGAAAAACAGAGATGAAGGACTACAGTGGTCATTAAGATAAATAACAGCTTAGAAAGTGCAGGCTGAAAAAATGTAATTATGAAGCCATTCTCTATTCAAACACAGTCAACTTCCAGTGCTGATAGCATTATTTATCACTTGTACAGCACTTCAGACACAGTCACTAATTAATCCTTGTGACACATCTTGAAGTTATGCCAGTGTATTACTATCTTCCTCTTCTACTGTGCAAAGAAACAGAGATGTTAAGAGCCCAAAGAAGCAAATGTCAAAATGAGCACTAAAGTAGAGAGATGCTCAGTCCCAGTTCACTGCTTGTACTACAAAGAAGACTTCCTGTAGAAAGGTAAAAGGGGATCTTTTACCCCTCCCACTATAGCCACAAACCTGTACAACATGAATCTTGTGAAAAAAAAGGGAGAAAAATCATAGAATCATTGGTTTGGGCAGGAAGGGACCTTTAAAGGTCATCAAGTCCAAATACCCCTGCAGTAAGCAGGGACACCTTTAACTAGATCAAATTGCTCAGAGCCCTGTCCAAGCTGACTTTGAATATCTCCAGGGATGAGGCATCCACTACCTCTCCAGGCATAAAAAGTTATTCCCTTTATCTAGTCTAAAAATCTCCCTTATTTTGGTTTAAAACCATCACTCTTTGTCCTGTCACAACAGGCCCTGCTACAAGGATTGTCCCCATCTTTCTTAATAGCCACCTGTAAGTATTGAAAGGTCACAATAAGGTGTCCGTGGAGCCTTGTCTTCTCGAGGTAGAACCCCAAATGGCTCCATACTGTTAGCCAGCCTCATACAAAGTTAGTAGAGACCTTTGTTTAATCCAGACCTATGGACAATCCCCATACCCAGGGAAGGGGTCAGGGGACTGCTCTCAGTGTCCCAGGACAAAACTTCCCTTGGGTTTTCTGTCACTGAGGCAAACTGCTGTGCCTGCTGGACAGGAGACCTTTTTGTCCCTACACAAGTGTAAGACATGAAACCATACTGCTGGCAAAGGGAAACCAAGCAACACACCATCTTATTAGTCAGGATACTTGGGTGGAAATGCTGCCAAAAATAGGCAAGAAAACCAGGGGAGAAAACCAAAACCACCTGAGAGATTGTTTGAGCTCCCTGCCAGTTAGTGAGCACTGTCTTCCAGAATGAGCCTGTTTCTCCTGTTTAATAAGGAGATAGGGAGGTATTTCTTTTTTTATTCATTTTGTATTAAGCTTCTTTTTTTCTTTTCTTTCTTTTTTTTAAATGGCAAAACCTAGACAGTAGAAGCACAGGAGATGCAAACCAGATGAGAGTGCTTGTTTAAGCTGGAGTCATCTGAGCACTGACTTTTGGCACTCAGAAGAACTGTTGTTGATTTCTCAAAGCTGAATTGTTCATTGTAAGAACACCCTCATTTTTCATATTCTGTGTGCTGATACCTAATATAATAAACCAGAGTTCATACCAGTAACAGCAAGACCACAACAGCTGCTGTAACACGCTGGGTTTGCAACCCAGCTGGTGGGATGCTGTCTCCAAAATCTCATGCAAGAGATGTGCAAGAGCAGCTTGGGGCTGTGCCTGGGCTAGAAGGGGGATAGAAGTTTCCTCTCAACCTCTCATCATTAGGAAGCTGCCTGCAGTAGGGGATAAACCTCAATTTTATCACCAGCTCCAGCTCACTCTAGAGAACCCCACTTGGAAGTCACTCACTTCAGCACCTCACTGCTATGTTGAGCTTTGCTGCCTCATTTGAAGCCTCTTCCTCAACATCTTGTGTTTGGTGCTTTATGCTTGTGAGTGTGCTTTATGCAGATGTTTCAATACCCCAAGACTAGCAACTCCTAATTTAATCTATTATCATTGGGTAAGCAACATGAGATTTTCAATTTCTCTTCAAATCAGTTTTCTGTGTCCCCAACAATTCTTAGCACTTATTGTTAAGTCTTGTGTCTCTTTTTTTCTTTCTTTAAATTTGACTTAAACTCTTTTTATATGCTTATCTGTTCATCTAACCATCCAGGCTCTACAAAGACATTTCTTCAGAAACTGCCAATATTTCTATCCAAATTTACTTGAAAATCAAACAAAAACATGCATGAAAAATGATTTACATTTTTTCTTTTTTTTTTTTTTTTAATTGTAGCCTCAAAGATCTAGAAATCCTAATTGGCTTGTAAGTATAATTCTGATTTTATGCTTGATGCTCATGAATTCATGCCTTTTATCAGCTAGCTTTCCCCTCTTTGTTAATTCCTTTTTGCTTAAAGGAATTGTTTCATTTTTGGTGCAAGTTCTCCTTCCATGTGGAAAATGCTTATTCCTTTTCTCTTCCTAGCTGGGCACACAGTGCATAGCAAAAATATTAAGACCATTCTCAGACTATACAATTGATGTACTTCTGAGCAGGTGACCTGAGTGGCGGGATTTCTCCTCCATTGATGATGACAGTCAAAGCCTCTGTATGAGCTGGAGCTAAGGAAGCTAGCCTCTGTAAATGGTCATGCAACTTCTGGTAGAACTGAGATGCAGGGAGTGAGTGAGAGAGGACAATGCTGTGAGAAGTGGGAAAGGAAACCAAAGGAAAAAAAGAGAAACCATTGAGAGGCAGATCTTGACCTTACAAGCAACAGAGTTGACTCCTGTCTGGCTTCTTGACATTTTAGGCAATACAGACAGAAGCATGGAATGACAAGGAATCAACCAGGTTGGAAGAGACCTATGTCTTCTTCCTAAGGACTATTTAAAATCAATGATAGTGTATTTGTTAAAAGTTCATCTTGGACAGAAACCTCTCATATTAACAAAGCTGAACTGCAGTGGCTTGAATAAACCATCCCTGTTGTCCTCCCCCTTGCCATGCCAGACGGTGTACCAGTGCTTTTCCATTTGTTTCTATTCAACAGCACTAAATGACTTTCATCCCCACCAGCCCCTTCAGCTGATGCCAGCTGCATTCTCACCGCGGCAGCAGCTGTCGGCCTGAAAACGATCGCTCTAATTTCTCAGGTGATTGCATTTGTTGTCACACCTGCTTAAACACCACTTTGTTGCCAGGATAAAAGCTCCCTACCTTGGAGATTGCTAAGGAAGCTGGCAACTGGAGAACAACAAATACAAATCATCTCTCAGCACAGCAACTTCTTCACTTGGACTTGATGCACCACTATTGTGACACAGTACTTACTTCTGGTCCCAGTTTCTCCAGGAGATGATGAAAAAAATTGTCGAGCTCCTTCCCTTCTATGTAACCATTGTCTAAATAAAAGCCAAATATATTAGTGGTCAGAGAGCAATGCCTGAGCTCTGGGAACCGTGTTATGGGCTGCATGCAGGGAACCTAGGGCTTCATGGCAGGAGTCTCAGCTGCTGGCTTTGCTGCCCACTTGGGAAGTTTCGTGTTCAGTTCGTGTCTGTGTGGGCTCTGGCACAGCACAGAGGAGCGCCTTTAGGATTTTTCCTTACAGAAAAGTTTTCAGGAAAACCACAAGAGGGAACAGCAGAAGGAAGAGAAAAGTGATGAAAAGGCAAGAACTTTGGAGTGAAAGGGAAAATTTTCAGAGCTGACTTTGGGACATGATGAAGAAGAGAAGGGGCTCTGAAACCCCTCCAGCAGTCAGGGTGAAGCTTGAACATGACTCATGCAGACACTCATCCACAGGAGCAACAGCCCAGGCACCCCACGCTGCACCCACCTGTATCCACACTCAGACCAGCACCCACCTGGGCAGTCACCCGCCCCTTCCATGGCACCCACCTGGACGGGCACCACGTGCATTGTGGCACCCACAAATGGACACTATGATGATGTGGCATCCAGCCGCATGGACACCCTCAGGCGGCACCCACTCAACCGGACACCCTCTGCGCAGCAGAACTCCCTTTGCCCATCTGCCGCTGCCTGGTCGCCGCCAGTTCCCACTTACCGTCGGCGTCGAATCGCCGCCAGGCGCCGAGGAAAGCGGCGGCGTCCAGGGGCCCCGCGGTGCCGCTCTCCATGGTGCTGCCGGAGGCGCCCTCCGCGCTCAGCAAGTCCCGGCGCAGCCCCGCGCAGCCCCAGGCAGGCTCTGCCCGGGGACCGCCGCCGGCCCCCGTTTTGAGGGCGGCGGCCCCGCCCCGGGGCGGCCCCGGGGGATGCGGAGAAGAGGAGAAGGCACCCCCAAGGTGAGCGGCACGGTCCTGCGGGCCCGACCCACCGAGCTGCACCCGAAGTCTAGAGGATGGGTGGCTTGGGGGGGCTCGGAGCAAGGTCCTTGTCTACATCAGGTTGTACTTGGCACAGGGCTAGGCAGGATGGATTTTAGCCCTTCCAGGATTAGTTCGGGCTAGGGGATGAAGGGGCTGAGAGCAGCCCTGCCAAGAATGACTTGGGGGCATAGGTGAGTGAAAAGCTGGACAGGAGCTCGCCAGCTGGTGACGGGAGGGGATTCTCCTGCTCTGCTCCACTCTGGTGAGGTCCCACATAGAGCTCTGGAGTCTTCAGGACAAGAAAGATATGGGCGTGTTTGGGTGGGTCCAGAAGGGGGCCACAAAAGTTATCAAAGGGATGGAACAGCTCTCCTATGAGGACAGGCTGAGAGAGTTGGGATTCAGCCTGGGGAAAAGGAGGCTCCAGGGAGACCTTATTGAAAACTTTTAGTGCTGAAAGGGAGCCTGTAAGAATGATGGGGACAGTCTTTTTAAAAGGGCCTGTTGTGACAAGGCAAGGAGTAGTGGTTTTAAACTAAAAAAGGGGAGATTTAGACTTGATACACAAAAATGTTTTAGGATCAGAGTGGTGAGCCACTGGCAGAGGCTGTCCAGGGAGGTGGTAGAAGCCCCATCCCAGGAAACATCCAAGGTCAGGTTGGACAGGGCTCTGGTCAACCCGATCTAATTGAAGATGTCCCTGCTCACTGCAGGGGATTCGGACTAGGTGACCTTTAATTGTCGATTTCATCCCAAACCATTCTATGATTCTGTAACCCTAAAGCCACTACTTTGTAAGAGCTGTGTGCTATTTACAGATAATATTTAAAGTTATAAAACTCCCTGAATGAAGGCAGAAATGCTGGAAGGAAATGTGAGTCTTCAGAGAAGGAGCATTCAAGGGAAAAAAAAAAAAAAGTAAGTTTGATAAAACTTGTAACCCTGCTCCTCAGTTAATGAACACAAAGAGGCAGCAGGCGGGGATCTCTCACCTCCTCCTCCCTCCCAGCCATGAGGAGCTTCTTCCTTCTGTAATACTAATCAAAGAACCCCCCCCCCCCCGGGGTTAGTGGTCTCAGTGATGATTGGGAAAGACTTATATTCAAGATGACTACATGTTATTTGAAAGTCATCTCTGTATTCATCTGAAGTGGTTTCAAATACCTCCGACTGGGCTCTGTGCTTTTGTCCATGCTCCCAGAATCTTTTCCAGTAACTCCATTATCTCTGCTGAGATCCCTTACAGATAATTTTTTCCAGGTTTCTTTTGATTCAATATATGTATTTTGATTTTATGCAAATGCTGGTTGCTTTAGAGGGGCTCTCAGAAGCAGAGCAGGAAAGGTTTTCAAAAGATATTGAATGTTTGCTCTGAGCAGGCTCCTGTTTGACACGAGAGAAAGGTAAAGCACCATGGAGAACTGAAAGCTGTGTTTCACTCAGGCAATATCACATCTGCATATTGCATCCTTTCAGAGAGGTCACAACAGCAATGTGTTCAGTTTCTCCAGTGCACAAAGGAAAATGCGTTGTGGAGCTGAAGCCTTTAAGCAGCAGTCTGTGAGTGGCTCAGCACAGAGGTTTGTTGGGGTACAGGAGTTCTCTACCTATCGGCCAGGGGCCACCTCCAGACTCTAGAAAAATGACTGTCGAGAAATTAATGCAGTGGCAAGGCCAAAAACAATCCCCATGCTTCATGAGCATTCTCAGACAGAGAACCCCAGCACCAGGGAGGAGCTTATGCTCATGCTCAATACATTACAACAGGGAAGCCTACATTTTAGGGGACACTTGCACAAGCTGGCATGACCAGCTGCTCCACAGGTTTCTCTTTGACTCATCCTTGCCTCACTGCCAGCAGGCATTTCTGGCCCTGGGGTGATGGCTCCCCCACAGAACTTCTGCACTCTTCTCCCCAGTACTTCTTGCCATGGCTCCCTGGCAGTAGTGGCCTTGTGTGCTGCATGGGAGCTGCCTGAGCTCCTTCACTGGAAGAGGTCACCGGGTGCTGCTCCATGGCACAAAGAGGCCATGAAGACTCTTTTTTGGGCCCATCTCTTTTCCCAGGACTCAGAGCCTATTTGTCCCAGACAGGGAACATGCTGGTTGCAATTTTTAGCAACGAGCTACCCAACAGTTTCTGGCAAAGTTTGTAACCTGGCTAAGGGAAAGCATCACCATGGCTGGTACCAACAAGGGTCCTTGGCAGTATAATCATGATGCCTAGTCTCTTACTAAAAATATTCTTAACAAAAGTAAGAGGAAATACTACCCATGTTTCAAAATACTTGCAAGGGAAAGCACCTTGCCATTCAGGACAGAGACAGTGAGGTCTTATGGGAACTGATGCATAACTTAGGGCACTGAAAAGAGCTTTTCATAGCTGGTTCCTCTCCATGCCTTCACAGGAAGAAGAGGAGGCAAGAAACATCACCTTATTTGTATTAGCAGTATTTATTCAGGTTCCTCATGCAGTCTCAGTGAAAGCAGGTACAGGTTGAAGACAAAAAGGGACCTTGAAGTTCACTGGGCTCTCACAAAAATTCTTTGTTGCCTATGATAAGGGTGTGAATGATACCTGTCCATCCCTGTCCTCCCATGCACCCACAGTGCTACCTGTCCCGGCAGAGAGAGGCTTTGCTTTCACACAGCAGCGGTGAGAAAGAAGGAGCACAGATGATGGCCTCCTGTTGTGTTTGCACCAGCTTGGCTCCTCTCCAAAAACCTCCACCAACATACCCTACAGATATAGCTGCTACCCCATAGACACACAGTTTAACCATTCTGCCCCCTCATAGAATCATAGAACTGGTTTGGTTGGAAAAGGCCTTTAAGACCATCAAGTCCAACCATTGACCTAGCACCACCACAGCAATTCCATCATGTCCCAAAGTGCCATGCCTACACTTTTTTTGAGCACCTCCAGGGATGGTGACTCTACCACCTCCTTGGGCAGCCTGTTCCAAAGCCTGACCACCCTTTCAGTAAAGGAATTTCTCCTAATATCCAATCTAAACTGCCCTTGATGCTACTTGAGACCATTTCCTCTTGCACCAGGTGCATTTATGGAGATTAGCAGTGGAATGGTAGAAATTTAGCTCAAAGTGACTTGAACCAGCTAAGCTAAGAAAAACCAGAGTCCACAGTGAGGATCTGGCCACCCTGCTGCATGGCTAAAATGAGGTTCAACTTCTCCAGTTGCTTTAGGTGACTCAGTAAAGCAAGAAGGAACAAACCTCAAACTACCTTAAAGCCACTTTTACTGTTTGGGCAGCACTTTCTGCAGGGTGCTGTAAATCTGTGGAGCATATTGAACTGTGGATCTATTGTGGTGAGTATTAAAGCAACAAACTGAAGAGAGCTGTGGTGTGTGCAGCTCATGGACAAACCCAGCAACCTCTCTGCCTGGGCTTATTTTCTGAAAGGAATAAATAAGAATGAAAGGTGGGCAGTATTTCAAAATGTGTGGAATGCTTTTAATTAAGGACTTCTGGTTTGGCTCTGGCTTTGCAGTAACTCTTCAGCAATACTTGAGTTAGAAGATCACAAATCCTTGTTTTGAAAAGGTAAAAAAGGGGGGGGGGGAAGGCAATGGAAGTCTTTCACTTCAGAGCTTTATAGGTTTTTAAAGAGGCAGCTTTTGAAAACCACTCCACTGTCCCATTCTTTTTTTTCTTTAGTTTTTCTTTAGTTTAGTTAATGTAGTAATAATTCACAGGATGATTTTTCCCATTAAGGCTTTGTGCTGGCAGGTCAGGGGTTTCTTTTATTGGTTAATTTTCAGATTATGGCATCTCAAGACCTCAAAGAATAAATATTACCCCTTTTCTCTCTTTTTTTTTTTTTTTTTTTTTTTTTTGGTAATCTGAACCCGGGAGTGTAAAACAGCTTTGAAAAAAATGTAAACCCAGCTATTTTCTAGAAAACTGTTTTTCTCTGTTATTTGCTAGGCACCTGAAAAATGCAACCAAAAAATTTGTAGTGTAGATAAAGGCTCACTAGGAAGTGGAAATAAACAACTTATTCCCAGTAACTCTTTATTCCTTTCAGCTCAGGTGGTCTCATGTTGGTGGGTACCAACCCTAACCCTCCTGCTCAGAGAGTCTCCAAGCTGGCTGCAGCAACTTACTGGGCTCTATAGCAAGTGCTTCCACAGCATCTTTCACCTTTCCCAAATTTTTTCCTTTGAGAAGTCCCACAAAGATGTTCTCATCTGCAAAGAGGGGAAAATACCTGGGACACACCCTGCCTTAGTTGGCATTTGGCTCTTAAATGAATGCACCTCAGCTGGCTGCTCCGTGGCCCTGTTCCAGGCTGGGGAGCCCTTCAGCTAGGGGACACTTAGCAGCATCTGTTTTATTTTATTTGATATTGATAATGAGTGTTTTAAAATGGCATTTCTTACTGAGTAAGGAGCATGTGGCCAAACACCAGGCCAGGGCAGGTTTGTAGAAAGGCTAAGTCAAGCAATTGTAACTGGGAAAACATGCATAAAGTGCAGAATGCTGACTTGGAAACAGAAAAAGGGACAGATGGAGACATGGATTTATAGCTGGAAATATTTTCCTTATCAAACAGCTTCAGCTGCCCTCAGCTTTGCACTGTCTGGAGACACTGAGGAGGCCAGCATGGCATCCATCAGCATCTCCTGGTTTGTTTTGCAGCTAGTTTGAGTCTAACATGGATCCTGCAGGAAGCCAAAGCCTAGATCCTTGGTGCAATACCTTTTCTCCAGCAGCCAGTGTGCATCAGTGCAGTGGGAGGAGAGAGTGCCAGATGAGCTGCTGCGTGCAGCTGGGGCTGCTGAGCGTGAGGACAATGCACTGCTGCCCAGCAAGGGGTCTGTGAGCATCCCAGCAAAGGAACATCCTGGAAAAGCAGATGAAATACAACCTGAAAGGGGAACAAAGTGAAAATAACAGAGTCAGTGAATCCCCCTCCCATTTGCCTGGAAGTCAAGTCAGAGATGAAGCTGTCTGCTGCAGAAAAGAAACAGACTCTTCTTTTTCCCAACCCAACCCTCAGATGGGTACAAGCTGCTTATTAGTGGCAGACCCCAACCCCCACCTTCCACACAGATGCTCTCCTCCCTCCCCCCTCCATCTCCTTCCCTCCTTCAGCCCAGCAAATCCCACATCCCTGTGCTGGGCTGAATGCCGGTTCCATCCTTTCTGGCTCAGCTGGTGCAGGGTGTATAGGTGTGAGGGTGCACAGCGGTCCACAGGCAGTTCAGGACTGAGTACTAATGCATGTGGTTTGGCATGAGGCCAACCATCCCATTGATGTTCCCACCCACAGATTCTCACCAAGGCCAGGTTTTTCCATCTTTCCCCACCCCACTCCACCCCCCCCCCCAGCCTAAATTGAGATTCACAAATTACCTTGGTTGGAAGGGATGTTCAAAGGTCATCTGTTTTGGACCAGTAGTAGGGATCCCTGAAGTGTTACAACAAAGAAGCCAACCCCTTCCCACCAGGATGCTGCTGGAAAGGAGGGATCAGGGCTCAGACATTCACATGGGATCTAAGGAGAGATTTCCCAAAGGAGAAGCTGACATTTAGTTGATTAGATGGTGTTGGGTGATAGGTTGGACTTGATGATCTTGAAGGTCTCTTCCAAACTGGCTGATTCTGTGATTTCCAACAGCCACATGCTGCTCGGTGCTGGCCAGCCAGGGGCTGCAGCCTTAGCTACAGTTAAAGGCTTTCATTATTTCAGTCTTCTGCTAGAATTTAATGTTGTCCAAATAAAGGAGGGGCTGTACAGCCTCCATGGGACTCTCCTCTAGCCACCACTGGGTCTTACCCACATGAGCAAATGGGAAGAAGAGGCATCCCCTGATCAACAAAGAGCACAGATTACAGAATTAACTTTATTCCTCCTTTCAGTGAAACCAAATTGGATTTGCCAAGGTAGCAGCCCCTCTCCTACCTTCTCAGGCTGGTATCAGTCTAAACAAGATGATCTTTGCCCCACATAGCTTTTCTACTCTTCAACTTACTCAAAAAGCAGAAAAAACCCAGGCTCTGAAAAGTTGGGGTTGGGATTGGCTGGCAGAGCTCAACATAAATTGCCAAAGCAGCATCTTAACAGTGGCATTGAAGTGAGGATCCAGCCATGGGGCTGGGAAGGACTGTGACAGAATCTCTGCTTTTCCATGCAGGCTTCTGAAACATGGGTGCTTGAAACCTTGAAATCTAATAAAGCTCCTGGACAGCTGATGTAGGGGTGTTAAAGGCAGAGAGGCTTTCATGTCAGAAAGAGATTCTTCTCACATCAGCAGCAGTTTCTTCTTCACTTAGTTGTGGGATACAGCAGAAGAAATTAAGTTTTGAAATGGTGCAGCCCCTGAAAAGATAGCTCTAAAAATGCACTTCCCCTTTACCTGCACACTTTGTTTCCTCTCTTTTTGAAAATACAGGGTCTCAGTGTTCAGCTTCTTGGGGCTGATGAGCACGGTTGCTCTTACAGCAGTTTCTCTCTGACACTTGGCACTGGGGGAATTTGCACCCCAGGGCAGTGGCAGGCCCCACCCCTGTGAAGTCTCTTTGATGCAGCAGGAGCAGCCACTGGTGGGATGGCTCAGGGAGAGGGTGAGCTGGCAGCCCAGGTATGGTGAGGCCGTAGTAATTTGCCACAGGCTGCTCAGGACAGAGTAAGGATGATGGTCCCAGTTCCTGCCCAGGCAAGTGCCTCACCCCAAGGACCAGCTTGTCCCTGGCTGTGTGCTGTTACTGGAGATCTGACAGCTCTGTTCCAAACACAGAGGGAAACTAACAGTCATTTGTTTTCAGGAGATGGCAGAGACAGAAGTTTCCTTTCCTCTTTTCCTCCAAGCCTCACACAAGAAGCAGGAGTTCTGCCCCTGCCCTGTACCAGCCTCTTTCCTCCAGCTGGGATTTGCTCTACCCTCACCACCTGGAACATAGAGCCTCTGGAATGTCTTCTGTCTCTGAGGAACACTTGGATGCAGCCCACCCCACAGCTCCCCACCCCTCCCCTCCTCTGCTTCCTAGGGACTTGCAATCAGCTTTTAACATCACTCAACTGCCTGGCAGCTCAGTGGGACACCTCAGTTCTACATTTCTTCATCATCTGTTCAGATGTCTGCTCCTGTGTTCCTGAACATACAAACCCTGCTGGTGAGCTTCCAAAGGTGCATCAAATGTGTGTCCACATCCTTTGCCAGGTACCACTGGGTTTCAGAGCAGGAGCCCCTGTTGAAGTTGGAGGGTCTCAGCTGGGCATGGGCAGAGCAGCAAGATCCTAGGCACCAGCTGACCAACTTCCTGCCCAGAGTCAGGCAGAGAGCAAGGGCTGATGGTGTTCAGAGGGAATGATTCAGACAAGTGGGTTTTGTCATCTTCTGCGTTTGAAGGAAAGAGAAATTCATCACCACATGTTCATGTAGTAGTTTTCATCCTCCCCATTTACAGACTCCTTCCTAGGATGCAAAAAGACCACTCCTCTTTCTAGGTCTGATCAGCAAGAGTCTGGCATCAAATGACAACCCCTGGTACTCACCTGTGCTGTATTTGTTAGACATCTGCTGGGCCACAGCTCCAGGAGGAGCGAAGGACAGTGTCACTACCTGGAACCTCCCTTCAGGTTCAGCACAAACTGAGGATAATTCCCAGAGGTGGGATTCAGGCAGAGCCCACCCAGCATTGGCACCCCTGGAGTTGGGGAGAGCAGCACAGCTCTCATGCCCACAAGCAGGCAGTGTTTCAAACGGGAGCAGAGCTTTCTGGTGTCTTCCTAGAAAATGTTTCTCAGTGGCTTTTTTTTTGTTTCCTCTTCTTTATGCAACAGGAGAGAGAAATCATTAATCAATGAGCAAGAGCTCGTGCTGATGGCGGCTCCCAGTGAAGGACTGGGTCACACAAATCTGTGACTAATGGGCCACAAATTCCCAGACTGTCTCAGCCTGGCTGGGTGGCTCTGGCAGAGCAGGATTTAAGAAGATTGCTGTTGCCATCTTAGGAAGCAGCTGTTTGCTTTTGTTACTGCACATCAGGGAATACTTTGAAACACTCAAAAACTATCAGCCAGATTTTAGCCTCCTTTAGCAGGGAGTGGGAAGCAGGTCCTACAGATGTGGTGCAGAGCTGTTTGAGTTCACACCAGAGCCTGGCAGGTAGCCACAGCCCTTCTCCAGCACTGGGCAATAGGGCTGCTGGATCCTTCACTATGATTTAGTCATGCAGTAAACATGCTTGTGTGCATGGAGAATTGCAGAGGACCTGTCACCTCAGATGCTGCCACTTCCTCTCTGTCACCTCCAGACACAGCAAACACAACATACAGTTGCTGTCTTGCCTGAGACCAGCCACTGGCCAGGGACCAAACCATCACATTGGACATAATCCAGCTGGACTCTGTGAGCCCTGAGTGGCCTGATCACACTGAATACTGTTGCAGAGACTTCCTTGGCTGCAAGAGGAAGGCTGGTGATGTGCCTGGGAGCAAACCTCTTCCTTCCATGCCAATATCTGCTCCCTCCACTACTGACATGGCTGGGGGTGCTCTCACAATGTGAGACAGGGAGGTACTCACTCTCTATAGATGCCCTGAGAGAAAAAGTAACAGCACTTTTCTTCAGTGGTGCCACTAGCTCATCTCTCTCTTCAGCCTCCCAAGAGCTTCAAGGATCTCTGCCACTGGCATTCCACCAAAGCAGCTGAACATAGCTTCTGGCCTCTCAGCTTCCCAGGGCAGCACATGGCCCAGGACAGGCTGGGAGCATGGGGGATCAGCTGTAAAGTATCCACAGGGCAGCATGGAGGCAGCAAGAGAAATGAGGATTCCCACAGCCAAGCGTCTGGTTTGGAGGGCTCACAGCTCATGGAAAGGTATCACTTCCCCTGCACCTTGGAGCCATGGACCTCACAAACCTCCCAACCAGTTTGGCTTGGCACCAGGGTACTGGGGTTGTTATTTTCCCAAAACATGTTGGCACTTACCCCAGGCCTCTATGGGCTCAAGATACTGAAAATCAGTCACTGTCTTAAATGCAGAAGAGGTACAATGGGGGTGCTCCGGGTGCAATGTAAATTCTTTGCTGTGGGGCTGATGGTGCTGGGACTGATGGGCAGAAAGACAATGATGAAATTAAAACAATTGCTCCTCTCCACACATGCACAACCCCTCCACCCCCCAACCACCATGGCTCCAAGAGCTCACACTAAAACTCCTCTCTAAAAGCAATTTCTCCAGCACTCAGCCTACCCACAACGCACTGATGGCTGGAATAAGGCCAGGAAAGGCTTTCCGTAACTAATATGGAAAACACTTATACTTCAGCAGACAACTATTACAGCACTACAGCTTTTCTTCTTCTGGTGTTTATCAGCATGAACACAAACTCTCTCTGCCCTTTCAGACATCCCTGTCTTTGATTTACCAACACCAGGCTGACGGGCACACACTGTTGTCGTGATTTCTCACAGCAGAACCGGTACAACATTTCAGATGACTGGTGAGGAGAACATCAAGCAGAAATAAGAGAAATTCTCAGCAGTTGGAAGAGCATTTTTTTTTAATTAATATCACAAACCTTGCTATTAATTGTCCTAAAATCACAAACCCAACAAATCAGGCAACCCTTCTTGAGGTGGGAGCCAGCCTCTTCTCCTTGGTGGCGAGTGACAAGACTAGAAGAAATGGTTACAAGCTGTGCCAGGGGAAATTTAGGCTGGATATTAGGAAATATTTCTTCACTGAAAGGGTTATCCAACACTGGAATGGTCTGCTCAGGGAGTCACCATCCCAGGAGGTGTTCAAGTGAACCTGGGGCTTAGGGCTTATGGTTTACTGTTGACCTGGCACTTAGGTTTAGTGTTGACCCTTCAGTGCTGGGTGGAAGGTTGGACTGGATGATCTTGAAGGTCTCATCCAACCAGACATATTCTGTGTGTCGTAGTTTTAGAGCGGACAGAAAGATATTTTACCCCTCCCCAAAGGAGTAAAATAAAAATACTCCTCCCAGAATCAGAAATTTAAATGGAAATACTATCTATAAATATTTACACTATTTACACAAATGCACAACACCCAAGTTCACATTTCAGCTTACAACAACCTCATTAAGCCAAAAAACCTTCCAACAAACCAGGCTTCAATGCTGCCCCCAGGCCTCCTACGATTCCTCCCTCCCCCTCACCCCCGAGCTAAGCTGAATGGCACAGCTACCAAACTGGCTTTGCCAAGGCTGAGCCAGGCTGCAAACCTCCCCCACACAGCAAGAGATAAGAGATCTGCACTGGGAAGGGGGAGAGAGGCAGAAAAGGGACGAATTGACTCTGCAACCCATTTATATAGCAGATGCAGGGCTCTGGGATAAAATAACAAAAGATTACAATTTCCTGTGCCTATCTAGTCTTTTGGAGGACTTTTCAACTCTAGACATCCAGTCTTAAACCCACAACACTGTGATTCTGTATACTTACACTTCTCAGTTGCTTTTTCCATGTAAAAACTGCAGCTCACTTATGAGGGGATGATTTTTTTGCTTTCTAATACAAGCATCTCGAATTTTCCTTTGCCTTTTGCTTTTTGTTCTCACTGATGCCCCCCACTGATCATGACTCTGTGTATGTGAAAATGAAGAACTTCCCCTTAATGATTTTAGATGAGTGCAGAACATCAAGAGAGTGCAAATGCCTGGTCTGCAGGGTCCAGCCTTCCTGGACTCTTTCCCACAGCCTTCTGGCCTACTTTTTTGAATTAAACTTTACAAAGTGCTCCCAAGATGTTCTGCTATAAAAGGCCACTCTTTTGACTTAGCAGCCCCTTCTACTGCAATAGAAGTGGCAGTAGCAGGTACATGCACAGGAATCAGACAGAAGGTCATCTGGCAAGTACCTGAGAATTTCTACACAGGCAAAGAGCCACAGAAGGGCTGAGGAAATTGCTCTTGGGAGAGTTACCAAAACAGTTTTGTTCTGTCCTATGGAAGCAAAAGAGAATTTCAATAGCAGGTGTTTCTTTTCATGTGAAGGCTGCTCTGCTGAAGATCCTAAAGGCCTTACAAGAAAGCTGGTGAGGGACTTTTTAGGATACTGGGTAGTGATAGGACTAGGGAAAATGGGGCAAAACTAGAAGTGGGTAGATTCAGAAGTTCTTCACCCTGAGGGTGGTGAGATACTGGAACAGGTTGCCCAGGGAGGTGGTAGAAGCCTCATCCCTGGAGGTTTCTAAGGTCAGGCTAGATGTGACTCTGAGCAACCTGATCTAGTGTGAGGTGTCCCTGCCCACAGCAGGGGGGTTGGAACTGGATGATTCTTGAGGTTCCTTCCAACCCTAACAATTCTATGATTCTAAGGGAGAAGATTAGCAACAAGACCTTTTTTCAGCAGCTTTATAAAGCTGATGTGCCTGTGTCCTTTTCAGCAGGAACAGACATTTGACTAGAAGCAGAGAAAGATGATGTGGATTTCATCTTAACTGCATGCTCTGGCTGCCTGACACGGTGCCGTCACACACAGAGCAGAGCCCATCAGACCACAAGTAGTGCCACAAAAATGACAACCAGAATTTCAGTTGTAAAATCCTTTTTATTGGTACAAATATACATATGAATAAAATCCCTTCAACCTGTAAGTGGGTAGCTGTGAAATTTTCACCCCCTCCCTCCAAAGCTGAGACGTTTTTACAGATGATGGAATTATTTGTCTTGTAGAATTACACATTGAAAAGAAGCTAATATGCAGACAGAACTGAGGAAGGCCTCTAGAAAACACCAATATTAATAAAATTTCAATTGCCCTCATTCCAATTGATTATATACATTAATGTATGAACGTGGAAGCAATACCATGATTATATATCATCCGAATCCTTCTCTCTTGTGCTTTTTGACAGTACACAAATGTAAGCGTTGGAGCCTTATGTACAGTACGAGAACAGGAAGAAAGAAACTCCCTATGGGAGAATGTAAAAACCATACCCAAGCATTTAATATATATAATCTATACAAATCATTTTATTAGTGTGCTCTTTCAATATAATTACAATGTGCAATTGCATACTGCAGGAATATATTTATAGGTAAGTCACGTGCAGATCTGACACATTTACATTCAGCAGTACAACACATTACCTGCTGTACAGTGTATTAGTGTAAGACAAGGTCCAGTTAATTCGCTTTGCTTCCTGAGTGCCCCTAGTGCAGGGCACTCTTTCTAGCTGCTTCAGAGGAATTCAAGTAGAATACAAGAAAGAGTCGCTGGCTTTAGCAAAGGCATGGGAAGGAAGGTCTGCGTTGCACAGAACGGAAAGTGAGGACCGAATCAATGCCAAGTGAGGGTGAATCACGACTGGAAGATCAGGTTTTTCTGCCTGGAAATGTTCCTGTGGTGGAAGAGCAGCTGGCTAGAAGGGCTGTCGATTGCTGTACCCTGGTTGTGATAGAAAGCTCTTGCACTACGAAGCACTTGTACTGATTGCTACACAAAAATAAAATCTTTATCTGCTTCTTCGCCAGAGTCACTCGACTTGCTGCCCTGATGGCCGTCTTTACTTAAGGACCTCTGCTTCAGCTCCTGGAACTCATGAGACTGCTGCCCAGGGCTTCTTTTTGCAGCTGTACAAAACAGAAATAGGTCTTACTAATGACTGCAGGAGAGAGAGGAAGAAAAATTATTAAAATGTCATTCATGCACACAGGACCTGCTCCTGCTCTTATTGAATTAATTTACACCAGTGGGAGTGGCATAGGTCCCTCAATTCTTCAAGCCAGAAAGAAATGAGAGAGAAGAGAGAGAGAGAGGGAGTTTGAGAAAACTTTATCACACGGTTGGTTGGTAAGCAGGCAAATTTGAAATATGAAACTCAGTGCTTCACTGTGACAGGGATAAACATTACAGTTAGAAACAGCCTGGAGACTTTCTTTCCCTCACACCACCTCAAAAGCAGAGCAGCATTCTTCTCTCCAGCTGGGCTGGGTCTCAGACGATGCACTGCTGACCGCTCAAGTGGATATCCTCGCTGGGCATCCCTCACATCAGCAGGATGTGTCCCACACGCAGGCCTGGCTCCCTAGCAGGGCACACCTCTACTTTCCCTTTGGACTCTGCAGCCTTAATCAGGACAGACATTCACCTTGACATTCAGGTTACCTGAAATGCTGCTCCCTGCCCCATCAGCACTGCCAGGTCCCAGTGTCCTCCCTGTTCCCTGAATGGGGGTGACCTTGACTCTGAGCCCAGCCTGCATCTCTTCCAGCTGAGATCATGGGCCCTGCACCTTGCTGTTCTTGGCAATGGAGAAAGCAGGACATACCCACTTCCCATGAGCTAAGTACAAACAGCACTCATTTTGCTCACCCAGCACTCTAAAAATCTCAGGCCAGGGCTTTCCCCAGACCCACAAGATTTGAAATAAATTGGAAAGATAGCTGCAAACCTTGTTAAGATTTCCAATCTGATCAGTGGTCTACAATTGGTATGCTTACAAGAGTTATTACACATATCAGTGGGGGGTGATATTACACAAAGGCTGATAGCTTTAGAAATCTCCCACTTCCAATTAAAATGAACCTGTAAACACACCATGGCCTTTAAATGTGACATTGTTGCAAGTCATCTCGCTTCACCCCCACAAAATTAAATGTTACAGCAGCTACAAGACCTTCTCATTATTTCAGATAAGGACATCTGGCTTCGTCTCACAGTTACTCTTCTGCCTGTTCACATTTGTGCACGTCTCTCTCAACAAGGCACCACCAGCTGTGGTGGCCATGAAGCACCACCTCTCCGTCCCTGCGTGCCTCTCAGTCATAGCCTCACTGCTGCAAGGTGACAGCCCTGTCACCAGCTCCAGCTGCAGCAGGGGCTGAGGAGCAACAAGCTCTCACTAATGCACCTCTGTGGCTGCTACAAATTGTGGGGTTCTGCCAGGAATGTGGAAAACGCAGAGAGGAATCCCAAGGGAGCCAATGCTGCTGAGCTGCTGGGGCAGCCTCAGCAGGGATGTTCTCTGTATCCATGTGGGGTCAGCAAGATTGCCCAGGCAGTGCTGGTGAATATCACCAGGCAATGAAACGGGACAGAAAGCTCCAGCCCATTTTCATTTGGCACAGACATTGTCCAGTCCTGGCTCTCTGTCGTGATGAAATCAGAACGGATGCATCCAGTGTGCGTCTTGTGGATGCCCACATGGCACATTTGCTACCCAAATAATTCTGATGAGTCCAAAATACTTGTTCCTTTTTCTGTCCCAGCCAAAACGTGGGAGAAAATAAGAACCAGTGGCTACACCCTTGCTACATTCTTCTCCCAGCTTTGCAAGTTGGGAAAAAGGGGAAAAGATTTTGAGAAAGCTTTTGAAAGCTCTTTATTAGAATTGGAGAGGAGTGAGATACCTAAATTCTATCAGAAAAAAACCCCAAAACCCCAAACAAACAAACAAAAAAACCAGCCAACCAAACAAAACAAAACCCCAGGCATTTCCACCTTCAGAAACACAACTGCTTTTTAAAGAAATGGGTGCCTGGAAATTTTTAAGTTGTTCTTGATACTTGCACCACCTACTAATTAAATGGCCTTTGTTTGGCCTCCATGAACCCTTCAGACAAAATCCAGAACACATCCTGCAGCAGCAACTTCAGTTTCTGGCCTGCTAAATCAGGAAAAGATAGTTTGCCTCCCAAAATACCTGAAAAAATACATCAAGTGTTTAGGTCCACACATGAGAGCAGCTCTAAGTACTTAACCTTGCCCTGGATGAAGCCATGCACAGGTGACCTGTGTAGATCTGTGGCAGCTTTTGAAGCTTCCTTTATCAGAGAGGCAGTTTAGAATGAACTAAAATACAGCAATTTGATCATGATGAGGAGCAGAGATTCCAGGTTTGGGTAGGCTAAATTTGATTCTACAATATGAAAAGGAAATCAGTTCATACTTTTGAGCTGAGGATGTTATGAAAGGGGTAAATGATGTCTTGTAAACAGAAAAACAGTGGATAAATGAAATTATGTAAGATGTTAAAGTACCTCATTAAAATACTCCAGAAAAAAAAAAAGTAATTTGAATCATTGCTTAAACAAACCAGTTCAGAGGTAAAGAGAAGCATGTAAACGTGCACCATTTGAGAACAGGAGCTTTTATATTTTAAAGGCACAGATTAACTAAGCATTTTTAGAGTCAAATGAAGGAGTTCATTACAAGTCAAAGCTGCTCTTCAGGTGAAGTGTGCAGCACAGTGACAGATTTGGGTTCTTTTAGTTCGGTTTTTTTTTTTTGTTGTTGTTGTTTATGAAACTGACAATCAAAGTACTCTGTCAGAATAGATTGATTTACCCTGTTCTTAAATGGTTTGGTGAGTGACGTACTGAAACTGGCACTAAGAATATTCAAGCTGAAACGTATTTTGAAATACTTCAGTGCCCACATCTTATAAAGGAAGGGTCTGTAGGGACACAGAGCAGAGGGCAGTGCACCTCCAGCACACCTGCGTGGCAGCGTCACCGACACGAGCACTCACAGTTTGCAATGAGGGGCTGCAGGTGCTGTATGGTCACTGGTGTGGCCACAAAGGAAGAAGGCACACACATACCTTATCTGGAAATTTTTTTCATGTAGTTCCCATGGGGACTAAAAGCTGATTAGCATGCCAGGAGGTTTTTACCTTTCTCAGAACCCCGTGGAAAAGCCATGGTATTTTGTGGCTTCTTAGCTCCTACCATTTCCCATTGATTGTTAGTGCCAGTTCTCCAGTACTGTCTTGATGAAAAACAAAAACTTCTAACCAGACGTTGGCTGTGCCTTCCACTGCCCAAGCACATTAGCTTCCTCTTCTGCACTGGTAGAATACTGCCCCGAAGTGGTTTTCACACTGCCAGGTTGCTGGGCACAGTCATGAGCTGCATCTCTTTTTTGCCAATCTCCTGTTTGCTCTAGCAGGAAAAAGGATTTATTTATACCCCTAAGGTGTTCTGTAGGCCCACATAAGGAAAGTAATATAAATAATTCCCTTAACCACCCCATGTAATCAATTGTTCAAAGAGCTGTAATCAATATGCCAGATGCTTGCTTCAATTTTGTCTGGGTATTTGTGTATGCTGGTAACTGCAGCATGATCCTACCCAGGAACACTCTGTAAAGAGGCACATCTTGAGATTGTCCCACAAAGTACAGTTACACTCATTAACATGAAACAATTCTACAATCAAGTATCATCTAATTTGCAGCTTTCTTTTGCAGGAGATACAATTTTATTTACTAACTTGAGCAGATTTGCAGTGATTTACCAGTTGCAGAAATAAATCAAGCATGCCAGCCTGCAAGGTGGCAAAAAGCAAGGACAGAGGAATGGCTGAGTGAGGAAGTAGAACAGTAATAAAGAAAAGGAAAACTGAAAAACAAAAACCAAAAAACAAAAAAGCACAAACAAAAAAGAAGAAAGTGAATTTACTTCCTTAAATAATTTTATGCAAAGCACAGCAGCTTCATAACGATCTGGAACCCCAATTTTAGCCATTCTGAACTATTATTGATAAAATTTGTACAGTGTCATATAGCAGCAAATAGAAAACTCTGTGTTTGGCCACATCACCTGTGGAGGTCTAAGGGAGCAAGAAGGGAAGAACAATGTCTGACCTCTTTTCTGTAAGGATTTGCTAACAGAAAACATGTTACAAATAAAGTGATTGTCCCTCTTCTCACAGGACAACCACAAACTGCAAAACCTTGTCAAATCTCTGCTGTGTTAGATTGCTGTAACACAAAAGGACTGTAGCTACAATCCCACAATCCCTGCTTCTCCAATACATCCCCTCTCATGACAGGGAGATGAAGAAAGCATGCAGCACAGGAAGAGTGAGGATAACATCACATTAAAATGCTCCTAGAACAAGTCCCATTTACATTGTGTTTCTCTGGATACGCAGCAGCAAGTTCTCCCTCATGGTCTGGTGAGATGCTGGTAAGAAGAGGACTCAAGCACATGCAGTTATTGGGCAGCAGCTGAGACAGAAGAACAAACAGGTTCCACCATGCCTTACAGCCCTCATAATGCCACAGCCACCAGGAGGCACTTCAGACATTCTGCTGTTTTTTTTCCAAGTCCTAAGCCACAGAGCCACACAGACCCTCTGAACCCTCATTGCTTTCCAGATATAGGAGAGGTCCTTGGGTGTGTTGTGTCCTGCTAGTGCTACATAAATCAGTGAGATTGTGGTGGTTCTGCTACCTTTATGGTACAAGAGCTGCCCAACAGCATCACAGAGGAGGCTGAAGTGAAAGTCAAGACTTGTAGACAACTACCCCACGTGTGCTGACATGAGGTCACCAAAAGGTAGCCCACTACAGCAATAATTTTGCAAGCAGAGCAATGTTCATACTTTAAGGTAGCTTGTTTCTTAAATGGTAGTTTCAGGAGAGAAAGGAATAAGCTTCCTCTGCATCATCCCACTTTGGGGATGGCCTTGCCCCTCCTCTCATCTAGAGGATAATGGTGGTCTGTGCAGGCAGCAGAATTGCAGGATTATCTATCTGCCTTGACTCATCTATCTCCATCCTACCCTATGCAACACTGCTGGCAGAGTGTCTCACAGCTTCAGTGATGGGAATCACCTCAGTGCCTTTCTTGAGGAGAGTCCTGGGAAGGAAGAAGCTCACCTCCAAATTTCAAGCATAGTCATTTGTGCCAGATAACACCATGCTGAGCAACATTCCTGTGACTACTCCACATATCCTATGCTACCTGGGGAAGCCTTGGCTCTTCTAAAAGCAATTGTGGGCAAGGAAATGCATCAGCAAAAGCAGAAATCCAGCACATACATGACAAGCAGCAAAGACAAGGCATCAGCCTACCAGGCCTTGCTCTGGTACACAGAGACTTACTGCCCAAGGCGGAGGTGAACTCGATCACATGCAGAGATGCCACAGAAAGGAGAAGTACAAACAGTGTGGCTGCAAGGAACAAAGCCATGGCTGCTCCCCTGGAAATGTGCTGAACCACAGAGCTGCATTTCACACCACTGTGTGTCACCAATACCAATCTCAATACTTAGACTAAACGAAACCATAATATACACAATGCAAGAGTGCCTTAATTGTTCACTACATTGCTAATACCAAGGGATTAATCATTCACTTGGTTTGACCAAAGAATACAGGCACCAACCCACAGATGGAGGATATGAGGAATAGGTGACCAGATACACTTCCCTTGCCCTTTTTTCCTCCAAATGAATATCCCTCTTCCCTTCCAAGTGAAAACAAATCCCTTCTGAGTGAAAACAAATCAGGGGCAATGACACATCAAATTCTAGCAGAAGAGAAGCAGGGTGGAACTAGGGTTATACCAATACTCCTACCTTCTTGGGAAAATGATCTGACTGAGGGGCTGCTCTGGCCATCCTTTTCCTTATCAGAAGGAACTTTCTTCAGCACAGGTGGAAGCAGGGCAACCTTTGGGGAACTGGGGCCAGAGGGAGATTCTGGAGCATCCTCTGTGGAGTACCATGAACAAAAGCGTGGGAAGTTATATTTGCAAGTTATATTTAGCAAGTTACATTGATAGGCCAAACCTCAATATAATACACAGACAAGAAACAGACAGAATCTATGGCAGAAAAAGGATTCAGAAATTCACATTATGCCAAAAGAATGTATAATGGCCCTCAGTCCAAGTGAAAGAACTTTAACAGCCAAAGTACAGATCTTAATTTCAGCATTTTTAGTGTGTACTGCTGTTGTAGCACAAACAAATCTGAAAGATGAAGATGAAAGAAATATGATGGGAGCAACTGAGTTTCCTGCAAGACATAAGTATACAATTTGGGAAGAACAGCTGAAAATTGTTTTAGATGGATTTTTGGAACTCTTTGTGCTATTTATATTTTTATTGTTCTGAAACATAATGAACTGATCTATTTATTTGTCCCATTTCACAGTTATAAGCCAGAAAAAGAACCAGGGAAACAAATTTGAAATGTCATAAATAGGAACCAGTAGGAACCAGGGAAATAAATTTCATAAACAGCCTATAGAACTCTCTACTTCCAGTAATAAATTGTCAGTACATTACACGACAGCGTCCCCAAACTTCTTCTAAATAGAAGAAATGTTTTCTCTTCTAGTCTGTGAGGAAATACAGAACTCAAAATTCAAATCCACAGTTTAAACCATGTGGATATCTTTTTCCTCTAGGAGGTTGAATATGTATTATGTGCAGCAAGTTAACTACCACATTTACTGTCCTTGCAGGAAGGCCTCTTCAGTCGTAGGTTAGTCTTTGATTGAACAGCAGAGATGTACAGCTACAATGGATTATTTAAACTGCATGTATGTTTGCTTCCCAAGGAAGAAACAGTGACATATGTACACAACAAAGGTACTAGGAACATATATTTGTATTGACAGAAGGAAAAAGCAACTCTATGCCATACTTGTACAATGAATTAATCAGTTGCATATTGGAAATTAACAGGAATTCATCTCAACAGTGAGGAGACACCTCAAATCTTTCTACTTTCAGCACAGGAATGTGATGATCTCCCAAATCAACTTGATTTGAACAGTTCTTGGACCTTCTCCATGCTTTTGATGTGCCTGTGAGGCCAGCTGCTTTGAGAAGCTCAGTATCAACATGGGTGAGGGCAGTGCTTGGCAAACATAGCTCTCTATTTCTAAACCAAAGCTGTTATGTGCTTTATTGAAGAATCACTTTCAGTCTTTGATAATTTGTGGACATCTGAGCTCTGTTCCTTTGTTCTCAGATTACTTAGGAAAAATTTGCTACCATTAGTTTGGCCACACCACTGGAAACAACAGCAAGAGGCTAAATAGGATTATTGCTTGGCTTCTTCCTCACGTTGCCTGGGCATGCTTAGCCAGCAGGTTGCAACAAGTACTAGGATAGAAGTTAGACTGCAACAGACACTGTGCTGCTTTTACTGCCACCCCAGGAGCTAGCCTATTAAGAGTAAATATTAATTATTCTCTGTGTTAAACCCACAGTATGCTCTCTGCATGAAACAGGAACTGGCAGAAACAGATAGCTCAGGTCTTTCTGACACCTAAACTTTGAGATAACACAGTGCCTATTTTACAGATTAAGCATCCCCAAATGAGCCATGCTTTCCTATTGTATTCATCTTTGCTGGCATCTTACCTGACAACTCTCACTTTTATCACCATTTCTAAAATGAACAATGAAATTAAATTTAAGGCCAGATAAAACCTGAAGGGGATTCTGTATTGAACAACATTCTACCCACTGGAGTGCAGAGACTAAGTAATGCTCAAGTTGCACAGCAAGGATAGAGAGGAGGCTGTAATCTCTCTGCCCCCTCGTTCTCCATCTTTCTAAGGTCTTCCATCTAAGGTCAACAGTGAGTATGGGGAAAGCCTAAAGATCTGTAAGCTCTTGCAGATGGCTACTGCTCACATTTTTCAGTCATTAGCAATTAAGAAGATGCATTTGCCACAGCTACCGGGGAATCAGTAACTAAGCATTTAATTCTCCTCAAGTGCAGTGGCTGTACTTTGGGAAGAGGGGGCTGTGACACTGGCCTATTAAACAGTGGGCAGACAAATGTATGGGTGATCTGCTGAAGTATTTCCCACTACTAGAAAACCTGAAGTAGTATCTGGGCAGAAGGTTAGGACAGAGCGGAGGTTACAGTCAGTCAAAGAAGGCTAAGGTTAGGACAGAGAAGAAGTTATAGTCAGTCAACTAGAAGTCTTGCAGGGTTATAAAAAGCACAGTTATAATTGTTTCCTATCAAAGGCAATAAGGAAAGAAATGAAGGTAAAGCAAGGAAAGAGTATGAGAGACTGTCACTTTGTACTTTAAAAACAATGGGCTCTTGAGGGGTGCCTGCCAGGAAGCCCCCAGAGTGGTAGCATTTAAGGCCAAGTGTTTAGATAAAATGCAGTTATGAAAATATAGTTATTTTTGTCAGTGCTACTACAATAGGGCTTTGATGATGAAGTAATTTTCTATGCTTGTCCCTTCAATGAATTCCAGCTAACTCTCAACAGCTCTGCTGCTGCTGCTCTTGCTTTACAATTGCAGATCACAGATGAAACTGTTTTAACAAGTTTATTTGAATTAGGGCAGAGGGAGGTGGAAAATAAGGGTGCAAGTCAAGAGCAAGTGATGGAATAACCTGTCCCTCTACATTTAACTTCTGTTCAGGAAGTGGCCATGAGTGTCTCCTCCACAGCACCCATAAACAGCAGTCAGAAGCACTCAGCTGGGCATAATGAACGTCCACAAGAGCTGCTCACCAGTACGAGAGGCAGAGCGTGGTTTCTGTGGCACCATGGGTCGTCCTGCCAGGCTGGGCTTTGTTGACTGCAGTGGGGGCTTTGGGCTGGTTGGTGTATTGGAAGAACTTCTTGCTTTTGCACCAGCTTCTGCCTTTGGTTCAGCTTTTGAGTTTTTTTCTGACGATGTTGAGATGGAGTCACCTTTATTTGAGGCAAATCGACTCTCTGGAAGGGTCTGCTGGAGTTTAGGCACTAAAATAGATAGACACATGAAATAAAGTTTCCTGCAACACAGAACACACTGTGCACAGATCTGCTTGTGTGCAAAATACCATCCTTAGCTCCTATATCACTGCTGCACTGCTGTGTGAGATGTCCCCTAATGTTTCATTCAAAATCACTGCAAGAAAAGCATCTAAACCTGCTAGCTCCTACTCATGCTAAGCTTCATAATTCAGTTGCTCAGAGGTGAAGGCATCTTCCCCTTTTCAATATGTTTGGGGTGATAGCTGGCTAGACCTTATTCTTCCTTCGTACTTCTGGGAGCAGATAGTGTGACCTACCTGCTGAGAAAACTGCAATGGATCAGAGGAAAATGCAGACTTTGCCTGTTTTGCATTTTTACAGACAAAAGGTTGGGTATCCAAGATCAACAGAGAATTCTGGCCCAGAAAATAAATCCCAAATGTGTGACCAACAGGCTGCATCTTTTTATTTGTTGCTTTTAGCAAGTGCTAGAGGAGATTCTGAAACTTAGTTGAGATCAAAGTATTCCTTAGGTAATATTTTGACTTCTCTAGTAACACTGTATGTGGATTATGGTTTCCACACATTAGCAAGTTTATCAACATACTATTTATCCCAAAGAAAGACCAAGGCATTATGAGATAAAGCTACACTGACTTCCAAGCAACAATCAGTTCTCTCTAGCTGTGCAAGTTGGTAGAAAGCTGGCTGGAGCCTAGGCTGCAACCAAGCAGAACACCTGCCCTACTTTCCTACTCTGCAGCTTTCAGAAGGTTGAAGGTATTTAGCAGGTATAACAGCAGCCTTTGAACTTGTGTGGTAGCTTGGGACTTTCAACAGCTGTCACACCTTTATTCTCAGAAGAGAATTACAGACTAACTGAAATGCAGACTGGCAGTCTTGGTGCTTGGCAAAGACAAGTATGTGCTCATAGGTGCTGACTGCACCTACCTACCCTTTATTGCTTTTCAGAAATCCTACTTTTTACAAAAGCTCTCAGCAAAGACATTTTAATGGCAGTGGAAGGGAGAGGAGTGTTGATACAGAGTGTTGCAAACCAATCTCCAATATATTACTCCAGACTTCGCAGCTGTTTTTCAGCCCAGGTGGAGCTAAACTCTGGCAAATTAGACAGAATTGTGCTTATCTGCCTTAGAGAGTGTGTGACAGGGTGTTTGTGCCCACATGCATGCAGCTGGCTTTCGTGCTGCAAGTGGAAGGGCAGGACATCTTCACCTCTGCATGTGTGCGTACACAAAAAGCAGGCAACATTCAGACAGGAAGCAAGGAATAAACACATGCAGCCCCCTCCCCCACACTCCCCCCCCCCTTATTTTCCTTCTCCCTGTCTTTATAATTTTTCTGTAGCAACCTCCAGCAATTTTCCATTAACTCTCTTTCTTGCCTTCCTAGCCTCAGGCCTGCTAGTATTATTAGAAAGTAAGTTAAGATAAATTAACCCAAAACAAAGAGAAATTGTAGTCACAACAGCAAAGAGGAGCCTCAGGGATCTCTCAAGCAAGAGTGGTAAAGAAAGGACTGACAGCTGGAGGCCAAAAGGAAGGTTCACAAACACTGCAGTGACGTGGGGGTGATCTGTGTCATATACAGAGATGAGGACCAGACAAAAATTGAGGTCAGTCACCCCCAGCTAATCTAATGCCTCAAGCAGCTACTCTAATGCCTCAAGCACAGACTATTCTTGCTCCTCTGATTTCAGTTTGATGGCATTAGGAGACAGACAGTACCCAAGGCTCTCCTCAAAAGATAAGAAGGCTTTAAAAGTGCTGATTTGTAGAGTTCAGCACACTCTGAAGAGGCTATCTTTTAACACTTGCTTTAGAAAGGTATAAAACTTGAAAATTGGTTTCTGAAGTGCTCAACCAAGATTGCTACATTTGGATTTTGATTTCAGCCTTACTTCTGTATGCTTTGGCAACTCTATGTACCATCCTTACAGGATACCTAACCACCACTGTTGAGAAATGAGAGCTGAATTCCCTAGTTCAGTCCATTCCTTTCAGTCCAGTGAATGTGGTATGCACAAACCACCAGAGCTAAATCCCTTTTGAACTCTTCACTGGCCAGTCCCAAAAGTCTGTACAGAGGCCTGAATTTCATCTTGTCCTGAGAGGAAATGTAGGCACTGCCACTTCAGGGCCCAGGACTACAGCTTTACAAGGGCACAGCAGGATCAGGAGCATAGGGAATTGGTGCTCCCTTTGTACATGATGGAGAGTGCATGTGTGCAGTGTCCATGGGCCTCTGTGGCTTTGCAGACAGCCCTGGCTTTGGTCAAGCTGGGTAAACCCTGGGAAGAGCCAGCTATTTTATGCTTTCTATTTTAACAGCTCACAGTCAGGTTTACTCAAGACAGCGTGTGCAGAGACTACACTATTGATCATATTTAGGTCATCAGATATATTCAGGAGTTTGACTTCCTTGTGAGCAGACATTTTTCCTGGCTCCTGGGTTCAGCTTCAGCTCTGCTGATCCCATTACAATTCAGGATCCTTTTGAAGGTGCCCCAGACACATGTACCAAGTACTTTCCCTCTTGCACATTGTGGAACACAAGTAAAAGCTGAGCTGTCAGCTCAGCTCCAGAGATGACTTCATGAGAAGTGCTGTCCAACAGGACACAGTGTTAGCTTGTTTCCTAGTCTTTTCATGTAAACTCCCATTTTGCTTAAGCAGCTGTGGGCACACAATCTGAAGAGGGAAGAGAGATGCTTGAGCTGTTTTGCATTTTCTAGAAAGAACTTATACCAGGGAAATCAGAACTTTACCTGTACCACTTCCATCCAGTCGTTCTGAGCTCAGTGCTGTCTCAAAAGACTCTCTGGGAGTTGTGTCGTTCCCAAGTTTCTGAAAGAGTAAGAAAAGCTCTCACATTAATAATACATCGGTAATTAATAAAATTCAGTGGTTCTCCTAGGGAAAAAAAGCTGTAATTTGGAAGGCATAAGGCAGAGAAAGCAGTGATAGTAATAGATGGCAGATTCTCTCTCGTCGTTTCTCTTTCAATTCTTGGAGAGCTACGCTGGAAGAAAACGATGCTGATTTGTAACTAACACTGACATGTCTAGCAAAGCTGCAATGACACCTCCCTCCTACCTGGCAGGTCTCCTAAGGTAACAGAAATTGAAAGTGAAGGTGCTAGTTAGAAATAGTCTTTCCTCCAAAGAACTCTATATTTAAAATGAGGTTTAAAAGTCTTTTGCTGAAGATCTGGATTTTGAATATGACTGCCAGCTGGTTCTTATGCTCTTCCACATACAAAAATAACATTTCAACTAAACCTGCAACTAAAGAAGTAGCAATACTCATATTCACAGGAGTCCTCTAAGAACAGAGATTACTTACTGAAAGGTGTTTAAAGCCACCCATCACAAGCGCCTGCAGGATGTTCAGCCCCTCTAGAGAAAGGGGGCAGCGATACTCTTGCTAAGTCTTCTGTTCTCAAAAATAGCTTTAGTAACATCCTGGCCTTAAAAGAAAAGATGCAAAAACTTCTGTCAAATCACAGCTCTAGTCTAACTGAGCTCCAAACCTGTGTATTCACCAGGAGATGCTTAGACATACAGCCAGTGTGCTTGTAAAAGAACCAGCCTCCTTTTACTGTCTTACCTGCTACCAAAGCTCAAGCAGAAGGATAAACAGGAGGATAAAAAAGTACACAGAAATAAGTGCAGGATAGACCACAACAGAAAGCTTTATACAGATAAGATCAGGGAAAAAAAAATTACTTTTTTGAAATTAAAAAGGTGGGGATAGACTTTTGCAGGCATCTTCAATCTTATCTTGAGCTGCTATTTCAAGATAATGTGGCAAAAGACTTAAAGCAAATTATTTTTGCTGATGATCACTGCACATGGTTGTGTAGCCATGCATAAATCATGCTGACATGTTGAGGACACTGCTACTACTGCTCCAGCACTGACTCTGCATGACTGATGCTGACTGTCCTGCTCAGAAATCTCCACCACGTGCCATATAGCACACACCAGACCTGATCATTGCCCTTTACAATCTGAAAGACTGCTGGATGTAGCATGCAGATAAAAATTGGACAACAGGAAATGTAGGAAAGAAGAGAATGGTTACAAGCAGCAGAAGCGTGTACTGACCACAGAAAAAAACAGAAGGATTTAGAGTGAAAATAGTATTTTAAAAATAAACCTAAAAGAATGCTCTCTAAATGTCCACACTAGCCAAGTGCCCTTCCACTGTGGTGGGAATCCGACACTGGCTTTTCAAGAGAAGCAGACTTTGGGGAGCAATGCAGAAAGCAACAAGGTTGGCCTTACAGATCTGCTGATGTAATCTACATTTTGCTCATGTAATCTCATAGCTCCTTGTGGCAGTTTAGGCTGGGTGCCTCCTGTTACTGCCACATATGTTACACCTCCAGTGCCCTGAGCATCCAACCCAGTAAGGTGGACACAGGAAACAGCATATTTCTATCCATAAATCCTGCACCCTATAAATTCACCTGCAAAGTCCTTCACTTCCTCTTTCTTCCCTCTCTGCTCCTGTGGGAGTGGGGGAGAGGAAGGAGCCCTGGGGGTTTTTGGGTAGAGCCTCCCACGGGGAGAAGGGAAATGCTGGGAGGCCTTTGGGTGTGCTGTAAGGGACTCTGTACGCTTTGGGATATCTTCGCCACTATGCTTTGTAGTTTCTGTAAAACACTAATTGCTTTTCCACTTAAACTTTCCATCACTCTCCAATCCATTTGTGTGTCATTCTTTTGTCCCTCTCAGGGCAATAGAGGATCTCTCTGGCTCTAAACCAGGACACTCCTAAAACAAAGGAAGGGATGGAGATGCTGAGTGCCTACCACACCTGTGTAAGACCTGGCAAGGTAATGTTCCTCCTGATCTCTTCATTAAGTACAATTGTGCAATTATAATGGCACACTGCAATAAGGAGGATGCTATTACAACTACCACTAAATTTCTTGTACTGCAAATCTACCCTGATACTGACCTAGCTACTTACTCTAAGGGATTACATTTCTATAGGTTTTAAGTATAAGATTATCTGTATGTCAAAAACCACATGTAAGCCAAACATCAAAGCCTTATGGTCAGGAGCACTCTAGAAATGCCATGACTTGTAGGATCAGAATGGTGTTCATACAGACAAAGCCAGCAGGAACATAATGCTTTGTGCCATTGGCTGAAATTCAGTTTTAATTCCCATTTCTTGTCTGTCACTGATATTTTGACTATATTCTCACCTCTGCACCTCCTAAAGTCACATGTTTCTTTGTAAGACTGCCTTGGCTATACATTTTTGAAGGGAATACCACTCTTTTGGATTTTTCTTCCTTGGAAGAAACCCCAAACTTTTGAGAACTGAATTTACCAACAATTTATTCATGGAATGTGAATTCTTGTGAACATTCATCAAAATACCTGTGTAAACATTGAAGAGATCATTAAGGTTGGAAAAGACTTTTAAGATCATCAGTTCCAACTATCAACCCAACACCACCATGCCCCATAGTGTCATGTCTACATGTTTTT
Organism: Indicator indicator; assembly: GCF_027791375.1. Lineage (NCBI taxonomy): Eukaryota > Metazoa > Chordata > Aves > Piciformes > Indicatoridae > Indicator > Indicator indicator. The sequence continues at coordinate 33,661,692 of NC_072015.1, read as the reverse complement.
TGAATGCCTTCAGGGATGGTGACTTCATCACTTCCCCAGGCAGCCTGTTCCAATGCTTAATCACTCTTTCAGTAAAGAAAGTTTTCCTAATATAGAAGTTATTTACTGAAGCTGAATGGTAAGAGAGCTGTATGACAATACAAAAACTCAATTTCACTGTAAGTCCTTCCTCCCTCCCTAGTTATGGGACTACTAAGGAAATATGACCATGTACAGAGAGACAAGTACAAAAGCCAGTGCTGGCATCTATTAGTGTAGGATTTAAAAATACAAACAGGAGGTTATCATGTTTGGTTTCCTGCTGTACACACAGTACAAACTGCTTATGGTCCTGAGACAACACTAAACGCTGCAAAAAATGTACTCTGAGAAGCTGTCAGTGATGTCAGAAAGCTGCAGGTGAGTTTATCCTGTAGATAAATAATGACCAGGCTCTACTTTTAAAAGGAATTCATGCAAGTTTGGGAAATACTGCAGAGCTGGGTGGCATGGAGAGTGAATAAACAAGAGGGGATATCTTACCAATGCTTATAGATAAGTAAAGGATTGGTGTCAGGAGGATGGGGCCAGTCTTTTATCAGTGGTGCCCAGGGACAGGACGAGAGGTAACAGACACAAACTTAAACATAAGAAGTTCCACCTAAACATAAGGAGGAACTTCGTTACTTTGAGGGTGGTGGAGCACTCAACAGGCTGCCCAGGGATGTGGTGGAGTCTCCTCCTCTGGAGACCCTACTCTGGCAGTGGAGTTGGACTAGATGACCTCCAGAGGTCCCTTCCAACCCCTATCATTCTGTGGTTCTGCTACAGATCATCTCCATGTGCTCACAGGTCTTGCTCTAGTTATTTAAAAATGTAATCTGTAAACACTAGATGGAGCTAAAAGATCTTTTTCTGCATGCCTGGAGGCAACACTGATTTGCAAACACTCCCCTCTACCATTAATGCCAACTTGCACGTTGAGTTCTAAGCAAAAGAAAACAAAGAAAGGATTTACCATCTTTCCATCTACTGTGCACCTGCTCAGCACTTGTATCTGTAACAAGGCTGTGGTAGGGTATGAATGAAGTAGTAAATTCCTTCTGGCTTTGTTTTCATGTAAAATAGCTCAGAATATAAGCAGCCATCTGTACCTTGAAGGGAAACAAAATTTTCTGTCATACTGGAATTCTGATAGATGTGAAGATATTAGGGAAGTTTATGTCACACTCATTCTGAACAATGTAACAGCAGTGGGATGCTATCTTCTGTAGCTCAACCATCAGGATGCTGTATGATTTTCACCTTCATGAATATCATGAATAAAAGTGCAAAACTTAAATTATTCAATATTACAAATCTATGATGAAGTATATGAAAAATTCTTCTGAGCAGCAGTTCAATTTTATGTGGTCTCGGCAACATTAAGAATGCGTAATTCAGTGACCTGCTGTGTACAGATTATTATTTCAATTCACTTTTCTTGTCACCCTGCCCAAATTCTACTTTTGCATTCCATAAATATATATTTTTATAACATCAAATGAAAAATAAACAAAGTAACACTATTTCCTTTAAAATTAAACCTGAAAGGAGAGGGGTAACCCTTCCAACAAGGAAAAAAGGGAAGGATGGAAAATAAAATACCAGGAAAAGGCAACAACTTTTCTTTTTGATGGATGAAATTAATGTTTTCAATCGAAGAGGACTTTTACTCTCTCCACTTAAAAAAAAAAATTCAATGACACTTGCTAATATTCTGCTCAGTCACATCATTCTAGATCTGATTAGCTTTAGATGGCAAGAGTTAAGAACTTGATGAGCACCAGACATACATAATTTCTGCAGTTGAAAAATATGTCATCTGGAGTGTTTTGGTATGTTACAAGTTACAGTGAGAGTGTAACACTTGTTTAAAATCATATGGCATTTACTTGAGAAGCTGGTGGTTTAGAATCATAGAATGGCTTAGGTTGGAAGGGACCTTAGAGATCATCTACTACTTGCCATGGGCAGGGATGCCTCTCAACTAGACTTGGATGCTCAAGACCTTATGCAACTTGGCCTTGAACATCCCCAGGGAGGAGACATCCACAACCTCTTTGGGGAACCTATTCCAGAGTCTCACCACACTCGTACTGAAGAACTTCTTCCTAAGATCCAGTCTAAACCTCTCCCTCAGCTTAAAACCATTCCCTCTTGTCCTGTCACTAGACATCCTTACAAAAAGTCCCTCTACAGCCTTCCTGTAGGATCCCTTCAGGTATTGGAAGGCAGCTATGTGGTTCCCCCTGGAGTCTTCTCTTCTCTAGGCTGAACAACCCCAGCTCCCTCAGCCTATCCTCATAGCAGAGGTGTTCCAGCCCTCAGATCACCTTTGTAGCCTTCCTCTGAACTTGCTCCAACAACTGTGTCCTTCTTATGATGGGGTCACCAGAACTGGATGCAGTATTCAAGGTAGAAATCAATGAGATAATTCATGGGCACTATTCAGCACCAATGAGAAAGATGGGAATTGGGAATTTCTTTAGAAAATTCATTTTAATGCTAAGGATCCCTTTAATGAGCTATCAACTCCTATGCTACTTCGAATCTGCTTATTACAAGACTCCACAGTCTGCAGGAATGGTTCAGACATCATGGCAAGCACTGTAAGACTATGAAGAAAGGTAAAAATGAACTTTGGGTGCCTTGCTTGGTCAGAGTAGTACAGTTGGGCAACTTGTTAAAGGAAGATGCTGTAAGGCAACATCTCCCAGATCACAGGGGATAACGAAGAGTGCCCTGCATGTTGAAGAGGAAGAGAGAAGGGGAAAAAGGCTGTACCTTAGATAATTTTAGAATATGTCAGCTGCAGCTGGGAGTAAGCAGGGGATGATAACGGGAAAGTTCAATGAGAAATGGGCATTGGGTAAAAAATGCTGGAACAAAATGCTTTGGGGCAACACAAGGATATTCCATGCCTGCAAAGTGGAGCAGGCTCCTGCGCAAAATCAGCACTTTACAGAGAAGAAAATTAGAGAGTGAAGGGAACCTGGACAGATAATTATGAATAGATTTTAATTTTTTTTTTTAACATATGCTTATTTTGTTTTAATGTTAGTGTTTGCAATACAGAATTCAAAGGCATAAAAATGATTAGGTGTGGTACAAAAGGACATAAAAAGGCAAATAGCTGTAAACAGTGTCTGGAAGCCAGATTTGGTTCTCTGCATGGAATGTATAATCTGAAATACATCTCTCCATCTATCTATGCCACCTTCCACAAGAGAAGAGTACAGATAGCTGCCATGGTAGTTAACTCTGCTGGACACCTGAGGTACCAGTGTGCAGAGGGCACACAGCAAGAGGTCTGGTTTAGCTTTTGTGAAGCACACATCTATCAGACATGAACACAGTGGGTGGGTGTCTTCCCCACTGTGCTTCTCAGTCCCCCCAAAGTTACTCTGCCATACATGCAAACAACTATGTGTTCTCTTCTGTACTTGTGATGCCTTGACATCAAGTACAAACACTGGGGTCACCTCCTCCACAAGCAGAGAGAAAATGCAAGCATAAGGGTGCACCTCCTGCTCCATGTGTAGCCTAGTCCTTGGCCAGGGTACCCATATTCAACCACCACAGCACAGAGCAGGAACACCGTAATTCTTGGCAGAAAATCCCAGCCACCAACCCTTGGAGACTCAACCCACTTCCCCTGAAGGCACCTAGCTCTTGCTCAGTTTTTCAACAACTCAAGAGAAATCAAACTGCCTTCACCTTCTGAGCAGAGGCTGCTCTCTTCTCCTGCTTGGCTTTCATTTCTGCGAGAAGTCCACTGCCCATCACCTGCACGCCATACCTCCGGCCTCCTTGTGGGCTTCCTTTGCTGTCACCCCTCTCAGCTTTTGCAGCCTCGTCTGACTGTGCCTCCTCCAGTGAGTCCGGTGTCTTCAGTTCCTCGCAGCGCTCAGTGCCGCCGTTCTGCTCTGCAGGCTTTACCTCCTTCTTGCTTGTGTCCACAGCTGGACTTTTTGCAGCAACTTTGGGTGAGGAGGGCTCCTCCGCCACCAACACAGTCTGGGGACGTTCAGATTTGGATCCTCTTGATTTAATTAAGTTAAGGAAGCCACTCTTCCTTGAGTCTCTTTTCTTCTTCTCATCCCCTGCTTCACTGGGCTCACTGCTGTCTGAACTTTTAGTTGATGGTCTCCTAATAAAAGATACAGACATTTTAAACTCTTCTCCACTCCCCTCCTCCCTCACTTTTAAATAGTACCAAATGACTTCTAATGGGCAAAGGCAATGCTTTGTATGGTCCATATGCTGCCCTAAGCTCCAGTTATTACTAGCATCTCTCAATTAAAAACTGCACAATTAACATTGATCATGCTGTCTTGAGGCCTTTCACATGGTGCAATTTCATCTGCACTAAGCACCTGTTTGCCTGCAAGTTCTGCCCAAGCTTTCAATGCACATATAGGGCAAAGAAGGACAACTAAGTTGGTGAAGAGTCTAGAGTGCAAGTCTTATGGAGAGGTGGCTTAGGGAAGTGGTGGTATTTAGCCTCCCCACAAGGCTGTGGGGAGAACTTGTCACCCTCTGGAACTGCCTGAAGGGAGGCTGTAGTGAGGTGGGGGTCTTCTCCTAAGTAACAAGCAATAGAACTAGAGCAAATGGCCTCAAGTTGTGCCAGAGAAGGTTTAGGTTGGACATGAGGAAAAATTTCTTCTCTGAAAGGGTGGTCAAGCATTGGAACAGTCTGCACAGGGAAGTGGTTGAATGACCAACCCCAGAGGTATTTAAACAATGTGTAGATGTGGTACTTAGTGACATGGTTTAGTGGTGAAATTGGCTATGTCCTTTAACCCGGCAAATCCATTTTTCAAAAGCTACAGTACTTTTACCACTGCACATAGTGTATCACACATGGCTTCACATGTCACTGCAGATATTTATAACTCACAGTGACATTAAAACATTTGCTTTTTCTGCCACAGCCATCCACCAGTTAACACCTCCCATCTTCCTTAATGGGTGTCACATAAATCACAGAGGGGGTCATTCCAAGTTCTCTGGAAATCACCCTAGCTTTCTCACTTATTTATGTAAGCATTTGTGTGTGTGTGTGTGTGTGTCTGGGTGCATGTGCACAAACACATATCTAGATGCATTGGTTCTGTAAACCTACAACCAGCTACAGAGCAGCTGTATAAGCTGTATAACCTTCATACAAAGCTGAAGGTGACATATCTTTCAGATGAAGGTATTGCCTAAATCTGAAATACTACGAACTGGTGAAACACATCTTTAACATATTTCTAACCCAACATAAATGTACATATTTCTAACCCAACATAAATGTACTGTCATTTGTCAAAATACTGTGCCCAACATCAGTCCTTACTAGGCAGAGTCACCTGCATGCAGTACTGGTACTGAAGAGGAGATGCTCAACCCATACACAGTTCTGCTTCAGCTCTAATGAGCTCCAGAGTAAAAAAAAGTTAGCTGAATTAAGAAAATACACATTAGTCAGTAATTGCTCCACCTCCATTATATATTAAACCAATTTATTTCGAAATAGTAATTTTTAACAGAGGGTAATTGAAATCACAATGTCTTGACTACTAAGGTATTTTCTGACTTTGATAACAATAACCCTTGAACAGAAGTCATATACAAGTTAGAAGCGCTACCTGTCCAGCTATCAGGATGGATTTTATTTTTAATTTAAAGAATAATTAAATTTGAACTTACTTTGAATCCATTTTTGTCACTTTTTTTGTGAAAAATTCATCCACTCCTTCATCCACTCTCCCCATGAGGCCATTCTGATCCCCTTCTGGAGGCACTCCAGCAGACACCTGACAGAAGAGAAGACCTCTCTGGTATATAACAATCCAAGCATACTTGTTTCAATTATAACAATTAAGGGTTAAGACATCATAAAAATTGTGTGTGCAAACCAAACCTCAGTGCAGACAATGGAATCACCACTGCAATTCCCCCTTCAGTCAGGACGGTCGATACCATTGCAGCAAACACAAAGCAACCCAAAACACCAGTGACATGAGACCAGGAATCAAACTCCTTGAGATTGTGAAAATAGAGTATTAGTTCACTTAGAAAATATGAAAAGCAGCAATCAAGTGGTGACCCAAAGAGAAAGTATTTTCAACAGCTGGTTGTCTCCCTATTGAGAGAAGAACATATGTTCTGGATTTTGGATTTAGAGATTTAGAAACAGCTCCATCAGGCTAACAGAGGCTGATTTTACAATTCATTCAGTCCAGAACTTCCAAAGCCAGAGACTCTAAATACAGAATCAGATGTTTCATTTTTGGAACCAGATTTTCACTGAGTGTCTGAAAATGGAAAACCTACTCCCTTTCTTTGGTTTCAATGCCCACATTTTGAGTGTGGGTGAATTGAGGCATCTAAACCAGGCTGACTTAGTAATACCTGCCAACCACAAAAGCCCTGGGAAGATTATCTGGTGACTCTGCAGCTTCCTGGGAGGATATTTCATGTTGTCTGGCTCGTATGGCTTTGATGTGGAAAAGCTCTATTACTAGTAGAGAGACTTGCTTCAATTTAAATGCTGTATGGAAACCTTTGTGATGACTACAGAGGACTCTACAAGACCCAGCACAGCTGTATTCTTGGTAGTGCTAAGGACCAGGAACCCGTCTGCCACAAAATAGCAGGGTTTGTAATTTGAGACAATTTAAATCAAAGAAGTTGCCACCAGACCTCAGTAATTCCAGCTTCCCTTTTCAACTGGAATACACACTCTTTTCTATGCCTCTGAGGAGAAAAATACTCTTAAAAGCTCCTGTTAACACCAAACCTAGCACCATTAAGCTGGAACAAGGGATGCACATGAACTAATGCTTTGACACAGACATGATTTTTTTTTTACTTTACATGGCTGAACCTTGTTAGAAGCCTAGTATTTACTTTGCTATCAAAGATAATAGTTAATATTTTATTGATATGTGCTATAGCAATGTAATACTGTTCTTTAAAAAGCCCACCTGATAACTTTGTTTTCAGTCAAACTGCATAGTTCCTATAAAACCCAGTTTCCTTCTGAGAGTACAATGACTTCCCAGACTAACATCTGGGTTGGTCAGACCACTGCTGGTTGTATCAATGTAAATATTTACCTTCTCAGTCAAACCTGACTGAGACTGAAACTTGACATTTTGACTGAAACATGTCAACCAAAAGTGGCTGATGCCTTCCAGTACCTCAAGGTGCCTTCCAGTACGTGGAAGGAAGGATCCTACAGGAAAGCTGAAGAGGGACTTTTTATAAGGGTGTCTAGCAACAGAAGAAGGGGGAAGTGTTTTAAGCTGAGGGAGAGTAGGTTTAGACTGGATCTTAGGAAGAAGTTCTTCAGTATGAGGGTGGTGAGACTCTGAAATAGGTTGCCCACGGAGGTTGTGGATGCCTCTTCCCTGGGGCTGTTTAAGGCCAGGTTGGATGAGGTCTTGAGCATCTGAGTCTAGTTGAGAGGCATCCCTGCCCATGGCAGGGAGGTTGGAGTAGACCATCTCTAAGGTCCCTTCCAACCTAAGCCATTCTATGATTCTATGCAATTCAACAAAAATGAGAAATAATTTAATATTGATATTGGAGCCCCCCAGATAACAGGAACAAACATGTAAGTATCAGAGGCAAGTGCATTTTCTGAAGGGGAGTGCAGGAATTCACTGATCTACAGCAAATGAGATGATCTGCCTCAAAAACCTAACCAAACAAAAAACCCCAAACAAAACCATCTGGATGTGAAAAAGCAGCAAATTCCTAGACTAATGCCGAGGACCTAGTGAGACCATCAAGGCACAGGAATTTCTTATAGATGTTTATTGCAATGTCTTTTCATAATCAACATTAATGTAAAAGACTGCACTCTGGTTTATTTCATGTTTTACACTCCTATTTGTCAATTTTATTTATGTTTTCTTCTAGCCTAAGTTTAGTAGTGAGCCATCTGCTTCTTTATTAAGAAAAAAAGCTGTCTTGGAAGCAGAAATCAGATGAATCACAATCTTTTTCACACAGAGATTCAGCTCTTTGCTGTACTAAATCTTCATGTATCATGGAAGGCTTCATGAGGTTAAGATCTCACTGAAATCTAGAAGATAAACAATTGTTTCATTGTATTGCTTCAAAACTACTTAAGAGTGGGTGGTGATAAAGTTTCCTTTTTTCCTCCCTAACTTTTCTCTCCCTCTGAATATTCATTTCAGTAAAAACTCTGACAGAACCATAAATCTTTCTTCTGCCTACCCAATCAGCACAAGGTAACGTTTACATTTCTCCTTTTTTCCCCCTCCACTTCTATTCTTACATCTTTCAGCTTACAAAGAACAAACTTGTTTTCCAAAAAACCCAGAGAAGCACAGATAGGATCATCTAAGACCACTTAAGATTTCTAAATGGAAATAATAGGAACAGCAAACAACCCAACAGACCTGCTTTAAGTTGCAGCAAAGGTCAAGATTTTGCCTCTCACATTTCGAGTGCTTTTTCTAACCACTGCTTTCTGTATTCTCAGGGAGGCAAGAGCAGCAGCAAATCAGTTCCACAAACAATGCCATAGAGTCCACTCATGACTCTGGCCTTCAAAATCTGTCTGTTTTATTTTCGAAAGCATCAAACTAAACAACTTAAGCCTTTCAAACAATTGTTTAGACTTGTATGAGGTCAGAAATAGTAAGAAATTAAACAGTCCCTAAAAACAGTTTAAGCAAAGAAGTTCCTTTCAGTTTCTGCAACTAGATGAAGCCCTAATTTCCCAGTTAGTTCAAGAAGGATCAGCATTCCCACAGCACTGCACTATCATGAGAAGTGAACTCTACTTCTCTGTAAGAAGTAAGATTTTTGTTTCAGTTGAGCAAGATGTTTTATGTCCTAGTTCCATGCCTGGTAGCAAAACACTTGCCCTCCCTTGCCCCTGCTCTTTCCACACCCCTGTACCAATGGCACAGGATGTGCTGATTAAGTTTGAAGAGAGGCAGGTCCAACAACCAGGAAAAGATGCATTCTGCAGAACTGGATTTGTAGGATGGCAACACAGATGTACTTTCACTACAATGCAGAAATCATCCTGTCCTGCTGCTGCCTTTATCCTTCCCTGTAAAGTACAAGGGATTGGAAACTCGGCTTCAATAAGTTGGCCTGAAAATTCTCCCTGCTTTAAGGTTTATCAGTTTACAAGTGCTGTAAAAAACACTCTAATGTGCCTGGTAGGTTCTTTCCCAGATTTAGGGAAACTTTCAAGAGTCTTCTCCACCAACAATCCTGAGGGAGCAGAAGAGGCCACAGGCATTCATTACTAGGCTGCTTAACTCAGAGAAGCAATGGCTGCCCCTTGATAAGGGTTACTTATCCTATCAGCTGGCTCCTGTTTCTGTAAGATAGCTCAGCAGCTCCTCCAGATCTGTCCTCACATGCCCCGAGGACATACCATCACAGAAATAAATCTTTATTGATGTGGTATGCCAAGAAAATGGAACTGTGGGAACTCCTCACACATATACTTGGGTTCACACCAATGCCTTTCACAGACAGACAGTGCTCTTCTGTTTCGTTTTTCTAAGGCAGGCTTCAGCATGAAAAGCAGATCTGTGACTATGCAGATCTGCTGGCCCAAATGCCACCTTCATTTAAGGAGCTGTAGGAAGCTGAGTGTCACAGAGTAGCTAAACTGAGACCTGACAGAAATAAGAACTCATGCCAAGTTACCACATCTTAATGTAAGCAGAAAAAAGGATTAAGACTTAACAAACCCTTGAAATATAATTGAAAAGTCTCATGATATTTGGTGCATTTCCTGTGGAAGCTCTAAGTACCCCAGAAATGGCTTCCAAGAAAACACAAAAGCAAATTAAAAAAAGCACAAAGCATATCCTAGTTTTAGTCTTGTGTTAAACAGGACAAAAAGCTTGTAATAGAGTCTGTATACTGAAAGATTTGAACATCAAAAAAAATTAAGTGATTGCTTATGGCTTTTTAAACAGTTGTCCTCATTACACTGCAACACCTGACTCATAGCAAAAAAGCAATAAACAGACAACATAGGTGGCAATATTTTAATGTAGACTCACTGCTGCTTGGCTGGGCTGCTGCTTTTTATTCCTTTTGGGCCTTAATTTTGTAAAGTGTTCCAGTTTCCTCCCTTCTTCTGATGGCAGCTCTGAAATGAATCCAGAAGTTCGTTTGTCTGGCCTGCTGGAAGGAAATGGTGGGTCTTCTATATGGATAGGTACTTCTTCCAGTGCTTTATCTAGATCAAATTCCATCTCTAAGAGAAATCAAAACTTTCTCATTAGACTTAACATGCTATTTAAAATGGAAGACAATGCCATTTCTCTCTTTCACGGTAAATAATTCTGAACACAGTTAGGGAACTCTGCCCTGACATGTTTGTGAGCAGACAAGGCACTCTGAGCAAATATTTACTACCAAACACACTAGCAGACTCACAAAATAAAGCTACTAGTGTGTGTCTCAAATACAATACCTGTGCTTTTCAATCAAGAATTACCTAGAAGAATCTCAGGCAAGCAAAGAGGCAAAAAAGTTTTTAAGAAATTTTCACTTACCAAAAGCTCTGGACACTGGCCGAAGCATTCTACTGTGGATGCTTTTCCTTTTTGATTTAGGAGTCATCTATCGACATAAAACAAAACAAAAATTACTTTAGTGGACTGAAGAAATGACAAAGATACCTTTTCCTTTCTATCCAGCAAGTCAGTTCTTCGAGACTAGGCATCATTTCAAGAGAGCTGCTTGGGTTCAACACCATGAGGGAATGCTTTTGTTTTGTTTTGTTTTTCCTCCCCTTCTCAGATATTCAGAACTTTTTCTAAATTGGCATTTTTGCTCATCTGACTTTGAACAGAACCAGGTGGGTAGTTTATTCTTCCCATTAAAACTATAAGCCATACAATGGATGATTATTTCAATTGTCCAAGCAGTAACTCATTCAACCTCAAGGGTAAAACAAAGGAATTATTAAAACATCACTTCTGCATTTGAGATCATGAGGTACAAAAAAATTCAGTTCCAGTGTCCAGTACTGCACAGTTAATCACAATACCAGGGATAGTCTCCCCTTTGTTCTGATTTCTACTTTTCATACACAATGCACTTCCTCAGTTCATTTGTTAGTGGCATGCTACTGGGAATGATTAAAATTCAGGTATTTTGCCTCTGAACATCACCACACAGCTCACCAAACTTCCCTAGGAAAATGCAGTCTTGGAGCACACAGCCCTTCTTCAATAAGCAAAAAACACCATGCCAGAGTTAGCAGTATCTCCAGCAGACATGACTTCCCAGGGCTTTAGATATGCTGAGAATAGGTGGAAAGTTACCTTGGCATACGTTCAACTCAGTTACTGAAAGTTATGTTCTATTATTATTGTCATTTTCACATTCCCAGGAAAAGAAAAAAAAAATTATGTTGCCTTAAGAGCACAAATACCCAGAATTAAGACCCAAGTTTGTTATTTTTGGAAGAAAATTGTCTTTGTTTTCTTGCTTAACTCTTCTGAAAGTTTGCATGGGGAAAAAAAAAAGGAGACTGCTTTGCTACAGGAAAAGCATTTCTGAACCTCTTCAGAGCCCTCAACATTTTAAGGTTGTCTAAGGAGTTAATTTAAAAAGACTCAGCTTCTGCAAAGATGAGCTCCTTTTTTTGGCAGAGTCACACATGCTGGCTTTAGTGACATCCATTTACTTGCTAGCCTTGAAGCCTAGTGGTTTCAAATCTGAAGAGTCAGTCAGGAAGCTGTTATGGCTCTCAACTCATCAACAAAACTGTTAATCAAGTTTAGTACCATCAATTTTATACGAGCCAGAAAATACACAGTTGGCACTGACATTTCAGACAAGTCATTAATTGTTTTAAGGTAAGCATCTGCAAGGTTTTATGTACAGAAAGTTCAGTGCAAAGATTTGTGTGTACTGCATCCATATTCCCATCCAAAGTATGTCAGGAGGATAATTATGCCACTATTCACATGCTCAGGGTTATGATAGATTTTTCTTAACAGGAAAGTTATTAGCCATCTTTTCAAGACAAGAAATGGACATGCAGATTGCAGAGCAGGAGCGACAGCACTGTCTGGGCAACAGATCTTTGTTTTTAACTGCCATGCACATCACTGGGGAAAAAAAGCTATTCAAGTATCCACTTCCACATTTGAGAAGCATCAGCAAATAACAAAATAGTTTCAAGACCAACCAGGAAATAGCTTGCCACCTGAGCACACTTACCCTGAAACTAACAAGCAGGCAAAGAGTTACTGCATCAGAAAGTCAGACAATATTTTCAAAGTTACCAATACATTAAACACAATTGATTTGATGGGAAGTGGCTGAACATTTCCAGCCCAAACTGCAGTGGAGTGTGCATCAGGTAGGTGGCTGGGAAATCTCTGAACTGCACACCTCAACAGCTGCTGATCATTCACCCAAACCAGAAACAACCAACCGCAACTCACGTAAGGAAGAGTTGAAGCAGTTCAGCATTTATGGGACAGCAATTAGGATTCACTACCAGTAGTCCCCTGGTTTTATTTCCAGTCCTAGCCCATTTCTCTGGTTAATGCATTTTGGTCTGCTTGACACATTTTTGATGGTGTTCCTGGAAATCACATCTGGTAGGATAATGCAGCAAGTCATATGCTAAAGATCAGAAAGGAAGACAGAAACAAGGCTAATGGAAGACCTCCAATCGCTCAGTAACTTCACGGCCACAGCCAGTGTTCACAGCAATCCTGGATGAATATAGACAAGCTGAGAGTTGCATTGGCCCAAGGCACCAATACAAAGCAGCACAAAGCATGTCTCTTGTGCAGGGGCTTAAATGATCTAAGACATCCCTGACAGCAGGAACAGAATAATTTCACCTTCCTTCCAAGACAAGAAAATGCCCCTAGATGACCCTGCAGAGCTTGCTCTGATGACCATAAGCCAGTCTCCGGATCACTGCTATAACTTACTGTCAGCTTGGCATGATCCATCAGCAGCTTGGTTGCTGGGGATAAAGGCAGAGGGATAGAGATGCTTCCCATTTGCTCTAGCAGCATGAATAACAGCTCTACACACGCACTTATTTGAAAAACCTTCTGTTTTCCAGCCTGTTTATGAAGTGCACAGATGAAAGGCTTCTTGCCAAATGAACTTTCTAGATCACACACAGAGCAAAATGGGTCAAAGTATTAATTTAAATAGGCCAGTGTGCTCTTCCTACAAAATATTAGATGTAATCTCAGCTTAATATCTCATCCTCTGCGCAGTATGCTACAGCTGCAGAGAACATGCCATTACTAAAGGAGGTATCTGAACTCCCGTGGAAAGATGTTTGCCTCTCCCCAGCCTGAGTCCTGGAAAAAGCTGAGGTTTGGAAGATGTGCACCTTCTGCCTTCCCACCACCTCTGGACACACAAGAACAACATAGCTGCTTTCTTTTAGCCATGGCCTTTGCAGCAGAAACAGCTGTATCAACCTCCCCTCCTTCACTTCTTCCACGTCTTCCACAGACTTTCTGCTCTAACAGACCACCTCCTGAACTTGCTCTGAGTTTTGCCCACTTTTCCATGACAACACTTTAGGCTGCCTAGCAGAGCAGATAAAAACAGTAACTGCATTTCTGTGTCTTGGAATGCTCTCTTGGAACTCCTAGTCATATGCAACTGATATGGCTGAAGATGGCTCCATGAAGATAACCCTCTGCAGTTGATGGAAGCCGGCAAATCTCCACTGCACTCCCAAACAAAGGCGTAGAGTTGGATACTCTCATGCATCCAAGCTGACTTTAAATTCCCAGGATCTCTACCCATGATCACTTTTTCAGATTCCTCCCTTCTGACTCCCTTTCAAAACTATCTGAGCTCTCAAGCTGTCTTAAGTTACATTACAAACTGTGGAAGACCACCAGTATCTTGGGAATTAAAAAACAACAACTAAAATCACTTTGTTTTGAGCGCTTTTAGCAATAGGGCCTCAGATACTCTCCATTCCTTGATTACACAAATAATTGAAATTACTCTCGGTGTTGAGGGATATGATTATTTCCATGGCTTTCTCCTCCTCCTCCAAATTAATTTATATTCAATCCTATTAGATAAAAGGATGTTCTGTGACCCTCCTGTCACCTCCTTTTCAGAAGATTTTGAATGAACTAACGAACAACTTCACCCTCCCTATTGAAATTCAGCTCCCCAAGCAGTCTCCCTTCAATCCTCCTTCCTAAAAAACAATGTAGGGGTTTTCAGCCCCAAGAAAACATTAAAGACTACAGCACAACAAGGTGAGAACAGCTCAAGGTGGTTCAACTAGACAAAGAAAAATATAGCTGACAAAACTGAGCTAATCCTTGACATTTCTTCCACCCTGAGGCAAGAAAGCCCAAGTTTATGCCCATTTTAAAGCCATTCTTCCATTAAACTGGATAACACTTGAATACAGGATTAAATCAATTGACTTTCATTCTGAGCAGTAACATCTGTGCTTATACCTCCAACATCAGCACTCTGCTGTGGTTGGGTCTTAAAGCCAAGGGGTGCTTTAAATTCAGATTCTGTGTTAGCTGAACATTGTAAAATTCGATCTCATTCGTGAACCACTGCTGATTTAATTTTTAGGTGCAGACGGATAGCACTACAGGATCCCAGGAGAGTCACAAAGCAATACAGAGGCAAATGGAGCACAAAAACGTAAACAAGTAGGCCAGAAACAGCAGAGCTAAAAAAAGTACTTACACTTGTACAGCAGAGAGTCTCCATGCAGCAAAAAAGAAAGAAAAAAGAATATGAATGGGGAAGACAAAGCAACAGCAGTTCTCAGGAAAGGAGGCAAAACCAGAAATCACCAAAATAAATAAAACTAAAGCAAAAACACTTTAAAGTATTAGCAGGAAAGATGACATGCAAGAATGAGATAAAAATCCCTTGCATCTGGAAATGCTATACATTTCCTGCTTCCAGAGGATAACCAGAGAAGGATGCAGTCTCCATTTGTTTCATAGGTACTGGGACACATTCAGGTTTAGCACTTGCCATGGTACCAACCTATCACATGATGTCCCAATGTACTGTGGTTTCTCATTTTTCTGGCACTAATAGTGAGAAAAGAAACCCTGCATTTTTGTCATTTTCTATTCTGAAGGAAGCTTCAGAATTAAAAATCAGCAGTTTGTTGTGGAAAACAAGAGGATAAGGAAAACAAAACAAAGCATCTCTTGAGAGAAAAAGGGCACAAATATGTTCCTCTGAGGTTTAAACAAACCTAATTCAAAGCAACAGTATTTTTCCTTCACATAAGAAGGCTTAGAGGTGCAGCCTTTCAAGCACTTTCAGCACATTAGAAGAAGAAGCAAGACCTTTCCTTTCCCCTTCAAAAAAAAAACAAAAAAACCAACAAGAACAAAAAAAGGAAGTAGCACAGCCATCATATGAAATGAAGCAATGCCATATCCCACCTCTTGTGTGGCACATGACTCTTCCTTAATTTAGAGTCAGAAAAAAACAATTATTAGAAGTGCAGTTTTGTCTTCAAATTGAATGAGAACTGCTGCTATTAACAACACTGCAGGTATTAGCAAAGTTTTTGTGGCAGAAGTCAATATCCATGGTCTGGATTAAACTTCTCAGCAAGAAAGTGATGCATTTTTAAATGGATACTGCACTGGCATTCAATTAGCAGCAGAAAAGAGAGTCTGCATACAACATGAAGTTCATAATTTAATTGTTGAAGGGATGTAAAGGTCAGTTTTTCAGTGCCTTGATGTTTTCAGCAGTAACAATCCACTTGTCATGGTTCATACTTCTAAGCTTAACTGTAGCTAAAAGTTTTAAAATATATTGTGGGCTTTGTCTAAGCATCAAGAGCAAAGTCACTGCACACAGGTCCACTTCTTTATTACTCTGTTGTCCTCAGGGGTTTTATTTACTTGATTTGGGGTTTATTTATTAATTTGTTTTCTGTTACCTTGAGAAACTTTGGCTTTATGCAGGAGTTCTCAGCTAACACTGACTCAGGCAGTCCTCATCACTGATCTCATTTTTATATGCTATCCACACATGCATACACTTTAACTCCATTTCCCTGCCAGAATTCATCTTCTCTCTTCTCTTGCCCACCTTCCATGCTACCATTCACTAGGGCTGCTCTGAGACTGCTGGAGAGACTGCAGAATCTATTGAGACATATCTGGAAACGTGAAACCATCTTGAAAATAAATCTCCATCACTCTTTTAAAGAAATCAACCTGTAACACTGTTCCTCTTTCAGACAGTATTTGTAGTACTCCAGTGTGTTCTGTGTATTTAATGCACATGCAGGGAAGTTATTTATACTACACAAGCAGCTGGAAGTGTGATTAGGACCAAAGTGCAAAGCAATGCATATGTAACAGGAAGCAACCCCAGGATCTGGAGGAGTTCACAGTCTATATTTCTGATCCAGCCAGGGCTTTTAGAAACTCCTACCTTTCACACTTCAGAGATCTCACTTAAGTGAGTGTGACCACTGAGCTGCTTAAAAGTTAAAAGGTGCTAAAAAGCTTGTGGATAGGGAGTGAGAAGGGAAGAGGAGGAGAGGGAGGCACAGAGCAAGCAACAGGTTAGACAGGAAAGCACCAGTAAGCAAAGCAAAGAACTTGCCTGAAGTCGCCAAGGAATCTGGTGACTCTGCAGGGAACCTAAAGCCAGTCTTCAGACCCCTGAAATACTACAGACCACAAGGGCCACCCAACCCTTCCCTTCCTTCACACTCAGCATAATTGCAAACCAAAGTGGTCTGCCTCCCAGTGTACATAGGTCATTCTTTAAGACAAAATGCCACCCCACAACTGAAAATTCAACCCAAACAAAATCAGGAACTGGATTGGGGAAGCCTAACAATATGCCAACCGGGAATGCGCTGTCGGAAAAAAACATTTGCAAGGACTCCTCCAGGTTTTTTTAAACCAGTGCTGAACTGTTTCACCTATATGCATTTTGTAAGGAATGCCTTTTTAAGAAAGAGGCATGAGAAAACAAGGTATTTTATTACAAGTCCTGTTCTTCTCTTTCGCTGTAAAGAATTCATGGTAAAGCTGCCATGACACCGTTTCCATACCCGCAATGTACCAGTATAGGTTAGGGATTGACCTGTTGGAGAGCAGCACAGGGCAAAGGGACCTGGGGGTCCTGGTGGACAGAAGGATGACCATGAGCTAGCAACGTGCACTTGTGGCCCAGAAGGCCAATGCCATTCTGGGGTGTGTTAGAGGGATATGGTTAGTAGGTTGAGAGAGGTTCTCCTCCCCCCTCTACTCTGCCCTTGAGAGGCCACATCTGGAATACTGTAGCCATTTCTGGGCCCTTCCATTCAGGAAAGATAGGGAACTGCTTGAAATAGTCCAGTGCAGAGCCACAAAGATGATTAAGGGAATAGAACATCTTCCTTATGAGGAAAGGCTGAGGGAGCTTCATCTCTTTAGCTTGGGAAAGAGGAGACTGAGGGGTAACCTCATTAAATGCTTATAAATATGTAAAGGGCAAGTGTCAGGAAGATGGAGCCAGGCTCTTCTCAGTGATGTCCAATGTGACAAGGGCCAATGGGTGCAAGGATCTAGTCCTGACCTTGTATTTCAGAGTTCTGCCTTCTATATGGAAATGCTGCATATAAATATAGATGCTGCAAACAAATATGGCACGTAAGTAATCCCTACATGAATTTAAGGAGTATGTTTATTTCCTTCCTTCTCTCAATAGCTGAATTTCTAGACAATGAGCTGTGGTTCAGAAGTAATTCAATTAGTCTCATCCAAACCAGCCTGACCTTTAGAACTACTTTGTACAGTAACATTTTCTGAAACAAGAAAAAAAGAAAAGGAGTAGCACTGCAGGAAGATAAGCTCAATAGATTTGCCCTTGAGCTCTTTTCACTTCACTAGCCAAGAAATCTTTGCTTTTCTACTTGCTGACATGTGGCTCATGTACTCTGCGATATTTCACCAAGTATTTCAATATACTCTTTTAATTAATAATTCTGCACTTTCAGTATATTTCAAGTCATGTAAAAATTCCCACTAATAAAAGATCCTGCATATAAATATCCACAGCTTTTATTACAAAGAGTGAAAAATCTTCTATTTCATGTTCTGAATGCAACTACCAACTGCAAGAGAAGCAGCAATTCTCTGCACCATCAGCTGTCTTCTACCTGCTTATGAAGAGGCTAGCAGCATCTTCTACAGCAGCAAGGTTTTAGGATGAACAAAGAGGGTGGTTCCAACTAGTTTGTTTTATTTAAAAACTAAGTGCAGCACGGAGAGCTGCTCCAGGTCAGATGACACAAACTACCTCCTTAAGCCTCCACAATGTCCTTGCTTGTGGTTGTTCATTACCTTCAGATGGCAAACACTAATGCAAAAATTACTTTGTTCATGACTTAAACACCCATATTGTAAGAAGAAAAAGCTCTTAAGCTCATCAAATATGGAGGAGTGGACAGTGGTTTAAGACACTTTCAGGTTAAGTCTTTAAAGACAGTCACCATGAGTGAAATTCAACAAGGGCAAGTGTAGGATCCTACACTTAGGGAGGAATAACCCCATGCATCAGTACATGTTAGGGTTTGACCTGCTGGAAAGCAGCTCTGTGGAGAAGAACAAGGGAGTCTTGGTGGACAAGATGTCACCCACAAGCCAGCAATGTGCTTTTGTGGCTAAGGCAGCTAATGGTATCCTAGAGTGCATTAAGAAGAGTGTTATCAGCAGGTCACCCTCTACTCTGCCCTAGTGAGGCTGCAGCAGGAGTACTGGGACCAGTTCTGGGCTCCCCAGTTCAAGAGAGACGAGGAACTACTGGAGAGAGGCCAGTGGAGTGCTATGGAGATGAAGAGGGGACTGGAGTATCTCTCTTAAGAGACAAGGCTGAGAGACCTGAGGCTGTTTAGCCTGGAAAACAGAAGACTTACAGGGGATCTTATGAATGCTTATCAATATCTAAAGGGTGAGTGTCAAGAGGATGGGGCCAGACTCTGTTCAGTGGTGCCCAGAGACAGGATGAGGGCCAATGAGCACAAACTGGATTTGTGATGCAGTTGTCAGTGATAGCAGGGATGAGATTTGATGACTTGGAATCTATCTTCTAGCTGTTTGGCACTATGTACTTTTGATTTCATTTGTTTGTTTAAAAGTTCCTACTCCAGTAGCCCAGCTCATCATATCCTCCTTCTCCTTCACAAAATACAGTTAAATGCAATGGTACCCTGCAACTGCCTTACCTAGTCTTACCTCTCCCCACTTTCTGTAAGCAACTAGTATTTATTCCTGCAATATGAGGTATCAGTTGTGCAGAGCAAAAAGTTGCAACCCTACTGTTCTTCTGGGTGAAACAAGAACCACAAAGCACTCTTGGTAAGACAAACTCATGCACATGCTATTTTCAGGAGGCTCTCCAGATTTCCAAGGAAAAAGACTCCCTCATACAATGTATGCATTGGTGTAACTTGGTGCCAAGCTACTTACTTGGGATGCTGCAAAAATCAAAAAGCAGTAGAAAAGACCACATAACTTCGACAGAAAACTCCTCAACCACTTGAGGACGTCAACTTGCCAGATACTAATTGAAGCATTATTTGGCAACAACTCCTCCAAAGGAAGTCCTGCTAATCTCCCATGGGAACAGTGGCAGGTTCTTATAAACAGAGGCTCAGGTTCTTACAAACAAAGGCTGTGGAATGATGAATTCTTTATCTATTTGTGCTGAACATCAGCTGACTCCATGGCTCCACTGGCAAAAGGAATCACACAAGTGCCCCCTGACCCAGCCCAGGCAGAGGGGCTTTATCCTCATAACCCAGTCACTTCACCTGAAGTAAGTTAAGTGAGTGCTTGGCTGATCCCTGCTGCTGGCTGTATGGGTGAGTGCTGGCTGGCAAGACAGGTGAGCCAAGGTAAGGTTAGTCACCTCTCCCACAGAAGGGTGGGTAGGTGTCCACCACCAGGCTACAGCCTGCAATAGCTAGCTGGTGCCTGCTGAGGTTATTCTGCCTGCAGCCCAGGCATTCAAATTCTTGCTAGCAGAGTGGCAAATGGTGGGACTGAGCAGCCAGGGCTGGCACTACCCACAGGCTGCACAGCTACATAGTCTATGGCAGACAAAGTTCTTGACCAACTTCTTCATAGTAAATTCCCTGTTAAAACCACTGCAGGGAAGTTAAACTTTCAAGACCACTGTTTCAGTGAGTGCTTTGTTACTGAACTCTCCTTTCAATGTAGCTTTTTCATGACATGAAAGAAAATGATTGAAGCTCAGTATCAGTAAGACAATTACTGTCATGCTCACCCTTATTCTCCAACCCTAACACAAATCTGGGTCTACTGAGGCAAACAAAAGCATCAGTATTATGGGAAGACAACCTCCAGATGCAGAAGTGCCACCATGCAAACAGAACACCCAGCAGCTGCACTTCACAATTCCCATTTTAACCTAAGCAGAAAACAGTTTTCAGCTTTGCACTACTTTTTTTTCTTAACCAAGCATGCAGTGCTTTTAGTAAAAGCACTTTATCACATTCTTCATTTACTTTATATGGGGCCAATAATGTACCCTAGATTATGAGAAATGGCTTTGAACTCTAAGAAATCTCAGTTGGTTTAAGAAAAACATACTATGTATCAATTATCCATCACCTCCTTCCACTCAGAGACCAAGAAAAAGACATAGAAAGCCAAGTTTCTTTGAAAGTGTTTCAGCTGGGAACATATAACTCCTCATGAGCCTGACAGAAACTGTAGTCTGCAGATGTAAAAGGCATTGAATAAACACAGATAAGGGCCTCTAAGAGCAGTGAAGATGCCACAAAACTCTATATAAAGGAACTTAGTAAAAGATAGGTAACAGATATTCATAATTAATGTCATCATAATACTAATGGTGAAGCTAAGACACAAACAGACAACTTGCAAATAACCAGGACATTCGTAGGTTCTGCACAATTACTGCATTGGCTCCCTTTGTGTCTTTCTCAGCCACAGCACTGCATGTGTAGGGAAAGGTTTAAGGGAGTACTCTGCTTAGAGCCCCCCTGGGGCATGTTTTCATAAACTGTCCTAGTTTGGGATGAGTCAGAAATATTACTGGACTCCCACTGAAGTAGATTTGTTCGCATGGCTGTGATGGAGCCTTTTCAGAAGCCAAGAACGCTCTCGCATATGATAATGCCAATTCCTAGCTCCCCACAGAGTGCTGTATTTATTACACATCAAAGGCCCATTTCTGCTAATGCATACAAGAGAGAAACTCAAGTGTCACAATCAATTTAATCCAGCATTCATCCAGGCTGCTGCCTTTGCCCTCATCCCTGCCTGCTTGCTCCTGCTGCTTGGGATTTGTTTTGTGAACTCGACCAGAGGACTAGTCAGTCTGTTAACTCACCTGGGAAAGAAATCCTCTGTAAAAAAGCTTAATTTTCAGCTGAATCAATTCCCACATCCAGTTTGCAGCTTGAAAGCGTGGGCAAAAAAAGAGTGAGCTGTATACAGGGGAAGGTAGAAATGCTCTTTTCAGCAAGAACAATGATTTTTGCTGGATTAAGCCAGTCCTGGAACTACAGCTTTATTTGTAGCACAAGAGAACATAAGGATTCCAACAGGTTCTGGGGTTTTATTGCAGTAGGTGTTCAGTCTTTCATCCAAAAAGCTGACTATATATGCCCGAGACATTCTGTTGCAAGTAAATAGAGAGCAACGAGAATCAGATACATAGTACATCAGGGCATACCAGAGAATCTCTACTTTAATTTTAATTCCTTCAGTACCATGTACAATTTTTCTTCCTGAACTACTTCCTATACTGGGATCTTCTCCTTCCTCAGCTGAAAGCAACTGAAAGAGTATCTATTGTTCTAATTCTAATTTGTTTTAGATAAGGAGGTGGGGAAAGAAAAGCTTTCAGGTAAGAAAAACTTTACGAGTTTTCTCTAAAAAAATTAAATCTAATTCTCATGTGGTGAGTGCAATGGCTCCCTTTTCTCTGAAAACACTGAGGTCCATATTCTCCTTATCTTTCAGGACCCACAGGTTCATAAGTCTTCATACTGGACTGCTAAATCCTAATCTGCTAGATGTTTGACAATGGCTACTTAGTTCATTCCCAGATAAAGCATACACCTATCTACAAATATTCTGCTACTTCTGGACATGTTTTTTTTCTCTACTGTGCAGGTGAAACCTATTATTCAATAAAGACTAAATCATTAAGATGTTGTTTGCGGGATTTTTTTTTCCTCTAAACTTTTCTCCATTAAATTCGTTGAACCCTCTATATGGTTAAAATTAGAAATAGGTAAGAAATGTCTGAGTTTCAATATTCATCACAGGCAGTCCCTTTCCATTAGCCACAACCATTTCTACAAACATGTAATTTACCATCCAAGCATTTCAATCTTACACTGCATTGCTTTAGAGAAGATTTATAAGCAGACACGTGTATTGCAACCTACAACTCTTTTACAGGTTCCAAACAATCTCCTACCATATCTCTTCAGAATGCAAACAACCTCTGCTTTCTTCTAAAACAATACCCATTTTGGCTGCACGCTTGTTACAACCTATAGTAATAAAATTGTATTCCTGAAATGGGTGTTTTGAAGATGATGAGCACACAGATTTCTTGTAAAAAAGTCATTTCTCTCTGAACTTTTCTTTAAATAATAGCTCAATTCTGGTGATCTTCTGGTACTATGGAAACTAACAGCCATATAGCTAAAAACAAACAAACACACAAAAGAAACCTTGAGAAACTGTAGAACATAACTGTTAAACACAATCTAACAGAGATGCTTCCTCACCTTTGGGTGGGCAATTGAGCACTATTGAGTATCTTTTTCTTCTGGAAAGGACTAATGGCTATGAAAGAACAGAGTACAACTACAAGTATTATGCAAAAACTACCTCAAGTAGTATCTATCTGCCCACACAATTACACAACAGAAAAAGGGTGCTTTACTTAAAGTTAGTTTTAAAATGCATTGGTTAGTTTAAAATGTGTCACTCTCATCATATGTGCACAGAAAAAAAATAGAGAAACTGTACTATTCTGTGAAGTTAAATCATAACTGAATTATGAATTCATAAGGTCTGGAAAGCAGGACGTGGTTTTTCCTTTAATCAGAAAACAGGAATTAATTTTCTGCATAGGGATTTTTCTTTCCATTTTACTTGCATGCAACTTTTATCTAATGACTTATTACCATCAACACAGCTCTAATTAAACACAGGCAACTAAAACAGCTGTAGATTAGGGAAGCATCAATTTAGTGTACTGCAGCTCAAGGAGATCAGAAACTCCCAGGTCCATAATGTTCCAGCTATTGCAGCCTACACTGGACCACTCAATCACTCCCAGAGTTCTTCAGAAGTCATTTAACAGACTAGCAAATTCATGTACAACTGACAAATCTATCATATTATGGGCTCTCAGACCACTGTTAAAGGCTGGATGAGAATCATATCTTGAGCTGAAGCTAATAAGCATTAACTGCTCACTTTGGTATTTAAGAAATCCCAATTCCCACAACAAAAGATACTGGGAATAGCATTTAAAAGTCTATTTTTCAGCATTTCATGGACCCATTTGTATGATTTCATTGTGTCTTGTCCGTGTTTTTCATACATATCAAAATTCGAAGTGAACGGATGGCAACTCTCTGCTCTGGCAGAAAAATCCTCCCAGCCTCAGCCACTCTGCACCTTGTTTGAGAATAGTTGGCAGGCTGTGAAACACACCAGTGCCTTTTTGTTGGCTCTTATCACCAGCACTAGAGGTTTCAGATCCCTGTGCTCCAACCCAAGTTCTATAAACAACCCTTCCTGTCTTCCACTTTCAATCTGCATATAAGATCAAATGCCTTATAAACATTTTATGACAAATATATCTACCTCACTCACAGTCACCCAGCTTCAGTGTGCTACGTGATCTCTCTGTAACCATAGAGTCAAAACTGAATCTTGATCCTTTATTTCCCCCCCATCCCCCCCCACTGTTCAGTTCAAATACAGCTTCAAGGGAGGTTGGTGAATAACAACATGCTGTTGGATACATTGCCTCATCCAGAATAGTGATCTTTGACAGGCTTGTTGAAGAAACAAGAAAGGAGAAAACAGGCTTACTGAAGATAATGGTTTTGCAAAAACCAATCCAGTTTTGCAAATGGAAAAAAACCAAACAACCAGCTCTCCCAAAATGGTGGTCCAAGCCTTTCTTAAAGGACCAAAATCTCTTCTTCTCTAGGCATCTTAACAACTAGCCGGAGCAACTGATATATGGGGCATAGAATAGGCAAGCTTTTCCTGACATTCCAGCAACACTATCAGCCTCATCTCATATTCCTTTTTCTTTTGGCAATAGGAAATTAGGTTCCCAAACATGCAACAAACCAAACTGCAAGGCAAGGTTCCAGGTCCGGTACAGAAACGGAACAGGTGAGTGCATCCCGTACTCACAAGGACTGCATCTGGTTTATCATCACACTTTGTGATGCTTAAGGATTTCCAATGACCAAAGAAGGCAATGTTCTGGACTAATGCCATTCTGGAAGTGGGATTTAAAAAGCTATTTCTCATTTAAGATTAAAAATAATCAAAGGAAATCAGGTTCATAATTCTAGTTCATAAAACCATATGCTTCTCTTTCTAGTACAATCTTTCAGTAATGTCTCTGCTCCCTGCACTGACAAGCTCACAAAGCCCCTCATTGATGACTCTTTCAGAAGGTTCCTCATTTCCACCTGTACAACACCTAAAACCTGCCACAAATCAGATTTATTTTTCCAAGACAGTATCTGAAATCCATAGGATGTTTCTATAGCTAAAATACCTCACCTGCAAAGTGCTATCTTTGAAGTTATTAATTCTGTCCATAAGATGCGAGAAATCCATTCTCAAGATGTTTTTAGTTGCAAAGACACTCAGTAAGAACACTAGTACAGTAAAAATCCCTATATTACTCAGCCTCTTGGGTCTATTTATATATATTTTTGTACAATACCAACCAATATCACTTGCACTCAGGCTGCAAAAGTAGCTCTTAAAAATGGGTTACAGTTTTCAATAAATGGATTCCTTAGCACTACTAAAATTGCTGCCTTGTGTTTATTTGATACTTCATTCTCTTCAGAAATTAGATATTGATGAAAATCTGGGTCACAAAGGTATTTGATTCCCTGAGCAAGATAAAGGTGAATGAAGAGTAATCTAAACACTTCTGAAGATAAGCACAGTTTGCATTTAATGGATCTTTTTAAAAGAGTGTAAGCATCATCACATTCCCATTATTTGAATATGATCGAAGTGAAAGATACCAGCACACTGATATGATCCTTTCACATTACCATGGTTATATGAGATAAAGACAGGAGCTGTTTTTCAGATTTCCAGTATTATTATTCTTAACAGACTGCAAGAATAAATTTAAAGGGGGAGGATGGGATGTCAGAATGAGCTTGTAGCTTCTTTCGCTATACATGAAGGCAGCATGCAAAAACTAACTTACAGGGAGAGGTTCAGATGCCACATATTTCACTGGGATGTCTGTCTCCCATGGGATTTGGAGCTCAATATGATTACTCACTACAGAAAGCTTCTGGAAGTTGATAGTACCAGTGATGAGCCAGACTAGGCCATCAACACCCCAGGCTTTGCAGGGATTTGTGATGTTCAGACAAATATTGCACTGAATCTTGGTGGAGGAGATTTGGAAGGGACGGAGAACTATTTTAAGCTGGGATTTCCAACAAAGATGTGCTTTTGTTTTATAGATAAGCAAGGCCAACAGATAGCTGCTGCAGAAAGGAGCAACCTTGCTGGTCCTCCTTCTCTTGAGCTGTACTTGTCTGACTCTGCAACAAGTCTATTCAGGGAGCTGAAGCAACAAAAACTGTACAAAAAGATGCACTCTTTTGCAGCATGCAAGTCCAATTTATTACTGCAACTGAACCTCTGTGAAACTGTAGCCAATGGAAGAGATGTTTATTGTATTAGCTTGATTGCAGTAATGCATGTAAGGGCAAGACCCCTGAGGAGGTATCAGGAAAGAGGTGAAGAAAAGGGAAAATTTTCCTTTGCTGAACAGGAAAATGCAAAATGTTCACAAGCTAACATTTATTTTTCTTTCAATAGAAGGCAATTCCTAACATCAGTTTCCTGATACCATGGAATTGCCAAATGACATTTTGAAGAACATTTTTCTTCCAGTTATTTGTGTGCTTAACTAAATGGGCTGAGGAATGTGTCTTACCATACAGGTGTCCAGATCCTCCAAACGTTCTATCTCTGTCAACTCCTCAACTGTGATGATGGAGCGTTTCGTTGGCTTCTCTTCAGCTAACTCAATTTCTAGTGATTCCTGCTGTGGAAGTGGTTTGCCACGTCTGGTCAAATGGTCAGCCTGAAGGCAAGGATAAAGACAGGAACACACCAATCAAACTATTAAAAAAGGCAAACCAAACCTAACCAGAAAGCTCACAGAACTGAAGTGATCACAGAGCCTACAAGACCAACTACAAATGCAGTTTTGTGTGTTAAGCTTCACATAAGGTTTGCTTTTGGTTCCTCCCCATTCCCCCCCCCTTTTTTTTTTGGATCACACATTCTAAGAAGGAAGGGAAAAAGTCTAAAATTAAAAAAGATAAAAGGTCTGATAAAAAGTCACCCTACTTTTTTCATATTATTATGAGACTTCCTCAGTGTTTTTCCTACCTTTATTATAAGGAAAATAAAGAAGTGGAAGAGAAGCTTTGTCCTGCACCATTGTGGTTTTTTCTTGCTTTGTTTGTCTGGTTTGTGGGGTTTTTTTGTGTGTGTGTATTTTGTTTCTTTGTTTGTGGTTGCTTGGTTGGGTTTTTTTTAAATTTAAATTACAGAGAGACATGTACTATTTCAGCTAATACAATTTTCATAATTATTAGATGGCCAAAATGTTATCACTGCCTATGCAACAAAAAAAAAAAAAAAAAAGAGAAAAGATTGTTTTGTTCAATATCTTAGTTTTCTTTCACTGAAGAACTGGTATGGATTGCCAGAAAAATAATAACAATAATAAAAAAAATCATCATTGATGGATCTATGAGATAAGATAAATATTTTATTTTTAGACCTGCATAACAAAGATTGTTTCTAAGAACAGGGAGAATGTTAATATAAACCACCCTGGACTATACTTGGAATGGAGTGGGTTCATGGAGTGTGTTCATGTTATTAGGAAAATGATGAAATACTTCCTAGTTCTGTTGGTAACTAAAGAGAATATTAAATAATACCTGCTATAAGCAAGTATTTGAGCAGTTATTCAGAGAAGCCTTCAAAAAGGCAGCTAAGGAGAGGTGTAGTCCACTGCTTAGTATCAGCATGACGCTGGACAATCAGTGGATTTTAGTTGTGTTGACCATCAAAAAGGGTAAAGAGATGACCTGAGTCAATTCCAGTTCACTTAGTCTGGTGTCTACACTGGAGAACAGTTATGAATCCATCTATTTTTAATCACATTAAAATGTCTAGATAACAATTAATTCTAACTACCACCACATTAGGCAAACTCAGGCCTTGTCAAACAAGGTTTATTTTTCAATTTTGCATCAAAGACTGCTAAGACAGTGCAACACACACAGAGATTTGTAGGTGGCTGAATTAGTGGTATGTGACACTTCAGTTTAAGGAGCTGGCACAGAACTGTATCAGTAGATCTAATCTTTGCTGTATAAAGAACTAGCTGCCAGCTCTCAGATTGCAGTTGTCAGTTGAAGATTAACACTGACAAAAATGACAGGAGTTCCTCTACCAGCATTTTCAAGACCTGTACTCTTCAAAGTGCTTTCATCAGTGTTATACTGTTTGAAACGATCTGCAGCTAACAGAAACACAAGGGTGTTAAACAGTGAAAGGGTCATGCTAAATGCAGGCCAAAATAAATCATGAAGTAAATCAACTCAAATCAAATGCACAGACAATCTTTCCTTAGGAAATAAAGCACTGGCAATTAGCTATATTAGTTAATTAAGGACAGTTCTGAAAAGCAGCAAATGTCAAGCACCCAGAAGCCATAACTGGGAGGGAGATCTAGCAAACCCAGCCCTGAAAATGAGCTACCACTGAAACTGACAACAGAAAGGAATTCTTCTATCTTTTGCTATGTAAGCACAAGGAGTAAAGAATATCAGGAGAAAACAAATTTCACTGTTATATAGTGTTGGATAAAACACTGGAATAGTAAGTCTGGTTCTGGGGACCACAATTTTAA
Organism: Indicator indicator; assembly: GCF_027791375.1. Taxonomy (NCBI): domain Eukaryota; kingdom Metazoa; phylum Chordata; class Aves; order Piciformes; family Indicatoridae; genus Indicator; species Indicator indicator. The sequence goes on along the minus strand of NC_072015.1, from coordinate 33,633,420 downwards.
GAGGCTTTTAAAGCAGCTGGGGAATGTGCAGAGAATCATGACTGAAGTGATTCAAAGGCTGGAGAAAATTACTGTGTTAGAGGTAGAGTATGTCCAAGTTGTGCAATACCACTGGACAGAGATTGGGCACTGCTCATGCCAGCTGAGCCTGCTCCAGGCCAACCAGAGCTAATTTATGGGGCAGCTTACACAGAAGTCAATTCTGCTGTGGAACTGCTGAGCCTAGAGGTTGTATCTTTATACAGTGCTGCTCTGTATTATAAAGACACACCCACAAATAACCCAGACTTTTAATTTATTGGAAAAAAATGGAGGTGGAGAGTGAGGAGGGGAGGGGAGGGAGAGAGTGATTTGTTTTCTGTATACGAAGGCTTTCATAAAGAGGCAAAGAAATATAAGTTGCCTTATGTTGTGGAGATATATATGGCTCCTTTATCTTGTGGGAGAAAAGGACCTGAGAAAATTCATGACTGCAAGCTGAAGCCAGAGAAATTTCCATTAGAAATGAAGAGCAGTTTCAATCAGGAGAATAACTATGCACTGGCTTCTTTAAAAGAACCAAACAAAAAACCCTACTCCACAGTAGTGGATTTTCCTTACAGAGACACCAACATTACAAATAAAAATATTTTTCTGTGGACACAGTCATTTATTTCTTCTACTCTAGGTGAAGCAAGTACAGTTACAATAAATAACTGTGCCTCCTGAGAGCTCAGCACTTTCAAACAACAAAAAGTGTTTCCTTTTCTGTTTCTACCTCTTTCTCTTCAAAACTGATACCTACATTTCCGAGGTAGTCTCAAGATGTACTCATTCAGGGGACAACGTCTCAATAGTCCCCTCCTCTAAAGAATGAAATTTTACCTCTCATTTCGCATTCAACCAACCCTTATCATCTCACCAGAACAAGTAGGCACTCATGACTCAGTGTTGCAGCCTGATGGCATTTTTAGTTTTATATCTGACAATAATGCCAAAGTTAATAGGACAAATTCAGAGTGCAGCCTCTTCCAAGGCTGTGTCTTCTTTAAAGCAAAAAGGCAAAAGTCTCACGATTACATTTCAAATAACATTAGTGATGCCAATGAAAATAAGACAAATTTCAAGAGAGATGTGTACTAAGGAGAAATTGAAGAAGTTATGAATGTAAACAGCATTGTTAAGATACTCAGCACACAAATAAAATACACAAATACTCACCAGTTTGTGATGGCAGTGGGAAAGTGCATCCAGGATTTCATCTACGACTCGGTCAGACAGGAAAGAAGCCACTGTCAGTTTTACTTCACTGTGTGAGGATTGAAAATGAGAGAGAAATTTTTAATTCACACAGGAGACTTCTGTCTTTACAAAATGTTCAACAGTGCAACTATTATCCAGTGCTGTCACTTTATTTGAAGCAAAACATTAGAGGGTGTCAGGATACATGACTGCAGGTTTCAGAAATAAACTCATGAATCACACTGTAAACACTAGAGCCTCTGTACCATATTTAACCTGCTGTAACATTCTTCTAAGAGTTGTAATCAAAACATCTGGGTAAGAAAGCTGAATGAGGTGCAACTGTGTAAGGAACACTACCACTGAAGTAAGAAAAACTTGAGCCTCAGATGAATGGATTTAGGATGGTCCTGCCTGTTTAACACCACCTCACCAAACAACTACAATTCACTCACTTCCTCAACTCTTCACCATGAGGGTGGTGAGACACTGGAACAGGTTGCCCAGGGAACTGGTGGAAGCCTCATCCCTGGAGGTTTTTAAGGCCAGGCTGGATGTGGCTCTCGGCAACCTGATCTAGTGTGAGGTGTCCCTGCCCATGGCAGGGAGGTTGGAACTAGATGATCCTTGAGGTCCCTTCCAACCCTAACAATTCTGTGATGATTCTATGATTCAAATATTTTCTCATGTTTGTCTGCCAGCTGAAGGACAGTTGTACAATGCTGATTCTACTGACTTTGCCATCACAATTTTGCTTCCTCTTTTTGCTCTAGGTGACCACTTTCTGTCTCAAGAACTTCACATCATCCATCCCCATTTACACAGAAGTAGGTGGAACAGCAACACACCCAGTACAACTGAACTACGATTTCACTAGCAATTTCCTGTCAAGGAAACATATAACCTTGAATTGCTCCCTTGGGGTCCTCTCTTTGGCCACAATACAAAAGGCTCAGGCTGTGAAGGACTTGCAGCTGACAAGTACATATGCCTGAGCTGTGGCCCAAAGCTCTGTCTCTCCTTCCTCTATCATTTCAAGCCCTACTCCTTCAACTTACACTTGCCAGCAAGTAATGAGATTTTGTTTTAAGGTATTTATCTGTGGACTGAGTTTCATTGGATAAAGAAAGCTACTTCTGTTTGGAGCTAGTACTGCTACACAAAGCCTGTAGGGAAGAGTAAGAAACACATTGGAAAAGCAATGCAGTTCATAGGGAGGTAGAACGGTGGCCAAGCCACAGTAGGAAAAGAACAAGAGTGAAGGACTTCCCTCAGCTACTTACGTATTAATTTAAAATAATAAAAGGTAGGAAGGGTGACACACTCACCCCACTGACAGTTGCAGCTTTCACAGGTGGAAGGGGCACTGTTATTGCCTGAAGGTTAAGGTTGGTTTGATATTACTGATGTGAACAAACTTCACACTCTGAACCATTTTAAATGCTCTGAAGGCATAGCTCTGAAGTCTTTAACACCCCTTCCAGACAATTCTGCTGCACTCAGCAAAACTAATTTTTAAGTCTTAAGGTTTTCTTCTTTTACAAAGATATTAGAATCACAATGCAAAATGACATGCTTTTCCATCAAGCAGAAAGGTTTCCTTAGCCAAATAATAGCAACTGCAAAGGTTTAAGTAGAGGTCAATCACATTCTGCTGCATAACATATATGTATATATTCTCTGGTCTACATTTAATCTGAAAATAAAAAAGGATGCAGTAAAAGATCAGGTAAAATCTTCTTTATTTTCCCTTTTTTTTTTTTTTTAATTAAACAAAGAGTTGTTTAGGAAAACTGTTTCTGCTCCAGGTTCCTGGTTTGAATATCCAAAACTCCATTTTGTAGGTATGTCTGTCTGCTGTGCACATCTCCCACAGAAACAAAAAGTTTTAAACTGATTGCTACAGCTACAGGATGAGATCAAACACACAGCAACAGACAGAGCACTGTTAACATTCAAAGCAAGTAAGTGCAATTTCCTTTTATAACAGTAACTCAGTGTTACCTGAGAACATAAATAGATTTGACAAAAAGTATCAGTCATGAAAACATTATTTGTGTACCATAAATCAAAACACTTTTACTAAGTAGAACAGAAGCCCATGTGTTAATGACCATGTTAACATCCCTGGAGATTCCAAATATTTGAATCTCCTGAGCTAAGCTGACCAGACCTGTAGGACAATTTCCTGTTCTTTGAATGCCTTAATACAGTTTCTTGTGAGTCACAAAAGCATTCAGGAATCATCTGTTACACAACCACGCATACATGCAACCTGAAACCCAAATTCTGTAACTGATTTTGTTAGATTAATCTTTTAAAGTACCTAATTTTATTGAGGATATCAATTCCAGATTGCTCCAGGAGGACATTTTTCACAAACGTGCGTGGGATGGAAATCTTCTCAGTGCTTGCCTCAATCAGGTCTTCACGGATTCGAGCTTTCTTCATCACATTTGGGCAAAGGTTTTCTGCTGCATCCACCATAGACTCAAGGAGTGTCTGCATCACAGCAAGCAAAAGGTTGCTATCAAGATTTTCATGAGGGGGAAGATCACAGCGTTGCTCTGGTTTTAGACTTGTGATATCTACATTTTTTCTTTCTAATTCCCAATATAAGCAACGTGAAAGACATTTTACAAAGCAAAGTCACAGAGGGACAACATACTTGTTTAGAAACCCACCCACAACTGCACTTCTTTGCCTTTTCAAATGCAGAACTTCTACACCTCTGTGTGTTTAACTGACAGGGCAGTAAGTTAGCTTCCCTTGTGCATCCACCACTTGATGCTCTGCTGCAGCTGCCTTGGCTCTGAACTGTGCCCTGAATCAGCAGTTTTCACCAATGCTCCAGACCTGACAGTTTGTAAGAGGAATTAGTATATGAAGAAGGGAGACTCATGAGAACTTGGCATGCTGTACGAGGCTGGAATATACTAGCCAAATACTAAGAAGTAGCTGCAAGCATGATTTGTGGTGTGCATGCAAACCTTTAATAGATGGATCTCATTAACATACACAAAGTCCACAGTGGACAAACCTTTAATAGAGGGATCTCATTAACGTCCATGGAAGTCCACAGTGAACTTCAGGTGCAGTAAATGATGATGATGATAAACGGTATATGCTACTTCTGCCCACTGCAAACACTAAAGCCATTTCTTTCATTACAACTGGACAAGTGTCCAGATAATACAGCACAAAGCTACATGAAACTAATAATGAAAAGATAATTGATATAAACATACTGAGAGGTTGAAAAAAATTTATAAAAAGCAGAGCACATTTGCATTTAGCAACAGGAGGTCTCAGATTTCATTATTTCTCTGTGGGAGACATGGAAACAACTATCCACAGACCTTAAGCTGCTCATCCACAACTCTTGTGACTTCTCCAGCCATGGATTCAAGTGTTTCTTGGATTGGATTGGAGAGTGAACCATTTGCTCCTGCCCAAGCAGCTCCACCGAGGTGATACAGATTTGGTAAGAGCTGTAAAACAGAAATACCATCTTTGGAAAGCAGGCTCATCACTACCTGTCTTCAAACCTGGACAAACAGGAGGAACTCTCCCTGCTTAATCTTTTTTTTTTTTTTTTAATTAGAATTATTTTTTCACTTTAAATACTACCTACAGCTGACCATCTGAGGAAAATACCCCTTTGTTACACAGAGTTACTTTAATTCCTCAGAAAGAGAAAAGCTGCAGGCACACACTGAACTGCTCTCAGTATTACCAGGATGTTGGGCAAGGTTTACCGTTTTGGAGTTCTTGGCATCCCTCATAAGTCGTTCTGCAGATTTGACATCTTCCTGTACAGCATCCACACCACAGTTTCTTAATGAGTTGAGATGATCTTGCACTTTTACACATATTCTGTCAATCATCTACTCGAACAAAATAAATGGAAAAGATAAAAATGTCAAAACGTTGGTCAAATATGAGCTGAATTCAGTCCAGGTAGCAAATCAATAGCAGCATGAACAGATTTTTAGTGACAATATAACAATCTGGAAATGTGTGATGAGAGCTTGGAGGTGTATAATGATACTAAAGAAAAGCATTATAAAGACACACCTAAACACTGGAAAAAATAAACCCTCACATTTGAAAGGAAATTATGCTTTAGAATATTTCCCTACAGTTACTTCTATGGTAACTAACCAGGAAGTTATTCATTTAAAGTGTTCCTCTGTTTTTCAATTCTTTTTTTTTTTTTGGAGCAAGTTTAATGCTTAAAATGTTGATGTATCTAATACCTGGCCCTAGAAGGTCCCTGAATTTATTAAGAAGGTCAGACAGTAAGAGAAAGCTCTGTCATTATCTATTCAACAAAAAACAGCAGAGGCTCCTCCTGTACAAGCAAAATACAATTGCACAGGCTTCTGGGATACTCTTTCAAAATGTAAATATTCCCAGTTTCAAGGGAATGACCAAAGCAGAAGTTTCCATCAGACCTTTCACAGTGGGATGAACAGAACTTCATCTGTATCTGCAACATAAGTCACTCAACATGCTGCAAATACAGGGCAGGTGGTATAGCTCTATCCTTCCAAGACAAAGCCATAAGAATGCCTGAACTGTAGTCAGTTTTGATTAAGATATATGGGGCAGGGAGATACAATAGTTAAGTCTTTATTAGCCCACATAGCATTCATTAAAATTAGCTATTTGACATTCTGAAGCAACATCTGAGAGCGTGTCAGCATCATATAAAGTCTCGAGTTCTAATATCTTATATCATTAGCAACGAGAACTGAAATAATTTCACAGCATGCTCCTTTTCTGCTCCACATGACTCTCCCTCTTCAAAGGCTTTTGGGTGGTTGTTTTTTTGCAGAAGTACAAAAAGCTAATTAATTATTAGACAGTGGAAAGTCTCATTGGGACATCTGGACTAAAAAAAACCCAACACTCTGGGAATAACAATGCAATTTCACCATACTAACACAAGATTTTTTTCCAGCTCTCTTTCAAAACCCATCCTTATTGTACACAATTTTATATAGAAATGAGTCATTTCTTTTTTCTACCTTCAAAAGAACAACAAATTACATTTACTGAAACCTGATGTGCGTGTGGTTGTTGGAGAAAAGCACAGCTAAACCCACCAAGCTACAAAAGTATCTAAATTTAACTCACATGGAGATTATTAACTTGGGGGAAAAAAAGGTGGCATTGGAACAGATAATTACTAAAATAAAGTGATGCTGTTCTTGCAGTTTTTAGTACCAGTACGTCTCCATGTACAATTTTCTCTGTCAAGAGGTGAGAGTATTAGTTCAGGTTCTAGTAATCAAAATGTATCCCATTAGCTGTAACACAGGTAGAAAAACGTGACTTTGAATTAAGAGATTTTTTAAAAATAAAATAAATGCAGACAACAGAGACATTTCATTGTCTTAGCTGATGAGCAAAACAGAGAGAGTTGATTCTGCCACTCCGCTCTACCGAGACCTCACCTATAGTACTGTGTCCAGCTCTGGAGCCCTCAACAGAAAATGGTCATGGACCTGCTTGAGAGGGTCCAGAGGGCCACAAAAACAACCAGAGGCATGGAGCGCCCCTGCTGTGAAGACAGATTGACAGATTGCTCAGCCTGGAGATGAGAAGGCTCCAGGGAAACCTTTCAGCACCTGAAGGGAGCCTACAGGATTGCTAGGGAGGGACTATTTACAAAGGCCTGTAGCACTAAAACAAGGGTTTTAAACTAGAGTAGGGTAGCCTTGGATTGAGCATAGGAAGAAGTTCTTTACTATGAGGGTGGTGGAACACTGGACAGGTTGCCCAGGGAGGTGGTGGGGGCCCCATCCCTGGAAACATTCAAGGTCAGGCTTGATGGGAAGCTGAGCAATCTGATCTAGTTGGGGATGTCCCTGCTTACTGCAGGGGGGTTGGACTAGATGACCTCTATTGCACCCTTACCACACAGTGCATTCTATGATTCCTCTCCTGTCTGCTAGAGTCTCCATTTTCATGGGAACAAAACTGGTGCAAACAAGTTTGAAGAGCAGAGAAGACTTCTACTTCATTTTGTTCCCTCATTTTAAGCAATGCTTCCTGTGACACCCACATTTCTGAAGAGTTTAAGGCAGATGATTATTTACTCTCTAAAGCTATTTTCTCTGGTGGCACCTAACAGCATGTTTATATGGTTGCTCAGTGCTAAGCAGAGAGACTGGAACTGACTCAGATGCCAGAACTGGCACAGCCTCATGATGGTGGTCACACCGATGAGAAGCCTGCTGAATGTCAGACTCCTGAGCACAAATTAACTAAATTCTTTTCTGATTCCAACAGCAGCTCTCTCAGAAATAGTTTTGGCCTTTCTCCACACAATATTACTATACATGACACATCCCTCTCACAAAAGCTTTTTTTTTTCCTTCCAAAAATCGTGTCATTGATACTTATTAATTCTTGGGAAACAAAGTATTACCTACAAGGCACATCTTGGTGTAAACTACTCTGGCAGAAAGAGAGAAGACTGTCCCAGGAAGGTTTTAGACACCTAGAAGTGCCAGTAAGAAACATGTCCTCACCTGCTGAGTGGTGCTGGTGACAATGCCTTGCTGCAGCCGATACGCTTGCTCCTGTAGGTACTTTCTGGTCTCATGATTACGAAGCAAGTAGTTTTCTATCTAAAAAACAAAGCCAGATTAGGAAACTGATTCAGCTCTCCACATTGCAGTTTGCTTTCTTTCTTGCTGCTGTATCAGAAATGGGAACTGACAGGGAAATCTGCCTAAGTATTTGTTTGTTATCTGCAAACCTTTTTCTGTGTGTCTCAGTGCTTAATAGTCACATTCCAATATTCATTCACTCACTGACCAGTGAAACACCACTAAACACTGGACTTTTGCCAGTGTGTGCTGAACTAGTCTTCTATTTTGAACAATTTAGTAAGTTATGCTGACAAGGAGTAGATCCAGGTTTGAGAAATGTTTAAAAGAGATTCTGAATATACATAAAGTGCTGTTGTAGAGAACATAATGACACAAGGTAATCAATACATTTATTTTAGGTCCATTTGGCCTGCTGCAAAGACATGGATTTAAACAGTAGTACAGTTTGTAGAGAAAATAAAATATCTAAAAGTGCCTAACTGATACAGGAGCCTGAGTTCAGAAGTTAACTAAGGCTGAACAGTACGTAAGTGCTTTTCAAAGATAAGTGGTTCCTACCCACAGATGCTGGTCACAGCCCACCACAACTGCCACCAGCAACAAATACCTGCACAGAGAGTAACCACCTAAGCTGACTCTAACAAACTTAGTCAAGTAAACAAAACCCTGCTAAGTAAACCGTTTCTGGTTCCTCAAAGGTGATGGCTCTGCTTTCAAAGGATGAGATGAGAAAAAGATGGATGGAGTGGTCAGCAGGTGGTGAAGCAGAGACTAATAGGGATGGTCACCTCTAAATCTGCATTAGTGGTAAGAACTGGAACAGTTTGACTATGCACCACAGTAATGCAAGGTTTATCCAGTTTGCCTACATTGTAAAGTGTGCTGCAAAGACACAGGAGCTCAGGAGGTTAGTTACTATGGCCATCTGGTGCTGGACCAGGATCAGGAGCACTCTAGTACTCAAGCTGTGGTATGCTGAAGCTTATAGACTGTTCTGGGATGTCAGTCAGTCAAGCTCAGGTCTCCCTGAAGCAGACAGGATAGCTCAGTCCACATAGGCAGGCATTCTTCCACACATGGAATCAACAGTATTCACAGCACCACTCCTGAGATTGTTACCTTTCTTTGGGGAATACTTTCTTGTGTGCTGTAAAGAAAGTCTAAACTACATATGTTAAAACAAACTCAGGGCCAAACAATTTTAGTAGCTTGGAAATGAATAAAAGGAAAAGCTCTTTGGACATCATGCGTAATTAGAGCGAAGAATTTAATTCCCCATGGCCAGAAGCTTCATGATACTGTTTTCAGAGATGCACCTATCCCTCTAGCTATGAACCTATCTACAATTATATTAAATGAGATGTAAGAGATGTCCATCCCCATGACTCTGATTTTTTTAAGCAGAATTTACATCATTTTCATGCATCAAAGAAAAAGCCACTAACTACCAGCACTTTTCCCTGTGAGAATCACTTTACTTCAAATTTCTTTACTACCAAGAATCACAGTCATTTGCTTTTTAATCACAGTTATCCATAAGAACTATTTATAAGGTATTTTTATGACCCTACCCTGGTTGAAGGAAGACTACTCATTAAAGAGATGTGAAATGTATGCTTTCTGATTGAGCAGGAGGCTCACTCAGAGCTTGCAGGATTTACTATATTAAAACTCAGCTGGGAGTTTTAACTCATGCAAGTGGAACAGCTACAGATACTGTCAACACCTCTTCATCCAAAAGAACATGTCGGTGCAGCTGGTTATTTAGAGCAACACAGTGTGTGAATTTTATATGTACAATATAAAACACAGGCAGTAAATGTTTTTATCCTACCCCAAATTAAAGAGCATCTTTTGTCTCTTACAGCACTGACTGCACTTTTTATGCCAAAATGGAAAACATCCACCAGTAATTTTACCCACAAGGAAACATGCACAAGCACATACGTAATGAACATGCTGCTTTCTAACTCCCCCTTTCACAGTCAGGCATACAGCAACACAAGGCCTAGCTTACACATTTTGAGTTACCACTTTTTAATACTGCACCATAGCATTCCATCAGCCTTCCCCCCAACCATTCTTCAGAACAAAAAGCCTTACACCCTCTTGCAGCACTTGGCTACCACACAAATCAAACAATCAAGAAACTAGTCTAGAAATCACAGCCACTGAAAATGATTAATTCCTTTATTTTTAGTGGGTTTATCTCTGCCTGTTGGTGGTATATGCAATACCTTTTGCAGTGCCTCTTCTGTTTTCTCAGGGTTTGTTTTAAGCGCTTGGGAAGCGTCATTCATCGGTATGGGCATGAATCTCAAAGTATAATTCCTAAAGAAAAACAAAAGAAATTATTTTTCAATAGTAAAAATTAACCTAATTACTCTATCTCTTGAGGAAGAATAAAGTAGAAGGGAGAAATAAGATGCATCTAGCTTATATGTGGAAGGCACTTAAGAATATGTTTTGCACATTTTTAAGTGGACTCACTGCAGACATGCATGCTCCTTTTAGCTGCTAATTCTTCTTTGCCACTAGACTCTGAGGTGGAGATTTTGAAAAGCAAAAAAAATGCAGTTAATGACCTTTGTGCTGAAGGTTGGATTACTTCTTCCTATACCATAACAGAACAGGGAGTGCCAGTGCCTGCTGGCAATGCTATTAGATCTGAGTTTAAATGGAAACATTCAGTAACAGACAGTGACTAAGAACCTGAAGTTTGAAAATTTACTATTTAATAACTTCTTGTGTTTACAACAATTTGAAGACACTTGCTGAATTTTTAATAAAAGCTGACAGAACAAGCATAGATCTCCATGTGTATTTATGCAAGCAATTGTTCCCTGCATTTCACTGATACGTTTGCCAAGTTTTTCTGCAGCTTTCTGCAATATGAGACTAAAGATAGGGTTTTGGTCTCAAAGACCAAAAGTGTATTTAAACTCTAAGAACACAAATTGGCTAGCACGACACACATATCTAAAATGCTACATGCAGCAGTATGTCCACACACCCCATCTGAAGAAGTGAAAGCAGAACTTCCTGCTCTTTAAAACCTGACAATTATTCTCCCTCTTTTCAATTAGCCTTAATTTCCTGCAAACACCTCTTCCTCCTCCTTCAGCTGTCTGCAAACACCCCACTAACCGTCTGTTCCCATTCTATTCAGAGCTTCATGTATATGGTTGGAACTGTCTGTCTCAGAGCACTTTGAGGCTGACCACTTCAACTGTGTCAGCTCCACTTCCCTCACTAAACGCACTAACTCCAACTGCAGACAACTCAGCTACTGTGAAACTCCAAGGTTCTTTCACCTCCCCTCCCATCAGTTGCTTTTAGCCACATGAAACACCACTCTCTGAGGGACAGCAGTCTTTTGAGCCATGAAACACACTGATTCCTCACTGAGGAAGACTGGATGAGGAACTTAGTGCCATGGTTTAGTTGATTAGGTGGTGTTGGGTGATAGGTTGGACTTGATGATCTCAAAGGTCTTTTCCAACCTGGTTAATTCTGTGATTCTGTGATTTAATGCACCATTGGAGTTGACCCAAAAGTGGTTTAGTCCCTGGATAAGCTTGGAGAGTTCTGTTCAGCTGTACTTCTATCTCCTATTTTTTTTTCCCGTTTCCTTAAAAAAAGCACTGGGGCATACAGACCACAAGGAGGACATCAGACATTCCAGATGGTGGTTCCAAAAACCAAAAACCAAGTACACAGAGGAAATAGTTTCAAGCTGTGCCAGAGAAGGTTCAGGCTGCATATTAGGAAATACTTCTTCACAGAGAGGGTTCTCAAACACCGGAATGGTCTGCCCCGTGCAGTGGTGGAGTCACCATCCCTGGAGGTGTTTAAGCAGTGTGTGGAGCTGGTGCTTAGGGACATGGTTTAGTGTTGACCTTTCAGTGCTGGGTTGAAGGTTGGACTGGATGACCTTTGAGGTCTCTTCCAACCAGATGTCTTCTGTGATTCTCTGAATGAAAGATCTCCAGCCTCCCTTTCACAGCTCCACAGACTATTCTCTCCTGTTACCTCTCTACCTGTCTCCCTCTGTCACATACAGTCAAAATCAGTCTGGAGATACAGAGCTTCCCCTCACAGGCTTGCAGGCTGACCCCCTTGGTTCAGTGAAACTACCCAACATTTTACATTCAATCTTAATGGAAGATTTCAATGTTTCTTCCCAATGGAAACATGGTAATGTAGAGTTGTCAGTGGTAGGTAGCTGCTTACATGAAGTCAGCAAGGTACTTGTGCTTCCATGCTGTCCAACTGCCTACTGCACCACAGCCAGAAAAGTAACTGTTTTTTTGTTTCTGTTGTTGTCTTGTCCTTCAAAAGAGCTGTGCAAACTCCACAGACCCTGTTACAGGTTCTCATTTAAAACTAACCAGTGAATGGCTGGCTGTCCACCAGCATGGTGAAAATTTTTAAATATCAAAGATATCAAATCTCAAAGACAGATAATAATTACACAACTTGCTGATTGCCTGAATACTACCTGGCAGGTGGGCTATTTGTTTAGTTGAAAAGAAACAAAGGTAGATTTCCCAGGATCACTGCTGCTGATTGACATTTAATACATCCCATTCACTGAAATCTGTAATTGCCAAGTCTCATTCTAGTAATTATATGCTGAATGCAATTTAGTCAAAGGCTTAGTGCACACTCCCTCAAACACATTGACATAAACACAGAGGAAGGGAAGAAAAATGAAAGGCAAGGAGATTTCATGGGCACACAGTCTCAGAGGTTGAGCTTTTGAAGACCACTACCCTAAGAAAGGCTCTGTACTTGGTGACCTTCCAGACAGACAGCACTGTATTAGAATGGTACTGTATTGTCATCTAAGAATTAACCAGCTCTTAGGGGCAAAAAAACCAAGAATTTAAAGCTTGCTTTTCAACTTTGATCATCAGAGCAGTATTTATCTTCACATTTCATTTTTCTCTGTTTCCTTTGAAGTCTAAAATATTCCCCCATTCTTCTTTTTATTAATACTCCACTTGTCTCTTGTAACAGACTACATTTCTCTGCCCACTCGATAATCCAGTAATTTCAGAATGCATAACACATTAACACCTCTATTTAAAAGATGCTAAATTTCCTTCTATTTAAAGGATGCTAAATTTCAGAGGTGCTCAGAGACTGTAATAGATGCCTCAAACCCCTCCTGTCTCTCCCTCTGCACACAGCATGTGTGACAGCAGTCCTACATTTCATCACAATTTTTGCCTTGTAGTAACTTCTGCTCCATTCATGACTCTCTGCTGCAGAGTGATGATTTTACTGCTTTTTTTAAAAAAAAAAAAGAAAGGAGTAAGTTCATCTGCTTTGCAGGCCTGGGCATGTAAATTTTGTATCACTGCTAAGGGAAGAATTAACTGCTAACAAATCCAAGCAATTCCTTACAATGTGAGTAATTTCTTCATTTATTCCATACAAAACAAAACCCCAACAACTTTTACAAAAGAATATGGAGCTGTACAGTTCTGTGTCAGAACAGGCTCTGGGCTACAAGCACACAGAATCACAGAATGTTAGGGGTTGGAAGGGACCTCCAGAGATCATTTGGTCCAACCTCCCTGCCAAAACAGGATCATCTAGGGCAGACCACACAGGAACACGTCCAGGTTGGCTTTGGAAGTATCCAGATAAGGAGACTCTGCACATGCTTATTTTCATATTAAAATTAGAGAGTTGCAATGGCCAGGCTGAACAGGATTCCCACTGTTCTTAAAAGCACTCCTGAACTGACACCTGTGGTGGGCTCTACGGAAGAACCTCTCCACATCTTACACCAGCTGGCTGGGACACCCTTGGGGTAACTCTGCCCACAGCCATGCTCCTGGAATTCTGTTGCAGGAACTATATCTCTACACAGCTGTAAACAAACGAAGAAAAGCTGGGAGGAGGGGAGGGGAAAAAAGAGTCTTCATCTTACTTCAGCCTGCTTTAAAGTCTGTTACAATGCCCCCCAGTTCTCCTCAGCTTCCTCCTCAGATCACAAAAGCCTAGGCTGCTTCTTTTTTATGGTTTAGTATATGACTTCTTTTCCTTCAGAACAAAATGAAAACAACACACACACTCCCAAGCATCTTTGGTATGTTTCATTCTGTTTCCTGCAAAATAATGGCAACTTCATGTATTTTTAGGAAACACATGGTAGAGATTACTCTCAATATGCCTTTGAGATGAACTGCTTAAAGACTAATTGTTTTCAGCCAGTCTGGACAGTCCACCTCCTGCAAGGTCAAAACTTTTTTGCTTGCGATATTATCAATGCTTAAAAAGTTAGAGGAGACATAAAATGACCTCAGCTTCCAAGATCAACAAATTGCTATATTACACAATTATCTGTAGCATTTCTTCTTTTTTTTTTCTCCCCCTAATGCTTAGATAATTTGCTTTTGCCTTAGGATTTTCCCCTCCTTTCTATTTACTTATCCATGTACTTGAACAGAAAAGTTGATGCTAACAAGAAAATGAGCGTATTTTCTTTTCTACCAGACATTTTCCATAAATGTAACATACTATTGCTCTCTGAAAGAGAAATGTCTGCAAGATGACAAATAACCTTTTCAAATTATTATTCACTACTATCAGTGGAATCACTCCGAGACAATTTGTTTAATTATATGCAATTTATATAATTTCCCTCATCGGTGCAACTGAATTTATTTTGAATCCAAGCATATAAACTGCAACAGTTTCAAGAAAGAATAAACTTTATAAGCTCTAGCCTCATGACTCCTACAAAGGTTAAGATGCTCCCCTAAGTAGTTATACAGTTTTAAGCAAAACATCTTGTCTAGAAACTGGCAATTGTACGTTACCTTCACCTTCCACAGAGCTCCTTTTGTTTCTGTCTGAAGGACTTAATGACAAGAAACAACTGCAACTGCTGCTTAATTTGAATCAGTAATTTTTCCCTCTTAAGAAATGTAACAATAACATAGAACAAAGTGTGATGGAGATGCAGAGAGATGAAAGTCATTTAGCATCTAACGCTGGTAATGGCAACTGTGAGTAAGCTCAGGGAAGCAAAATGACCCAGAACACAGTAATTACAATGAACAACTGCAGTTTCTGAGATCATCATTATTAGTTTCAACTTGCTGGGGGAAAAAAATAGTCAGACCACCAAGACATGCTTCAGTAATTTTCTGTTATTATATACAGCTTCATTCACTGACTAGAATAGAATTTCTCCACACTATCGACACAAGAGAATGAAGAAAAGGGAAAATGTTCTCAAATTCAGAATCTTAATGCTAACAGCAGAACTCAATGGCCTTAATGCTGATGGCAGAGTATGGATGAAAGAGCCATAAAGCCTTTTCCCATCCTTTTGAAGGATGTGAAGTCATAAATTTTCTTTAAGCACCCTGATGTTTAGAATTGAGAGCACTCAGCATCTTCAGATCATACAGACTGTGGTGAGAACTGCAGCTGCTCAGATCATTCAGGATCTAAGCCTCCGGGCTCTTCATCAGTCATTCAGTTGCTTGAGAACTTACTTTTCCAGTGCCACAGCTATATCCTGGAAGCCCTGTGCAGTGATGTTATTCTTGTCCCATATAACAGTTCTGGGAGGTGAGGGGGAGAGGAAAGAAAGAAAGTTAAACAAGAACCACTGAATAAACCTGTATTGAAACTTTGCAGATTGAAATAACACAGCATTGTAAGCTGAAAATTGTATAAGGGAAGGTAACACTTTAAATACATGTGTTTAGTTACAAGCTAAAAACACTGAAATGACAGGACAAAGATAGTACAACTTTCATTTCCCCTTAAAGGGGACTCTGTATTTCCCACCATTAACACAGAAACATAGTATTTCTAAAATACAATTAATAGAAAGTTTTGGCGATAAAATTCCAGCTTTTTTTCCAGCAATGGCATCAAAAATAAAGCTCAAATGTTTGCAAGTTCACACTGAAAACCAGGAAAACTGCAGTAGGAGATCAATCTTTGTCCTACACAGGATATATGGTTACAGTTACTGGAAAAGGTATTAAAAAGGAATCATGCTGACTGGTGGTCAAAACTTTCAGTCTATCATATATTCAATACTGTACTAGCTCATCACATGTTCCTGTGATCCCATATGCAACCTAACTGCCTGCCAATACAAGCCATTAGGCTAGGTGCATAAATTGTAGCTCTTTTGAATACACAATAGTGATAGGAGTGTTCCAGCCTTCCCCTTCCTCCCCCAGTTCAGACTACTCAAGCAGACTGCCTGGCAATTTGTGAACACACGTTCAAAAAAATCTCATTAGTAGTCAGAAGAGACAGTCAAGCAGATAAATCTTGCTTGTGGAAGAGCTCTAGTTGTAGCTGCTCTTAAAGAAAAAAAAAAAGGACCACAAAACCAAGGATTTCTAGTGTTCAAAAAAAAAAAAAAGAAAAGAAAAGAAGATAGATGGCAGGATTTCACAGGTGTTGACAGCATTCTCCTTTGCAGAATTATCCTTTTAGTTTTTAGATGGAATGATGGAGATAAGAAAGAAAGGAAGAGAGATTCTACACCCACTCTGCAAAGATCAGATGTACCTGGGGTCAAATCTTAGATATTTTGGTCATCAGAAAGTGTGTTTATATTTCTACCTGGATGAGATTCTGTAACATTTTAAGCACAGCCAGTTACTGTTGCATTATTCAGTTTGTAATCACATCACAGACTGTGGTGACATTCTATCAACTGTGACATTCAGTGCAGTATGAAATATTTCAGTTTGCCATCCTGGAAGCTGTTAAGGCTTTATTTCTTCAGGTACTGTGGTCATTTCAGGTCAATTCATTCAATAAACCTAAGCCACCACCCCAGTGTTTTCTTGACATTTTCAATATGCATTTTGGGCACAGCAACACTAACACCAGGATCCCTGCTGCTGAACAAAATAGCCAGGACTGTTCTGGGGTTATTTCTTATCCTCCAGGGAACAAACACTTGGACACCAGGCACAATATGGTCTCTTCACACAGACAATACGCTGAGGAAGTTTCATATGCACAGTCTGACAAGAAGAGGAGTGAGGATTAGCTCTCCTGATGGTGACATATTAAAGAGCCCCATCCAGATTCAAGCTGAACTTACTGTTTGCTAATCACATGCTGGATAGGAAAAAAGTGATACTCTCAAGACATCAGTGCCAGACATGCGCTAAAAAGCAGTGAAGTTGTCAGGCAGCTGAAGTTGCAGAGTAGAGAAGCCAAAGTCCATCAGCACTGTAGGCAGGGGAGAGAGGAAGGAGGGATGGTCCATACTGCTACCCATTCTGAATTCCACATGCTCTTAGATCTGCCACAAACTGATACTCCAGAAGACAAAGAAAAGTTTACTTTAGTTTCCCACCCAAGTATCAGAATTTTCTCTGCTCGGAAGGTCTCCAGTAGAAAAGAGAGCAAAACAAAATACAGTGGCAAAGCACTGAACAGGATTCCCAGAGACATTGGAGAATGCCTGTACTTAGATATCTTCAAAACCTGCCCAGACAAGGCTCCAAACAACCTCATCATAATTTGGCCATGCTTTGGGGGAGGACATTGGATTAGATGACATCCAGAGCTCTGTAACAAGATTATTTTTCTTCTGCGATTCTAGGAAATTTAGGATTATTTTGTTCCCACAAGAGGTCTTTCTGCTTAAATTCAGAAAATGTATTTTTCTCTAGTTTCAGCTAAAGAAATGGTTTTGAAAAGGCAATTTGCTTATTTTCTTTGTTTGTTGTTTGGTTTTGTTTTGTTTTAAAGAAAAAAAAGGATGAGAATCTTTCCAAATGGAAGCACAATAAAGTGGCTGAACCTAGAAGGGTTCTGAAGAGCAACAGCTTGAGAATAAGTCAACAACTTCAGTATTATTAACCCATTCTATCCTTTACTGCAAATATCTTTCCCTTACCTGAGCTTGGTGTTTATCTGTAGAGCTTTTGCCAGCATCTTTGCTCCCATATCTCCCATGGCATTTCCACTGATATCTACTTTTGTAAGAGAAGTATTGCTGCCCAAGGCATTAATAATGATGGTGACCTCAGTCTTCAGCTTGGAATCTGCGAGGGACAATGACTGCAGAGGCTGTGGAGCATAGAAAAGGCATTGATAAACAGCAACCAATAATGCACTCAATTCCTCAAATATCAAAATAAGTTACTAGTTCCCCAAGTTCATGGAAACAGCAGTAGGTATCAAAGAGTTATTTCTGTGTTTGCCACAGATTCTACAACGTGATAAACTGGCAACCGCTTACAGCACCGGTGTCTAACATGCACACACACAGATTGAGTTGCAAAACCATGAAAAGAAAAACATTTAAGGGACACTGCCTCCAATGTCCTCTGTCCCATTAAGTACAGAATACACCTGGAAACTGAGAAGAGGCAAGACAGCAATGACCAGCTTTTGAAGACAACCTCTAGTGTCCTGTGAGTCTGTAAGAAATAAAAATATCTAGAATTCCCCTCTTCTCCATGACACTGAGAGCTTTATCCAAGGGCAGATTAGGATCCAAGACATGGTTAAAACATACTGATTCCTTGAAACTATTTTCATATTATTATTTCAACTGCAGCAGTGATTTTGCTTATCTGTTCTTCAACTAAGGACATGGACATTTGGGAGGAAAGAGTCAGAAAAAACGGCAGCAGGTCTGAAATTAAAACCAGCAAGAGTATCTATTAAAATAAGTAAGTCAATGGATTTTATTCACAGTGGTGTTCTGACACCTGTGATTGCATATCTTTATGTAACTTTTTTTTTTTTAAATATAGTTTGCGTTAAGCTGAAACTACTTTTTAAAATGCCTATATTCCCTCCATTCTCAGTGCCTCAGCAGTAGGAGCTCGAGAATTACAATCTATCCATAGCCATGCCTCACAGAGGTATTACAGCTGCTAAAATTCTAATCTGTCTTTGCTGATGTAGGAGAACTCCACAAAACCTTTCCCTGGCTCAAGTGTGAGTTCATACAGAGGGGTGCATTGTCATTATACACCCACTTGGGCACGTATTGGAGGATTAATTTTAGTAGCCTAAAAACCTCCAAACTGTCAGTATGGGAAAATCAACATCTCATAAGGATGAACCATGGCATATCCATTAGATGTCTAAAGGTTAAGTTAATACAAATAAACCAAGTGAACCATGCACTCCTTTCAGGCTCCAAGATGCTCGTGTGGCACCTGCTATACATGGGGACTCTTGCCTCCAGACACCACTGGATTACAGCGATAACCAAACGCTTGCTACAATATGAAATGCACTTACAAATGAGAAAATGCATAAAAATTTGGAGGCACAGCAGGTTTATAATTAAAAAGTCTAACAGTAACACAAGTCACACGCTGGTTTTATTTTAAATTGAAGTTATCAAATTACTATGTTAATGCCCTTAATCTGTCTGTGTTTCCCGGTTTTATTACGTTATGTACCCTGAAGAATATTAGCATCGTATTAGAATGGCATTTAGAGCTTTTGGCAGAAGTTTGAAAAGACCTCCTGTGACAGATTCACAGAACAGCAGCATCACAATGCACTTGGACAGAAATTGCCAATAAGCTTCTGAAAGCGAGGTTTCTTCTGTTTCTCATGTGTCACTTTAGACAGTGTCATTCAAGTAACTTAGATGGAAGTGCTCCCTCCCACATAGCAATTTTCCCAATCTCAAGTATCCTCTAGGAAATGATTTCTCACCTCTTGCATTCTCATTCTCTGACAAAGCAATATATGATTCAAAACACTTCTGCACTGTGTTCTGCAAAGGACTGACACCTACATGCCACTACTACCACATATGAAATTGGCATATAGCAATAGTAAAGCACCTGCTATATTAGCAGTGTCTTTGAAGTGGCTGAACTGCTAGTCTCTGTGCACAGCTATCCTTGTAATGTACTCAATGAGGAAGAGCCAAAAATCTCTGGATTCCTTCGGTGCCCTGAATGCAATCAGAATGTATTTGTCAGATTAAGCATACAAGATGCTAAGTAGCTATTCCATTACCTATTGCATTAAACAGAACAACCAAACAAAACCAACCACCAAAAGTGAAGCTCCCACAAACAGGGACAACACTCTACATAGCCTGCAGGCATTTATTTCCTTTAACTACTTAATACTTTTAGCTGGATATTGAGAAAACTGAAGTCTGACAAGTGTCCCTTCAGTGTCCCTGCTGCAGAAAACAGACGCTTGGGCAACACAGTGAAGATGTCTTAACACAATCTTATTAAGGGAGAGGAATTCTTAAAAAAAAATAATTAGAAATTGAATGACTTTATACAATCATATCAGGAGTCATGCTCCTGCTGGAAAATGTTTAAGAATTAAATCAAGCTGAGATTGTTCTCCCATGACCAAAAATGCTGTAAAACCCCTCAAAAGCCCAACTCTCCAACAAACACTGAACTGAGAACTAAAAGATGTTCAGCACTGCAGTTATTCTCTGGACCTAGGCAGGACTGACTACCACTGTAAGTAATGGTACACACTACCTGCAGTGTAACATTTATTTTTGAAAGAAGAAATGAAATGGCACAGTAAGCCTACACCTTCAGACACTTCCTACAATACTAATAAGAATACAGTATTATAGCCTGGACAGTACAGTATCTGCTTGAAAAGAGAAAAAAAAAAACAAAAAAACAAACTCTAAATATTACCTTCTTGTGCCAATTAAACAGCTGGGAATTTTTTGCTGTATAGGTTACCACTACTACTTTTAAATTGCACAGAATTATGTTTGTATCTAGCTGTACTTTTACAGTCCTAAAATCAAGCTATTGATTATTTAAATCATTTTACTCATGACTCATTTTAGCACAGCACCAGATCTATTTAAAGTGTGTGTAAACATGTGAAGAAGCATTTGGCAGGTGACTAATTTAGATTGAAGCCTTTTGCTTCAGCTTTCCACGCAGATAATGTAAGGTCCCCAAACTGTACCAGCCTGCAGGCAAAACTGACCAAGTTGTATGCTCTGGGCAATATCATACCCTGGTCTCTCCAATCATACCTTTACTTTTTAACTTCCTGTAGCAGTAAATGCATAGTAGAGGCAGAACAAGGACCACTTCATTTAGAATTCAAAACCAAATCAAAATAACTAAAAGCTTAAAATAGTTTTCTACCATTTTTACTATACTAAAGCAGAGCAAGGACCACCCAGCTATCTGCAATACATGTTTTTCCCATGGTGCTCCAGAATCTATACCCTCAACTCTTTAGCTGCTATAGGAAATGCTTCAGATTGATTTTTAGCACCTGATGAAACAGAAACAAATGTGGCAGTTTTAGGCTGATGCCTAGGAAATTTTCCACAGACCTTGAGTAGAAAGTGATAGAATGTAAATAAATTACCACTGGATGTAAAGGGAAAATAATGATAAGGTCTAAATAATCCCATTGGTCTGATAATTAACATAAAGTTAATTGTATAAACTAACTTCCTCTCTTTCTTGGCTCTTTGCTCTAGCAGATACTAGCTGGTGCTTCTGCTCTGCTGGCTTTTCTTTGTTGTGGCTAAGTGCTAAGAAGCCACTGTGCTTTTTCTCTTCTTTCTTTTCCCCTTGTCTGGGGTGGGGGAGAGCTGGAAGCTATTGGTAGCCCCCTAGTTTTGTCCAGGGGGGTTCTTGTGTTTATAAATTGTAAAAACATGTAAATATTGCATATTTTGTATATATTAATTGCATTTCATATTTCTAGATTTTAGTTTTGCTTGTAAATATAGCTTCATTTGCTTCCAACTGAGCTAAGTCTGGCAATTTTATTTTTGGGAAGGTAATTCTCTCAAATTAGTTGGGGGTAGTTTCAACCTACCACAATGCACAACATGAGTGTTACACAGTTATTTTAAATAACTAAATAAAATACCTTTTGGTGGATTATTTCATTGTAACATTCTTAAAAAAAAAATGAGATTGCAGAGTGTTCTGTAGGTTAGCTCAGGAAAGACAGAATTCCAGAGCACTGCTGACCACTGGACTGTGGCAAAGGCAGAAAGTGGAACAATGGCTGTCATTACATATGGACTGAAAAGGAGCATGAGAAGCTGGAGCTGATGGTGCAAGGGAGGGTGCTGTGAGAAAGATACATCCTGAATTTAGCAGCTATAGTCTTCCTATTCTGGAAGGTTCAAAAACAGAAGCCAGGAAAGGTAAACAGAAAGCAATAACACTTAATAGAGACTATAAAATGGAAGTTGGAATTTTTACACTTGCAAATAGGTACTATGAACAGGATAGTCATAAATATGGAAAAAAAAAACCAAACACCAGAGCAGAATATTTGAGAAGATGGTTCGGATACTAAAAGGAACAGAGCGTGTGTGGCGAAGAGGTAGTTTCTCCCTGAGTAGGGAGAAATGTTCACCTGCGTCAGAGTAAAGGGATGAAAGAAACTGAGAAAAAAAACCTAAATTACATTTGCTTCTGATGAATCTGGTTTGACATGAGTGAGATACAGGGCAGGACAGAGACAAATATCCAAAGAGAAGCAGCAGGTACTGTCTGATGAAATGCCACCCATCAGAAGGCTTTCAACAGGAAAAGGAGAGAAGGGGAAGACAGCCCTGCACCATTTCCTTTATAGACAGAATAGAAGGAGGTGGGCACACTGCAACATGAAAAGGCTAGTTTGGTATAAGAAGAAATACAGAGATCTGCCAATAGTTAGCATGATGCTCTGTGTGACTTGTGCTACTTTGTGTGACTTACTGCTTTCATGACAGGCACTAACTCAATGAGAACCAGCTCAGAGACCCCTATGCAGCACTTCACTGTGTTAACACTGACAGCCCGTGTTTCAAGGAATAAGGTGAGGAGGCTGGCAAAGAATCAAGAAAAAAAAAGTATCACTAATTCAAATTAAGAAGACACAGAGAGAAGAGAGGACTAGTTTAACAAATGACTTCAAATGCAAGTAAGCAATAAGAAAAGATGAACACAAAATAAGGGTCTAACGACTTTTTGTGGAAGGAGACATCAGATACTCTGGTGAAAACCACTGCAGTGAATTTCAAGGTGTGTACACAGATGGGAGGAGAAAAGCAAGCAGCTGGTGCGGAGACCATCAACTTGGAGGTGACACAATAAAGACAACAGGAATAGCAAGTGCTTAGACAACTGAGATCTACAGGCAGTTATTTCTGGAAAATGAGGAAAGTTACTTGTATGGGGAATGAAGGAGAAAGAAAGGACTAAGAATAGATGAATAAAGATTGGCAAGCATATGAATAAGAGTGCATCTAAATAAGATTCCCTTACGGCCAACTAGGATGTCAAGTAAGGCAAGAACACAAACACAACCACAAAAGTCTTTTAGAATCAGGAGAGAGGGTGGAGATG
The DNA here is from genome assembly GCF_027791375.1 of Indicator indicator. NCBI lineage: Eukaryota > Metazoa > Chordata > Aves > Piciformes > Indicatoridae > Indicator > Indicator indicator. Next base: position 33,610,229 of record NC_072015.1, on the reverse strand, counting down.
AAGAAAGTGGGCAAGGATCCCAGCAAGGCACTCTGAAAGAGTTTTATGCAATTGCTCCAGTGGTTAATGCACTAGAAGAAGTAAAAAACAGCACAATGAACAGTTTATTTGCGTCTTTTGAAGGAGAAAGGGGTTCTGGGAGATTGCTGAAGTAATTTTGCATTTTATCAAGCAAAAAAACCATGCTAATACACAAGAACAGCTATCATGAAATAGTGCATTTGATTAATGTAAAAAAAAAAGAAAAAGAAAAATTTTGTTATTGAAGGAGTATCATCACCCAGAGAACAACACTGCTGTTGCAATCTCCTATCAGGACACAAAAGTTTTGAAAATTTGCACCTACAGGGCTGTATAATTTGCATCTAAAGCAATTAGGTTAAGCACATCCAACTACTTAGAATGAATATTTTCCAACAAGCACAGATACCAAGACTATCCTAGGTAACATTTACCTACACCCTTCAGATAATTTAGATTAATGTTTGAAAAAATAAACCCCCAAATATGGATGAGTCTGTGGGAGGTTCATGATCATATCTTAGGCATCAAATTAACACTGTGAAGAAAATTACCAGAAATAGGATGTGAAGGAACAAATACACATGATGATAGTAGGCAGAAAGATACTCACTGAATCCTCGTCTTGAATCATCTGAACTAAATTATCAAGTACTGGAGTGAGATTTCTGAGGGAAGAAAAGTTAGGAAGATGATGAAATCAGCAGCATCTCCTCATTCATTCTCTTGTTATTTAAAAGAAAGAAAAGCCTTACTTGGATTTCATGTTGTTAAAGTTTTTGCCTAACGCCAAGTGTCTTATCGATCGGTTTTTACTAAGCCAGACTACAAGGGTTGAGAGGTCAGATTCTAGGCCTGTAAAGAATCAGATTAGATTAAGAATTAAAATACATTTTCACAAAAGACCCAGAAAGGGTTCAATTAATAATGCTATATTCATTTAAATAATTGTATCAGTGTACTGATTTCTAAGATCTCTATAGAAATTTCCATTCTTCTGTTTTTAATCTTTTTTTTACTTTGCCTCTGCTCTTCTATGACAACAGACGCTGTCTCTAAAGCAAGCCCTTTAAATCTCCAACCTAATCAGCCATTGGAGGCACCACTCAGAAACACAGAGGAGAAACACAGTCCCTTATCCATAGTCCCATCACCCAAAGGTCGTTCCTCGCATTGTCAGGCAGAGTTTAAAGTTCCTTTGAGAATTCTGAAACCACGTTAATTGCTGCTTAGTCTTAGCAGAACTGTGCACCAACGTCTCAAAGTCTTAAAGTGCAAAAAAAGGCTAACATAACAGGCTATGAATAAAATGACCTGAAAAACAAGCCATATTTTATTCTAGTCCTGAGTACAAATAATAACTGACTGTAGTATTGTATTCCCAAACTAGTGGTGTATTTGAAGTCATTAGGTTACAATGACTTAGGACTCAGATCTGCAGGATACTTTAGATGTCAAATACCTCTATTTATTTATAGCCATCAATCTGTTCACATAATTGGCATGAGTCAGTAGCTCCCAAAGCTTTCCACTTGCCAATCCATCCCACTTTGTTGGGCATACAACTGTACTAGGAATCTCTCTCTGAATTACTTCCACATTTGGCTGTTAGAGAGGCAGACTCAGCAGTGAATTCTTCCATTTACAATTTGGGTTTGCAAGATGAGAACCCAGCTGGTATTCCCAGCTATGAAGCACTGCCTCCAAAGCAGGAACAGTCCAGGACTTTTCCAAAGACTAAGAATTCACTGCCGTGAAGCTGGTTGCCTGTTTGCTCCAAATTTCCCTCTCTTGCTTCTTTAGTATCAAGACCTCGCCCTCATTCTGTATCTGGCCTTTCCCTGTCTTCTTGCACCACATTTCTCATTTAGCTTCTCATCCTGTTGTACTTAAACCCACTTGCCTCTACATCTAATAAGATGCTGCCATCAATTTATTCTGCTGTGTTGCATTTATCTCAAACAGTATAAATTTCTGAGGGTACACTTGGTCCATAAACCTTTCTTATCAACTTAATAGCAGTAAGAGTTCTTGATCTGAGACATCTGCGTAATCAATATGGTCAGTGATCATGAAGCAAGAATGAACATCTTTGATTACACTGTGAGCTGAAATAAAATGCCTTTCTCAGATTCTGGACTTGCATGTCTCTCTGATTCCTGTTCTGGGTACTTACCATTGTCTGAGATATCTAGGCTGGTGATATTGTGTATTTCTGCTATGCAGCCTTCCAAGACTTGCGCACCTCCCGATCTTAACTAGAGACAAAACATGATCCATTTTTGCAAACTAGTTATGATTTCAAGATCACACAGAAAACAGTGGTAGGAGCTTTGGGTATACAGAAGGCACTACCAGCAGCAAAATCAGCAGCAACAGAAGTAGCTACAGACATCAACATGACAGCCTATGCACACATTCCTACTGCTGCCATCCTTCATTCTCACTCCTTATGTATCAATGAAAAAATGGGAGACGCTTTCTCTTGAAACTACTGCTCAGCAGTTAAATCAGGGAAGGATTTAAATGGTGCAGACACAACAAATTATTTAGCAATTGTGTCAGGCAATGACTGCAGGACTTCGGTACAGGACATTTACAGCAGCCAGTGAGAAACAAGAAATAAACTAAGCCTAGCCTATAAGCATGCAACACCCTTGAATTCCACTTCAGTGAGCATCCTCCTTTCAGCTCTTAGCACAACGCTAAGGTGCCTAAGCCAAAGATGAGTAGCAAATTAACAAAACCAACTTCTCTCACTGACAAGAAAAATTTAAATCTAGTGGCCAAATGGCCATGAGAGACCATCAACAAGAGAAATCAGGAACATACTTTATTCTTTATTTTAAAAATAGGCATAAAAGATAAAACCAGCAAAAATAACAAAAACATCTAAACGAAAATTATCAATTATGACATTGTCACATTAAGATAAATGTCTGTATTTAATGGGAAAAAAATGAAACAGCCTAGAGGAAAACATCAACATTAAGAATTAAAGTTATCAAGATGTAGGAACTTACTTATTTAATGCTACTGATCCAAACAATGCAACTTTTAAAAAATTATTATTTATTTTGAATAAGCAAAAAAAGTTTGCTTATTTCTTGCAGCTATGCAAACTATATGAAGTGCATTTCACTTTAGGAAGATCTCCCAGAAAGACTTAAGGAAAAGAGGGGAAAAGGTCTACAAAAACTGAATTTTTGTGTTTTCTGGTTTTGTTTTCCTTGTTTCAAACACCAAATAGCCTTTACACCACCTGTGCATAAAAATGAGTAGCATTTTACTTAGTTGACTTACTTAGGCACATATCCTGAATCAACTTGCTGCTATTTCTGTGAATAGCCTCTTTTATCTTATCCTATAACTACGGAAGCCCAAATGTCTTCAGAAGTATTTTTTCAATAAAAGACTTGATTTGGCACTTTTTAGAAAGTTTGACATATGCCATGGGTTGACAAGCGGGTCAACAAGTTGGCCTGAGCATTTAAAGAGCAGTGGTGGTCAAAGACCACATGTGGTGATGTAACACAGAATGTAAGGAACCTTTCCTCCTTTGCATAAAACAGTCTACCTGTCTTCACTCTACCCTCTCAAGAAGTGGTCAGATTAAAATCTGTATTTGGGCAAAAAAATGGTGCAATTTAACTCAACTGAAATTTTGTTAGAGCATTTGTAGTTTTTGCTGTATGCATGCCAGTAAGATTCAGTTTTGCTCTGTGCTGCACACTCAGCATGGCCCACCACAGGACAACCATTTTACAGAGTGTGGTATCTATTATTGTAGAATCTATGGAACCAGCACACGCAGTCTTGGAAGGGTTGTTGGTTTTCTGTCTCTCCTATGAAGAGAAACCGAGAGACCTGGGGTTGTTTAGTCTTGAGAGGAGGTTGAGAGGGGATTTTATTAATGTCCATAAATATCTGAGGGGTGGGTGCCAAGATGAAGGTGATGGTCTCTTTTCGGTGGTGCCCAATAATAAGACAAGGAACAATGGGTACAAACTAGAACATGTGAGGTTCCACTTCAACATGAGGAGACACTTCTTTACAGTGAGGGTGACAGAGCACTGGAACAGGCTGCTCAGAGAGGCTGTGGGATCTCCTTCCCTGGAGATACTCAAAACACACCTGGATGCATTCCTGTGCAGCCTGCCCTAGGTGATCCTGCTTTGGCAGGGGGGGTTGGACCTAGATGATCTCTAGAGGTCCCTTCCAACCCATAACACTCTGTGATTCTGTGATTATACTCACAACAGAATCCAAATGCTTATGCTATGTATATTTTGAGGGTTGAAGTGGACAATTTTTCAGGAGCAGCTTTCAACCTTGTACTGATAATTGTAACTCAAATTCTTAAATACACAAAGATTTCATGTGCACAAATTGTGATATCTATTTAATCTGAAAGTGATGAAAACGTCTTGACTTTTAGGATCAAAATGCATTGCAACTATATTAAAATAATATTTAATACTTTTAAAAGCAGAGATTAATTGAAGGGCTATTTGTCAACATGGACAGTGATAATGAAAAAAAAACAAAACATCTGCAGTGTCTCCTACATGACATACTTCTGAGAGATACAAAATAGAAGCTCTTTTTCGGAAAATGAGGAACAACCCTCAAGTGTGTTCAATGAGATACCAATATGGGAAGGATAAACAAAGCTGCTTACTGCTTTAATAATTAAGGTAAACCATGGAGGATACTTACACAGTGACCAAGCTAAGGGAAGCAGAAGGGAAAAGAGTGAAATACATCAGCACTGAGCAGGTAGAAATAAAAAAAAGTAGTTTTCATAGTAAAAATCATCATCATAATAAAAAACAACTGAACAATATAAAATGATTAAGCTTAGGTTTAATATACCAGAAATTATGGGTGCAAATGAAAAGTGGTGGGAGAGGGAAGGAACAGAGAGATTTATCCTTCCAGAATTGAGCACAGCTTGCCTGATGCAGGAAAATGAGGGTCAAAGCTGAGGCATCAGCTTTCTAAGCCTTCTAACAAGCATGTGCTTGTAGGAACTGGTTGTAGGGCAGGTTGCTGGCTCCAAGCTTCCCATAGCTCTGTTTCTGGGTACAGATTAGCCTGCCCAGCTCAGAGGGCCAGGGAGAGGTGGAGCAAGACCTTAAAGTGCTAGCTCCAGTTAGAGTACTCCCAGATCCTGACACTTAAGTCCCTTCATGGTGGAAGCGTAACTACTTTCCAAAGCACATGAGAAGGGATAAAGCTCAGTGATGTGAAAAAATGTTAAGGGAAGGATCTAAGGAAGTGCTGTCAGTGTGGAGAAACCAGCTATGGGAATGCAACCCTGAGTTGGGCACAATTCCCCCCTTCCTTTCTGTCATTAGAGTCAGCCATGACCATATGTGCTTTGGTGTCCAATAAAGCTAATCACCCCTCAAAGGGCTGCTCCATATCCCATTCCAAGGGTTAGTTAATGAAAGGGCAATGTTTTCCCTCCTGTCAGTCCTTGATGATTTACATGCTAATTTTAACTCTCATTACTTATGTTTGTGTTTTATTGATTTATTCATTTAAGGTCATGATTACAGGACTTTATTTTTGTTACTTCAATCACTCCTCCTTTTTTCCTCCCCCTCTCTCAAAGAGAAATTATCATCTGTCTGATCTCTCTACTCAGAAGTCCGAAACATGTGTACTTGACTTGAAAGCTTTTTTATTTGGAATTTGCATGTAGTGCTCTTCAAAGTAATACCATTTTTTATGAGTATAAAATATCAAAACCAAACTCTGAAATGCATTCACAATGATATTCTTTTTCTTCGTAAGGAAATTTGTGCACATTCCAAAAGCAATCAATCACAAACCTAAGGCAAGGATTACTGCACTTCAACACGTTCATCAAATTTCATGTTTTCTACTTACATTGCATTTGAAAGTAATTTCTAGAACAGTTAATAGTCAGATGATGGAAAGGTCTGCTTAACAAGTGAGTGGGGTTTTTGAGCTTATAAAGGAAGTTAGAGAAGGCCTGAGCCAAACCAAGCTGGTTCATGTCATTTTTTGCAAGAGTCCACTAAGTGGTTCTCTATGTAACTTTGCCTCACTGGCTCCACCAGGGTCATAGCTGACCTTCTGTCACAAGCTGCAGCCACACAGCTACCATCCTGCAAGAATATGGCCAATCCTGAGTGCACAAAGTGCACAGGAAAACATAGAGAAGCAAGAGGAAACAAGATAAAGCAAATCAAGGTGTCACAAATGTTTTTATTTATTCTTGAGGTATTTAAAACCACTTGCCTCTTATGTTAATGACATGCTTCAATCAAATTTTAGCAAAGTTCTCTATTGGTCTGAACTAATTGATTAAGAAAGTAGAATTTCTCTTAAGGTTAAAAAGCAAATCTGCAGAAGTGGAAACATGTCTCTGGTTCTGAAGACAACCAAACCTCAGATGGGCCTTTAGGCCATGCAGCTTCCTGCAGCCCACTCAGATTTGGACACCTTGGAAAGTCTTGTTGCAGGGTCCTGAGTAATCACAGCACCAGAAAAGAGAAGCTGCCAAGCAGCAGAAGCTACCAAGCATCTGGAACAGAAACACTGCAAGAAGGGTTTTGCCAAGCAGTTGCCTTGAACCTCTGTACTCATTTTTTAGGATGCTGTAAAACACAGCAGCTGATTTTTACCATAATTGCTTCTCTCAGTTCTACCTTTCCCACAACGCTTTACTATAGAGGAAGAGTATCTCTCCCAATGGATTTCACAGGAACTCAAACTCCACATCACTGCATTTTTTGTACACATCCTGATAAATATTCCTTACCTCACAGCTACTGAGATCTAAAGACACCTCCTTCAGATTGTGATTGCAAGCCAGGCCTAATAAAAGCGCTCTGAAAAAGATCAATTTTAGAACCATTTAAAAAAAATAAAAAGAAATAAAAGAAAAAAGGCAGCTTTACATCATCACCTAATTGATCACAGGTTAACACACCTATAATTCAAAGAACCATTCAAAACAACCACACCAGCTGAGCAGTTATTGCTTAAATGATAATGGCAGCAGAAACCTGCCACACTTAGAGCACTCCAACAGCGTTAGAAACCACAGGGATGCAAGGCTAATAAATAAACTGCAAAGCTAATGCTACATCAACATTAATTAAATTCATCACAGATGAATCTTCTTCAGTATTTGTCTTCAAAAAGCATCAAATGATTACAAAAGGAGCGTTCTGTTGTATGACCCTAACTCTGATTTTCAACTTCAGGAAAAAATTAGTTTTTTTCATCTGTGCGAGATGCAGCAGAACCAGCCACTTCAACCAGGCACAGTGCCTCTAACACTCAAATGCTGGATCATGTTCAAGTATCACACAATTCTTCCCTTTTGCAACCCAATAAATATTTACAGATTCCAAAATGATATTCCCAGACAATGGTATCCTTTGTCTTTAGACACAAAGGCAGAGAAGTATAGCAATGACTGATGATGTCTTTCATAAATTGACCTTTAAAGCCTTACAGAAGTTTGTTCTCACATATAAAAGTTAGTGTTAGTATGACATTTGCATTAATACTATCAGATCAGAAAGCACAACAGCGCATGTCTTAGGAAGCAAACACAATGTGGGTATACCTTCAAGCATCTTTAGAATAGATGCTGCTTTGAATTAGTAATTGAACAGAGAAACAGAAGGACTTCCTTCCCAAACTTCGTTTCAGCCAAAAGCAACACAACAGAACCCAACCCAAATTACTGGTGCATGGAGATTAAAACCAAATCATTTTGCTGAGCCATTTGCCTACATACTTGCTATGCAAGTGGTGTGTAAAAGCCATATATAAAATGTGCACACCCTGGGAGAGGTTTTTCATTTAAACACATTTAAATCTGCCTTGCAGATATAACTCTTAATCAGACCTTTGCTCTCAAAAAAAGGCAACTATCTTGTGCTTATTTACTTCTTAAGCTATTTATATACAGACCGTAAAAAACAAACAAACAAAACAAAATCACCAAAAAACCAAACACAAAATCTCTGCAACAGTTTTTATTAACTTTTAGACACTCCTTGTCTATGTTACCTTCCCAAAATGCTTTCATTCAAAGTTGACCTGACTGCTGCTAACTTTGCAAAGAACTTCCTAAACATTTTGAGGCAACATAAAAAATACAGTGCAACCACAGAAGAATGTAGATTAAATAAAGAGATACAGTGCTGCTTCAAACTGATTCTCTTCACAGGAACTAAAAAGGCTTGGTTTTGTCCCAGCCTCTTTCCTATAAACTCATCTTAAGAAAATCTCATGATTTCTTCATTTTTTGTCATGAAAAATCACCAGCATTCAAAGGCACAAAAGGCTGACATAATTGTACTTAGCTGCTGTCACACATATGGCAAGATGTGGAAAGGTCTTGTCAACTGTGCTCCATGTAAAATGCAAAAACTGGCCTTGTAATTAGCATTTACATGAGAAGCATATCAGAAACTTGTCTTGTTTTAGCACTGACAGATCAAAATACAATTTTTGGCAATGTCTGTAAATGAACAAAACTGCCAACATCTAGTTAAACAAGAAAAAGAAATGAACAAAAATGCTAACATACACTTAAACGAGGAAAAAAAAAGAGCACAAACTGACTCAACTCAGTTAAAAAAACAGAAAAAAACAAATAAGAGATAAATTTGAAAAAATAAAGGAAGGAAAACAAAAAGGATGGGAAAAAAACCCCAAAGAGTGAGTTGCGATGGAACATTAATGATATTCACTAGGTACAAGAACTAAAAGCATCCTTTCTCCACCAATTATGTGGCATCCTGTGCTGGTTTGGGGCCAGACAGATCGTCTCTTGCCCCGAAAGGGACAAAAGAGTGAGACTCACACAAATGGATTGGAGAGTGATGGAAAGTTTAAATGGAAAAAAGCAATTGGTGAAGCTACAGAGAACTACAAACCACAAAGCATAGTGACAAAGAGTATCCCAAAGCGTACAGAACCCCTCACAGAATTCCCAGAGGCTTCCCAATCCTTCCCTTCTTCCCACCTGAGGGTAAACCCAAACCCCCCAGGGCTCTTTCTTCCCCCTCCCGCTGCGAGGCAAGTCTCAGGCTGGACAGGTCTGAGACTGCCCCCCCTCCATTCTCCTCCTGGCATTAGGCCTAGACAGGCCTAAGAGGCCTTGAGGACACTCCCCCAGCATTACCCAATAAGAGAGGACATCTCCCAGGGGAGCAGAGAGGGAAGAAAGAGGAAGAGAATGACTTTGCAGATGGCCTTATAGGGTGCAGGACTTATGGGTAGAAATACATCGTTTCCTGTGTCCACCCCTCTGGGTGGGCACCCAGGACACCAGAGGTGTATCTCATGCGGCAGTGGCAGGGGGCACCCAGCCTAAACTGCCACACATCCTCACAGAGGATCTTTATTAGCAAACTTCTTCCCCAAAAGAGAGAAAGAGAGAGAGACTATTTACAAAGGTCTGTAGTGACAGGATGAGAGGCTTCAAACTAGAGAAGAGCAGATTTAGATTGGATTTTAGAAATAAGTTCTTTACCATGAGGGTAGTAGAACACTGGAACAGGTTGTACAGGGAGGTGGTTGTGGCCCCATCCCTAGAGATATTCAAGGTGAGGCATGACAGAGCTCTGGGCAACCTGATCTATTTGAGGATGTCCCTGCTTACTGCAGTGGGGGTTGGACTAGACGACCTTTAGAGGTCCCTTCCAACCCAGACCATTCTGTGGTTCTGTGTAATTCTGTGAAAGACTTGACATACATTAAAAAAATCCACCACTGTGCAAGCAAAATCATCTCCTCAGCTGGCTGCACTGATTAAGCAGTGTCTTTAAACTCGCTGAGTTAGCATATACAATTAAACACACCATGACTGTTGATCTAAAGGAAGTTGATAAGAAAGAAATCAAATGACAATTAATCAAGGCAATTTGGGACTCAAGCTGTCAGGTATCTGCATGTTTTCTGTATTTTTTTTCTGTATGCAGGCTTGATCTTGAATCACACATCCATGAACCAACAATGGTTCATGGACACAATCCAGGATGTTCTCCTTTATTATAGGACAACTTCAAGGCCCACAGTTTGAATAACTTTTTGACATACACTGATGGAAGATGCCAAAGAAGTACTATCAATTGTACTCTGTAATTTTTATTTTTCCTTCTAGAAACCATCTCTTGTGCTATTGCAATCTTGCCAATGACAAATTAGACTGTCTGAAAAAAAGGTGTTTCTGTCTTCTTGTCTTTAACAAATCCTAAGATCTTGATTGTTCTGTGGAAGTTTTGCAATTTCTTGCCATAAAGACCAAAATGCTAAGCAGCTGCATCAGGATATAGCACATCCTCAGATCTTTCAACACCAGATTTTTGAAGTGTATTAGTGAAGCCACAGAGTTTGAGAGGGAAAGGAAGGTCTACTGCATATCATAGCTCTCTGTGCTGTTGTGAAATACACTTGGCTCAGACTGAAGGAAACCACAGGTCAGAGAAAAAGCACAAGAAAACTACTAAAAAGTACTAAGAGCTCTGTCCTACCTCTTAGGGCTGCCATCAGAACAAAACCAAAGAAGCCCATGCTGAAATGCTAGCCAGCTGAAAGTAGCATGGATGCTGAGATAACTCATGTCCAGGTGGACATTGGACAGATACTTTCTGGAGCTCTCTGTACTCATCAAAGATTTCTGCTCTCAGCTCATTCTATGCTACCCATCACTGCCTCTCTACTTCCACCAACACCAGTCATACAAGCAACTCCCTCTAACTCAGTTCAGTCAAATTGTGCCAGATTAGCTTAAACATCATCAACAGAGCAGGGTTTTGCTAATACAGATCATTTTGGCTGAAAAGGACTAGTAAGATCCCATTTGCTGTACAGCTGGCAGATCATGGGGTCATAAGTGTTAGCAATAAATTAATATAGTGATATTTTCTATGAGTACAGACAACTATAGAGCACTCACCTGCCAAAACTTCTCACAACATGTCAAGGAAAAGAACTAAATATGAACCTTAGGTTTCTCACCTTTCCTAATCTGTGTAGGCATGTTCACTATCTCACAGCATTCTTTCATGACTGTAGCACTGAAAAGATTGTCTTATGCATTAGACACATACATACCCTCTTCTTTTGCTTTGTTAAATACAGCTCCCTGGTGCCCTCCACCATAGAATCAAAAGCCCTAAATTAATCAGTATCAACCAATGTGTTTCTCAGTGATCACCTTCTGTTTGAACACAGATCTGTACCAGACCTTCCAAACCCTAGCAAAGCCTAATGAAGCAAGACAGTAACCAAGAGCATCACACCAAACAGAAAGAGAAAAAGCGATGGGCTCCCTTAGGTGAATATTGATTTCAGTTAAGTGATCTTTCTTAAGCTTGATATTGTATTATCCTCTCCAATGCCAACTTGCATTAAGAAAAAGTGTCCCAAATCAACATACATAACTCTTTCCTGCATGGCACTTCCCTCTTTTATCTTCCTTAGTTTCCTCCAGATTCTATCAAAAGCTTTCCATCTGGTACACATTAACTGCTCTTTTTCCCACATCTGTGATTTTGCAATCAACTCCCTTTCATTATCTGCTGCCCACTTCCCTTCCCTGTTCTCCCTCAGGAGGCAAGCTCCCAACCACACAAGTATACATACAAGAACATACGTATCTGTATCTGTGTCCAGATTAGGATTTTGCAGGAGTGTTCCCAAACTAGTTAGTGAACAAGTCCAGATGTCCAGTACAGATAGGGTTATGTATGTTTTAATGAACATTAGTTACCAAGTTGACACTCTGGAAAGAGCCTTTTCTTTATTTTAACCTAATACACAAAAGGATTCTGCCAAAATCACAGAATGATCTATCTAGATTAGACCTATCTATCTAGATAAACTTACCTTTCAAAACAGTTCAAAACTGCACATGAAAAGAAGGGTGTTCCACAGCCTGCATTACAATCTGTACCACCAGAACCCATTAGCCATAGCATGGGTGACATACAGCAAAGAGATGCATTACACTTAGAATTCCTAGAAGTTGCTGCCATCATCTCTCCCCCTAACATGAAGGCCAAGCTCTGTGCAATAGGTCTCTCCTCCCAGGCATTGCAAGATGTTCAGTTTCATAATGGCTGATGGAATATCGCAGCCTCAAAGGAATGGTTCATTATCCCATTCTACTGTGAAGCAAACAGTTTTGCTTGTAAGCCACAAAGTAAGAAATACATCACACACACACAAAAAAAATGTCAGTGGAAGCTAACCAGCTGTGACATTCTCACAGAAATAAATAGGATTAATACTCTCAACTGCGAGATGGAAACAACATTTCTGAATGTGTGATCAATATCAGTAAGGCACAATGGAAAAGCGAAACAAAACAAAAATCCTAAAAATCTTTTCCCCTCACTCACATAACAACAATGCAAAGCAGGTTTCAGGCAATAAGAGGAAATTAAATTAAATTCTTACTTTAGAGGCTCAGGAGGGAGTTTAGTTCCCGAAAGATTAATCTGCATCAAAGCAAGTGAGCTGCTGAAAAACTGCTTGAAGGAGGGAGGGACTTCTTTTCCTTTTCTGTAAGTAAATAAAATTCATTAAGAAGCAGCATCTAGACACTCCTCGTTCCAACAAATAGTGAATGTAAGCCATCAGAACTGTAATGATCTTTTAGATGTTTTAATTTGCTCTACCTTCAACAGCTCTGTAATCAGGAGCTCTCAATTAGTTTAGAAATATAATGTCATCAAAATGTTGTTTCAACAAGCAGTCCTCAGCTGCAGCTCTTCTGCACTGCTGCAGAGAAGACATTACTGTCTAGCTTCTGTTTGGAACTACAAAGAATGATTGTTGAGGTCTGGTTAACAGTGAATGTACTCATGAGCAGAAAAATCAAACAGGATATTACCAAAACCCTGAAATTGCCTTTTCACCTCTAGAAATAGTTACTCAGTGCTGGAGTAGCTTAGCTTAAGTTAGGTATCATCTCTGATATGGACCCAAGAAACTGATATGAAGAAAACTGAGGCTAATATTAGTATTTCCTACAATGCAAGTATTCTACAAAGTCAATGTTCAGTCTCAAAGACTTTTAAATGGATTTCCTTCCAGAAAAGGACAAAAAAAAAAAAAAAAGAGAAAAATAGGATTTGTAACGTTCATCAAATCATGAAAAATACACACTTTAACAAAATAAATTTAGAGTTGTCAGTCAGACTTCAAAGTCTGATGCTATGCCTTAGAGACAAAAGATTATATATAGACTTCCCACTGTATCTGTATCACAAAAATTGTATTAGACAAGGTAGCTTATTTTACAGCAAAGAGCAAAGAAAGAAAGAAACTGTTTTGCATGCAATAAATAATACCTATTTCATACAGCATTAAGACTTCTACAAAGTCCTTAATTTCTTCTTAAAAAGAAAGGTGCAACATGACAGCAAGATATTCTAAAACAAATTATTGCAGGAGCTGAGAGTTAATGACATTTAAACTGTACCTGTGAGAGAAAAGAGTCCTAGAGAGGCTAAGGACAGCTAAATGCTGAAGACAGCCACGAAGAAGGGCTCCACATACCTAGTTTAAACAGAGAAACCTGATATTACTTAATGTGTACCCAGAAAAATAACTGAGGATAGAAGGTAGGGAGTTTGCTTGGTATTTGAACCTCCACAAAAAACACCATTACCATATCCAGCGCACACTCCGTGTTGGATAAATCCAGATGAACAAGGGCGTTTGGCTGGGCCAGAAAATTGTACAAGCTCTGTAATTAATGGAGAGAGAAAAAAAATTATCCATGTTAATTTTTATATTATGACACTAATTACTGAAGTTCTACTTCTCATTACTTTTCAGTCTTTAAAACTGCACTGCAAGAGCTGTGTCTGAAGCTTCTTCTCCCCTAATCAATACAACCTCTTTTACTTTTGAAGGCTATCATTTTTTAAAATAGCTGGGAGAAAGCAGTGCTCAGATTCATTTACCAAACAATGCATTAAGTCTCGAGTTACCTTGCAATTTACTTCCACAGCAAATGATAATTAATTTAGTTAGAAATAACTGGGAATGTCACATAGATTGCTGTTACATTTCAGAAAGGCTAATTGGTTTGTACGTTTAAGCTAGCCCCTTAAAAGCATGAGGGAAGCAACTAATTTGTGTCTGAAGGTTATTAGTATCAGCAGTGCATTAGATGTTTAAGGAAGAATACAGAACAGCTATGAAGATTTTAATATTGATGGCTTCTGTACTTCATAGGATATGTCCTGTAAATGTTAGTGTATGCAAAACTTCTTACTCTATGCTGGTTTATTTTGGGGCTTTTTTGAGTCTCAGAGTGCAGCACAGAAAAGATAAAAGTATGACCTAATTCACAAAAATGTGGAATGTTTGACTCTACATGAAATCCAGCCAAACACAGAGTGTTCAGCATTTCTAAAATAGATACAGCTTTCTAAAAAATAGGTCATTTAGCCCCTCTACTTACAGTGCAGGGAAGGTCTCGTGATTTAAAAATACCTGTATTTTTACTAGGGATAAAATTAACTACTAAATAACAGGATTTCCTTATTCCTGTTGGAAAACTGTTCCACTGATTAAGAGATCTCACTGTTAATAATCTTGAATTGTATCTCTTCCTCTGACAGGCTAATAAAAGCTCCCCCAGCTTTTGTATTTATGTCCCTTAAAATACATTGGACAGGTAGACATCGGATTTCTTTAAGCATTGCCTATCAAAGTTGTACATTTCATTTTACTCTCAGTTTTTATGTTATGTGCTTTGTTATTCTCCCAAAGAGTAATTCACTGTGTCTTTATTTACATTTAACTGTTTGCTACCTTTCAAATCCTCATCCCACTGAAACTCTCACCTCTTCTATCTGAAAAGACTAGGTTTTTGAATGTGCTGGTGACACTGAAACTAGTAAGACATTTGAGAAAAAGTCACAGCCATGTCTGACTCCACTTTCAATGATAGGATTAGATGATTCCAGTGTTGCATATTTTAAAGAATTCAAAACCTGACACATGCACACAACTTTGATGTGAAAGAGAAATACAGATTTAACAATCAAAAAAGTCAATATATACAAATTAAGAACTAAGCTGATTTTGTTATGAAGCAAAATCGACCTGCAACTCTAGGGCAATTGATACACTAAACAAAATAATTTTTAAAATAATTACAGTCTTCAAAGAATCATGAGCATCAACAGTGTGTGTCAAGGAGGTGCATAAATTTATTTATACAATCAAAAACAATGAAAATCAGAAATTAAGTCTCTCCAAGTCAAAAGAAATAATTTTTTCCAACCTTCAAAAAAAAAATCCTAATACAGTTATCATCAAAAATATGATGAGTTTTCTCAAATTGTGTTGTGTTACTTTCAAATAGAACTCAGGGAACATAATAAGGCCACTGAAACAGGTGGTGCACTCGCAGCTTTCTCATTTGTCATTAGAAGCCATGGATTAAAAGCATGAACTAAAATTATGTCATTTGGGCAATTCAATTCTCTGGCCATACACTGAAGAGCAGAGATCAAAACATTGTCTTCTAAACAAAGTGGCCTTGCCTTTCAACGTCTTTGTCAGTGACACAGACCACGGGATTGCTGATGACACCAAGCAGTCAACAAGCAGGAGGGGAAGGGATGCCATCCAGAGGGACCGTGACAGGCTGGCAATGTGGGTCCATGCCAACCTCAAGAAGTTCAACAAGGCAAAAAGTGTAAGTTCCTGCACCTGGGTCAAGCCAATCCCAAGCACAAATACAAACTGAGTGATGAGTGGATTGAGAGCAGCCCTGCAAAGTAAGACCTGGGGGTGCTGGTTGATGAGGCACTTCACATGAGCCCTCAATGTGTGCTGGCAGCCGAAAAAGTCAACTGTACCCTGGGCTACATTGAAAGATGTGCAGCCAGAAGGTGAAGGGAGGTGATTCTGCCCCTCCACTCTGCTCTTCTGAGACCCCCACCTGGAGTATTGTGTTTAGCGTTGGAGCCCCCAACATAAGAAGGATATGGATCTCTTGGACAGGGTGCAGAGGACGGCTGGAGCACCTCTACTTCAAGGACATGTTGACAGAGTTGGGTTTGTTCAGCCTGGAGAAGAGAAGGCTCCAGGGAGACCTTATAGGGGCCTTCCAGTACATGAAGGGGGCCTACAGGAAAGCTGGAGAGGGACTTTTTATAAGGGCATGTGGTGACAGGATAAGGGACAATGGTTTTAAACTAGAGCATGGTAAATTTATATTAGAGGTTCTTTATTATGAGAGTGGTGAGACACTAAACCAGACAGCCCAGAGAAGTTGTGGACACCTCATTCCTGGAAGCGTTTAAGAGCAGGCTGGATGAGGCTTCAAGCAACCTGGTCTATAGGGAGGTATCCCTGACCAGGGCAGTGGGGGTTGGAACTAGACAACCTTTAAGGTCCCCTCCAGCTCAAGCCTTTCTGTGATTCTTTTAACAATTAATTAAAAACATCCATTCCTTAACTCTCAAATGAGAAGAAAGTGCTTACTGAGAGATCATCGCCGCGGAGCGCGTTCCCTGAGAGGTCAAGATAGACGAGCGTGTTTGCGATCAGCGAGTTGGCACTCAGTGACTGGGAAAGGCTATTCACCCCTGCCAAAAAAAATTACAATGTCAATGCTCAACTCTCTTGACTCTAGACAGAGCTGCTCCAGTCCTTGCGAGTGCGCCACTTCATCGAACACAGACGTACTACAGCAGAGGAATACAGACCACTAGGGACATGCAAGACCTTTCTCTGCCACAACCAGCCCAGTTTTGCCTGGACTGTGTTCCACCAGCTGTCCTTAAGGAGCCAGAGGGTGTTACAGGTCTGTGGCAGGTGCAACCATCCAGACAGACAAAACCCTGACAAAATCCTAACAGCGACACAAAACCCTGACAAACATCTGAGGAAGGCAAGCCTTTGTCAGAGACTGATGAACAGCTTGGTGCCTCAGAGTCCAGACCCTCAGGCTGCCTTTATCATGGGCTTGCCCTCAACTAATTGAGTTCAGACTCAACTAGGGTATAAATGGAGCCCCAGCAGAGATCCATTTTGAGTTGATTCCCTTGCAGTCCTGAAGCCTCCCCTTAGATTGGGATGCCATCTGAGGATACCTCCACAATTGGGTGAGTCCTCACCCCCAATCTGGTGAGTGCACATTGCCTCTGGATATGCCCTTGAGTAAATCCTCACCCCTCTTTTATGAGAAATATTAATGTGCACGCACATTTTGGTTCATCTTTCTAGAAAGAATACTCTTTAAATGCTTAGGAATTAGTTGTGTAGTAGTATTTTCACAATTGACATCCAAATTTGTAATTTAATTTTGTCAGAAGGAGTACCAAGTAATTCTGCTTACAATAAATCTATATTTTGGGTAGTTACTGCTGCCTAAATTGTTTTGTGGGTGCCTCCATGACAAAGTACCAGATCCTGGGAAGAAGTCTTTTTGCCAGGCCTACAGCAACTTTAACAGTGCAACCCCATTCTGAAATGTATTTTTAAAACCCTTTACTCCATAATGTTAAGTCAGTGTCTTCCTGCAAACAACAATATTTAGATAAAAGTATCTGTGAAACACCAAGTATATAAACAGTTACAACTGACAGAACTTCAAAAGCAACTGATAAGACCTGGAAATTAAAAATATTTCAATTAACATATTTACCTGTAATTCCAGAAAAATAGTTAGTCAATTAAAATAACAGGAAACGCATAAAGAATTCTCAGTTTCTTATCAGGACAAATACATATTTTTCACATTAAAATTAAAAAGCTCACATTGGGAACAAACCAGTCAGAACTTTCTTCCTCCAAAATTCTTCAGTTTTTCCAAACATAAATCAGGATATGGCTACTTCTAACTCCTTCAAATCTAACTTTCACTTGAGAGCTCTTATTACCAACTTCTTAATTCATTGTAAATAGCTATTGCTGCCTTTCAAGCACTATGTGTGTGTTCCTGACATACATAAGCATCACTGTGTGCTTTAGTAGCTGCAGTTTGGGTTTTTTTTGGCAAGTGCCTGGCAAAAGCCATGAAGTAGGCAGGTTCTCTGCTCTGATAGACAATACTGGGCAATTTCTCAAAGCTACTGGTCAGTGAAAACGAAGTAGCATTCAGTGGATGGAACACGTCCATTCTTCTCTTAAAAACTATTACACAATGGATTTACTAGTGAGGATGTGGAGAAAGCAGCTAGCAAGCCACCAGAGACCAAAATACCCCCCATCAGTGCTTTAGTTTTCCAAGCTTCCAAACTTTATGAACGTCTCCCATGTTAGTAGCATGGCTCTTGGCTTCAGGAGGCTTTTGATACTAAAAAAATTGAAGCACAGAGACATCTTTGCCAAGTCTCAAAAACATTTCCATTTAGTTTTATTTTAGTTTAGTTTTCATTTTATCTTAACATTGCATTCTTGGATCCACACCCTATCTATAAAGGAAAATTGCAAATGAATACTTGTTGAAACCTTGAAAGGTCTAAAAGCTCTATTTAACCACCAGAGCTTGTAACTCTGGGTTCACTCTAGTGAGTCTTTTCACCACTCTTTATAAACAACAAGAAGTAGAACTGAATGTATTGTATTGTCAA
Organism: Indicator indicator; assembly: GCF_027791375.1. NCBI lineage: Eukaryota > Metazoa > Chordata > Aves > Piciformes > Indicatoridae > Indicator > Indicator indicator. Next base: position 33,591,600 of record NC_072015.1, on the reverse strand, counting down.
CAATTCAGCATATGCTAACAGGAACCAACTCTAGGAATTCAGGAGCAGGGTCTAAATTTGGGGAACAAGAACAACTATCAAACAATCTGTAACACTGCTGCTTGTTTCATGTTTTAAAAAGGGCCAAATGCTCAAAATCAACCACCTAAGTGAAGGCAAACAATGTGAGTGAGGGGTTTTATACATTAGCCTTTGCCTTGGGCTCAGAAAAGCAAGCCCTACCTTTGAACTGACTAGAATTGTCCATTTAACTAGAATCTTCAAATCAATAAATCTCTATTTGAACTTCACCTACCTCATGGTATAGTCTAACAGTAATCTCACTTTCATTTGCAGACAATCTTTTATGCTCTTTTACCACTCTAGGAAGGCACAGAGTGTTAATAGCCCCAGGAACTTTGAGACACAATATTTGAAGAAAGATCAGCTGGGAAGTTACCATTTGAACTTCACTTCTCAATTTTAGAAACTCTTCTCAAATAGAAAATGTTTTTTAAGTAAGGTCAAAACCAGTGAGTGACAGTCCAGAATTTCTGAAAGTGAAAAGCTCAAAATAAATTAGAACAACAGTAATATTAATAACAACAAATTTTAAAGGCTGGGAGGGAAACCAAAAGAAAACAAAAATCCCAACAACAACCAAAAAAAAAAAAAGGCCAAAAAAAATAATATCTTGTAGTCTACTGAATCCAAGATCCAAGGTCTCCTTTAGAGTTTGCCTGTATTAAATATAACAAGTTCAAAAACAGAGACCCAAGTTAAAATCAATTCAGTACTGGCTTCTTAAGTTAAACTGGCTAAGACAGCCTCTTGAGTTGTCTGCAAAGCTGTCTTGAGTTTCTTCAGGTCCAGAAGAAAACGACAATTTCAATTTTCAGATATCACATATACTTTAAGAAATCCTGAGGAGCTGCCATTAGACAATATTATCAGTGATATGATACTCTCTGGAGAAGAGATAGGTATTGCAATGTGGTCTGGTCTAGGACTCACACGAGGTCAGTATTAGACATGCTGGAAAACATGTTCAGTTTCTGTTTAAAGACTGACTTTAAAAAGTGTGTTAAAAAATGTCTGAATTCTTTTCATGACCTAAGAGTTGTTTTTTACTGACAAGAGTTTTGAGAATTAATTCCTTCTTTATGAAGACAGAATCGTAGCTAGTGTTGTCTTGACTCAGCTATCACAGAATCATAGCATGGCTTGAGTTGGAAGGGACATTCTAGTCCAACACTTCCACTAGATTAGGTTGCTCATAGTCCCATCCAACCTGACCCTGAATGTACCCAAGAATGGGACATCTACCACCTCTGTGGGCAACCCATTCCAGTGTTTCATCATCCTCACATTTCTTCCTTGTATCTAGTCTAAACCTCCCCTCTTGTAGTTTAAAAACCATCACCCCTTGTTCTATCTCACCAGGCCCTGATAAAAATATTGACCCCCATCTTCCTTGCAGGTCTAGAAAGGCCACAATAAGGTCTCTCACAAGCACTTGCTGAAATCACTCAGATCACATAAGGAAAAGCACATAACAGAACTGTATTAATTTGTCAAATTGCCAAACATCAAATTTCAAGAGTACATGTAAGGTTAGCCAAGATTCTTAATCAATTAGTTGTCACCAAAAATGCAATTAGCAGTTGAAAAAACCCAAACAAATCCAGAGTTTAATAAAGTCTTTTCAATGAAAATTATGATTGAATAAATTTGGGTTAGTGTTTATTACTATATACTTAAGCATAACAAGAGCTACAGACACTCATAAAACCAAAAACAAGCAAGCAAAAAAAAAACTCCAAACAAAACAAACAAATAGACAAAACAATAAAAAAAAAAATACCTAAAGACCCCCACCCACATTCCTGCAGGACAATCCTTAAAGCTCAACAGAACACAGAATCTGCACAAAGCAATAATTAAAAAAATGAAAGAGCATGGCTCCTGTCTGTTGTCACCTAATGTCCTTCATAGACCAGAAGTCACTCCCCATTTCCATGTCATCAACTTCTGCAAAAAAGCTGCAATAACGTCAGTGCACATTTTCTATTTTAACACTCATGCTCTATAGAGGAGACCCTGGGTCTGTTTCTAAGAGGTCACTGCATCTCTTTGTAAAACAGCCATGCAAAAAGTCTTGAAAGCTTTTCACTTGTGTCAGTACTGCTGTTGCTTTTAAAATATACATACATTTCAATTATGATATCAAACTGGAAATTTGTAAACTATGAAATAAATAATTCTCTACTTTGATCAAACCACTTAATAGCCACTCTCACAACATTTGGTTTCATAAAACAATTATGTGCAAACCATTCAGAAAATGTTCCATTTTTGCTTCAGACATCTTACGGAAGCTCACATGGAATGTATCATTTATGTCAATTCTAAATTCAGTCTTTCTTACAACACAGGTTCAAGCTCAAAGCTTACAGAAGACAGTTCAGAGTTTTTCAGAGTGCTGAAGGGGACAGAACTCAGCCCATGGTTCAGCAATCCAGGATTTCATAAAAGTAGCTGTGCTGTTGAGAATACACATGTAAATCATTGGCAAAATTAATTACATCATAGTCTTACATCATAATTACATCATAGGTTACAAAAGGTATTATTAAGATGGAAAACTGAAACTTCTAGAACAGGAAAAGCAGCCAACTTATAAGGCATACCTTTAGGTGACAAGGAGGTTTTAGATAAATTTAAATGTTTCAGTCCCTTTGGAAGTTTGGCGAACTGGATGCTCAAAGATGACACACCTGTTGGGGGAGCACAGAGGAAAATTGATGTTTTCAGATTAACTGTGATCTCAGGTTTTTCCAGGAACCACACCATGAGCGAACTGCACTGGTAGATCTACACGAGGACCTGAGCTCATTGTGGGGGTGAGCCCAATATTTCTCTGTCTTTTTATGACCATAAAATTGTTGAAATGACTGATATAGCCAAGATATGTACTTTGCTATCCACTGAACAGATAAGGAGTTTTGCTATTAATGGTCACTGAGCCACCTTAATTAGTTTAAAGCTATGAAATACACACATGCTTTTGAGAAGGAGTTAAAGGGAAGATATTACATATATTGAATAGTCAGCACTTGGGAAATCTGGAAGCTTTATGGTTCAGAAAAAAACAAAACCAAAAACAAACAAACAAACAAAAAGCAAACCCAAACATCTGCCCCCTCACCCCTACAAACCAAAAGCAACCCACCAACAAACCAACATAAACAAACCACAACATAAAAAGTACTTCATGTGAAACTTGAAACTAGTTTTATTTTCTTTTAAAAGAAGGGTTTTCAAGACAAGAGAGTCACACAGATTGGTTAATGCTGCTCTCATTTTCTGTGGTAAACCCTAGGAGCCTGAAGCCTCCACCAAACCTTAATGCCCACCTAATTCTTTTACAGTAGACTGCATGGTTACCAGCCAGACATAGGCTGGGAAATGCTACAACCACTTACAATCTCAAACAGTAAAAACCTGTTAAGATGCCAACACAGATTGGACTATATCAGCACAAATACATCCAAAGAAAAAGAAAAAAACCCCACTTTTCATTTAAGTCCTTTCTCTGTGCACCTCAAGTTCCATACTCCATAAATTTAATCCTCCCCATTAAAACAAAAGATTTCAATTTGATTAAGAGGGCACATCCTAAATAACAATGGAACCAATTCATGAAATATTTATTACAGGAATAAATCAACACAGAAAATCCAACTCCAGGCTTAACCTCAGGTGTGAAATATAGTTCTCTACAGCAACTCAAAGAGAAAAGGGCAAAGAGGAAGAGGGTAAACCCTTTTACTTGATTCAAAATACAGTAAATGAAAAGTTGATATTGAGGACATAACCAGGTGGATAGGTGATGGCAGAGCAGTGGATGTGGTTTATCTTGATTTCATTAAAGCATTTGACACCATCTCCCACAGCATCCTCCCAGCAAAACTGAGTGGTCTGGAGGATCAGGTAGTGAGATGGATTGTGAAGTGGTTGAAGAAAGAAGTCAGAGAGTTACGGTCAATGGGGCAGAGTCTAATTGGAGGCGTTTCAGGGGTCAGTCCTGGGACCAGTGCTATTCAGTACATTCACTGATGATCTGGATGAGGGCACAGAGTGCACTGTCAGCGATTTTGCTGATAACACAAAACTGGACAGAGTGGCTGACACATCAGAAGGTTGTGCTGCCATTCAGCAAGACTTAGACAAGTTGGAGAGTTGGGCAGAGAGAAATTTAATCAAATGCAACAAGTGCAAGTGCAGAGTCTTGCACCTGGGAAAGAACAATATACCAGTATAGGTTGGGGACAGACTGCTGGAGAGCAGAGAAGGGGAAAAGGACCTGGGGGTCCTAGTGGATGGGAGGTTGACCATGAGCCAGCGATGTGCTCTTGTGGCCAAGAAAGCCAATGCCATTCTGGGGTGGATTAGAAGGGGTGTGGCAAGAGAGGTTCTCCTCCCCCTCTACTATGCCCTGGTGAGGCCACATCTCGACTATGGTATCCAGTTCTGAGCCCCTCAGTTCAAGAAGGACAGGGAACTGCCTGAAAGTACAGCACAGAGCTACAAAAATGACGAGGGGAGTGGAACATAGAATCATAGAATCAGTCAGGGTTGGAAGGGACCACAAGGATCATCTAGTTCCAACCCCCCTGCCATAGCCAGGGACACCTCACACTACATCAGGCTGGCCAGAGCCTCATCCAGCTTGGCCTTAAACACCTCCAGGGACGGGGCCCCAACCGCCTCCCTGGACAACTCATTCCAGACTCTCACCACTCTCATGGGGAAGAACTTCTTCCTCACATCCAGCCTGAATCTCCCCACTTCCAGCTTTATTCCATTCCCCCGAGTCCTATCACTACCTGATAGCCTAAAAAAGTCCCTCCCCAGCTTTCTTGTAGGCCCCCTTCAGATATTGAAAGGCCACAATAAGGTCACCTTGGAGCCTTCTCTTCTCCGGACTGAACATCTCCCTTATGAGGAGAGACTGAGGGAGCTGGGTCACTTTAGCTTGGAGAAAAGGAGACTCAGGGGTGACCTCATTCATGTTTATAAATATGTAAAGGGTGAGTGCCAAGAGGATGGAGCCAGGCTCTTCTTGGTGATGCCCAATGACAGAACAAGGGACAATGGGTGGAAGCTGAGGCATAGGAAGTTCCATGGAAACATTGAAAATATTTTCACTGTGAGGGTGACAGAACACTGGAACAGGCTACCCAGGGGGGTTATAGAGTCTCCTTCTCTGGAGATATTTAAGACCCACCTGGATGAGTTCCTGCGTAATCTGGTATAGGTGATCCTGTTCTGGCAGGGGGGTTGGACTGTATGATCTTTGAAGGTCCCTTCCAGCCCCTAACATTCTGTGATTCTCCACATATGCAGACATGAAAGAGTCCACTAGTATGTCACATACATGGTTACTTTCTTTTATCATGTTTTACTCATCATTGCTAACGAAATAGCAGCCACCTTGCAGATACTGTTGCAGGTGGTTTTTTTTAATGCTCTCTGTGAAAGCGTGTTGTGCAATGCCCACACAGCCCAAAACAACACACTGCACTTTACTTATACTGCCAAAATGTTAGACCATGACACCTTAGCATCATTTATTTTAAAGCACAATAACTGGATGTCTTCACCAACTTTGGGCAAGAACAAATCAACTCACATTAATAGGATTTTCTTTCATATGTCTAGTATTGAAAAGTAAATTAAAACCCAGTTCTCTCTAAGGTCCTCTGAAGCAGGAGGCTCAATCTATCTTAAATCCATATTCTGTAGCCAGCTGTTCATATTTGTTACACTGATTTAGTCCCAAAGCTTCTCTACTTTCAAAGTAGAATTATGCTGGCAAAAGAGGTGAAAAAGGAGTACAATCAGAATCATTTAGGATACCACAAATGTAATTTTATTGTGAAGTATCTTAAAATGTGCAGCAAGAAATTTTACCTGTCCATCTTTGCATTTAGCTAACAATCTGCTTATCACTCTAGCCAAGCTGAATAATTGTAATGTCTTAATAGCAATGGGGTTAAGGTTCCACCCAGATATAAAATAGAGGAATTGTGTACAGAAAATAAAAAGTGCTTCTGGTCACTCGGGCCCTTGAGCACTCTTAAAGACATTAATTTTTGCTTACCTTGTAACAGAGATGAGAGCTCCAATGGCAGAAATAGAGTTAACTGCACCTAGGCACACAGTTGTGAATTTGAGTATTTCTAGGCTTCTGTATGTTTGCACTATGTTTTAACAAAATATGAGATTAAATTGTGATCCTAGTAGAGCCAGAAGCGGAACTCCCATCACTTTAGCATGGCTCAATTTTAAAGCCAAGATTGACAATAAACTTTCCAGGTATTAGTCTCACAAATATTGACAGTACTATAAAGCCAAATCAATCACAAATTAAGACACTGGTCTCAGTGTAGATCACACCACATAAACAGTGCTTTGCATCTGAACTGAAGCCAAGTCCTATGCCATAGCTAAACTAAACACACTTCCCATGTTACTGGAATACAGATAGTTGCATTAATGGAATAATGTCTTTACTTACTGGTACTCAATAATATATTAAAAGCCTAGGGTGGCTTTTTGTTCAAAAAAGGCACAACAACACATTCTTCCCCATAATCACACAACTCTGTTATTTCCCTTATAATAGCAAAATAATATGGTTAAATTTCCAGTTCCTGCAGGTGATTTTTCAAGAGAGTTCTCCCAAAATTCATGTTTACATGAATCTTCATGTGCCAGCTTTTGCTTGGGAAATGCTTATCCCTTCAGTGTAATAAAGTCAAATATACCTTCCACTCAGTGACTATCAGATCACAGGACACATAATTCTTTCTCAGACTGAAAAGCTGGAATATTTGCACCTTGCAATTATAGTTAATTCCCCTTTAACTTATCTAATTCTCTAATGAAAAAGGTCAAATCTTAATTGCACACGGGATAGAAGAGACTGAGATAATGAAAAAAAGAACCCAAACCAACTAGTAATTTCTCCAACTTGCAGTTGGAGTTGCATTTCATTTTTATCTTTCATGTGGTTACTCCAGAATGGCTTGAATCCTTAGCCAAAGTACTGCTGCACTGAAAGATATCTACCAAATATTTGATCATTTGTTTTGTTTTCAAAATAAAATGAAACAAAACCTAAACAAACTTCCCCAAATAAAATAAAACAAAAAAAAAATCCCCAAAACATGGTCACTTTATTTTAATATAACACAATCCATATACACTTCTTCAAAAGCAGAACCAATGTACACCATCCACAAGTTTGCAGATGACATCAAGCTGAGTGATGCTCTCAATATGCTAGAAGGATGATGGCATCCAGACAGACCTGGACAAGCTGGAGAGGTGGGCCCAGGTGAACCTCATGTCCAAGTTCAGGGTCCTGCACCTGGACTGGAACAATCCTTATTATCAGGCTGGAGGATGAAGTGATAGAAAGCAGCCCTACAGAAAAGGACTTGGGAGTTCTGGTGGATGAGAAGCTGGACAGGAGTCAACAGTGTGCCCTTGCAGCCCAGAAGGCAAAGCACATCCCAGGATGTATCAAAAGACGTGTGGCCAGCAGAACCAGAGAGGTGATTCTGCCACTTTACCCTGTGCTGGCAAGACCTCACCTGGAGTACCACGTCCAGGTCTGGTGCCTTTGATACAAGAAGAACATAGACATAATGGAGCAGGTCCAGATGAGCGCCATGAAAATGATCAGGGTGCTGGAACACCTCTCCTGTGAGGATAGGCTGAGGGTTGTTCAGCCTGGAGAAGAGAATACTCTAGGGACACCTAATAGTAGCTTTCTAGTACCTGAAGGAGGCCTGCAAGAAGGCTGGAAAGGGTCCGTTTACAAAGGACTATAGTGATAGGATGAGGAGGAGTGGTTTGAAATTAGAGAAGAGTAGATATAGGTTGGATGTTAGGAGGAAGTTCTCTTCCATGAGGGTAGTGGAACACTGGAACAGATAGCCCAGGGAGGTACTTGAGGTCCCATATTCGAGGTCAGGCTTGACAAGACTCTGGGCAACCTGATCTAATGGAGGATGTCCCTGCTCACTGGAGGGGAGTCAGATTAGAGGACCTTTGGAGGTCTAATCCACCCCAAACCATGCTATGATTCTATGTAACAGCCTTTTTTTCAGTTTACAACATAATTTTTTGTACAATCCAGTCAGGCCTATTGTACCTGGCAATAATAACGTTCTTCAGCAAAACATTTGCTTTCATGTGATATAGATTCCTAAGGAGGGCAAGTGATAATCAGCAGGCAAGAAGTAATTAGAAGAGCTAAAGCAATTCATGTGAACAACTTTAAATAAAAAAAGTACTCTGAACAGATTAAAAACTAAAATATTTTCATCCCGATTTCTAGTAAAAAAAAGAGATAAAAAAGAAGAAAGGGAAAAAAACCCTTCCTGTCTTTTTTCCTTAGTGAACTAGCAAGAAAGGAGAGACACCTATAAAACCGTGTTAAAAACATTGTGAGTCAGTCTGTTTGTAATCAAAATGAACAAGATTTTTCCATCTTGATTCATGACAGCCAAGAGACTGGAAAATCCCCTCCCCCACCCCCCCTCCAACGAACCAAATAAAACAAGAAAAGGTTCACTGTATAAAATTCTTATTTTCATTCTGGCCTAAGAGGAGCACAAGATAGTCTGATCCCAGAACACTGTGTGCCTGGAATGCATTAAGCGAAGCAAATGGGAATCTCACATGGCCAGTGCTGAAGGGTCAACTCCAGAGTGAAAGAATGTAACCTTATTTTAAAAATAAATGCTATGGGGAGAAAAGACAGTAGGCAAGGGAGTGGAATGACTTGATATGTACTGAAATCAGGCCTAGCAGTGCCTAGTCTGAGACAAGCTGAGCTGTTCACCTTCATTTTCTATCTCGTGGAGTCAACAGCACTTTGCTCCACAAGGATGCCAATTATGCCAGTGTGACTAAGTATTGCCAAGTACTGGCAACACAATGGACCAGCAAAGAGCTTAAAAAAGAAACAAAACAAAAGAATAGTTTCAATAATGAAATGAATATTTAATTATGGCTGAAACAAAACCACAAAACCATCAGGAAAATATAATTGAAGCAATGAAGTTGCCCCGTGTTTCATCTTTCAGCTGATGACATTGCCTTTAAAAATGCACATCATTTTATGTACTCTCTAGTCCAAAACAGTCACCATGTTCCATCTTCCATGAAAAGAAACCTCCATGAAAATGTAATGATACCTAATTAAATCCCTGGTTGATTCAAGACACTTAAATATTTCTCAGCAAGCTAATGGATATTAATAGATTAAAAAAAAAAAAGAACAATAGCAACTCCCAGTCATTTTGAACATCGGATATTTGTAAATAACAGATATAATAGCATTACACAGAGAACAATAAGCTATTATTCAGGCAAAGCCAAAGGGAGCAGCAGTAATCCCCCTATTACATTTGTAGACAGAGAAGTGCACAAATGTTACAGTACCTCTATCTTCAAGTGGATTGCTAGCAAGGTTGATCGTATGGAGTCCTGAGTTGGGATTATGGGCGAGGGCACTGGCTAGTTTCTGTGCAAAATCTCTGCAAGGAAAGAGAGGAAGAAAGAATCCTGTTATCTCCTCTACCTACAGCACATTCAGAGGCTTAAAAGCATCAAGTGATTACTAGACAGAAGTGGCCTATCTTGCTGCAGAGCAGTGACTGATTCTTCACAGTTCTAAACAATGCTTTTCTAGCTAAATTGTTATCTTACAAAGTGAGTTGTTTTATTATGAGTTTATTCTAAGACCCAAGAGACTGAAGGGCACACAATCAAAGCTCAAACTGCTTCTGATAAAGATCTGACAGTATCAAATAGGAGTTACACAGAATAACTGAAAACTCAAGCACATCTTCCATCCCCTTTATGCCACACAAATGGGATATATACATCAACTTGTGTATCACTGTCTCCTTCACTCAGAAGCAAACCCTCTCACTTGCAGCAGCTCTCTACCAACAGTCACTCAAACAGATGGGTTTTGCAGCATGATCCACTAGGTCAACAAAACAGGAGTATTTCTGACCTCAGAAAACAGCAGGAATAGCTCTTTCAAAGAACAATAGCACACCGATGAAATAGTCTTTGCCTGCTTCTTTTTACAGTGAGAAGCATCAAAGCAGGTAATGGATTGACCAGAACCCTAGCAACCCTCCCAAGAGGCACAATGGTGTATCAGTTCTACAATGCTCCCAACAGCCAGGTCAGGTAGCACAGATAGCTTTGAAGTAACTTCAACCACCTATGGTAGGTAGCTGTAGTAGCATCAGCTACCTCTGTTACAAATCCACTTGAGAGTCAAGGGGACACTGCCTCATTTGAAAGAATTTTACTCTAGCTAGGCAACCAGCACCCACAGCAGTGAAGTTCAAAGCTAGCTTGGGTTTTCCTACATGACCACACTGTCAGACTCTGGAGACACATTCCTTGCATTAAGTCAGAAGACTGTTAGCTGTTATCAGCTCCAGGGCAAATCCTCAAACCTGTCCTCCTACCTATTAGGATGCTTCCATGTATTAAGTGACTAATCCCACTGTGTGCATTTGTTAAAGTGAGACTTAATTTCAATGTTCTTACTTCACCTACGTTAGACACTGAGGCAGGAATGAAAAACATGCCTTGATTTCCTTCTCTCTTTGCCTTGAAGTACATTACCCTACTTCTTGTAGGCCAGTGGTGGAGAACTACCAGCTATGTTGCTAGAAGAGCAACATTAAGAGCAACAAAATTAACACTGCCCTCTTTCCCTGAGGCAGATCCTGCCTACCACAGAACTAGTAGATTAGTCTGTGTGCTAAGGAACTGCAGTGCAAGTAGCGTCCTCTTCCAGTATTTGGAAAAGAATGGGGATTAGACAGCAGTAACCTCAATAGCTTTTGGTTCTTTGATGTTGCAAGGTGTACTTGAGTACAGAGATGTTCAAGGAAAGTTTATTTTCCCCTTTGAAACCCCATGCTCTTAAACAGACTCCCGGGGCTAGAACAGGCTCTAGCACTGCAAATGCATGATGATGCCTTTCGGAAAAGTGTATTCTTTTCTTAAAACACAGGCAGCATGTGAATACAAGCACTCAACAGAAAGAAATTCTGGGCTTGAATCTCTGCCACCTGACAGGCCTCAGGGTATCCTGCTTTGCTACCAGCTGCTGCTGCAAGAGACTACATATCTCCTGCAGGTCCTTGGTTACATTTGCCAACACTGTGGATACTCTCCAGTGTTTCAAATGCCACTAGATGCCTGTGCTTAGGCATCTGAATCAAGCTTCTTGTGTCCAGCCAAGAAAAATGAGGTTTTGAGTCAAAAACCAAACAAAACCCCTTTTCTTCATGGTGAGTTTCCTCCTCTTCCTTTATCCCAAACAGATTCTTATCATTACAGTATACTGCCTACACCTTTAGGCTTGCTTACAAACTCAGCTCCAGCTTTTGCCACCAATACAGGCAGGATTACCAGAAGGTTTTTGGACAGCTGGGGTATGTATGAACTATGTAGCAAAAGCACAGTAAATCAGCTGCCACCAGAAAGCACTGAATTACCTATGCAGGGTGCATGGGACTCCAAGGCACATTTCAGGAAAAAATAATTCAACTTCCCCACTCCCTGTGCAGCCTCTGCCCTAAATAGAGGTACCTGGGCTCTGCACACTGAGCAGCATCCCTCAGTCTCCTTTGTCCACTCTAAGGCCTAGAATTTATTGGGGTTTTTTTGCTGCATCCTTCATGAACAGAGCATGCAGTGTAAGCCTGACACTTGTTATAAAGCATCAAACTTGCTCTGTGTGAATTGCACAGCCATGCTTGGCTGAACTTACAACATTCAAACTTGGAGGTAAAGCCCAAAAAAGACTCAGTTTAACTACATGTATGGCAAAGTAAGGATGTTTCACCAAGATTAAGAATACAATACATCTGGAAATCTTAAACAAAACAGTTCCTCAGGATCTTTCTAGATAGCATCCCTGTAACAGATGAAAAAAGAGTATGTGTATGGAAGGAACTAGCATTGTTAGGTCTAAGGACAGTCAGAGCCCACCCAGTAGGGAAGGACAAGATGCCTCATTACTGTCCAAGGACCTTTGGGTACTAGCAGCTGGCACCTCTGATGTTCCCCCTCTGTCATAGCTGGCCACTCCTTTTGGAACAGATGCAGAGGATGGTGAGGAAGGCAGTAGGGACATTCTGTCTGCCAGCTTTCATAGAGCATGCAAGGGCAACAAATACAGAATTTTTCACCAGCTCTTAAAAAAAGGCCTTTGTAGGCTGAAAAATTTGGTTTGCAGTTTCATGGAAATTAATATTCTGGTTATAATGTACAGTCCCATTCCTCTAAAACACCTCAAGGATGTAACTCTCTTCTTCAATGATTCTTCTTTCCCTGAAATCTGGATATCTTCTACCTCAGTTAACACACTTACCAAAACACCGGTGTCTGCTATATGCATTGAGGCCATCCAACATAATCTAGAATTCACCATTTAAAGGTGTCAAAGACATAGCAATGGGAATAAAATTTTCAAGAGCATATAAACTGGCACAAATCAGATTGAGGGTTTCACTTGACATCCTGCTTTCTCCTACAGCAAGTCCACACTTCCCTAGTTCTGCATCCTTATGACTTCTACTGCACAATAGCTTGCTGTTTCATCAGCTGGGAGGATGACAAGTGTTTATGGGGCCATGGCTGAGAAGATGACAAGTGTTTATGGGGCCATGGCCCAAACCAAATCTCGCAGAACTGAGTGGTTGAAGGTGGAAAGGAACAAAATCATCTTAAACTGACTCTGCTGCAGGAAGAAACATGCTGTTGAATCTGCTCAGGTTATTTCTCAAAGCATTGCTCTTGGTACTTTCCTTAACCCTGGTTTGACATTCTGTCACAGCTCATTAAGTATGACTGCTCTGTACACTGTGTGAAGGAAGACACCCAGTAACAACAGGATTTCCTCCTGGCAAGCAGATATGATAAACAGCAAAACTGACAAACGTGTCCTTGACAAAGGCAGACAGACAATGCTGATGGGAGCATACACACCAAGGCAAAACGCCAAACACTGTGCATGTAGATGGAGGCAGGAAAACCAAAGACACACGTTGATTATCTGTCAGGTCTTGTTAACACTCAAACCAGTTAATCCAACTGTGATGAGTTAGGGTAGGTGATGTGCAGAGGTAGTTGATGTGTCTTTTAATATTAATGACTGTCACTGGATTTCATGGCATATACCATAAGAAAAATGAAACTCAAATCAGGTGCTTCCGTTCGAATGATGGCTACTAAAGGCAGTGCACTAGTGAGAAGAAACTTTGTGTGTAATTCCAAACCTCACACCAAGTTTCCTGTGTCATCTAGGTGATTTTCTTTTAAAGGTATTTCAATGCAAACCCCATTTAAAAAAAAAAGAGAAAAAGACCCAAGCAGTGTATGAGGAGACAATGTAAAGTACACAAAATATTTTCCCTGTGCTTTCCCCTCTTTATTTGTAATTCATTACAGTGTTCTGCTTTTCCCACCTTTCCACTGCCTTTTTTATTACCATAAAAATTCATTAGCACTAGAGTTTATCTTGTCTGCATGGTCTTGTGTACTACTCTGACACTAAACCAAGCTACAAATACTTCCAACTGGGCTAGTTTGCAATTTGAACTCCACTTTTATTTTCTATGAAGGGAGAAAAAGCATGTAACCTATGACCACATTTAAAACACATGCAAGGATTAAATTTTACAGCTTACCTCTACGTATCTCTCTTTTAAGGCTATGGCCTTTAAACTTAATTATCTACTTTCCTGCTTCTTTAAAAAAAGTTGCTAATCTAGAAGTCCTGTTACATTTGAGCAGACTGCAGTCCACAATTAAGATAAAAACAGCTCTCTTGGGAACAAAACAATCATTCAGGATGCAATAACAGGCTTTGATAAAAAAAACCCAAACACTGGTTTTTTAAATTATAAAAAAGGTGTTCACACTTCAATTGGCAATCATATTTGGAGAGGAACAATGTGAGTTGATTTAGGGTTTATACTCTTATCCAGTCCATTTTGCTCCTCTTAATCCAACTCTCCAGGCAAGATCTTAAAAACCATCAATTTAAAGGAATTTCTAGGACATAAGCAGCCTCTGGAAAACCAGATAAAAAGCTTGTGACTACAGGCTCCTCAGAACAAGGTAGATGCAAGGTAGCACAAACTTGTTCTAGTGCTTATTCTGGCTAACACAACATCACACATCCCTTTACTAGGAGTAAGTGGTAACTAATGTGACTAATTCAAAGGAATTACTTACGTTCTAAGCCCGGCATTCTCTAATACCAGTTCCTCCAATCGATTGGACCTACTCACCACCCGCAGTATCTGCTCACAGACATCAGTGGACTGCCACAGAAAAGACAGAAGAGCATTAAAGAACAGAAATATGAAACAGTTGGTGATTGAATTATAAGCTGCACATTATAATAGGATCCAGGCCACAACCGTCTTCTTGTCATACATCAATAATAAGCAAAAATACCGGAAACATCCAAGAGAGACTCAGGTGGCAACAGAGGACTTCTGGAAAAGAAGCAAGAGGCAAACTGAAAGCAATTCACTTATGAAACAGGCCATCTAGTCATAAGGGGGTAGATCTTTTATCTTAGTAAAAACTCCAAACACTGTGAAAAAAACCTGCTCACTTAATTTTTGAAGAAATCTTGTTCATCTGCAACTAGTGCAAAGGAAAATAAAGCCTTACCAGGAACGACAGCTAAATATAAAGGAAGATGTTACTAGGCAGCCAAAAAGAACCTCCAGAAAAAAAAAAATCAGAAGGAGAAAGCACTCTAACTACAGGTCCTCCACAGACTGCTAAGGACTAGTGCTTAAGGGTCAGTGTATTTCTGCATGAATTCTACCAAACTAAATAGAAGTAGATCCCATCTCATGATCTCACTGTTGTTGGGTTCTAGAATTTGCATGGACATTTGCAAGTATCATGAACGATACACGGTAACAAAAGAGTTTGTTTGCTGTGCTCATGCAAATAGAGAGATAAAACCAAAAGCTACACAGTGAACTCTCTATCTCATTATCTTTTATTACAATCTTTTATTTAGCTTCTAGATTTAGCCTTTTTTTCTTTTTTTCCCCCCAACAACAGACCTAGTCAACGTTCATGTGATGTCCAAAGCTGAATTTCAGTCATGACCATGACGTGCTGAAACTATTCTGCTATCTGCCTTTAAAAATAGCAACGTGACATTCACACCTGGGACATCTGCCTCTCCAATGGTAGTCTGACATTTTCTAGTTTTGTTCACTGGGGTTTTTTCATCTGGTTGGTTTGGTTTTGTTTTGTTTTAATCTAAATGAATCTCTCATAAAAAGAAAAAAAACACCTGCTCTACCAAGCACAAAAATCGTATTAATCCTTTGTATAGTAAAGGTGACAGTTTTTTTCTGAAGACTGTCAACTCAGCCATCTTCCCAATTCTATCTTTGTCTTCCACATTTCGATAAATCAGAGTATTATCACAATGCTTCCACAGCACTATGACTCCAAATGGAAAGGTTCATGGACATACTATAAAAACACTATGGATGCTGTCTATCAAACACAATGTCAGAGCAGGACTCGTGAAGCACAAAGCGTTCATTGGCCTCCAGATATGTCTGACCTCATACTGACCCTCAGCAGTGCTCCTATGGCATGGGCTTACTGTCCAACAACTTACATTCTCCTAGTGGATTTGACTAAAACTGGAATGTGTGAAAGATAAAATGTTTAATTTTTTTTTCTAAAAGAACCGATGAATTTTCAGGATTGACAAAGTTTATTTGTTTTCTAGGGAAAAAAAAAAGTTCTAAGAACACCAAAAAAATGCCTTTCACATACAAATAGATAGATAATATGTCCAGTTCTCCTAAGCAAACTACACCAGCCAGTCTTCTAAATAAGCAAACTATCTCGTTTCATTGAAGCAGAAACTAATTGCATTGTACCTTTAACAATGCTTATTTTAATAGCAAACTACAACAGCATTAAAAACGCTCACAGTTTCATTCCACACATAATTTCAAGTAAGATGTCCCAGCAAGAAAGTTTTTTGCCTACTCTTCTCTCAAAAAGCACAAATGTCAGTTTCTACTGAATTTTCATGGAAAATGAAATCTGAGAAATGCAATGAGAGCACGTTCAGATAAATAAAACTGCACCAATTTAAAGATAATGAGACTCAACCTTTGTTTTTAGGGACAAAAGTTACCTGAAGCAAGTGTGAGAGTAATTTCTCAAATCACTAACTCTACCTGTGACTATAAACTTCCAAATTTGGAAGAAATAGTGCATTTTTACATATATATAAAAGTCATCCAATTACTGATTTTCTTGGCCCTGTCTTCAGTACTACTACTTGTTTAGATTTGCTCCCATTTAGCTTTTCGGAAAGAAAAATAATAAGGAAGAATATCAATGTCATACACAACTACATGCTTACTAATATACAAGGTTAGTTTCAGATAACTAGGAGGAAAAAAAAATCAAGTTGCAATGAAAATTACAAGGAAAAACCTGTTTTATATGTGAGGGGAAAAAAAAACCCAAACAAATTCCTGATACTTTGCTTCCACCTTTTGAAAGCAACTGAGATTTCTGGCTGCTTTAGTTTCCTATTTAGTCACTCAATATAGTTTAGGGGAGCTAGCAACACCTAAAAAGGTAGTTTTACAGGGTCTTGTTATTATCCAATGATGTTTTTAAACTTTATTAACTTTAGTTTTTGACAAGACCTGCTCTTGTCAGTGTTTCCATGGCATGAATTAACTATCCAACAATATAAATTTTCCTGATACAATTAAGGGGGAGGGAAAAAAAGTTCAACAGATTGCCCAGTTACACTTGCCTAATAAAGTTCACCTTCGAAAAATGTAATAGGATCCTCTAAAATAAAACACAGCCTGGTAGGAGCAAGTATACTGTTTCAATTCTTTACTTACTAATTTCAGATCCTTGGAGGACAGCTTAGTAAACCATTGATTGTATTCCAGAGCCGCAACTATAGGTATTAAGTCTCTAGAAAAAGAAAAACACTTTTTAACTGTTGGCTTTGGTGGCTGGAAACAATTTCTTAAGTGTTCTTCCATTTCTAATTCCCCCTGCTTTTGCAATGCTAATTGCCTGCTATCCCCATTACAGAAAGTTCTGCATTCTAAACAGTGAACATCACCAGCAGCTGTGTCTCTCTCATTTTAATACAAAATCCTAACTGGCCAATAGACATCCATTCTAGCATGAATTTTTAAATCAGGAATTTGTCTGGCCTGCCATTCCAACTTCAAGCACTACTTTTTCTTCAATCTGTGATATATTTAAGCTTCTGAATCACCTCTAATTATAATTTAGCACGACGCTAAAAAGCTTTTTGGCAGTCTGATGATTTAATATAATTCCATGACTGAATGCTTCTAGAGAACACCTCCTTGTCTCATCTCTACAGTTAAATTCCCCCAGGAAGCAGGAGACCTGCAAAAAGGATAATGTGACTTTCAGCACAAACCCTCTTTAATTGTAAAAGGGATTTTACAAATGAAATTCTAAATTATTCCCATTTTCTTCATGCCAAGCCTCTTAATGTGCTCTGCTCTCCCTCTGTTAAGTTTCTCCAATAACAGATGTTGATAAATGTCATGTCTGTACAGTAGCCCCCAGCAGAATCATTCATCAAGCACTCACACACCATTTAGCAGCACAGAATTTGGATCATTTTGATGTAACATATTATATACATTTAAACACAGGGACTTAACAGCTACTTAGGAAGCTCTTGGCTTTATAATGAAACAAAGACTTGCAATATACATGAAATGTTAAAGTACTGGCTTTTACAAGCCAGTCCCACCCAGGACATACACAGTTAGGCACAGATCTGCACTAAACATGCAGCATCCTTCTCCTATCTTCTTTTCCTTTTTCTTTTTCTCCATTTTTCCCTCTACAAATATTCTGACACTTCAAGGTGGTTGTTAAATACATAGGAAAGCTGAGAGACATGGCAACATTATAAGGACAAGCCTTCAGCAGGCTACATTGGGAACTGCAGTTGCTAGATTTGGAAGTACAAGCCCATCTCTAAGGTAACAGTAAGAAGGTGCAGGATTTTGCAGCAAAAGACTGAAGCCCACCAACTGCAAAGCTCATGCAAACAGATGGTTTTCACAGTCCTGCAGAGGAACTAGTGTGTGCTGCCCTTCAAGGATTAAGCTTGTTTTCCATCCTGTTCACAGCACACACCAAGTCTCATGGTGAATTAATTTCCATGGGCACATTAGACCCTTATCAGCTTCAAGAAGTATATAGACTTATTTCCATCTACCACATTGGTTTTTGTTCCTACACATGCATGCTTTATCTCCACACAAAGCAGCAACTAACTAGTGAAAGGTTGGCGCTGGGTGGGGGGCGTGTAAAAATCAGCCCGGAAATATTTTCCCCTTAGGAGTAAGGAATGTCCACATAGAGTTTGTTTCTCTTTTGCCTTCCCCTGCAACGGTAGGTAAGAAGGTAACGAATCAGTAGCTTTGATGTCCTTATTGCTAGTGCTTTCACCTTGGAAGTTGGATGAACATAGAAGTTAATTATCAGATGTAACTTTGGTTTATCTACCCGACAGTAATCAACCAGCCACAGCTGATGGTGAATGCTGCAGGGCAAACATTGGACAGGCTGATGGCACCAGCACCACACTGCTGGAGCAGCAGAGCTCTTCATGCTGTGGATCGACACCTCTAAAAGAGCAGAAGACACCATTGGCAGATGTATTTCAGCCATCAGCATCAGCACCAGTTCCTCCAAAGGAACAGAAGGACAACAATCAGGGATCACTGGCTGCAAGCATTTACACTACCAGGGAGCTGGTAAGCGAGATTGGAGGGCTGGCAAGAGCTCAGTACCTTCTAGGCAGGGGTGGCTGCAGGCAGAACCTGCCTGAGGCCACTCCTTTCTTCTCTCTCCTCCCCAGGCCTCAGTAGGAAACAGCTGAAGGGCAGGAGGTGCCCAGAGTTAGTGGAAACCATCCCACTTTCAAGGAGTTGAAAAAACATCACTGCAGCAGGACAGGAATGCTTTGAAACAAATTGACCCAAGCTGATTTGCAAATTCTTATCTTTAAATAGTTTAGTCTTCAGCTGTACTCAAGGCCTGTTTGTTCAGACCCTAGAGAGGGTTTGCACAGATACTGGCACACGTCAGTAACACCAGCTGCTAACACATATAAATGCACACAGAATCCCTTCTCCCCCATGTGCCTGAAGACAGTGTCACCTCTGCTCATTTTGCTGCAGCCTTATTTCCTAGAAACTTCACTTTATAGCATTCTACCATTTGATTTTTAACAAGAAACCAATTTAGTCTTGTTTTGTTTAGATTTTTTAAGGTGCTTCTGACAAATGAGGGTCCCTTAGGAATTTACATCTACTCTTCTTGTTTTGAGCTTGCCTCGTTGCACTTATTGCTGAGGTTTCCTTTTCAAAATTACATAGAGATTTATTCACTTTACTATATCCTAAATGTGATATTACCAATGCTCTGAATTCTTTTGCAATATGCTATGAAAGAACACTAACACCCATTTCCAAAAGCAGGACCTTCTCATCACTTTCCCTCATTGAGTTGCTCATATTTATTAGTGTGTTTACTAAACTACCATTTGGGATAAAGTAAGATTTACAAAATGTACATCTATGTCATCTTAAAATGAAAGCAGATTCTGTTCTGCTGGAATGCAAAAAATCTCTCCAAGCTTCAACATTCAAGCTTCACTAACGTCTTCACATTTTCTCAGCATCTCTGTTCCCCAAAGTATTTAAGATGGCAAGAAATCTAAACAGTGCAAAGAAAAAAAAATCTAACCAATCATGCTTTTCTATGTCCAAATATGCTAAAATCTACATAGATGAAAATTATGCTAAGTTCAGTTAGCCCTGTTCATTTCCAGTCTTTTGTTGTTGTTGTTAAACAGTTCTATGGTTCACAGCACAACATCATTTCAGATAAAACCTCAGAAGTCATGTTCCCATGTGGCAAGCCATGCTATGCACTCTAAATGTCAGACACTCTGGGAACTGAAATTCATCTATAATTCATGCCATCTTATGCTGACCTCTAACAGACTTTTACTTGGAAAACCACAGATTGTTTGGGTTTGCAGTGCACAGTCCTTGTATCTAGGGAACTGGCGCACCCATTCTACCTCATTTCAGACCTACCACACAATGTGAAGCAAATAGTTTCAGCAACCCCAAATACTAGGTGGACAAGATACACAACAGTCTCTCAAAATCCAAAGTACAACAGCTCTTACTGTGCTAAATATATCACATAACACTCACATGCATTCCTGAACTGACTGGGATCTCAGATACTAGTTAATATTTTTAATTAATAACATAAGGGTTTGGCTTCCTAAAAAAAAAGTTTTCCTGAAATTCCAATGCAAAACCTTTTACTCAGTTTAGTCCTCAACAAACAGGAACTCTCGTCATAAAATAGATTCTATGGCACGTAAATGGCTCCAAGAATTGTTTTGGATCTTTGGACTTTCACAATCACAAGACATTTAACAAAGACTTTTATTACCAACACAAATTTATTTCCTTGGCGATGTCAGTTTTGTAAGGTGTACTTCAAACAAAAACTTCTGTGAAGCAACAAATTCATTAGTCTGTTTTCCAAAAGCCAAATACTCATTTGAAGTAGCTGAAACATTCCAACTACTTAAATCAACTCTTTCCTAGTAAGTAGCATTTTCCACTCCTATTAAATTGTTCAAACTTTTAATTTGTATTGGAGCCGGGTATCTATAAGTCACTTTCTCAAGAATGCCCCATGGCCTTCTCAGCACTTACATCTTGCCTTATGTTTAAAACATTCTTCTGTTACTGTCCCACAGTTGCTTGTGCTGGGTAGTATTTCTTTCCTTATCTTCTCCCAGCCAGGCTTAACCAACCTCTTTGGCTACATCCATCACGCACCAGCTGCAGCCCCACAGTCTTGTTTGAGTTACCCCTGAACTAGTCAACACAGGTACAGCTTAGCAACTTTGTCATGGGATGCAGTGCAGACTGAAAACCCAACACAGAGGTTGAATAGGTATTAGAGTGGGTTTTTTTGTTTTGTTTTTGGTTGGTTGGTTGTTGGTTTGTTTGTTTGGTTGGTTGGTTTTTTTTGCAAATTTACAAACTACATAGCTTAAAGGGGCAAAGAATGCTCCAGCAAAATACTATTATTTACCTAACTCAAATTATTAATTCTTCCACAGGGCTTTCCCAAAGAAACAGATGCTTTCTCTATCTTATTTACAGTTTCTTAATTTTGACATTTTCCCTGTATAATAACGGATTTTAGTTAAGACTCTCTCCCATTTCCTCCCACTTAAACATCTTCAGATTCAGCTTTCTTAGAATCCAATTTTCCCAGCCAGCTAAATTCAGTAAACCAAATACAACACTTAGCTAAGTTTCAGCATCTCATAGTAAAAATTACCCTCAATTAGTTCCTTTCTGGAAGTATACATTTTTGATAGCACTATTGTAAGTGGAGAAACTACAGGCTGGAATTCAGTTGAACAACTTAAACCTTCCACAGACTTGCTGACAAAAATAATTTCCTTTACTGTGCACACCATGAAAAAAAGATTCTGCATAAGTAAGAGTGCATAATTTCATTTTTTGCTTTGCCTACCAGATGTAGCTGCATGTTTTCTCTGCTGAATTTGAGCTCTTGCATCCACCATCACAGGAAAAGTATCTATCTGCTAACTTTCTGGAATGCTTCCAACAGCAAAATATATTTATCTTCCCAGGCTCCTCAATGAAATATGCCTCTCCATGGGGCTTTGGTGCAAAAACAACAGCTTTGTGCTGAAAACTAGAAATGCTACAGATGGTTCTTTCAGAGGTCTACTCATTCAAATAACAGCTATAGGCCTATCCCACATTAGTAAGGGCAGGCACACACTGCTGTGAGACTGAACAAGGAAAGTTTGCAAAATCTTAGCATGATTCCTGCACTTTGCTTACCTGTGGTCAAGGTGGCTGAAGTCTTGCAAATTCAGCTCTCTGGTATCTTGTGTCAGGTAAATCGTATCGACATCCTGTTAAAAATACAGGAAGAAACCCCCCATCTTTACAGAGTTGTTGGCTTGCTTTTTGTTTTGTTTTTTGTTTGCTTCCCCCACCCCACCCCCCCCCCCACCAAGTATTATGATTTATCTGCTCTTTCATAATTTGTACAGTTAGCTGAAAAGGGCTCCACAAAAGACAAGTACTTACCCACTGTACTTCTTCTCTATAGGGAAATCCAAGCCAATCACAAACACAGGCATACATCTGTGAAAAGCCTCCTAAAAACAACCCAAGAGAGTATTTAACATAATAGTAAAACAAGCAAACAAACATCTAAAAGGATACTCTGATACTTAAAATCCAGTCTTTCAAAACTCACTCTCCTTTTCTCTCAGAAGGCTGTCCATTTTGCTGCTCAAAGAAACTGAGACTACCCTGACAGGTTGTAAGGAAGCTTAAAATAGTGCCTTCACCCACCAATCAGAAGTCTGCTCCATACTAATTACACCTTAAAACTAATTACACCTTTACCAGCTTCTGCCAGAAATAGAAGTTAACTTCCTGACACCACAATTCCAGCCTTTTGATATTCTGAGTCTTTAAATTCATTCTCACCACAAGGTCCCAGTTCCGCCACTGTCTGACTGTCCCACAGGGCTTGGAGATTAGCCAGTCTTTCTGAAGGCTCCACAGTTACTTTTTTCAGAATCCTCCTAGATGCAAAAGAGGAGGGGGGGGAGGGGAGATAAAAATAATAAAAACATTCAGGACTTTGAAAGCATTTTTAAATTCATAAACCTTTATTTCAGGTGAGATTTTAAATGAGTTTACAGAAATAATTTCCAGCTTTAATACAAATCCTCTGCTTAGGACTCACACATATCATGATGATGGCACCCAGCAGAAATACAACATTTATTTATTTATAACGTTTAGAACATTATAACATTTATTTATAACATTTATTTATTTATTTATTTGTCTCTCTTTGTAATGATAACCCTTTTCTATGACAGGATCATTTAAGCTAAGGAGACTTGTGAGTCTCAACTAACACAAGGATGTCCAAAATAGGGGAGACACAAATAGGGTATTTGATGGTTACATTGAAACCACTGCTGTTTATACAGTGCTGTTATGCACTAAAAGCACCACGGTGTGAAGAGCCACAAACTATGCTGAGCAGCTACTTCTGGCCTCTAGGCTGCACTCTAGATACCCAGCTCCAATATTTGTAATTTGGTAGTGTTCTTCCTCCCCTATACAAAAGGACAATCCCTTCCTACCTTTTAAGAAACGAAACTGTTTCTCTGAATGACAGGACTGCCTCATAAACTGCAGAATTCCATAAAGATGAGGGAAATAATGTGAGAAACCTCTTTACCCTTTTTTGCTTGCTCTGGTCTTATATGAGCTGCCTAATTCCAGTATCTTCATTTTGGAAAGTAATGTCATCCGAGAGGATAGCCAATAATATGAGTTCTATTCTGAGAACCAAGCTCTCCATATAGCTAGACTAAATGCTCCAGCAACATTCTCAAGATAGCCCAGGGAATGTCTCAAGGCCTTCACAGACACCCAAGCATGCACAGACTTGTAGCCATCTTCATTCTACTCATTTTGCCTACATTTTTCACTGTGACAGTGACAGAACACTGGAACAGGCTACCCAGAGAATCTGTGGAGTCTGCTTCTCTGGAGACATTCAAAACCCATGTGGATGTATTCCTGTGTGATCTACTTTAGCTGATCCTGCTCTGGCAGGGGGATTGGACCAGATGACCTTTCAAGGTCCTGTCCAATCCCTAACATTCTGTGATTCTGTAATTTCTCACATCATTACTGAGGTTTTATGGCAAATCTGCTCATAAATATTCACTTGTATGTGTTCTTATTGAAGAAAGAGATGATCTCCATTAAATTAGTTAATAATACTGTCACAAAGATAAATTGTAAGAAAATAAACCAAAAGTTTATGAACTTGACTTACTTCTCCACCTAGAGGAAAGGTGAACAATAAAGACATGCACATAAAATGTAAATACAGCCTCACAATTCACACCTAAAATCTATTACAAAAGCTCACTTTAAAAGACCAATGTATTCTGAAAAATTGCATAGTCCACTTTCCCTAATACTGCTGAAGACCAGGAGCTGAAGCGAATAGTAGTTGGGCTACATAATATGGTAGGGAGTGATGAAAATGAGGCAAGGACAGAAGGAAGAAATAAAATAAAATAAAGTCCTGAGAATTGCTGCAGGATGATAAAATTCAGAGTCAAAGATGCAAGGGAAAAAACAAACAAACATACATAAAAAAAACAACCAAACAAACAAAACACCACAAAACCAAAGTCATGGGAAAAAAATGTAAAGAACAAAAAAGCAGGGTAAAAAAGTTTGAGAAGGAGACGCATGATTGAAGGAGCCAGGTGCACCATAGAAAGTGTATGACAAAACTGCCCAGGGCTCAGTTTTGAAGAGCAAGGCTCCCAATCATGTGCATCATTTCACAAATGGTAAACAGAACTTTTCCCTCCTCTCCCAACTCAGATATTATTTCTACGGAAAAACCAAACAAAAAACACCAACAAAAAAACAACCCACTGAATATCACAACTGTTTATGAGGAAAGGAGTAAATTACAACAAACAGCCTGAACCTCGGCTATACCTGCAAATGGAGAGGCAATACGGTAGAATGGAAACTTAAGACTCCAAATACCTGCATCAGTCCTTCAAAATAAAGGCTTTTTTGGTCTTACAGAGTATACCTGTGCTCTGCACTACCTCCTGCTTCTGTCATACACCTGTATAAAACCTTAACACTTGCCTCAAGGTGTTTATTACACCCTCAGTGCATTTCTTAGGTCAGGGTAGGGCGACCCACAGAGGAAAATTGGTGACTTGTCACCTATTCCACACAATCTGTTGCCACTAGACATGCACTAAGAAACACTTACACAGGTGAGAGTCCAGGGAATATCTTCCGGAGGCAGGTCCCAATGTGTGCCAGCACCTCATTCACATCCTCTGAGGATGCCATCTTCATGGAGATGTTACATTTCTCAGTTTCCATAATCAACTGTAAATAAAAGAACATGAGAGCAGGAACTGGATATCATACAACTCATGCCCATTTAGAAAGGAGATCATTTTGAATGTCAGCTGAATGCTTTGTGTGCCAGTAGGAATCTGTTATTCTTTAAGGCATGACACAACAAAACTCCAGGTAAAGTGTCTGAAAGAGTTCCTTGAATGTACAAGATCCCCATACTCAAACTTTGCTTTTCTTAATACTGCCCTGCTTCCCACGGGAATAAAAGTTTCAAAGGACCCTGACCTCAGCTGACACTTTGAAAACCAAAACTTTTCATAGCATTGTCCTCTTTTGAAACACATCCCAGAACACCAGAAGCAGTGAGCACAGCCTGACAGAAAACTATTGAACAAGCAGGGCCTGCTTCCTCCAGCAAAAAGTAAAAGCCTTTAATGGCTCTGATCCTCTGGAAAAGCTCTAATGCTTTGATCTATGCTGTTTAAGAAAATGCTATGGTAATATATTGTCTCAGTTCAGATGAAGTATTATCTCAGCTGGCATAACTGTCCCGCTGTCTGAGGGATGCATGCTTCAGCAAGGTTTTTTTTAAAAATAAAACCCCTTTTGCCACCCATCTCTGTTATTTATTGAGTGTTCAGAACCAAATAAGATTATTGTATGACTGACACATTAGGTCTGCTTCTGCCCTTATCTGCCCCACAGGAAGCAATGTAATGTTTCTCTCTTCTCCAGTGTGAATATTTAGCACAGCTCAAGTCATAAATTCTTTTACGTGAGAAGCTGTGCATACACAGCAAGAAGCTAACATTAGGAATAAGCAGTAAGTGTAGATAGACAGAACAAGAGGGAAGACTGGTTCCCAGTTCATGTCTAGGGTCATCACCAAGACAATCTTCAATGAAGCTGTGTTATCCCAAAAATCACACTGAGAATCTTCACAACTTTTCCCACCAATTCAAATCCTCTCTCAACCCATTGTAATCACTCCCTGAAGATGAATTAGTGAGTGGGCAATTTACTACTGTTTTTCAACATCACCAATATTAACACAACGTTTCCTTATATTATTCTGTCCGTTTGTTCACATCTTACAGTGGGAAGCTCTTCATGGCTTTCTGCAAGATGCCTAGCACAAGACTACACCCTTCAGGGATCACAGATGTAATGTGGTCTTTGCAGGAATACCAACAATACCATTTGTCTCACAAGCAATGAGCTGGGATTCTGCCTGCCTTCAGCCATAAGCCCGACACATCTAAAACACTGTTGAATGTAAACATGTAAAACCTTGAAAAATATTTTAGGAAAATGGTGTGCTAAGTGAGACTGCTGAAAACCACTTGTAAACCCTGCCTATGCTTCCAGGAATAATTAGCATTAGCTGCCATGGCATTTTAGCATCTTAAATAAATTAAGCCACAAAAAACGTACACAAAATGTACTAAATGTCTCCCTGTTTAAAATAGTAAACATCTGGACTTTTTTTTTCCTCCCTCTCCTTTAAGGAAAGCTTCAAAAGCCAGGTTAAAAAGATGACATGCTAAACACAATGAGACCTTTTCAGCATTCAAATAAAGTATCAGATGCTCCTATTTTTAAAAATCTCTGTAAAAGCCAAATGCATGTGAAACACATGAAGACTTTGATACAATTGAACTGTCAAATCTTGTCAACATGTTCGTCTTATGAATGAAAAGTGTTATCAAGAGGCATTCTTCTTTTCAGTACCTTCTCTTTGACAGTCACTTTTGGGGCATATAACTGGCTGTCAAACACATTTTCTGTTGTATACAGTAATGGCAACAAGAACAGTTGGAAGCAAACCACTTCTGCCTGCAATGTAAGCAGTAGCTTTTGGCTTCACCATAAAGATAGACATCAGAGAAGCCATTCAAGCTCACATGGTGATGATTATACACCAAGCACCATTGTTCTTTCATCTCTGAGGAAAATATTGGCTTACTGAACAAATGAAAGTTTGTACCATAAGGAATTAGGAGGGGTCGGGGCAGGGGGAGGAGGAATTTCTTACTGTCAACCCACCTGCACAACAGATTCCTAAATTTGGCTCTTGAAATTATCATCAAGGCTTTGAAGCATCATGAATGTAAGAATGCAAACATACAGTGTGCTCACCAGATGGGGACAGTTGCACATTAAAGCATCACTCCCTTGACTGGACCAGATTCAGCAATGAGTAAACAAGTGCCTTTTATCTAGAATACACTCACCTGACCTGGTTTACTGGAAGTTACTCCTTGGATTTCCAAGTAGCTGAAAGTTAGTTCTAACTGTAGTTAAAAAAAAAGAAAATACTACATCAGTGCAAATATCAGTGTGTTTCAAAGAGCACTTACACTTTTCAATGAGGTGAAGAAACCTTGAGCAACGCTACTGTTAATTTATATCGATTTCTGTAATTGACACTTAGTATTTGTTAACATCTGATTGCATTGTCCACTAAAAGAACACTGGCATTTGTTTTTTACAGCTTCAAACGATAGAAATACCACATTTGACCTTCTACTGCAAGCTACAAGCACATGAGTTTATAACAAGATTTATAACAAAGTTTTACCATAAAAAAGCATCTATTCAATACCCTACTGATGTGCACTCTTGTGATTGAATAACCATTAATTACAGTATTTACAGCATCACAGATTACTCTTTCATTAGTTGCACTGAACACAGATGAGGAAAATTTTATTGCACAGAAGCTGAAGAGGCATACACACACACACTACTTTTTACATATACATATGTAAATAAAAATACCACAGGTAGATACAGATATAGATATATAAATGTTTAAAACTGCCTTAGCATGTCTGAAAGTATGAGTGGAAATAATACATTTGCTTTGCCTGAGTGGGTTACCTGGACAACAGTCAGAAAAGGCAGGGAAGAAGAGTGAACATACTGAATCCAAATGAAAGCTTGGAAGAAGGCAGGAAAGTCCTCTTCTCCAAGGACAAATCCAGGGCTACAGGGAGTGTAGCAAGATATGAATTCAAAACTATGCAGACAAACATCTTGGCAGCTGAGATATGGAGAAACAAACTCTTGGAATGAATCATAACTAAAGGAGCAAGGCATCAGCATGGTCATTTCCTTTTGTTTGTCATTAAAACCATTGTAACTGAGCAGTCTGTGTTGCACAAAATTTCCTGTACTTTATCTTATCCTAGGTTCACAGCCAGGGTGCTCCCAGGCTAACTGGCAAGCACCATATTATTCTATTGCTGTATCTGTGGCAGTCTTTCTAAGGTATGACTCTGAATGACTCCTGGGGTGCTCAAAGCTCAGATGCTCAGCTGCAATAGCCCATCAGAAAGTTGGGAATGCAAGGTACCAGCTTGCAACCATAAGAATCAGCTAAAAGTTTTCAGGAAAGCAGCAAGATAGTAGAGAGAGCTCCTTAAATGCCAAGGTCTCACTAGCAAATCATTAAACAACCACAAACAGTATTCCAGCATGATGAAGCTGTCCAAAAAATTCCAGAATGCATTGAAATTTTGGGTGGTTTATGAAGTAGAAGACTTTTTTCTTTTTTTTAGCATTTGGTTATGTTATCCTCATAGCTGAAGAGATTGAAGACATTATTACTACTTGTTCTTTGCTGCCTACTTCCCAACTCCTTTTCTCTTCAGCTCTCACAATTTGACAGCATCAGAAGGTACAAGCACCCCTCAGCTATTACTGTACAAAGTTCACCTTCCACCAAAGACTTAACCTAGCAACCAAACTTTACTCTGAATGTTTAGAGAAATATTCACATGCTTTGTTTCACTTTTTCTGCTACAGAGGCAGCATCCATAGCAAATGGGTAGTTTCAGAGCACCACAGAGGTGCCACAACAGCTGAAGTGAGCAATGCCCACACCAGTGCCTTGAATTTATCCAAGGGCAAGACACTTCTCTTCAGGCCCCTTCTGTGCCTTATTTCTCAGTGAAGACTGACAATCTTTTGTGATGGTAGGACATAGCCCTAGTGCAGTTCATTCAGGTCAGAAAGAAAAAAAAATCCATGGCAGCTCTTGTTGGCTACTGGAGTAAGCTAGACTACACATAGAGAAGCAAAAGATTCTTTTACTCCAATGCTAGTCAAATTAAACAAACACATGAGACTATTTAACATTTGCTTACCCAAATCACAAAGCCATTTCAGACAGAAATTTGAAATCCTTTCTATTTTGCAAATGACTTACCTATGTAGTGCATATGTGCAAACATATATATGTACACACAATCAAAAATAATTCTCTACTCTTGAGAAAATTTACCCAGATCTAGACTCACTCGAGAATTCAATCTGCAAAAATCCCCTTGACTAGAATTAACAAATACGAGGAAACACAGCAACATCTCTATAGTTCATCTTCGGTTCATTTTTCTACTTAAAAACATGGTTTGTAGTTCTTGCTTTGCAGCAAAAGTATAGAACACATTCTAAACATAATCTACCTCAAGATATTAAATGATTTTTACAAGATTTAAAAAAATATAATCTCATTTATTATCAAGTTGGTTACAAAGGCAGATAATTTCACTGGTTCCAAATTTTACAATCAAAACTTAATGAAGACTGGCAATATAAACCTGAATTACATTCTTACAAATATTTCATGAGCTTATCTATGCAACATTTACTTATGTTGCAACTATGTTTTATATAGAACGTAGCAAGAACTAGTACTGGCTATTAAAACACTCCCCATAAATCCATCAGGATTAGAGGAAATTAACTGATTGCACCTGAATGTAAAGTTAGTCAGTGGCAATTTCAACATCCTTGCTCTAAGGATAATCATAGAATCACAGAATTGTTAGGGTTGGAAGGGACCTCAAGGATCATCTAGTTCCAAACCTCTGCCATGAGCAGGGAGACCTCACACTAGATCATGTGGATTGGTATTATAGTTAATCAACCTTTTAACTTTGATCCTTGTTTAGTAAATACATCTCAACAGCATTATTTAAGAAAAAGTGAAGCTTAGAACAAGATGCAGTAATAACAGTCACTCAGAATTGGATGTTTTTCAGTGCACTCAATTTTGTGTGAGGGTCCCTGGAGGAAAAATGTGTCTCCTGCATGTTCTTAGCTGTCTTGTTAGTGACATGCCAGTTATACAGGAGCTTTTGGGCTCAGAAAACTCCTGAGCAGCTTTTGAAATTAGTACAGCCTTTAGAAAATCCAGTAAGTTGCACTCATCCTGCTAAAAAAGGAATGCATTTTCAACCATCCTAATAACTGCTCAGACAGACAAAATTTAATCTTGACATAAACTGTGAGCAGATGCAGTTTCTTCTGATCACTTTTCTGCCCTTTGTATTCATTGAGGTAACAATGCTGTTATGCCAGCATACTTACTCTAGATTCCCATGAAAACAGAAACCAGTTTTTCAATTCAGTAAATTAAGGTTTGAGAAGTGTCTGCAATGTTCAGCTAGAAGTACAGCTATTTCTTAGCGCACTGAGCCCCAGCCTTCAAGAGCTTTCTGATGAGTTACAATGGCTCTGCTATTATTTAACAAGATCACCATCACCACCTGTCCATCATACTGCCACTGCACTGATGTCTGAGCTGTTCATCAACTGGCTCTATGTTTCTGTGCAACCAGTTACAAACCCTGTCTTAAAAACAGCCTTAAAAACAGGCTGCAAACTGCAGCAATCCAAAACCCAAGAGGACCGGCCAAAGGGACAGGGTGAATTTCTGCAGTAATTTAAACTTTATCCTATGAGTCATTCAGTGTCTTCAAAGGATAGGTAAGGGATAATCACATTTATCAGTCACCATAACTGAAAACCTGACCATTCTATTTATTGATCTATAAAGCATATGTATTCACACATACCTATACTTCCAGTCCCAGACCCTGACCCACACATGTGTAAAACACATGAAAATAGAACATATTCTGAATTCCTATTCACTGATTCCAAGCTGGGCAAGAGGTATTCTTCCACATGAGTCACTTTCATTCACGTGGAAATTATTTTTCTCTGCTGAAACTATCACTATGAATTGCAAGGGAAATAGAAAAAAATAATTCACTGACACTGGCAATGGAAGCTGGCAAGATGCCTTCCAAAATTAACCACAGAAATTATCAGAAACATTGAAATGTAATAAAATTCAACTTAATTTCTGTCTCCAAATCAAATATATTCCTATTTGACACTGCAAACACTAAAGCATCAGCTTGTTTGGAGCTAACTGTCCCACAACAAAGGTTATCAGGGTCATCTCACAGTTCTTCACGTTGGTGTTTCCAGTACAATTCTTCACCTATCTGCATTTCTAGAAGTTAAAATTCCTCTGAAACAGTATATATACAGTGACAAATCCACTCACTCGAACAGAAGCACCACTATAACTCAACTCCATGCAAAATACCATTCCTCAATTTCTTCTTTTTTTAGACAGATTTACAAGTATAAAATATGCAAAGTTTATGCAGCTTATAGTTTTATCTTAAAAAAAAAATCAGAATATTTAGAGAAACACAGTGGCTTTACCTTGGTGGGAATCCGAGATGTTAAAAGAAATGCCCGACATGATGCCAACACCTATTGAAAGAAAAACAACAGCATTTGTAAGAAATACCTAATTTATCAGGAATATCATTAAAGGTTCTTTTCCAGGAAAGTCCTAAAACCAGAAGGAAAAAGCCTCTAGCACAGTGACTTTCTATTCCCTTTCCTGTCATCCACTGAAGGAAGCAAAGCTGGGCTCAGATCCAATAGAGCACAGTGGAGACTGATGGAATCTGATCAGCTATAAGCTGGTTAGTACGGTGTCCAATTGAAGAGATGTATTCAATCCATCTCTCAAGAACATCTAATCACAATCCTAGTGACAATTTAAAAAGAAGCAAGGATAAGAAGCCCTACCAGGAACATATGATGCAGTTAATATAACAAAAATATACAAGATAAACATGACTCAGATAAGAGATCACAAACACTTTCTTTTGCACACACTTGGTGCATTTCTAGAGTACCAATGCAAAGATTTGTCATTGTCTCCACCAGCATTTCTTCTCCAGCACTCACTGATTTAGTGAGGCTAGTGATGCTGGGAAAAAACACACAACAAACCATATATTTTGGAAGTTACTGCCAATCAAAACATAATGATATATAAAAGCACCACTCCAGTCTCCCATAGCACATCCCACTCAAAGGTTTTAGGGTTTGCAAAAGGGATGATTCATTCCATGAATCTATGTTATCACTTTCTAATTTACCTGGAATTAGTTGCTGCTGGCTCCATCTTTTGCCAGACAACAAATTGAAACAAACTTAATTTGAACATCTGGATTCAAATCCCGTGGCATTTAGAGAGCTTTTCACACAGCTGGAATCCCCTGAACCCAGTTTAGCTCAGTAAATATCCATTTCCAGGGAGTAGGTTGACACAAAATTTCCTCACTTGGACAGGGAGAACCAGGCTGAGAAGGCAGCCCAGCACCCAGCTCTGAACCCTGGTCAAACGCTTTGGCGATTGGGTTTCAGCTTCAGCATGCCAGCTGAACCACATCTTGCTAAAACCTAAGAACAAAAGTGTTGTACTAGTGCTGGATGTCAGCAGACTGTTTCAGGGCTGATGTGATCTTAATTAGTGCTCTGGTTATCAGGCATGTAGAGCCAAACCACCGTGGAATAGTAACCATTGCCTCCTGTAAGGCTCACCTCTTCACTGAAGGCCTATTCTGCTGGCTGACATACCACCACTGCCACTCAGTTGGCATGTCCAGGCTTTGTCAGACAGACATGGCTTGTCCCCTTGCACTCATGTGGTGGTGAAGCAGTCTCTCCTGCTCACTCACCTCCCAGCTGTGCCTACCAGAAGTATACCCTCCGCAACCCAGCATGCAAAAAAAGGGGAAGTGTCAACCCAAGAGGTTTTACCACTGTGCAGCCACAGTTTTTGCAGCCTGACAGCAGCTCTCTCTTGCAGTAATAAAATTCGATGCTTTCTCCACCCTCACCCACCTCCTCAAGGCAACCACCTGCTGTAAGGCCTGCATCACTCTCCCAGGACCCTCTAAGGAAGATCACATCCTCAGTCACACCCCTGCAAGGTCACAAGAAAAGCTTTACAATCCATAAGAGTGCCCCTCTTGCTCATCATCTCACTCACAAACAAGTACCCAGGTCTGAAGAGGGGTAGATGATCAGGCACCCTTCCTGCACCCAGCATCACCAGCAAAATGCCTCCAGAGCAGCACGCAGAGGAGCTGCAACAGCTTCTCCTGATCTGCCTGGGGTCACCACATCTCAGGTGCAGAAATGAGACAGAAAAAAAAATGACAGCTGTTGAAGAGCTGCTTTCCATATTTCTCCCCTTTTAAGCAGTCCAACACTAGAGAGGTCAGTGCTTATGTGTGTGTCACCACAGCAGGACAGCTGGTTACAGGAAAATCATCTCAATCCTATTACCAAACTGGTTTCTGCATATACAGGGTCAAGCTACTTCATGAGCATTACAGGGCCCCCTTAACACGATTAAAGTACACAAGCTTGTCCAAACAACAAAGTTAAATGCAAACCGAGTAACCAGAAGACTGTATCACAACAGAGCATCTCAGTCTACATTCTCATGGCAGATGCACTAATGCTCCCAGGGTGATCTTGCTAAAACCAGAAAAGCTGAAGTACTCACTCACCTTAAGAAAGTGCATTTACATACAAAGGAGAGGACTGCTGTAAGATGATACTCCTCACTCAGCAGGGTAAAGAAACTACTCCTGAGAAATAAGAGGGTACAAGAAAGCCTGAGCCCTCTAATGTAGTAACACTGAGGTTTCTACAGTTTTCACAGTTAAGACTGTCACAAAGAGTCGGATTTTAACAGAAAGCCAGTTGAAGATAAGGTTACTGCAAAATTCATGTCCCATCTTGACAAATGCAGATCAGAATTATTTGTTGACAACAGCAGAACTGGCAGAGGGGAGATTTGGCATTTATCACAATATTTAGCCGATGCAATCCTTGAGTATGCATACTGACCTTTGACAGGACCTTCTTTAGTTTACTGCTTTCTGATTGTTTGGGGGTTTTTTGTTGCTCTTGTTTTGGGGGCCTGTTTGTTTTTCCAGTCTTTTCAAAGTTGTACGAGACATTGCATTACAACACCACCATTTTTATTCACGTTTAACAACATAGTAGCCACTACCCCAAACCAGCTTGAGACTTATTGGATACACTGGGAAACACCAACAGTTTTCAGTGACCTCCTTCTCCTTGATGAGGTTGCAGTGCATAAACAAATAATGGGTATTAAGAGACCGGCTCGCCCATGTCTCAGTCAACAGGATTCTGCACGGTTGTTAGTGCTTGCAAGGGCAACAGAACATACAGCACAGGCTACTTAAAACAAGGCATCACTACCCCTTCCCTTGCGAAATACGATGCTGGCGCCAAAGGCAGAGGCACCGGAGGTGTTTTCACACTGACAGCTCAAGCCCCCTTTTAAGCACCAAGCGCTTTTTGTGAAAGAAGCCCCAGGTCTCTGCATTCCTGGGACATGAATAAGTAGTATGTGCTTAATTACACAATTGTCTAGGGCTTTCAGAGAGTATCCGGGAGAGATGGGGTTTATGAATAGGTAGATTACAGATTTCCTGAAGTTTTTAATTTCTTCATACAAAGAAAGTAAAAAGTAAAAGTAGCCACCGGTTTCTCTCTGGCCGTTCTCAAGCATGTTATTGGGCTTATTTTGCACTTGGGGAGCCTTGAGCACAGGAGGAGGAGGATCATGGTCAAAAGTACTAAAAACCAGGGATTCAAAGGAGTAGACAGATCCCTAATTCCAGGGACAACTCTGAAACAAAGCATTCCCTTACTCACAACCCATCAAGAATGTCAGGTGGGCACAGTGTATATAACCTACCTTATCTTCTGATAAGAAAACAATCACTTGCTCAGCTCAAGAGTCACAGCCTCATTCCTCCATAACCATAGTGTTTGGTCACAAGTAGTATTCAATCATTAATAAAGTTAAAGGATCCCATTGACAGATAAACACATGAAGGGTAAATCCACCCAGCAGTGGATTCATGCTTTCAAAGACCTGTAAGCCAAAACGTTTGCAAGTGACTGACATGAAGGCAACAAGCACATCCAGGCACATTTTATACATGGTACATAACCTGGCTGCTGCACCATGGAAGGGACAATAAAAGACAATTATATCGAGTTCACAGTATCTTTAGTCTGTCTTCCTAGTCTGCCTTTTTTCAAGCACAAAATAGGATTATCATTTCTATGTTAAATGACACACACGTGCACCTGACTTGATGGTTTCTTAATGTTTTTATAATTCCAAATTCTGTAACACTCCCTACACTGCTCACAATGTACATGAAACAAGTCAAAATTTGAAAAATTAATTCACCAGAAACATATCCTGCAAATTATGTCTCCAGAGACCCATGGCCTACAAGGTCATCTGCTACTTAACAGAACAAATAGCTTGTTTCAGTAAAGAAAATGAATTTGAACACAAACCTTCACCAAGTATATCAACAAAACATAAAAATCTGTATGTTTTACAGATGCATTTTGACTTATTGTCAAATTCTGAGCCTTATTGCTCATTTTAGCACTGTAAGTTAAATTAACAGGGCTGCACTGGATGAACAGAGCCACCATACCTGGCAGTCAGTCTGAGAATCATTACAGCAACACAGTTCTGTGCTATTCAGCCAGACACACCACAACAACACCAGCCACCTTATCTATATTTAAAGTGGTTTCAAATTCAGGAGTAAATGGAAGAAATCTTTTTAAAATTACTACTACTCATCTAAAAATAGCCAGAAATAAACAGTTCTTGAAAACACAGTCAGCATTCATGGCTTCATGATTGAATACAAACTAAAATCAAACCGCCTCAGCATTTCAGGGGCCCCAGGAAGTCATGTGATGCTGATTGGCACCAAGTATACATATATATAATGTGTATGTATACGTATATGTGTGTATATATACATACATTATATGTAAAGCTTAGTACATTTTTTGATCAACTGTTGTAGCTTTACATCTCAAAATACACTCTCTGATCTTTTCCTTCCACTATAGTTTCTTTCTTCCCCTGCACCTGCCATTTTGTCCGCCTCAAAACTGCTTCAGTCTCTTCCATTACAGTTTGCTTAAGGAAAGAAGCATTTGTGACAAGTTTTCCTATTTAGATATTTGTCATTTTGAGAACTCCTTAAAGGCAGGAAGACAAGTTGCTTGTCTTTATACACCTCTTAGTTCTACCATCCCTATTTTTATCATTATTCATGACCATTATTACCTCCAATATTACCCTTTTTTTCAAGTTTTCACATTAGTTGCTTTATGATTTCTACAATAATCTTTCCATTACTACTACTGACTCCTCTCTACTGTACACATAATAATATGAGGCAAAGCAGCAGCACTTAATACAGTTTTTGCTTTGTTAAAATACAGATGAATCAATACATTTTAGAGCATCCAGTCTCTCCCAGTCCCTACAGGATCGACTGTTCATTTCCTGGGTTGCATGCCTGGTGTTGTAAATGCTCCATCCTGAAGTGACTGGAGTTCGATTAGATAAAAGGCCTCTTTCAGCACCATGTTAGAAATATTAGAGCTGGTTTCCAGCAAGGCATTCCCCTTTAAAAGCACTGAGCCTCCCTACACAAAGAGGCAGGCTGACATCCTGGAGGTCTTCTTGGAGGGCTGCTTATCTCAAGCACAACACAAACACGTACACCACTTCTGAAGCAGGGGGATAGAATTAGTTTTCACAAGAAGCTGGGAGGGGACACAGCCAGGATAGATGACCCAAACAAGCCAAGGGGACATTCAATACCATATGACATCAAGTTTAGTATACAAATTGAGGGAGATGGCTAGGGCAGGGTGCAAGGAAGAATTGTGGCTTGGGAACAGGCTGGGCATCAGCTTCTGGATGGTGAGTAGTTGCACTGTGCATCACTTACTTTACACATTCTTTTACTGATATTACTGTTACTATTCTTCATTCTTTCCTTCTATTTTCCTGTTACTCTGCTCTTACCTCAGTCCATTAGTTTTCACCTTATTCTTCCAATTCTCCTCCTCATCCCACCTGCTTACTTGCCAGCCAGCCCTAGACCACAGCTTTTTGACACCTTGGCATATGGTGGGTTTCTCTGCAGAGTGCTGATGCCAGCAAGGCAACCCAGTTCAGCCCCAATCTATGGGCTCACACCACCACCACCACAGCCCTCTTAAATGCCTAGGGACAAATTTCTCTAATCTTTTGGTGTCTCTATTTTAAGTGTCATCTATGATAGACCTATTGACAAACTTTATTAACTCCTGTTCTAAATGCCTACTTATTTATTCACCAACACTAAACCAGCCTTTTACAGATGGGGAAGATCCTTCAGGAAAATGTTAGTGCAATTCAGTTCTTGGCATTCACACACAAAACCAGAATTTCCCCCTACCAGATCTTAGCCAAGTTGAACACATTCCCAGGCCTGCCTAAATCACTGGTGCCTGTGTGGCCAGCCAAATACCTACAACAAAACACCCCAGAGCAGATCCTCAGCAGCGAGGGAAGCTGCTATTTGCATTAGTACAATTTACTCCTGCCCAAGCCAGGGACACGCTCTTCAGCACAAGCAATGACTTCAGACATCCCCACAAAGAATACTCTGCTGCATGCTACTCTATGATCTTTTCTGAAGTGTTTCATCTTCCTCAACAATGATCCCTTGCTGTAGCCACAGACAAATAGCCTGCCCACCTGCCCCGCCACAGCAGTGCATGCTGCATGGAGTGCAGGTTTTCACTAGTCCTTACTGCTGTCACAAGGCTTTATTAAAAGCACAAGCCTGATCTGTGAGGCCACCAATTTCCATATTTTCTGGATGGCAAATGATGGTATGGGGAACGTTTTTTGGTTGAAACTGTTTCTTACAAAAAGGTGAGGTCAGATACCAGAACTGCTGGCAATCAACCCGAGGTGTTTACAGAGAATAGAAGCACCTTTCAATTTAATTCACTGAACAAGAGCGGGGACACCACAAGATGGCACAATGGAGTCTTTTGTTCGAATTTCCTCTCTCATCTAACTTACAGACGATCCTTTCCACAGAAATATTTTTTTAACTTTTGGAGAGCTGTTCCAATATGCACAGCAGTTTCTACTTCAAAGGCAACAATAAACACATCCCCCCGGACAATAGTGAAGGAAAAAGTATCCTCGTTTTAAAATTGACAAGAACTGAGGGGTGGACACATCAAGAGTTTTGCCTAAAACAAGAAGGCCAAATGAAGTGGCAAACTCTGAAAAAGAAGCTTGGAGTAAATGGCTCCTAATTCTGGAGTATAAGAGGAAAAATCATAGCTTGAAGGTTTATCACAGCAAATTAAACCAAAAATCTCCTGCCTAAACCAAATTTGCTCATTAGCTCCTCCAACAGCTGTAATGACACCATCTCTACTGCCTTCAGGCAGTGTCCTAGCTCTGCAAAATGTTTGTAAAGATGCATGAATTAAATTCTGCTTCTGGAACACAAACAAATAGTTGCTACACACAGCCCTGCCTGCAAACGACCCAGCTATTCCAGTACAGGGGGTGTTGCAGAAGATGCTGAGTCAGGGGTTCACCTTCGACCAGACATCACCAATGGCAGCAACAGGAGCCATAGGCACCCCAGCTGCTAGTACCTGTCACCTGAAGTAACTTGAGATGTGGTTACCAGTAGTGCAGACTGGAACTCTCTTGGCTCTGAGACTGAACACTCAAGAATTTTCTGTCATACACTCTCGTTTCAATTAACTGCAGAGCTGCTTGCAGAGGGGCAGACATACTGTGTGTGTGCACAAGGCTCCCTTCTTCCAAGCAGTCATTGAACAGATTTTTCATGGTGTTTTGAGAGATGTACAACAGAGCACTTTAAGCTGAGGCAACCCCCTGCAGACTGCAGAACTTCCTTGCTGTTCTTCTCATCACGACACAATTCCTAGCAACAAAAAGACAGTGTTGTAAAGCACTAAATACCAGAAGACATAACTGCAGTGTTATTGAAGCCTGCTCTGAGAGATGAAAATAGAAAACAGAGAGCAGCATCTGACCAATACAAAGCCCTCAGTGTGGTACTGGCCCCAGCCAAGGTAGAGGAGGGGAACAAGAGGGGTGCAAGGCTCAATCATGTACATTCAGTTGTAACTCATCAGTGAGGCTTTTCCTTCCCTGTCCCTATGTTACACATAAATAGGTCACTAGCACATTATTGTCAACACAGCTTCCTTTCAGATTTTTTCCCACTTTCACCTTCATCTGTACACAGCTATTACACAGACCCACCTGCCTCCACGCAGGTTACAAAGTGCCACAGCAGGATACCTTCCCCACATATCAGCCTTTTAAAATGTTCTAGCCCTTGATACTCAGTTAAATAATAGGTTGAAAACAATCCATTGGCTTGTAATTCAGAAGACCCTGGGCCTCAGCATTTCTGCACAACAGTTTTGATGCTCTCATGTTACTTCTCTCCGTGACAAAAGCAGTGTACAGGTACCTTCAGAAAATTCTTCCCACTACCTATCTATTCCTGGTGTTAATAGTAGGAGACATCCATACACCTCCTTTCTTCCTACACAGAGCCTCCTTCTGGGTTTACGGAAAGCAGATAAGGCTGGAAGCATTCTGGTGTGCTATGTATGATGTTGTTTCTATGCAGAAGCTGCTGGAAATAGATTTTGCTGTTGCAGTGCTTTTATTCTTATCTTCTTTAATTTCATCACCTAGAAATGCTAGATTAAACATTTTGCAGCATTCCTTGGTGACGGGGCTGCTCTCTTTTTAAGTATGTCACAACGTGGAATTTTAAAGACCAGGAAATGAAATCAAAATTTCAGTGACAGAGGAAAAACAATTTGATTCGTAAGGAAAACATTTTATAAGAAACTCTTCTATAAGTATTTGTATTTGTTATCAACAATTAAATGAAGATTCAATTAGTAAAGTGCAGTGCACTTAGCTCCACTTAATATTAAAATAAAGTCAACATGCTTAGTAAAATGATTTTCCTTAATAACCACTGCCATACACCACAGTCGCATAACACTGACCTTGGACAGCCCCAAGATCCAACTGTCAGAGAAAGAAGTCAGATCAATTAATCTGAAGAATTAAGTCATAGAATCATAGAATCAACCAGGTTGGAAGAGACCTCCAAGATCATCCAGTCCAACCTCTCACCCAGCCCCAGCCAATCAACTAGACCATGGCACTAAGTGCCTCATCCAGTCTTCTCTTGAACACCTCCAGGGACGGCGACTCCACCACCTCCCTGGGCAGCACATTCCAATAGCAAATCACTCTCTCTGTGAAGAACTTACTCCTAATACCCAGCCTATACCTCCCCTGGCACAGCTTGAGACTGTGTCCCCTCCTTTTGCTGCTGGTTGCCTGGGAGAAGAGACCAACCCCCACCCGGCTACAACCTCCCTTCAGGTAGTTGTAGACAGCAATGAGGTCACCCCTGAGCCTCCTCTTCTCCAGGCTAAACAGTCCCAGCTCCCTCAGCCTCTCCTCATAGGGCTTGTGTCCTTTCTGTCCTACTCCATAGCATACACAAACTGAAACAAAATCAAATCACTGGGTGGAGAGTTATGAAAAACTCCAAGCCAAGGCAGCTCTTTCCCAAAGAAACCAGTTTCAGGTGTAGGCAAAACTCTCTTCCCCAGAAGGTCCAGAAGGGGTTACTTAAGATCTACTCCTCCACATTGCTCCAAAAGCCTCACTTCAGTCCTCTAGTGCATTCTGATTTCCATTTCCTCCTTTTGCTTCCCTGCAGAATCTTATTTGCATTTCCTATATGTGTAAAACACAAAGTACCCACAGGAACTAACATCACTGTGACAGTTACTCCATCCTTAAACACCTGAGGAATGCTGCAAGTCTTCATCTTGTATTTTGATATCTTAAGACCATCAATCTTTCCAGAGAAAAATGGTGTTTAGGAGCTGGAACCAACCACTTGGTCGTTTAAAATCCTTAAAAGCCACCACTATACTCACAACCTCCAAAATCAGGATTTTTGTTATAATGTTTTAGATTTTATAAGATGGTCTCTTTTACAGCTATTTTTTTTCTAGTATATCACATTTCCCTTCTGCTAAAGAAATATTTTCTTTCAGTGCTTTAAACCACTGCCCAGAAGTGGGAATAACAGAACAAACTATTCCCCTGCCCCTGCATAAAGCAGCAGGGCTTGAAGGAACCTCCCTTTCACTACCCACTGCAACTCCTTTTCCCATACTTTTCTCATACTTCATTATTTAAGCACTGGGAGGTGAAGATGGCTGAGGCATCCTCTGTTGGCTCACCTAGCATCGACCTCCCACCCACCAGCTTAGATGATGAGGAGTTAGCATCTCCTAAGGAAAACACATGAAGGCTTCTGTCAGGCAGTTTTACAGCCAGGGCAGCTAAACAACTGAGGTGTGAATAACATCCCCAGTCCCTCAACACGCAGCTGCATGATGCTAGACAGATTTCATTCTTACAAAACTCTGCACCAGATGATAAAGCCCAGCTCAAAGTCCCTCCCTTTGCTCCCACTCTGTATCTAACAGGCAGAAAACCCCAAGGCCAGGCTAGCTTCAGGCATCCACAAGGCTGATTGCATCTGGCTTTCCCTTAGACAGAAATTCAGGAATTGCCACATTCCAAGAAAGCAATTTTGCCTCCAAGGTTCAGTAAAAAAAATTACTTGCAATTGCACCCCACTCCCAGCACACAAGCTGTCCTGTTTGCCTAAGTACAAGCTGCATGCACTAAATAACCATGGATGGAGGGTTATTATTGTGTGTGCTGATTTTTAGAAGTCGAATGATGTGAACCATCTAATGCTGTTCATTATTAAAAATGAATATGCTCCTGTCCAATATAAAAGCTATTTGAATGCTTTCTGGCTTTCTAAGGGTTCTTATTTAAATGTATCACATTAGTATTACCTGTGCTTTACCTGTACAGGTTCTTAAAACAGTGTATTAATCTGACAAAATGCATGTAATAATGAAACACAGGTTCACAGACTGCACTGAGTTGAAAGGGACCCTCAGAGGTCATCTTGTCCAACCTCCCTGCAGTGAGCTGGGATACCTCCAACTAGATCAGGCTGCCCAGGGATACATCAAGTCTGATCTCGAACGTTTCCAAGGACAGGGGTCTCAATGACACCCCTGGGCAACAATATTTCACCACTTTCATAGTAAAGAACATCTTCCTTATGTCCAACTTAAGTCTACCCTGCTCCAGTTTAAAACCATAGCCCCTCATCCTATTGCTACAAGCCCTTCCAAACAGTCCTTTCCCAGGTTTCCTGTAGCCCCCCGCCCAGCCACTGCCTTGATGCAGCCCAGGGACACAAGTGGCCTTCTGGGCAGCAAGTGTGCATTGCTGGCTCATGTCCAGCTTCTCATCCACCAGTACGCCCCTGTTCTCAATTTCATCATCTCCTAGCCTTTATTGGTATCAAGGACTGTCCCAGCCTTGCACTTTGCCTTATTGAACCACCTCTTCAACCCGTCCAGGTCCCACTGAATGGCATCCTGTCCTTCAGTCTTACCAACCACACCACTCAGCTTGGTATCATCTGCAAATCTGCTGAGGGTGCACTCAATCCTGCTGTCGATATCACTGATGAAAATATTGAACAGCACTCGTCCTAATATAGACCGCTTGAGGGACACCACTTATTACCCATCTCCATCTGGACATCCAGCTGTTGACCACTATGCTTTGGTTGAAATCATCCAAACAATTCCCTATCCACTGGACAGTCCACCCATCAAATCCATGTATCTCCAGTTTAGAGAGAAGAATTTTGTGGGGGACTGAGTCAAAGGCTTTACAGAAGTCCAGATGACATCTGTTGTCTTCTCTTGTCCATTGACATGGTTCCACCACCATAGAAAGCCACTAGGTTGGTCAGGCAGGACTTGCCTTTGTTTAAGCCATGCTGGCTGTCTCGAATCGCCCTCTCTGTCCTCCATGTGCTTTAGTACAGCTTCTAGGAGGACCTGTTCCATGATCTTCCCAGGCAGAGAGGCAGGGCTGGCAGGGCTGACAGGTCAGTAATTTCCAGGGTCCTCTTTTTTTATCCTTTTTAAAAATGGGTGTAACATTCTCTTCTTCCAGTCTCCAGGGAC
The DNA here is from genome assembly GCF_027791375.1 of Indicator indicator. Lineage (NCBI taxonomy): Eukaryota > Metazoa > Chordata > Aves > Piciformes > Indicatoridae > Indicator > Indicator indicator. Next base: position 33,548,188 of record NC_072015.1, on the reverse strand, counting down.
TTCACCTGACCACCAGGACTTTTCAAATATGATGGAGAGTGGCTTTGCAACTACACCAGCAAATTCCTTCAGAACTCTGGGAACCCCTATTTATCTAAGAACATCAATTTCCAACAGTCAAACGGAAATCAAGTTTAAAAACCATGGCAGAAAGAATGCTAAAAAGTGTGAATTACAATCCTCTGAATGCAAACCCAACAAATAGTTCTGCTCTTCAACTTCCAAGTTTAACAACTGTTACACTCATTATGCAATGCTCAGTAAAGAGTTGCAGCTTGTAGTCATACAGAAGCCTCCACTGGTTTGTGAACTACCTTTGCTTCTGAAAAACTTGGAAAAATTTTGATTTGTTTCCCTAAAAAGCTTTCACACGATTCTGATGCAAAGGTTAAAGTGTTTCTCAGAACAAATTTGTGGGTGAATTTTGGTTTTGTAAGCACTGAGCCACATGCTTGATGCTTCTTAATCATCACTTATTTCAGAACACAAGAGTCATAGAGAAGAAGAGAGTTTTTAGTTACTTCACTGCTGTCAACTTTGAACAACAGATTCAGTTTGTCAGTGGAGGCTACAAAAGTATAAAGCGACCTTGCTTGCTCCTTCTGGAGTTCATTATTTTATCTAGAATCATTATTCACAAGGTCTTCAAACTGCAGACCATCTTGATTTTTGCTGTGGAGGTAGAGTCTGCTAAAAGGGAAGTAAACCTGAGAGCAGGCAACTCTCCATCCTGTTCTGCCAGCCAAGCCTTCGGTTCCTCTTAGCCAAATCTTACCTTGTCTGGAACTGTTTAAGCTCTTGTTGACCAAGCCGACCCACTCTCCAGTTTTTTTTTTTGGGGTACATGAGTCACAGGGGCCTCATGGAGCAGCAGTACTGGCCAGGTTGAGCAGAGAGGGCAGCCCCTGGGAGCTGGTGTCACGATCCCCCAGCTTCAGGAGCTAACAGACCTGCTTCCTGCGAGCCAGGCTGCAATCTCTAGCTGTTGCTCTTGCACACACCCCAAAAATCATCCTGAGTACACAGAACACAGATTCAAAACCTGTAATTGAGGCATCAATGATATGTTTTAAAATAATTTCTAACAGAGGAAAAGCTGTACAGGGGCACAAAAAAAAGGGGAAACAAGCACCCACCTGGCTCAGGAGCAGAGTTTGCACTGTGGTGAGATTAGCTCCCTCCATCACCTAAGCCCCATGTGCCACCAGAACTGAACCACCAGATGGGTCCAGCACAGCCAAAGGCAGTCACTTCTGAAGGCAAATACCTGATGAGCTTAGCAGCAACACAGCACAGCTACCAACCGCAGCAAAGGCATGGGAACATGGTGCTCTAGGTGAGCTAATAGTCTAACAACTTCCCCATCCCACAGCCAGATCTTTCAGGCCAGACTGAGCTCCACACTACTGTCAGTTATCCTGCTTTTAAGGAAACTGAAGGCTTCCTTTAATCAGTCAGAAGGTCTCCTTACTGCAGTAGGTATGCAGTACATAGCACACCCTCTCTAGGCTTCCATTTTCCCCAAGCACCACCATACTCTTGCCACCAACACAGCTCCACCAGGGATGAAAACAGAAGAGACAAACAAATATAGATAAAAATTTAAGAAGCTGGGATGCCTTGAAGTACCTGATGCCCAGGCCTGTTATCTCTACCTAATCAATAGTGTGGGTGAAAACCCACTCGCTCCCTACCACTGAAGACATACTGCTTTAAGTAAAGCTGGGAAGCCTTCAGATGAAATTCAACACACCACAAACAACATTTTCATGCTCTATCTTATCAGTGCTATACTTTTTGGCTCTAACACAGGCTGTTTACATAGACATTTTGTGTATTATGTTCTTAAGGGTAGGCAGTTCTTAAAAACCCCCCAAACCCCTAAGGCCTTCAGCCTACAACAGAAAGACCCTTAAAGGCAACTTTAACCCCAACATGTTGTCATCACAACTTCCAAGTCAACGTGAGGCAAAATCCAACTCAACAAAGTGCTGCTGTTATTTCCTTTGGTTGCTTGTTTTTGGGCTTTTTTGGATGGTTTTTAAGTTGTGGTTTCTTAACGTCGAAGACTGGGTTGTTTTACTTGGCTTTTTTACACCAAAACCAAATGCTGGTAACTATGTTGCACAATAATATACAAGTGCTTGTCATTAAAAATCTACTACTAACCATAAAATCATAGATTCACTAATGCTGAAAAAGACAATTAAGATTATAAGAGTCCAACCGTGCCCACTATGACCATGTCATACCTACCATGGCCACTGAATCATGTCCTGAAGCACCACATCTACACTGTTCTTGAACACCTCCAAGGCTGGACTCCATCCAATTGCTATGGTTGCCTTTCCTTGTCACCTATTAACTTCCAGTGGGACTTTCATATTTAGTTTAGGTAGTGCAAGATCTCACAAGTGAAATTTTAGTTCAGTTAAAGGGCATTCCACCTAAGTTTAGTTTGTACAAGCTAGGCTTGCAAGTGCAACTTTAAGCTTATACTGGTTAAATTTAACTAAGTTTGCTTCTAAAGTGACTATCGTACTTAGCCTAATTAAGCTCACAATAACATTGATTAACTATTGCTAGAGCTACCTAAACTCAGCTGGATTCAGTCAGTTTTGCTGGTCTTCTCACCCAAGTCAGGACAACAGAGTTCAACTGTGCTGCATAAATGCCTGACCAATGTGTGTAATCACAGCTTTTCAACCCACTTCTTATCATCTCTTTTTAAGACCTTTCCTTGCCTAAAGTTTTAAATACATTTTATTTCCCTTTTATTGAGCTCTGATAATTATAACAACACAGAAGTTTTCTGCAAGTAAAATTAGGACTTGTTTTAAAATCCCTGCATGGTGTTTTAATTACACAGATAAGCTCCCAGACACACCACAAATGATCACCACCTTGTTAGCAGGTATGCATGAAATTGCACCCAACAGAGTATCAGGTACACTGTAGATTTGAACTCTGCCCACACACAGACACTTCTATTATTGGACTATTGACTCCATTATTCAGATGAGAGTATTAATGATGCCAGCAAAGCACAGCCATCAAACCTCAAAACCTCCCACCATAATTGCAACACTGAAACAACCTCCCAGCCTTATTTCAGCTTCAGTTCCTTCCATGTCTGGGTCCTGTGATCACTGAATTCATCTAAGCTACCATAATTTATTTTCTTGCAGACTGGATACCAATGACTCCTCATTCCCTTTCCCAAATGCCAATGTTTCTCAGAGAGGAAGTGCACCAAGAAACAAAGACAAAGAGAAGGAAGCATTCATGTCCACGTGTCTGTGGTGGAATTTTGACTTTTCAAATTCAATTGCACCGTAGAGTTCCCACTAATTCTGAAAGGGCCACTACTTCCCCCCTTGTCATAAATCAGAAGAGAAATTAAGAGATCTTCCATCTCTAGGTATAGATTTCTCCTAAATTAGTCACCAAGTGAGACAGAAATAATGGGATGTTCTATCAACATCTACTCCAGGCTGAGTAAAGAGGGTCCAGGAGACATTGCTTTGGTCAAACTGAAGAGGCAATGGTGCTCACTACCCAACAAATTCAAAAGCAAAAATAAAAACTGGCTTTTCACCTCAAACAATCACTTTATCATTATCATAAAGTAATAAGGCTACTCCCATCCTACAAGCTATTACCATACAGAAAGGCATGATTTAGGCCTTAATTTAAAAATGCAGATGACAGAAGCAAGTAGGTATAACTCTTTCAAGAAAAGATGCCAAATGTGAGGGGGTTGAATTAATATTATTATGTCTTTATGCCCACTTTTTGCATGGCAATGACCACAGTGCTTCATCAACAGAGGGCCTGTAACTTCAGCTCCTCATTCTAAAGCCTCAGCAGTTTCAGAAGCTGAGTGTCTGTTGTGGTGGCTAATGAAAAGACTGAAGGATTTTGCTTTAAAATATGCAACAGTGGAAGAGCAGTTTCACTTTTCCTACAGCCACATGAAAATTCATCAGAGCTTTCAAAGTATATCATCGACCCACTTGTGGCACAAATCAATTAATTCTATGAAGTTTCTGAATCTTAGTTTATTAGCCAGAAAAATACAACCTTCTCCCCCTCAAGGTCCACAATCTATGATCTGACCCTGTTTGTAATGATTGTGTCACCATAAACTCATGCTGAATGAATTACAGCTGTCTGGAGACATTGGTACTCAAGAAAGCTCTTTCCAAATGGATCAAAACCTCTAAACCACAGACTTCCAGAAGCCCTGCAGAGAGCCAGTGCTGCAATAACCCTAGTGGGGCATTCACAAAGGTGCAGACTCAGCAGCCCTGAAAAAGTAGGGTCATCACATGGAGATGTGAGGTAAGCCACAACCTGACAGAGCTAAACCTCAGCTTCCATGATCTGATTATCACACCTGGGGAGTGGAACATGAAATGGATACTTGCCTGCAATCAAACTGGAAGGAGGTTTTAATGCAAAGCAAAACCACTACAGGAGTGACAAATATCAAGGTAATACAGTTTTGAGGACTAACATGCAAATTTTTCCTTTTCACTCAACTTCCAGTCTTCACCAGATTTTTGCTTCCAGAAGGCTGCATTACCAGTCCAAAGACTACAACATCCCATGCAAAACTTCATCGGTAAGGAGTGATTTTTATTTATGCTGTCTGAAGTTGCTGCTTGCAACATGCAGATACTGAAGAAGAACTTGGAAGAAGAAAACATAGTCTGAGGCTGACCAACCTCTTACATTGTGGCTTTGGAAGATTGGTTCTACACAGAAACAAGAAAGATGACATTTGTACACAAGTTGAATGCTTCTGGAAAGCCTGGGTTGCTCTGCTGCCTACAAATGATAGCTGCTCTTCTCAGCCTTGGTAAGACAACATGCTTGAGACATGCTACACTTCTTGACATGCAACTCATGCAAGCCATATTTGACTGCGGCTATTAAATTCATGTATACCTAAGGTAGATGTGGCCATGACCTCCTGATGTCCAGCATCCTCTTCAGAGCCATGGTTTCATCTGGACCACCACAGGCATGGGAATTCAGGAGAAATGTACCATACCTTCAACATTTCACCTATCTTTGTGGGGATTTTTCCCCAAGTGGAAATGAATAACATGACCAGAGAAACCCAAATACACATGGGTTGCAGAAATTGACAGTACAGTTTCACAAAAGGGTTAATCTGTGCCAAGTAGAGCTGTCCTGATTTACAAGCTGGGAACACCTGACACTTACTAGGGACTGAGCTCTCCCCCAAAGGCAAGTTTACCCCGGGCTAAATTTGTCACCTTTCATATGCCTACATTTCAATCCCAGTGCACTCAATTCTTACTTATCAAATGCACAGCTTGCCCTTTTGTCTGCAGCTGCTTCAGTGCTATTTGCACCAGGTTTCTGCCTGGAGGTTCACCCCTCTGCTCCTATGCCCATAGCTTGAAAAGCTTATAATTGGCAGATCTGGGACACTAAAGAATTCTTACAGAAAAGCCAGGAAGCTTCTGAAACCAACAAACAAGACAAAAGAATATCTCAGCCAAAGATATATGTGTGTGTAATGAAAGAAAAACAGTGGTAACATAAAACTGTATGAGCATGTTTCTTTCAAAGTCACTTTTACCATGGAATGTTGTTTTGATTTTCTAAATCCACTCTGTTGATATTATAAACATAAACCTTTTCAGCAGCAAATATATGGATGGCTGCAGAACCACACAGTCAGTGCTGGTTTATTCCAAATTCCATATTCTATTCTATCCCTTGAAATGAAGATACTTCTGGGATTTATATGCCTAACTTCCTACTGCTTTTGTAATGGAGCATTAATGTAAATACTGGTTTCTGTTTCATTGTAACAAATAAATGCAGAGAGACTACAAATACAAGGCAACTAACAATTTTAAAGAAACAACAAAACCATACTGAATTTTGTGTTTAAATTGCTAATTCCTAGAGAAGAGAGAAATCTTTTGGAATTACAAACAAACAACGCTCTGAAAACTATCAAGGAAAGGATGAGACTTAATAGCATCTTAAAAAAACCCACTACACAACAACAAAGAGACAATTATTGCTATCTCACCAGTTCATAGAACTGGTACATTTCTGGTATAGCTGCAGAAGTCAATGTTGCTGTCAAAACACAGTCAGAAAATCCATATAACACACAGCAAAAAAGTAAATCTGGAGTTGAGCAGTCATCTCTGTCTTACTCAAGTTTTTAAGTAAAGCAAAGGAGGGAGGAAATCATAGAACAGCTACACAGACTCTGAGATGCTAATGGAAATGAGTCTCCTCTCTGGGGACATATTCTATGGAAGGACATGATGACTTTTTTTTCCTGAACACATAATCATGCTGAAATAGTTGAAGATGATCCACCAGCACTAGAAACGGGATTCACATCCTCTTTCTTGTTTATGCATATGAATTGCTCTCTTCCAAGATCCAACTACATCCATTAAACCACTGATATTCAGCAGGAAATCTAAATCACTCAATTCAAGATGAAAACCTTCCTAATTAAAAGAATTCATACCCTGTAATAATACATAAAACTGCTTGCAGTGCAAGAAGCACTGCACCAGCCTTGGCACTCTTGTGTTGTAGGTCACACTTGACATGAAGCAGGAAAGCAGTGAGGGAAATCAATTAGAAGTGCAAAGCCTCCAGCACGTGCCCAAATGCGGTGTCAGGACGCAGCTGTGCAGTGCAGCTAATCCAGCGTAACCACAGGCCTGTCCCAGAGCGCCTGAGCCCGCTCTCCTCCTGATCCCATCGTGCTGCTCGGCCCTTGTGATGCCACAGAGCTGCTCAGGTCACTCATCCCAGCGTGGAGGTAACACATGCACACACAGAATCAGTTCTCCAGCACCTGACAAAGGCATGCATGGCCATGTCCACACTGCTGATCCAGCCAAGGGAGAAGTAAACTCTGCCCAAGAGACAGACAGCAAATGGAAATGGCAACTTCCCAAAACTGGCACAGCTGGCTCAGCCAGAGGTGGCTGGCCCTCTTGTATCAGAATGAGGACCTTCCCTCAGACTTGGACATGTTCCACAATTTTAATTGCCACCCTTTTGCTTTTCATCAACAGGACAAAGTCCCAAAGACAGAAGAAAACCCCAGCTTAACTTGTCTTTAGACAGGACCAGACGTAAGAGGACTACTATGATTGCAGAAAAGAGCAGAATGTAATCAAGCATCTAAACAAGACAGTGATGCTGGCTGACTCTGAGTCATTCTCTGATTCAGGTACATAGACCAAGCCCTGGCACCCTCCACTCTGGTAATATCCACTCGGAAGTTCACCCCTGCAAACATCCCACCAGCACAGGCATCTCGTTTGGAGATGCTTCTGCTGACAAACCTGGCAAAGCTGCTCCATGTTCAAAGGGCAGCGGCACAGGCATGGTGGAGGGTCCCTAATGGAGAAATATATGCCGGAAGTTAGCAGGGCAGATCACTGGGGCACCAAGTAGCACAGTAACAAGCCCACACATGAGAGTTCATGTTTTTATTTAACCAGTACACTAGAACAATCAGTGCTGTTTGGGCTGATTGACTTTAAATAAGTCAAGTCACCACCTACAACGGATGAGATGAGAATGCTACATGAATTTGCACTGGACATTTCAGACACACCAGACTGAAATCCAGCTCTTCTGACACTGTGCTAGCATGCAGCATCCACTTTAACAGGCAGCAGCCCCTCATCCTCACTCACCAGGGATCTGTTCAGAGCATCCATAGCCTGAGCTCTGAATTTCAGTTCAAGAGTTAACTTGCAGGAAGAAGTAAACACTTGTCCTGTCGGTCCTTGCCCACCTTGGGAAGAAAGGAAGCAACTCAGACATGTTGCATAACTGCTCACAGGTGCAGTCAAAGAGCTTGAACAGTAAACACTGCTTCAAATAGGTGCAAAAACACACAGTGAAAAGCCCATTACCAGGATAGATGGAGACAGACATTCAACTCCTCTCACTGTCAGGGTTTTTACACAGTTCAGAATAATTTAGTGCAGGATCCAAAGTAAACGTCCTCCCACCTGTATTGATGCTAATTCACAGAATTCAAAAGCAAACTCAAGAAGACTGAGACAAAGAAAGGAGCTGACTGTAAAATCAGCTCCCACTTTGGCCAAACCAACCTAGTAGCAAGCGTTGTTCGTATGACCTACCATACAGAAAGGATGTAATTTTGGTTAAGTTAGCTGCAATTCTGGCACTCCTGCTACCCACAGACACACAAGTGGTTTCCAAAGAGCCCTTTCAGCTTCCATTTAGCTATCACAGCAGCCAAGTACATTCACACTTCAGGCAGTTTTCTAAAAAGTTCATGCTAAAAGGTTCATTTTTTTTTTTTTAAATCAACTGTAAAAAGAAAAAAAAATAAGCTTGGCTGTGCTCACACAAGTTTGTTTTGCTTGCAAATTAAAAAGTAGAGGTCACCTATGTGGTAATCTTCACAGCACCATGGAAGAAGACACTGTGTCTACTTAGAGTCTACTTCTACTACAAAAAGTATATATTCAGCTGGTGAAATAGAAAGGGATAAACATAGAATGGCTTAGGTTGGAAGGGACCTTAGAGATCATCTCCTCCAACATCCCCACCATGGGGCAGGGACACCCCTCAACTAGACTTGGCTGCTCAAGGCCTCATCCAATCTGGCCTTGAACACCCCCAGGGAGGAGGCATCCACAACCTCCCTGGGCAGCCAGACTTCTACCACCCTCATAGTGAAGAGCTTCTTCCTAAGATCCAGTATAAACCTATTCTCTTTCAGGTTAAAACCATTCCCTCTTGTCCTGTTCACAGAGACCCTTACAAAAAGTCCCTTCCTGTAGGATTGGCTTCAGGTATTGGAAGCCAATTATGTGGTCCCCTCAGAGTCTTCCCTAGTCTGAACAACCACAGCTCCCTCAGCCTATCCTCATAGCAAAGGTGTTCCCACCCTTGGATCATCTTTGTGGCCCCCCTCTGGACTCGCTCCAACAGCTCTGTGTCCTTCTTATGATGGTGACACAGAACTGGACACAGTATTCAAGCTGGGGTCTCACAAGAGCAGAGTAAAGGGTCAGAATCCCTGCTCTTGTCCTGCTGGCCACACTCCTCCTGGTGCAGCCCAGAACACAGTCTGCCTTCAGGGCTCTGCCAGCTCATGTTGAGCTTCTCATCAATCAATACACACAAGTCTCTTTCTTCAGAGCTACTCTCAACCCACTCTGCACCCAGCCTGTATTTGTGCCTGAGGTTGCCCCCACCCAGATGCAGGATCTTGTGCTTTGACTTCTTGAACCTCATGCAGTTTGCACTGGCCACTTCTCAAGCCTGTCAAGATCCTTCTGGATGGCATCCCTTCCCTCAGGTGAGTCCACTGCACCACACAGCTTGGTGTCATCAGCAAACTTGCTGAGGGTGCACTCGATGACACTGTCCATGTCACTGACAGGAAGACATAAGACCTGACACAAACCTGTAAGACCTCATAGTCCTCTTATTTCTAAAGTAATCAGCAATTAAACAGAGGGAAATGGAAGTAAGTATTTTACAGTTTGGTGGATTTTTTTTTTTCCCCTCATAGAGATGCATGCATGCAGGTGTACAGGGAGAAAACATGCAGAATCACAGAATCAGTCAGGGTTGGAAGGGACCACAAGGATCATCCAGTTCCAACCCCCCTGCCATGGGCAGGGACACTTCACACTACATCAGGCTGCCCAGAGCCTCATCCAGCCTGGCCTCAAACACCTCCAGGGATGGGGCCCCAACCACCTCCCTGGACAACCCATTCCAGGCTTTCACCACTCTCATGGGGAAGAACTTCTTCCTCACATCCAGCCTGAATCTCCCCACTTCCAGCTTTATTCCATTCCCCCAGTCCTGTCACTACCTGATAGCCTAAAAAGTCCCTCCCCAGCTTTCTTGGAGCCCCCTTCAGATACTGGAAAGCCACAATAAGGTCACCTCGGAGCCTTCTCTTCTCCAGACTGAACAGCCCTAACTCTTTCAATCTCTCCTCATAGGAGAGGAGCTCCAGCCCTCTGATCATCCTCATGGCCCTTCTCTGGCCATGTTCCAGCCTGTCCATATCCCTCTTGTAATAGGGGCTCCAGGTGGGGTCTCACCAGAGAGGAGTAGAGGGGGAGAATCACCTTCCTTGCCCTGCTGGCCACACTTCTCCTGATGCAGCCCAGGATCTGGTTGGCAAGACTCATTGAAGACTACACAGACATTTTACCACAGGACTTCTTTGGCACTAAAGGAGCAGAAAACATGATCAAGATTTCTTTACAATATTCTTCACAACACTGTAAATAGCAATCACTCTGTCGTGCACACTTAGCAACTTCTTGCAGATTACGAAAATAAAATTGTAGCAAATGTTTCTTCGGTGGAAGATAATGTGCTTGGCTCCAAAAGATCTTAAACAGTATGAAAGAGAGTGTCTTAGGTTAGTCACAGCACTTAACACTGCTGAAGCTCTATTTTTGTTTGCTTTCAAACACAAAAACATACAGCAGCTGTCCCAGAACAGCAAAGCAGTAATAAAGTTTCATTTCACAGAAGAATTTTCCCTTTCAAGACCCCAAATAAACAAAAGACACCTGGAAAATCAAATTACTCATTCTCAGAAAAACCCCTCTAATAAATTATAATGTAAAACTAGCCATTTTAATACACAACATTCTCCAGGGTCTCTTTTTTTTTTAATATACATTCACAAAGCTCCACGCACCATTTACATAAAAACAGGTAGCCACAATGTCAGTGGTTTGAGGCTGCGTATTCAGGTTGCACTCCAGTCCTTGATAGTGCACCCCTCTGAGCTCCCAAGCTTATCACTGGGTCCTTTCCTGATCCTGCTGAGACTTCATCCCAGCCTCTGGCACCCACAGCTCCCCAACCCCTCTCCCAGGACCTTGTACCCCAGATCTCACCCTCCTAGAAGGCTGTGGTCATATTAAATCGAGTGGCTAAGCAGCCTTCAACCACTCTTAATCTTGCCAATAGGAAAAAAAACCTAGAGGAATATGGGTTTGAAGCAAGAAATACCCACTGCAAACTCCACTTACCTAAGGACTATCAAACTCCTATGCTGAGACCCAGGAGAAACCCTGCCTCCTTCATACTCTCTCAACAGCTTTTTCAAAACAACTTCCTGAACTCCCTCGAAGGGTTTTTTCAACTGTTTGTAACCCTTTGGCTCACTGATCCATACTACTGCCAGACAAAACATGTTTTGCAACCCGGCTGGAGCTCAGAGCATACTTTTAACAGCTCAAAGCTCAGGAATTGTCTATTAACCACCCCTGAGATGCCTCCAGAAAGTATTTTATTTCAGGTTACTGCTTTGCTATCTGCTTTTCCAGCAGCCCATTGTTTTTGCAGCACATTCACACGGATAACACACCTCAACAGGTAATTGAATGGCACAATACAAGGTAAGCAAACCTCCCTGCTGAATGAATAGGGCATTTTCTTAATTACAGAGCAGCTGTCCATCACCACATGCATTAAAAGAGCCAGCTCCAGAGTCTGCAATCATCAGAGAGCAGCAGGTAAGTACACCAGAAATACACAAATACCCTGTCCTTGTTGCCCTGACCATGCTGTAGGTAGGCAACATGGATAGTGAAATGCCTGATGAAGAGCAAAGATGGAAAACTGTGCAGTTTTCATGGCTGGTTAATGAGACAAGCCATAGCCCAAGGCAACAGCCTCTACCAAACAGAGCAAGACAGCATTACCAGCTTATTTTAACAATCTGTTTTTTTTTTTTCTAAGCAACAGATATAACCCTATGCTAGCTGTTTTATTTAGGATGCTAAGTGTACCTAAAATGAACAAGACAGGTAACTATACTACTGTTCATTCCTGTAAAGAAATTAGAAATTCATCAGTGAACATCTAACTCAGGTGAACGAAACAGTTAAGGAAAAACTTCAGGAATTAATCTGTCTCTGCACTCCAGGCAGCTGTCAGACTGCAATGATGAGCAATTTATCTTCCATCTACAACACTGTCAGCAGACAAGCGGAGTCACTGGGGACGTCAGCAGCAGTCCACACCTCTCATGATATCGAATCTGTCTCTGAGGAAAGAGACACTGGGAAACATGCCCAGCTGCCTCATGAACTGTGAAATACTTGCACTTCAGAGGCCAGGTAATATTCATCCTTGTGCTTATTTGGGGCCTCCTGCCCTGAGCAAAGAAGAGCTGCCCTTCGAGGAAGAAGTTACTAAGACATGCCAGTTATCACACTCTTCCAACCTTGACTTGGAATCAGCTGTGTGAATCCCCACACCTTTGCATCTAGATGCTACTAAAGATCAGAGAAATCCCATATGTGGCAGCTTGGGAAGCTGAAATCCCCTCCTCAGCTCTGGTCTTGAAGGTAGCACAGAGAAGCAGTCACACATGTACAACCAGAATATCTATCCCAGAGCACAGAACTCCCTCCAACAGAGGAAGAAATAATTTGAGACTCACAGGCAGGCAAGGCAGCTCAAATCAATGACTGCTGTTGCCAACTACGTGCAGGCAAAAGTGTTTCACCTGGAAGAGCAAGTGAGAACAACACTTCTCTCCCACATCCATAGTTACTGTGCTAGAGTAAGTGCTGACATCCTTCCACACTGCCAGGGAACTAGGTCTTTTTATTTTTAAAATGACTATAATTTCATGAGGCTGAACTGTTCTCAGGTTAGCTCACAGCGAAGGCAAGACACTTTCATTTTACCTTAAATGTAATGTGAAGTCAGAAACCAGACACTAATTGACAGCACAGATGCTGAGCTGGGCACCCCACAGGACCGTAAGACAGACCCTGCAGACCTGGCTGAGGAGCAGAGTGGAAGCCACAGCAGTCTGCACATTTTGCAGATGCTAGTACATGCACAACAGGAGAGCCTGCTGAATCAGGCCAGGCCCTATCAGCTCATTGCACAATCCCTTGCCTCATCTCTCATGAAATCATAACCATCAACACTCTTACCTGTCTATAACCAGTGTCAGGATGTGAAAGCTCACAGTTCCTTGTCATCAATGACTCCCAAGGAAGTCAAACACACCATCAGAATAAACCTTATAAACCACTCGATCATCTTTTATGAGTAAATCCACAAATGCAAACCAGTCCATCCCCAGAAATAACCAAGAGTGAGTGAACTCCAGATGCTGTCCACAGAATCACTGCATCCAATCTGCCTTTAGAAGCACTACTGGCAATGCTTTTCAGCCATGATTCACTGCCCAAAAACATAAAAGAAATCGCTTTGTACCCTTAGGAACAATAAAACACTTCCAGCTGGTGGCCATGAGTCATGAATATTTTGAAGTGTTGCCTGAAAGACGTATCTGCTGAAGCTGAAAACTTCAGGAATGGACTTGTTTCAAAGTTGTTTGCCCTGGAGTCATGTAACCATTAACTTCCCAGTCTTCAGCAGCAGCAATTACATTTGCTAAGCAAGGATATTAAATAAAATGTCTCTATGAACTATGAAATGTTACCATCAGAATGTTTTGGCTCTTTGCTTTTTGCCACTGTGCATTACAGAATGCAAAACTTATCTCAAAAACTCAACAACTTTTGGAAAAATCACTACCTCAATAGGGCAACAATGAAATTTCCTTCCTACAAAGAGATCACCAGTATTGCAGGCAGCACCCTCTCTCCATCTGGATGTGTGTCCAATGGTCTTACATTAAATACACATTTCCATTTTTTCATGCACTCATTTTTGCTGAAGTTCTCTCTCAGTTCCATGGGGAAACTTTTAAACAGCAATGGAGATCTGCAACTTAAAACAGCATCAGGGCTGTCAATAAAAATAAAAATTTAAAAAAAAAACAACAACAAAGTAGTAATTTATTGCTGGACACGGGTTTTGCCCTTTTGTGACTTTGTGTCACGTAAAGTAATTTCCAGTTGATACTACACTCCATTTCTCTCCAATTTGCCACAAAGGTGGAACCATTAGTGAGGAGGTATTGACTGCTAAGAAGTTGCCTGTAATTTTACACAGCCCTTTGTGCCTCTAAATCTGACTCTCCCCCCACCCTGGGAAACCATCTTTAATAGTGGAAACATCACACTGATGCAGCAGAGACCTTGCTGATTTCTGAGTTTTGAGATAATATTACAGCCAACAGCATTTTCATGCTTTGCTCTGCTCTGAAGGGGCTGCTTCAATTACTGACACAGCATCCAGGTGGAGAAAGCTGAATCCCCTTCCTTATGGCCCTAAGAAGCAAGCAGGAGCATGAGAAGAAAGATGACAGAAACCAGTAAGATCACAGAAAAAGAACTGCATCACATACTGTATGAGGGAAAGAAGGCAGGAAAAGAGGGAAGGAAAGTAGGAAAAAAGGGAAGAAAACACAAATTATCCTGAGCAACATTAGAAGAGAGCCACCAACCAAACGAAATAGAGACATTAATTGCAGTTTGTTCTTTAACTCATGGAGCGTGGCTGTGGACTGTAAGCCAAAACCATCTTGCAAATAGAGACAAGTCACCAGCTGTTTGATGATGCTCAGACTCTGCTCACAAAGCAGTTCTAGCTGCATGTGGCCAAGTACCTGCATTTCCCATTTCTAGACTTGCACACTGACACCCTCCAATTCTTATCTTCAGTCAGCAAACCCCACTGGCCATCCTCCAGCAATCCTGTAGCCACCAGGAATCTGGCTCACTGAGGAATTGGTTTTTTTTAACTATGGACACATTTCAATGCAAAGGAATAACACTTAGTTCTGGAAATGTTGAAAAAATTTGCACATGTGGAAAAGTAACAGCTACAGGTATGAGCTGAAGAAAACCAGCCTGTAATGCACTGAAAAACAACTCCCTATCTCATGCTAAATGAGCCAGACAGACATAAGAGACTCAGTGAAAACGACTAATTTATTTTGTGAATGATCCACCCGCAATAGCTTAACTAGACCTAGTAACTGTTTAGCCAGACATCTAATCAGCTTTCTGCAATTCCTTTCATGGAGACAATCACTCATGAACATGCCTGTGTGCACTCATGCACATGGTTACTCATGAACACAGTCCCTCCAGAGCAGGGCACAGGGCCTCCTGATTTGTATCCTGCACACAAGCCAAGTGCACACTTGATACTCTGTCTCCCATCAATGACTTCAATGTAACCTGTTTTGCTTACCAAGAGGTTCACATGTCTATCATACCAGGTACATGAGCTTCCCAACTGTTGGGAAGAGGCAGGGATTCGCCGTGCAAAGGTCTCATGTAACAGCCTGGTTTGTCTCACAGCACTTGAGAGAACAAAGCAGCAACTAAAAGTATACCCCAAGTGCTCTTCCCCAACATAGACTCCTTTTTGTCATTTTTTTATTTGAATTAACATGTACTTTTATATGTCTTCTGGATACAATACCTTGAATTATAACAAGGAGGATCAAAAGGATACCCCTTAAGATGCCCTTTATGCTATCTTACAAGTATGAAATAGCAAAGTCTAAGAATTTTCATAATTCCATAACCAGGTAAAAACAAGCACAGAGCTCCTACTGCAGAACAAACATGAAGTTAGCACTCCCACAAAGCTTCACTCTTCACCATTGGTATTCTATTCTCATTTTGCTAGTTTGGGAGTTTGCCATATAAAGAGTGAAAAAATTCACTGGGGATCTTACCACATACTCAAAGCAAGGAAACCTCTGACAACTGGGTGTGCCCCCCAGCAGCTCTTGCTTTCTAGAAGTAAGGTAAGCTTAGGAAGCTGAATAAAGCCTTCCCAGATGCTTTCATGTGAGGCACAGCTTTTTTCCACAGAACACCCCCTCTCTCAGTAGGAAAGGCTGCCCAAGCAGCTGAGCTTGTACCACACATGCGGGGACTGACAAGGAGTTGCTGCAAGAAAGCATGAGCAAGCTGAACTCTGCTCACACACAACCCAGCAGATTTACCTGGAGGCTGCTGCCTTCTGTCAGCAGCACCAAGGTAATTTTTAAAAAAGAGAAAACCTGACACCTGGCTGGCTCCACAAGACAGTAGTTTGGATAATGCCATCACAAGAAAAACACATCCTAGGTGTCTTCTTACAGCCCTTTTTTTAGTTTGATAGGAACTTACAGCACGGGCTAGGCATCATTAGTCTGCTGGCTGCTCTTCAAGAACATAGGTGCTAGCAAGGCATGCATTGTTTATTCTAAGTGAACAGTTTTATACAAGCCCCTGATCAGTGGTCCTCCTTGGAAGACCAATGCACTATATACAACCCCAACAAACAGCATCACTGTAATCTAGGAATTTACTCCAAAAGTTTCACTTGGATAACAAGTTCATAATGAAGAGGGCAGCAAGGTGTAGAACACCTTGGTCATACTGACTCTGGAGGTGTACCCTGGGTGAATTGCCACAAAAAGCAGCACCTTCTACAAACGTTAACAACCCTAATGAAAACAGCACGGTTTTGCAGGGGATCTTAAACATCCTCAGTGTGGAATACTGTCCAGGTGTGCCAGGCTTCAGAAGGAGGTAAAACTCAGTAGCATTCACCTACCCTGAGTTCTGCCAGAACAGCCTTGGCAGTAATTTTCTCCCACAGATCACACTCACTGAGGAGTTACCCAGGCAGGTTGGAAAGGGAGAGCACTGGACAGCTGAGGGAGGAGAGGGAAGGCTGAGCCACAAAATTTCTTGACTAGGGGTTGCAGGCAGAACTGCATCCTGGACTATGGCCTCTTGCAGAATATGGATGACATCTGCTCTGGAGCACTTCAGACTTGGCCATACAAGTATGCAGACTTCTGCCTCTGCAGAAAAAAACCTCTGCATCAGGAACAAATTGTGACTAGACATGGCATTTCATTCTGCAATACTCATGCAGGTTTTAAATTAAGGTATCTATCGTGCTAAAAAAAGAATGTGAAAATACCAGCATTTGAGAGCAAAGTGAGCTGGGAGAATGCCCCAAAATGCACAACTAAAAGAAAAAATATTCATTCAACAGCTAGGCTGTAGGTCTTAGAGAACCAAAACACAAATCATATTTTGTTTTTATATTCATACAGTAAAAGCACTTGGATAACTACAGTTCAGATAAGCAAGTTTCCCCAATAAATCTAAGGTAGAAAACATCACAAAATGGTAGGAGCTGGAAGGGATCTCTGGAGGTCATCTACTCCCACCCTCCTGATAAAGCAAGGTCACCTAGATAACCTTGCACAGGAACAAGTCCAGGCAAGTTCTGAGTGTCTCCAAAGGAGACTCCACGATGTCTCTGGTCAGCCTGTTCCAGTGCTCTGTCACCCTCCTAGAACATAAGTTTTCCCTCATATCCAGGTGGCACTTCCTGTGTTCCAGTTTGTGCCAGTTGCCCCTCATCCTGTCACTGGACACCATTGAAAAGAGATCAGCCCCACACTCTTTTGACACTTACCTTTGCATATTGATAAGCATTAAGAAAACTCCCTCTCAGTCTTCTCCACTCTAAAGAGCCCCAGGTGTCCCAGCCTTTTCTCATCAAAAAGATGCTACAGCACCCTCACCACCTTTGTAGCCCTTCACTGAACTCTCTGCAGTAGTTCCCTATCTCACTTGAACAAAGGAGCCCACAAATGGACACATTATCCTAGTGAAGCCACATCAGGACTAAAGTAGAGAAAGAGACCCACCCCGCACGACCTGCTGGCCACATTATTCTTAATGCACCCCAGACTACCATTCATTTGCCTTCTTGGCCACAAGGGCACACTGATGGCTCATGGTTAACTTGTCCACAAGGATGTTCTCTTAAATATATGACACCTGAGGCACAGAACATCATGGCCCCTGTGCCCCCTATGGCTCCGTGTCCTCCTTCAGTACTCTCCCCTCTCTCACATGTGTCATCCTTCATCTTTGAGAATACTTTTATGTAAACAAAAATTAGTATATCAAGCTTTTTAGTGTAATAGGCACACAGAATTAAAACACACCTAGAATCAATCATCACTTCTTAAAATGTGTATTCTAGGCTTGTCTGTATCAGAACACACCACTGACAGTGATCTCTACAGTGTGTACTTCAAATGACAGAGAGAAAGATTGTTTCCTTGTGTCGTGAGATGCACAGATTTGCCACTTGTGATATTCACCACGGTGAAGGAGGTTTTCTGGTGCCTAGGCACCAGCCTTTCAACTTGACATGCTTGGTCACTTATCAGCCTCTTTAAGTGCCTTCAGTCTAAAAAGCTGTAAAGACCCCAGATACGCATCCTCACTTTTTCTAACCACTCCAAATTCATCACCTCAAGAAGTCGCTCTTCCTTCCTTCCTCCCTCCCTCCCTTCCTTCCTTCTTTCCTTCCTTCCTTCCTCCCTCCCTCCCTTCCTTCCTCCCTCCCTTCCTTCCTCCCTCCCTTCCTTCCTTTCCTCCTTCTCTCCCTCCCTCCCTTCCTTCCCTCCTTCCCTCCTTCTCTCCCTCCCTCCTTCCCTCCCTCCCTTCTTCATTTCCTCTTTCCTTCCCTCCCTCCCTCCTTCCTTCCTTCCTTCCTCCTTCCCCAAGATTCTATTCCTTCCTTCCTTCCTTCCTCCTTCCCCGAGATAAAGGTGGCAATGAAAAGGAACACACAAAAATCAACCAATCTGGCCCATTAAACCTAAGCTACATCCACAAGACAAAAATAGAAAGCTTTCATCTATCATTAGCAGACACTCTACCACACAGCACAGGAAGCTGAAGCTTGAGGCAACAGTAGGTTTCAAATACTCCTCAAAATGTGAGCAAGACTTTTCTTTTCTGCTCCATGAAAGGCTAAAGGAAGTTAGCTTAGCAATGACAAAAAACATTAGAGTCAAACAAGCCTCTCCAACAGCAATCCAAACAGAAGGGGCTAGGAGCAGGCAGTTCTTGAAGCAATAGCATCATCCCCACTGCATAAATTTTCCTGTTCAGAAAGACAGTCCTTGCCACCCCACTTCTGCTGATTCTAAAACTCTGTATTTTAAAATGTTAAATTCTGAAATTGTACAATATTTAAGACACATCCCTAGCCCCCAGAGAAATTCAGGAGGAAAAAGATGAAAACACCACAGCTAGAGAGCTGATGCATCATGAGCTTCAAAATTTGTACTTGCTTGAAGCCCTCCAGCCTCCCCCTGCAAACAGCAACCTGAATTTAATGGGATTTTTATCTGCTGTCTAGGGTTTGGGAGGGGCAGATGGAAGGAGGAACCAGAGGAAAGGAGAAACACACTGCACTGCTGCTCTGGATGTGTTGAGTTCTTTCAAGAGTCCCCTCAGCCTCCACCTTTACAGACTCAACGACAGATTATGTGGCCACATGCCAAGCTTCAAATTTTTTTTACACATTTTTAAGAGAAGTCGTCAGTGAAAGATCTACCATGCAAAGGCACAACTCTTCCTCAAATACACCTTTTTTGGTGGTTGTATTTTCTTATCTGTTCTGTAGCTCCCCAGTGAAACTGTAGATGAGATGAGTTCACTTACCTGACTAGCTGGGGAAATGCTGTTTATGAATCTGAATAGACTTTAATACCCCAGCAACTGGAAACTTGCCCAAGTGAGAGAGTTTGGCTCTTTCCATGATTCACATCTCCTAGCTTTAGTACACACTCTGAGAGAGCATCTTTTGGGGTCTGTCTTCAGTTGGGAAACAGCATATTTCATTACTCAACCATGTGTTTCTGCCTTTTTTGTCTGTGCAAAATACTGAAAGGCAGTGGAGAAATTGCTCCTTTTTTAATTGACATAATTCAGCACAGCAAGTAGCAGAAGCACAGCCTTCCTCCTGGGCAAAAGGATGAGGTGCCTGGAAAGGCTGCTTGATAGTACATCAGTGAATGATGGGGTGAGTACTGGGAGGAGGAATTACTGCTACTCCCACTCAGTGTGAACAAGCACAAAGCCATGCAAGAGAGGAGCAGGAGAAGTACTCCATTGGGGTGATGTAAGAACTCAAGAAAATTTTAATGGCATTGCTATCCTTGCTTTTAAACAATGAAATAAGAATTCCACTTAGGCATTCCACAACACTTGTGCAGAGCATCAGCATATCCTACAGGCAACTTTCAACCATTCTCAAAAAGGAATTAACTTGCTAGTATACAACCTGGGAAATTTAAGATGCCTATGAGGCAAAGAACATGAATAAAGCAGCAAAATTCAAAAACTCCACTCAAAACTTCAAAAATTGCCATTTGTGGATTCTTAAAGAACTGGTAAACAACATTAAACAACATTACAGGGCTAGGTACAAGGACTTTAATAAAACTATTAGGTATAGGGTGGTATATGATCTGAAAACATTCAAATCAAGTAACTATATTTAAAAAAAATACAGAGGAAGTGGCAAACAAAAACAAGTCATCCAGAAAACCACTGCTCATAAAAATCACCTCAGTAGAAGCATATGGTGTTAGAACATATTTTAATGGAAGCATAATTAAAGAAGGAGGCTAAAGGAAAACAGAATAAAACACAACATCAGTTTGCCAGCACCAAACACATCAGACCAGCCTGACATTCTTTCTCAATGTAGTAGCTTGTTTTCTAGATGAAAGACCTATGTTACCCCTAACACTGCTGAGTATCCTACAGCATGCATGTGCAGTGCTGCTTAGAACACTGGTGGTTAGAATTAAGAACTTTAAGGTGGGTGGGAAGCTGGCTATGAGGGACAAAGCAAGTGCTGTACAAAACCTAGACTACTACACCCATCAGCATTTCGTCTAGGAAAATATCCTCAGCATTAAGTCTAAAAGATTCACCAGTAAATGGTTGAGGGGAGAGACTTGTTACAAGACACCAGAAAGATCTCAGTGTATCTGCATTCTCAGGGGACTGTGTCTCTCTTACTGACTCAGTAGATCGTGAAAAAGGCAAGAACTACTTAAATTCACAATGATTGTAACTGGCACAATAACTGAGTATAGCTAGACTTGTGACAACTTCCCTGTCAGAAGTGGGAAGCTTCCTCATGTAACTGGGTTCAGCTGGTTGGTCTCACAAGGGGTGAGGAGGACCTCATGCCCAGGAAAGCAAGATATCAGATGGGTGCAGCAGAGACAAGAACCTTAAAGATACAGCTTGGTTAATGTATGTGCACTGTTATACGATGGGGGTCTGTAACAGCAACAACTGAACTCAGTAAACCAGTTATAGATTCATTAAGGTTGGAAAAGACCTCCAAGATCAAGTCCAACCATCAACCAAACACTACCATCACTACTCAAGCAGGTCCTGAAGTGCCACAACTACGTACCTTCTGAATGCCTTCAGGGATGGTGACCCCACCACTTCCCTGAGCATCCTGTTCCAACGTCTGGCCATTCTTTCAGTAAATAAATTTTTCCTACTATCCAATCTAAACCTCCCCTGACACAACTTGAGGCCATTTTTTTCTTCTCTATTGTTAGTTACTTGAGAGAAGAGACCAACAGCCACCTCACTAAAACCTCCTTTCAGGTAGTTGTAGAGAGCGATAAGATCTCCCCTCAGCCTTCTCTTCTCCAGACTAAACAATCCCAGCTCCTTCAGCCACTCCTCATCCTCTCTCAAACAGGATTCTTTCATTCATTAATATTTTAACAGATTTTGAGATAAGTGCCTCGTTCTTATTCCACAAAGCTTATTCAAATAGGTAGTCATAGAGTAAAGCTTGCCAGAAGACTTAAAGACTTAGTGCAGTTAAAGACTTAAAGAAGACTTAAAGCAGTTTCATTAACTTTTCATTTAAATATTCCTGTGACAATACCAAAAGAGCTTCACATGTGGGCAGAGGAAGGAGCATTGCTTTGCTTGTTTTAAGCCATCTTGGCCTCCTTGCTCTGAGCAAGTCTCGAAGACACCAAGAATCTCTGCAGAAGAAAGTTCTGGGCATGCATTCGGGACACCAACTTTCAGTGCAGCTTTGCAGAGCAAAAAGGGTATGTAGCACTAGTCCAGTTATTATGTTATACAGCTGAAATGCAAGAGTCACAAACTTCCCTGAGAAAAGGAGAGGTTTAATAAGAGTTAGAGAAAGTGCATTTTCATAATGACACTGGGAGTTGGACTAGGTGATCTCTCAAGGTCCCTTCCAGCCCCTAACGTTCTGTGATTTTCTTGTAAGACAAACCCCAGACACCTAAATTGTACTTCCATTCCCAGAGTCGTGGACTGGCCTTTCTTATTGCTACCTGGCTTTCCTTCTCACAATTAGCCAGAGGAAGTACAGTGGAATTTAGGTTTTTTTTTTTTAATTCTTTTGCACTCCTACTAGACCCCTGGGACTCTGTAGGTGTAGCTAGCCTCAGCTTAATGCAGGTAGGTCCAGCAGTGCATTCAGTTCTCACAAGCCACCTCCAGAATCTACAGAATTCATGTCAGATACACAGAAAAATCAAAGTTCTATATCCAAATTCAGTTTTACAAGAGTGTTCCCACTAACTCATCTCATTGTGAAATGGAAAAAGGGTAGATAATGACAGAGAAAAGATGTAATATGAGCCACATAAAAATGGCAAGCAAAAAACACCCACCCACAAGCAATGGATCCAGAACAGCATGGTGTGTAAGGGACACAGAATTAGCTGCCAAGTATGATGTGAGAAGTGATAGAAGATAATCAACAACAACAAAAAAAGCAAAACAGTTGCTCAACTTTCAAAAAAGAATAAAAATATCTTCAAAATGAGTCAGTAAATCTGATCTATTTCTTCCAGTAAGTTGCAGTAACATGAACAATAATATTCCCAAACTGGAAGTTATTGTTTATATAAATACTAAGCTCAAAACTCTTACATTGAAATAAAGTGTACTTTAAAAAGGAAACACTAATTTTTACTTGTTCGTTACAAATATTTAAAACAAAAACTCAGTACACTTCTAGATTCCTCTGCTGCAGAAAAGCCTGAAGCCAGGAAACTAACATAATGAAATTAATACCTACAAATCCCAAACAGCTCACATTCACTGGCAGAGCAAGTAAAAAGGCAAGATGCTAAAGGAGGGGGAAATCACAGTCATCTAGTAAGTGCAAGCAGATTTCCATTTTTTTGTTAGTCCCTCTCTTATTAGTCCTGATGAAGAAAGGCTACTGTGCATGCTCAAACAGCATACAACTGCCAGACAGAAATACTACACAAGCTACCTGTAAGGCTACGCACTGCACTGCTGCAGTAAGCTGTAGTCTAGACTTCAAAACATTTTTGGCTGCATTTGGAATCTCACAGAGAAAGCTCTCCTTTCCATAGCCTGTGATTTACATCCCCAAAAACAAGCGGACAAAGCAAACTTGCTTCTTGTCTCCCCAAACTACTACCCACACCACTCTGGCAAGAAACAGCCCAGCTACAGCACTAGGGAGCCAGTTTGCTGCTATCACTTTCTCCTTTCTGTGCTACGCAGCTTCTAGTATCCAAGCTAGTGTGGTTCTAGTCTTGCCCAAAAATCCCTACCCATTACATTGAATAACTGGATAACTGCTTTTGGATTTCTAGAGCCCATTATAATTAAAAAATAACGGAAGAACATTGACAAATATTGGGCTTTTCAGGCCAGGGCAGAACACAGCCCAGCCAAACATCCTGCTTGCTCTTATCTACCCAGGAAATTACCCAGGCAGTGTACACATGCTCTTACGATTCCACCCTGGAATTCCCACTGCAGCCTCAGTTTATGACTCCTGGTCAACCTCTTTCAGGGACGCATGGAATGCATGGATCCTACTGGAAATCTAAAGAGGACACAAAGGGGCAATCTCCATTAAAGCAGACACCTCCTGCAGGCATGGCTTTTTATATGTGCCAGCATTAAAACACAGCAGAGATACCTGGAAACCATACAGAACAGGAGGAACTGTTCTAACTGGTATTGAAGAAAGTTTAAAAGGCAGTTTGAATGCATTTATTGTATTTATTTAATTTTTCTTATTTCAACTTCAGATTTTTAAATGCAGTCCAAACATGTATCTGTCTTAAAATCCTTATTCATGGGCTGTGCAACTCAGAGCAGAACATGAAAATAAACCATATATATGATTTTAAATCCGATTTAAAAGCAGAAACACTTCTGGTATATCCATTTAATATCTCATGGCTTTGGCCACTACTTTATTCACCTGAATGATTGGGACACCTTGGAGAAACGCTGATTCTGATGAAGGCTCAAAGCACCCCTCCATATTCATAAAGGGTCCAGGCATTATATTCCTTAGCATTTTTATCCTGAAGAACACTCCAGTCCCAATCAGGATCAGAGCCACAATGTGCTAAAACTGAGGAAAAGTATATTTAGATATCATCTATCCCCAGAGATCTTGCAGGAAGACATGCAGCATATGGTAGATGAAAAAAGATTAAAAAGGGGGAAGGGGCAGAAGAGAGAAAAAGAGTGACTGTTAAAAAGACTTCAAACAAATATGTTACCAACAAAGGAAGAAAAGGGGAAAAAAAACCAACAACAAAACAAAACAACCAACCGCCCACACCAAAACACTTCATCATGAGCTCAGCATTTCATGGAAATATAGAGGTATAAAGGCATTTTAAACTAAACTGACATTGACATTTCTATGCCAATTGTTTAGCCTTCTAGCTCTCACCACAGTAGGCAAGGGCCTTAGTTCTATTTAATGCTTTATTAATTATTAAAAAGATGTTTCATACCATTATTGAAATTCAACATTTCAGTGCCTCCTACAAAACAGTATTTTATAACTTTTATTTTAAGAATACTTCCCAAACTACTGCTGTGCTGGGGCTTTTTTTCAGTTTCAGATAAGAAAACAATTTCCTGTTGCAATGCTAGAATTTCCAAAAGAACAAAGTACAAACAAACTGCAATCCTATTGCAAGCCAGTGGTTCCTACTGCAAACTACTGACCTTTTAGAGGAAACTGACAACTTCCATGAGCTCACTTGAGGCAGAACTGTGAAAGGATGTTAACCACCTTTCAGCATTTTACTGCCAATTACCCTGATGTCAATATCAGGGTAATATCAGAGTCTGTTTTATTCTTCAAAGCCACCTGAGCGTGGACCTCAGGCTTGCAAAGAAAAACCTGGACATGCTACCAAAGTTCACTCTAAAAAGCTACAAAATCAGAACACATATAAAATCATGCCACTGTTTTAAGAACAACCACAAACATCACAAAATTTTCAATTCAAAACCCAGAAGATGACCAGTCAAGTGGAAAAACAGAATTCAGGAGGTCCTGCTGCACAAGTCTGAAATCTTCACTTTTGGTGAGAGAAAGAAGCCTCCTAGCACAGCTCCATCTAGCCTGCCAAGGGACATACCTCAAAAAGCCTGTGAAATGTGTTGTTTTCCTGACATCCTCTACTGTGACTTGATTGTAGCAGCCCTTAGCAAGCTGTTTCAGAGTGTGGGTCACTAGACACACCCAAGCAGTAGGGAACCACTGAAGCAATAATACAAAAGCTACATGCATGCAGAGGTTTGACTTCTAGCAATTGTCTTCTAAACTAATCAGGCAACTTCTGTTTGTACCTACTGTGAAAAGCGCTCCTGACATAGTTTCATGTCCATGTGTTTCAGCCCAGAAAGCCAACCAGATCCTGGGCTGCATCAAGAGAAGTGTGGCCAGCAGGTCAAGGGAGGTGATTCTCCCCCTCTACTCAGCTCTGGTGAGACCCCACCTGGAGTACTGCGTCCAGTTCTGGAGCCCTTATTACAAGAGGGATATGGACAGGCTGGAAGGTGTCCAGAGAAGGGCCATGAGGATGATCAGAGGGCTGGAGCACCTCTGCTATGAGGAGAGACTGAAAGAGTTAGGGCTGTTCAGTTTGAAGAAGAGAAGGCTCCAAGGTGACCTTCTTGTGGCTTTCCAGTATCTGAAGGGGGCCTACAAGAAAGCTGGGGAGGACTTTTTAGGCTACCAGGTAGTGATAGGACTAGGGGGAATGGAACAAAGCTGGAAGTGGGGAGGTTCAGACTGGACGTGAGGAAAAAGTTCTTCCCCATGAGAGTGGTGAGAGCCTGGAATGGGTTGTGCAGGGAGGTGGTTGGGGCCCCATCCCTGGAGGTGTTTAAGGCCAGGCTGGATGAGGCTCTGGCCAGCCTGATGTAGTGTGAGGTGTCCCTGCCTGTGGCAGGGGGGTTGGAACTAGATGATCCTTGTGGTCCCTTCCAACCCTGACTCATTCTGTGATTCTATGAAAAGCACTTAGCACAGGTCATGGAAGTTGCCTCCTGGG
Organism: Indicator indicator; assembly: GCF_027791375.1. Classification (NCBI taxonomy): domain Eukaryota; kingdom Metazoa; phylum Chordata; class Aves; order Piciformes; family Indicatoridae; genus Indicator; species Indicator indicator. The sequence continues at coordinate 33,522,009 of NC_072015.1, read as the reverse complement.
TCTGCAGCAGACCCTGCACCAGGTGACTAAGCTGGCTTCCCAAGGAGCAACCTGATCCACACATAACTCTACCCTGTCACAATTCAGGCTGGAAATAACTTGACGAGGTCTTGAGAGAACCCAGATGTCAGCTGCACCACCCTGCTGCCTTGGTGTGGTGTATGCAAAGCAGGGGGGAGGTGTGTGTCACACCCGACAGAGGAGGGCAAGCAGTCTAAGCATCAGAGAAGCAGCAGGGAGGTTCCTTGAAGCAAGAGTAAGGATGGCAGCAGCAAGCAAGGCCATGCAAAGCCTTCACAGCTGTTTGAGGAGCTGACCAGAATTAACACCTGGTCTGACCTAAGCTGCTTCTAGCACTGCACTATCTATCAATGCTGAGAGGTCACAAGCTCTCTGTGGGGCTGAGAACCAAAACCAGAGCATTTGTCGTCTAGTGTTCCCCCCTTGTCTTATGCCTATGGGAGAAGGAAGCTGCTAAAATGATCATGGCAGTAATCTCAAACAAACTACTCCATGTGAACTGTAAAGCATATGCAGCCACCCAAAGAAGTACAGCAAAACTGAGGCCAAGTATGCATGTATGACAGGCAGTGAAGCTTCAGAGCGCTGTGAGCGCTGCTGTGGGACTGCAAGCTGCGAAAGATCAAGACCATGAGGGCTGCTGAGGTTCCTGTGCTGTGCTCAGATGGGCCAGGCCAGGCCCTCCCTCCAGAGCAAAGACAGAAAAAGAAAGGAGCCACCACCATGTCCTGACAGCAGGTTATCCGTTGGGAGCTTCTGCTTCACACTCTGCCCTGGTAGGGCAGGCAGGTCTTCATTCAAATATTTCTTTTTGGCTCAAACTGCCTTAGATTTTCAGAGAGCTGGTGCTAACCACAGTGGCCCTGGTGACAGGCCAGTGGTCAGGTCCTGTTTGCAGAGTAACACTACTTCCCCTGGCTGCCTCCACCCCAGAAACTATGGGGCACTTGAGCTCTGGTAATGGATGTCCTCCACATGCACCCACACACATCCCAAGCACTCACTGCCAGGAACTGCTGTACCCATGAGGAAACACCAGCAGTGCACACCCAGCCAACACATAACCTTCTTCAAGCAACAGACCTCACAGGATCACAGGATGGTAGGGGTTGGAAGGGACCTCTGGAGATCATCAAGTCCAACTCCCCTGCCAGAGCAGGACCATAGAATCTAGCGCAGGTCACACAGGAATGGGTCTTGAAAGTCTCCAGAGAAGGAGACTCCACAACCTCTCTGGGTAGCCTGTTCCAGTGCTCTGTGATCCCCACAGTGAAGAAGTTCTTCCTCATGTTGAGGTGGAACCTCCTGTGCTGTAGTTTATACCCATTGCCCCTTGTCCTATTACAGGGTGCACTTGAGCAGAGCCTGTCCCCTCCCTCTTGACACCCAGCCCTCAGATATTTATAAACATTTACTAAATCCCCTCTCAGTCATCTATTTCCCAGACTAAAAAGCCCCAGGTCTCTCAGCTGTTCCTCACAGGGCACATGCTCCAGTCCCTTCATCATCCTGGAGTCCCTCCATTGGGCTCTCTCAAGCAGATCCCTGTCCCTCTTGAACTGGGGAGCCCAAAACTGGACACAATATTCCAGGTGACATCTCACCAGGGCAGAGCAGAGGGAGAGGAGAACCTCCCTCTATCTGCTGGACACACTTCTCTTAATGCACCCCAGGATATCATTGGCCCTCTTGGCCACAAGTGCAGAGATGTGATTCATCAGAGAAATTACCTCCGGGGGGGAAAAACTGAGGACCCAGGTGTCGACAGGTGTACCTGAGCAAGCAGCAGACACTACTTCTGAATTTGCTTTTTTGGCTTTTCCAACACCTGTTTGATGGGCATTTTGGAATATGTGTAATGACCACTTGAGACTCATGTGCCTGGGTGACCACACTCCCCTACGCCTCACTCCGGCACTCATTCAGCAAGCTGTTACACTAAGCATAAAAACAAGCAAATTATGCAGTAGATAAAATGCCAAGCTCCTCTTGCACTGCCAGCTCCATTTGAAAAAAATTAAAATAAAAAAAATTATGAAATCTGCATGCATATAATCACAATAATTAGACACTTGTTACCAGCTGAACATCAGCATGCATGCTGAAACTAAAATAGCCCTGCTCAAAACACACAAGAGGGCAGGATCTGTGCAGCCCTACCCTACAGAAGAGGGAGGGGAATGTTTTTTGCTCATTCAGCTCTACGGCAAAGAAAGCTCTACAGCGTTGGCTTCACCATCTATCACTCACTGGAGAAGAGTTTGTTGTACATCAGCACTCTTGTCAAACATTTTTTAACTTAAGGAATTTGAAACTCTGCCGTGGGCAGCCAGGCCTATGTCTGAGCAATTTAATAATGCTGTGCTAGCTTGGGTTTGGTTTTTTAATTTGACTATTCTGTTAGCATTAAAAGTACCTCCTTTGTTAACATGCTGGTATTCTCTTTCCATGCTGTGTAGCCACTAACTGAGAAATCCACTACAAAGTCTTTGTGAGTTTAAATAGGGATGAAAAGACTTTCCGTTAATGTTTTTGTCTAAGAGTTGCCAGAATTAATACATCAACAAATGCATAAATTCAGCACAGAAGCAGTCTTTGATATCAGCACTTGCCTGCTAAGCCAACACATTTGAAACCAGCCGTCTTATCCTGGAGACAATCTTGCTAACTTCAAATAAAGTTCAGAACTGTCAACCCATCCTTCTCCTCTTTCAAAATCTCCGTCTTTTAGAGTATTTGAAAACTGCACATCTCTTTGAATCTTCCCTTTTCCCCACTAAAGCAATGACTTTACAACAACATTGTTTACTTTCTGGAAAGACAAGATAGCAGAGATTTTTTTTTTCTTCTGTTTAGGACAACCCAGTCACTAATTTTCTCTGGATAGGTCACCCAAGTTTTCCTGCAGTAAAAGCCAGGAATGAATTTGAGAGTATTCTCTCTTCATGTTTTTTAATACAAAACAATTGCTTTTCCACTTTTCCTTACATTATTTTTCCCACCTCATGTTATCCTTATTCTTGAACCTACAGCTTTCTAAATCCACAGACTACAGACATGACTGATTTTACACAACCTAGAGTGAGCCCACTTCTCCATTCATTGAGATTTTGCAACATGTCTGTGTGAAACAATTTCTTTCCTATTGAATTCTGTGGCAATGTGTCAGTAAACAGGCACAGAATAACCAGAAAGAGATGGGAGGGAATAAATTTATTTTGGAAATGTATATTTCAAGCAGTCATACTTCACTGGGTAAACATATTACAAGCTGTTATGTGAATTAAACCTTCAGGAAGCAGACTGAACAAATGCAAGATTTCTGTCACACAAGTACTAGTGAATTTAAAAGCAGTAAGATATCATTAGCATTATCATAGTTGTTCTTGCTCTACTATAATCAGCTCAAGTACATAGTTGGTGTTGTGAGAAACAAAAAGCTACCATGAGAATATGAGGATTGTGACTTTTTTTAGAATGCTTCTCATTAGTGTCTTGTTTGATGAAGCAAAATGAACATTATTACTCATGGAAGATGTTATTCATTTTAGCCTCTAATGACTTTTCTCCATACTCCTATAAGCTTCAGCATCAATGAGACAGAGATAAAACTCCATTATTAGATCACTTTGCAATATATTTGGGGTGTTACAGTGTGGCTTCCCACAAGCATTTACCATTTCTTACCAAAAAAAAAAAAAAAAAGGTTTTTCCCCAGGTCTTTAAAAGACAATGTTAACATCCAAAATTTTATCTCAGAAAGTTCCTGATACATATCTCAATTAGATACTGATTTGCATTCTTAACAGACTGGTTTGCTTCATATTTTATCACACTAATTTTTTCAATGAGAAACTTTGAACAAGCCAGTTATAAGACAGTTACTTTGTACTTTTGTGTACAGAGATGGGAACTCAATCTGAAATACTCAAAATACAATTGCAGATACATCTCTGTTAAGGATTTTTTTAAGAAATCCTGCAGGTCTTCTGTTTCCTGAAAAACTAGTACAAAAGGAATTCCCCAGATAAGAATCTGGATGTTACTGAAATGATCACCAATACCTTACACATTTGCAAACAGAAAGGCCTGTGACTTTCCTTGTCAGAATTCATGTAACACTTCAAAGGGCTTGGTACCTGGAAACGTCTCATGCAGGACACACATCTGTGAAAAAGATCTTAGCCAATTCACAGAGAGACAGGCAACTGGTTTTGAATGTGAAGAGGTTAATAAAACAGCTGTTAACAGCCTTCATCCTTGGCTGACAAAGACGACTTTGGGTGAACACAGCAATGTACCTCATGAACTGTTGCTCTAGTGAAGGATACAAGACCCAATGCTGTGCAGCACGTCATGGGCAGGATAAAGCCATTAGGAGCTACCATTACCTTCCCTGCTTTGCAGCAGTTCTCTGTCGAGTTGTCATTCCTGCTGCATGCACCCCTAAGGCAGCAGCTCCCACCAAGTTTTCTGACAGCAGTGCACAGCTTTCCTTCTTCATACAGCTTGTTGACACAATGAGGTATTAATGTGTCAGGAAAAAATAGTGCAAGCCAATGGCTACACATGTGCAGCAAACAAGCATTGAGTGCAACACAGCTCGACCAGGGGTTACGTTGCAGACAGCCAGAAAATGGGATAAGGACAAACATCACAGATGCTGTAAGTTTGTGAACAGCTTCAGTGCCCCTGTGGAACTACTCCAGACACAAATGTTCAAAAGAAACCATTTGACTACAAAACATCCATCAGTATAGTCCAGGCTGGGACAGTACTTCCCTTCCTGAAAGTTTCTATTCCAAGCTTGACAGAAGTCATTCAGAGCTGTCTTACCTCTGCCAGACTGTAATGCTAACAGGCAAAGTCCTCTGGATTTTATCTCTTTAGGAGTTATCTGGGAAACCCCCAAGATGCCTGCTTCTTCTCTGGGTTTACACTGTGACTCAGAAACAGTTTCACTGAGAGAAAGCAGCTTTGTGAAAATTTACCTCTAATTATATACTGATGATCTAATTATATACTGATGATACCAGAGTAGGGGGAAATGCTTCATGCTTCCTAGCATCAAGCAATTCATGGAGGAACTCCACTACATGATCACCCAACACAACTTTCCTGTCCATGCAAAAGTAAGTCCAAATGGCTTCTATCACTTCAGAGAACAAATGGTTTCTTTCCAACCTTCTTTCTTGCCCAGGAAAAAAATGTCAACATACCAATTATTAGCTAAGACTTCAGACTGGTAATGTTCAGGTAACATAGGGAAAAAGAAAAACAGGACTCAAACAAACATGACTTACAAAGACATTGAAAAAAACCTGAAATGATTCATACAGCACAATTAAGTCTTTAAGTCACACATATGCTCTTCAATTAAAAGGAAAAAAACAAAGTCACACACAAAACAACACAACTCAAAATTCTTTCACTTGACTGAGAAGTCCCTTGAATACATAACCCTATACTGAAGTATAGGTACTGCTTGAATAGCTGGATTTCAGCATGTGCTAACCTACTTTGCCGAAACACTGCCCAGATAATGTATAAAATTTTTATACTGTATTATATAAACAACTGTCTGGCATAAATGTCATGTACTTTATTAGACACACAGTCTTCCTATGTTTAGACTTAAAAGAGATACCTGCATCTATTTAAGAAACATCAGCATGCTTGCCACTGATTTACAAGGTCTGCAAGTTATTTGCATCCCATGGGGCCACATACTTCTTAGTTAGAAGTTTACAGAAAAGAAACAAGAAGGGATATGTAGCACAATGCAAATCATGTAAACTTCTTCAGCAACTTCCTCTGGTATCAATACTGAACACAATCTACAACTTTCACAGAAATGGAGGAGGTCAACTAAAGGCCATTTAACCATTGCAGACAATAAACAAGCACAAAACAGGAAAACCAAAGAAACACCTTGAAGGTCCAGCCTAATTTTCTATTCAGCCAGTTCACCTGCCTTTCCCTAAATCATTACTCAACTCTAATGCTTAAAAAACAGATATGAAATGATAACCTAGGCCACATGGGGAAATGTATCTTAGTCAGTGAAAAATCCCACTCCAATCCAGTGCCACCATTCCCAAGACAAGGCCACAAGCCTTGGCAGAAATGTAATGCTTTAGACTTGTGCTTTGATCACCGAGCATGAACAAGCAGTACTCCTGGCTCCAAAAAAAATGCACTTGAAGGGCAACAAAACAAGTTTAAAGATTGCTGATTTCACAAACTATTTCTATTTAAACAAACTACCATTTCAATAGACTCTCAATATATTTTGTAAGATATTTCTTGATTATTTTTAACCTGTCAGCATGATTACTTCTTCAGCTCCAACAGCTTGCCACTTAGCATATAAAATAGTAATATGGGAGGACAAGCAAAACGATTTCTTATCCTAGTCTGGTCCAGCCATGCAGATTATGAACTTCTTACTACTCACCACCTTCCTTCAGAAGAATCTTCCTTCTTGATCATCCTCTCTTTCACTGCATCCCCAAGGGTTTGCTACTGGTTTTACTCCTCCCTGTAAGACCTCTGTAATAAAGGTCCAGTCTAGAAGATTAGTTTCTCTACAGAGGCAGTTCACCCCAGGTCATCTGAGTGGCAGGAAAAAAGACACACTATCCAGACTTGAACAAATAATGATCAGTCATCATTTACTCTTTGAGGTTCAACATCTGGCCCTACCAGTGATACAGTCACCCATGGCAAATGCCACTGCCCTGTAAAAGCACTCTGAAGGGTTAATTTTACTCTGAGAGATGAAAACCTGAGTTATTTGTTCTTCTTCTTACAGTGGACAATCTGCTAGGAACTGGAAGAATGAAAGACAATTACAGTAAGACGAACTTCCCCAAAAGCCTATTTGGTATGTTTCTTGCAGCACTCCTGCCACTTGTGAAAAAGAAGGATATAAACAGTATGATACACAAAACAGTTAAGAAAGAATTACTTTAAGAGGCTGGGATGACTGTACAGGAACACACAAGAGATGAACACTTTCCAAATAACCTGCAACAATTGTACATTACAGCACTTCACATCTGCTCTCTATTTTCCTTAGTTTCGGAGAATGTGTTTTGTATAGGCATACACAGATACCAAATAAGGCTGATTTAATCTTTGTTATACTACATCTACACCCATTTCTTCCTTCTGAAAACGACAAGAAAACAAGGTCCCAGAGTACAAAGCCTGTGCTCAGCCTCTCCAGCACAGCAGCCATAAGCTAACAGCAATGAGAAACCTGCCAACCCAGTCCTTCCCTGCTGCCCCTCCACTGCTCCTCTGCCACCCCAAAGCCTGCCAGGCTAAAAATGCCCTAAGCTGTTCTTGCAGCTTTTAAAAAGCAGTTACTTGCTGCTACATTAAAGAGCATAAAAAACAGTAACAGGGATAGAAGAGGGACAGGAAAAAAAGAAAAAAAAAAAGGAAAATAAAAATACCTTTTTTTTTCATATTGAATTAAAACATGTAAATCAAACCTCCATTAAATAGCTGCCAAAAATCTCTACCTAAAATAAATACTGCTATGGAAACAGAAAAGAGCTGGAAGGAACAATTTAATTCAGAAGATAATCATAATTATACAATACTTACCTAGTAACAATGCTCTTATCACCACCCATTTAGTAGCTTAAACTTGCAAGAAATAAACATTTAAAAAATCTGCTGGACAGCCATCACACCACCTTCCTCCCTCCCTAGAAATCACAAAATTATTAATTCATGAATTCAACTAAGCCCGCAAGCCCAGTAGCAGAACACCTAATTAATTCAAAAATCAAGCACAGCACTGCTGACACATCAGCTTTAGGCAGGAGGCGAGACTGCTGGAGGGCTGCACAAGACCAGGATCTGCAGCAGATTGACACCTACAAGCTGCATGGCTCAGACAACTTTGCATAGAAACCTCTATCACAGACTAAACTCGTTCAGCACAGCTACACTGTAAAGGCTATACGGAAAAAAAGAAGGGGGAACATTGTTGTGGATTCCTTTCTAATTACTGATAGTAATTAAATTAATTATAATCACAGAATTGAAGAGCTATGATTGAAGAATCATAGATTGAAAAAGACTTACTTTTAGATCATCAAACCCCACCATTAACCCAACACTGCCAAGTTCATCACTAAACTATGTCATTAAGTGTCACATATACACATTTTAAATACCTGGGCAGACTGTTCCAGTGCTTGACTACTCCTTAAGAGAAGACATTTTTCATCATGTCAATTTTAAACCCCTCCTGGTGTATGCAACTTGAGGCCATTTCCTCTTATCCTACCCCTTGTTACTTGGGAGAAGAGACTGACCCTCACACCTCACTACCATCTCCTTTCAGGTAGTTATAGAGATCAGTAAGTTACCCCCTCAGCCTCCTTTTCTCCAGACTAAATAACCCCAATTCCCTCAGGTACTCCTCAGAGGACTTGTGCTCTAGACTCCTCACCAGTTCTGTTACCCTTCTTTCTTTGCCTTTCTTGTAGCAAGGGGCCCAAAGTTGAACAGAGTCTTCAAGGTGCAGCCTCACCAGTGCCAAGTACAGGGTGACAATCACTAATGAGTCCTACTGATCGTAACAGATTGCCAAGGAAAGCTGGATAGTGCTGTGACCAATTCGTTGGGTTTAAGAAAAGCCTTGTTCTTCACTCTGTAAGAAAAGTGACTTTCCCATTTGCAAAATAGCCTTTCTTTTCAGTGAAGACAAAAGGATCAAATAATGTTTATGAAAAGCTTCCATACAATGCAAATGCATAGAAAAGTATAAACCTTAACCCAAAGGGCAGGAGGAAAAAAATACCAGTATTTGGAGTCGACTCCAAAGGGAACAAAGGGCTCCAGGGCAGCCACAGAACAGAAATGAAGGCTATTTCGCAGCCAAGGGACAAGAATTCCAATAGAGATGGGCCTCAAACACTACCCATGCTTGGCAATTCTCAGAAAACTTCCCAGTTAAGAAAAGCCTTCAACAGACTCAGAAAACTTAAGCGACAAAACCACTTTATTTTCTCTTCGAATGTTCACATGTTCAGCTCATTGCAGGAAAAAAACACACCAAAACAGATAAAACACCAAAACAGATAAAACACCAAAACAAACCCAAACCAAGCAAAAAACAGCTACAAACCCACAACCAAATAACCCCACATTATTTAATGCAGCATTACTTGTTGACCCCCCAATACATTAATGAACATTTTATAGGACAGTTTTCAAAGTCACTGAGCAGTCAATTAACTTGGAATAGTTGCTTCATTGGTATCTGACAACTTATTTGATCATAGTTTTCCCTTTTTTTTGTTTTTATTATTGACACATCTTTTTTATTTTGTTATGAATCCTAACTTTAATTCTAAGATATTTTTTTCAGTGTGGTTTATAGAAACTAATTCTTTACTGCAATTAAAATATTACACATTTTAAGCTACACTAAGGCTCTACAGAGTCTGCTAATCTCATTCCATATCCTCTGCAAGGCATAAATTCATTGAAACACTTTGAGACAAGCTTTCCATTATGAAAAAAAAGAATTAATTTGATATTTAAATGACTTTCTAGTAATGGCTCATCACGTAGCAACAACAACAGCTAATCACATAGCCAGAACAATAACTCTAGGCACAAGATCATTTAAAATGTTTTTTTTTTTAAATGATGAGTTACATAGCTGTCTTTTCTATACATCTGAGAAATACTTAAATATTTCAGTGAAGTTTGGCTTTTTAAGCAATGCTAAGTATCACTGGATCTATTACATACAAAGGAGAGGCTAGTTCTCAACTAGTGTCAGATTTGTGAATGAAATGTTGAAAAAAAAAAAAAGAGAGATAATGACAGTATCTGTGACTAATAGACCTCATGATGAGGAACAGTCAGAGCAAACCACTAAAAGCTCATTTATTAGCTGTTCTCAGCCTCCAGGATGTACCATCAAATATTACAGACACCAGAGAATTTGCTGGAGAGATAATGGACAGTAAGGGTTTGGGGTTTATTACATTGTGCATCTTTACAAGGTTGATTTTACACTCTCACGAAGCAGGACTGGAGGAGGTACCCAAGTGAATTTCAGCTCACGTTATTACAATGCTTATCCTGGCTTTGTTCAGAGAAGTATCCAAAGCCAGTAAAATGCCTAATTGCCACCTCAGAGGCCAGAATTTCCCCAGTGAGCTGCATGAGGGTGTTTGTTCGGATGATGCATGAGAGTTCAGCTAAACAGAAAGGGGAATACATTTAAACAGCGTTAAATGAAATCTCCAACTCCCAGGCAGCAAGGAAGGGGCAGGGACAAAGTGACAAAGTGACAGCACGTCTGCAAGCCATGATCCCTGCTGCTGAGTAACCCTTAATCCAGAGGGACAGTAAAAGCCAGTGCCTGCACCCTGCTCCTCACAGGCAGTCCCAATACACCTCTGCAGCTGAGCAGACTTTCACAGGCAGTTTGCTGAATTGGCACCACTATACAAACAACACACAGGCTCAAACAGCAAGCTTGATAGAAGCTCCTAAGCCAATTTCTCCACATCAGCTCAGCAACAGGGGCTCAATTTTTCTCTGTTTTTGTCCTTCCCAGGCTTGTGGGGCTAGCCTCCTAGGCTGTGCTTGTTTCTTTCAGCCAATCTTCAGACTCTCAAGGGATAAAGAGAAAGGAAGATTGAGGCATCAGGCTCATTAATGTAGGAATGCAGCTAGGAAGATATTTTAACATGCAGTTATTATGTCCTATAACCACTCTTCCTTACTTTTAGGATATTCCCTCTCACATTCTTGCCTTCTGGAGCAATATTTCATCTCCTTTCACCTTGTCTGAGGCAATACTTCAGCAAAGGCAACTGCATTATTAACTACGTTATTTTAAGAAGTATGTTCAGTTTTGCTACACAAGTCAAAGGTCGACACAAGGAACAAAATCTGTCTCTGTTGCAGCTCACCTCAGCACAATGTCTTCCCCAAAGCTGAATTATTACAAATGTCTTGTTTCAATAGCAAGCTTTATTTAACTTTGGCATATATACTCTTCTGTTCAAAAACATCCAAAGTGCAGAGCTGCATATAATTCTGCATTGCACCATCTCAATGCCAAAAGAAAAAAAAATTAAAAATAAGTCATTAGTGTAAGCTTTTTGTTCCACTGCTTTATTCTAGCTTCAAAACAGGAGATTAAAGTTTCAGTGAGCACTGCTACCAGCCACGTAATCCACCAAAGCCCCGGGTCCCTTGGCACTGCCCTGCTGCTACGCTACACGACTTCTGTGCTCTGGATCAAAACTTCAAACCCTCTACAGAACAGGCCTCCAAAGAGTGTGGCCCATTATTTAACCCAGAAGAGGCTCTGTTTTCAAAAATTAGGGGAAAGATGACAGATTTCCAGACCCTCCATAGAGAAGCATCAGTACCTCAGGAAGGCTGAAGAGCCTGAAGCAGGAGGTGCTTTTAAAATGCTCGTGTGAGTCCTGTTCCTGGACAGCACTTGGCTGCCATAACCTTCAAGTAACTTCCATGCACTTTCAATTTTTGACCATGGGTTCATGGCATTTGTTTTCTTCATTAATACATCTGTGTTTTGCACAGTAAAGGAAAATCTCTAGGAAATACTCTGTTAGCTAAACATTTAATGGGATGTTGTGGTTACCAGTACTGGTCACGTCAGAAAACATGATGTAACTGCTTTGGAATGCCTCATAGACGATAATGCACAATATACCAGCATCTAAAAACCAACATGAAAGCATCTGTGTAAGCATTGTCGTATCACTGTATCTTGCTGAATGGGGAATAGAGAAAACCACCCTGTATTTTCTCCAAATACAATCACTTGAATGTTCATAAAATCATTTCTCTTCTGTAGGGATTTAAAAATCTCCAGTGTTGTAGCACTTCAAATCATCTCACAGGTCTAGGAGCAATTTTCTAAGCTCTCCATCCCAATCAGCTACAAAACGTGCAGGCAGGATGCTAAGTACCTTGATTCTCAAAAGAATGACCTCATCCCTGTCCTATCTCACAGCACAGTCACATTGGTGTTCTGCAAAACCACAATGCCTTGTACATTTAACCACTTAACTATCTGTGGACCAAATCCTAGAGGACATTTAAGCTCAGGCTTTATTTTACACGTAGCACATGCACACAACCACCACACGCACACAGTTTCCCTGAGCCCAATACAGTATTAGTCTAGGCAGCCACATCTGCACAGGTTTGGGATGCAAATATTTAAAATTGTGGGTTTTCATGGACACACAGTCTCCTCTGAAGACACGGCACTATTCACAGCAGCTCACCACCAGAGTTAAGGGTGGGAAGTAAACGTTGCTGTTCCAGCAAAAACTGCCAACCAGCGTGAGGAGCTGGGATGGCCATGAACATCCAGAGTATGACAGCAGAAACTCTGAATGTTTTAGGAGTGAGCACCCACCCTCACTTTGTTCAGACAAATCGTGTCTGTTGTGCTCATCTTTACCCCTCTCCCTGCAAGGCTGAACAAGCCAGCCCTGCCATAGGCCACAACTAACTTCCCATTCGCTTTCAAGAGCTCTGACAATTGAAGCACTCTATAAATAATTTATGCCACAGATAGTTATTGCCCATAAGCAATCAGCTCTTCCTATTGCTTTTGAGTCTACAGCATTTCTGATGAAGTCTTCTCAGCATTCATTGTAATCCGGCCTCTCAGCTGAATAAATACAAGTTGATTACGTTAATAACAAGAAAGTGCTCTCCTCCTTGGGAAGCCTTTTCCTAAAGAGTTCCTGCAAGGTTATGAGGTGAGCTCTGGCTAAGCACAGAGTGCTGGAGAATACAGGGCTGCAGGGAGCAGCCCAGCCCAGGCACAGAGAGGCTGCTGGTACTGTCACCTGAGGCTGTCAGGGAGCTGCAACCCAGACCCCTGTGGTGGGGCTGGCTGAGCCTCCTCCTCAGCGTGGGCATAGCACTGTAGAAGGGACTCAACACCAGCTTGCAAAGCTAACAGAGGTAATTCTGGCTCTCAACACTTCAGAGTGCCTTGCTCTGGCAAGCCATGCACAGAGCCACAGAACCAGGAAAGCCTTCAGTCAGCCCATTTCAGACACAGGTTGCTACTATACTCTTTCCTTGGGTAATGACTAGTACAAGTCTCCTCCTGCAACAATAGCCAGTTATGATATTGGCTTCTGTGCCTGCAGTACTTGCCAATAAATAATATTTTGCCAGAGGAAAACAGAAGGAAAATACCTTGCCAAACAAAACAAACAAGTAAAACACTGCTTATTTTATGTCCCAGATACTAGGGGCTAAGATATAAGTTGAATATGTGGAACTGTCTCAGACTTCCTCCTCTGCAGCTCCAGACAGATACTTCACCTGTGGCACAAGTCTCACCTCTGGGAGAGACAATGTGTCCTTTCTCATCTCACAATGGTTTATTCGGGCCCAATACACAAGTGATCCAGTCCTACCTTCTACTCCCAAGGCATAGCCAACCCAGTGTCACCTTCTCCTCTCAGTCTACACCCTCCTAAAGGGAACAGTGAAGGGAAAGGTGACCAGTGATTAGACGATTAGACACAAGGAAATGGAATCAAGCTAAGTCCGGAGAAGTTCAGATTGGGCATCAGGAAAAGTCTCTTCACTGAGAGGGTGCTCAGTCACTGGAACAGGCTCCTCAGTGAAGTGGTCATGGCACCAAGCCTCTCAAGAGTTCAAGGAGTATCTGGAAGACACTCTTAGTCATATGATTTAGTTCAGGTAGTCCCACGAGGAGCAGCAATTTGGACTCAATGATCCTTACTGGTCCTTTCTGACTTGAAATGTCCTACGCTTCTAGTGTCAACCTGGCCTTGATTCCTGAATTCTCCCGTGCCAGCACATTTCTGGGCAAGTCATTCAACATGTCAAGTTTTCTTTACCTCCCAACTGCCTGCCACAAGCAGTTACACTGATTAATCTGACTGCAAAGTAGCAGCATCCCTATCACTGCATGAGTGAGATTCCTGTGCTGCCTACTAAGGGGTAGGGAAATCACCTATCATGCAGAGCTACCTAGAGAAAAAAGGGTAGGTCACACTACTTTACATAATGCCATTAAATCACAACTTAAGAGCTGAAACTACAAAGTCCCTAAACATGTGACTTTGACTTTACAAATTTATTGTCAAGTGACTGCAACATCTCAGAACTAGAGCAAAGCTAATCCTGCTATAGTGTTACATAAAAATGATCCTGTTATTGACAAAATGAGGGAAAAAAAAACAACTGTTGAGGTGAGCCACATTTTCAATGTGAACCCAAAGATCATAAAACAAAACAAGTCTCTTTTCACTTGCTGGTTTTTATATGCATTACAATACATTTAACAGAGAGACACCTGCAAGTAAAAAGTCACACAAATACATGTTCTCTCCCAGGAGGAAAGTAGTGCCCACTGATAAACAGGAGTTGCAAATAAGTAAGCAGTGATTTTCACTACAAAGTTAATTAAGAATAAGAAAAGCCTTCCCTGTAATGGACTTCTTGTAAGAGCAGTATGAACATTTATATTTCAATGTCAAAGAGTATAGTCACTTAGCTTAACATGCTAATGAGTGAAAGGTTGACAATCGGGAGTCAATTCAGCAACATGAAAACAAAGCATAAACAGAGACATGTTTTCAGCTCAGTTACCTGACAGTGAATGCCTTATTACTGACCACCTTACTGCCACGTTTTGCCCCCTTGTTGGGGGCAAATGCCCTCATCTTAACAAATACATTTTAATTCCTCATCATTATTAAATTGTTGCAATTACTCATTTCTTTGCTGCGAAGTTAAAAATCGCAGCACTCGCATTCCGTTAGAAAAATGACACCAGCTAGTAAAGCAATGGGTCTGTTTTAAACAATAGCAGATTAAAAAAAGCAAAACAGCAAAAAAAAAAAAAAAGTAGGAAAGTTTGTGTTCCTTCATGATCTGAACGTCCTGTTCTGGCCACCCAGCGTTAATCACCGGCATGCGTCACTTCCCAGTCATTCACCTACTGCCACAGCATGGGCAGTGTTCCTGCACCCAGCTGCCAGGAGAGGTGGAACAAAAGGAGAGCAGGTAGGATTTGGGAGATTGTTTTTTCCCCTCTTACATCTAACTATCAGGTATCTGATGCCAGCTGGTCTCTGGGACCAAACTCGCAGGTGTTAACACAGCCCACGCAAGCTTTTGAACAGACATCTTTATCCAAGAGTTTTATAGCACCAATATAATGCAAACTCCCCCTCCCCCACAAACACCAAACCCAAGGCAGTAACCCTGCAAAATGCAAGGCATAATCTTGTAAGAGAAAAACTACATGACACTCTCATCTCACAGGATGGTTATGATGCACAAGCCTCCAGTATTCAGCATCAGTGTTGGCCTTGAAATCAAGTGAAAATCCACACAATTCCTGGATAGTACAGCTTAGACTTACAATCATCAGGGTAAGAAATGGCCCTTGCAGCTTGATGCTTTTTTGGCAAGCCTGTTGTAAACAAAGTCTTAAAATCTTTATTATCTCGCTGCAGTAAACTGAAAAATGTGCTATTAAAAGCAAGAGTTGCAGAACTGAGGGTCTGCCAGGAAGCTGGCTGATTGAACAGGTACCTCAGTGAACTAGAAAAGGCAAAGCCTTTGGAAGCAGTGGCAGCTGCCTCACATCCCTTTTGAAAAGCATTACCCAACCTTTCTCCAGTCAGATAAACATACATCTCAATGGTAAAAAATCTGAACGCTTCTTCCTGTGGAGATAAAACAGCTGACAGCAGAGACCACATAAGGTGCTCCCCTGCAAAACTGTTTTGCCTGTTTCTATACATGCTAAACACCTGGTCTCCTTCCTAGCACACTGCTGTCCCTCCCTGGCATCAAGTGAGGGGATTCCTGAGCACCTGTAAATACGCTGTCCTTTTGGATAACTGCAATGATTCTTCCTAACTTCAACTGTGCCTACCAGGCAGTAAACCACTGCTATCTCCCAGCCATTACAGAGAACCTACACCTTCTAAGGTGCCTTTGTTGTTGTGGTTGTGTTCCTCTTTATTGTATTTTCCTCATCTTTATTAAGTTTTCTACTCTAGAATCATGGATAGTTTCAAGACTTACCTGTAACTACATCTTGCCATGTAGTAGAACTAAGAAAGTGACCCTGTACTCAGCACTCACAAGGCCATACCTTGAATACTGCATTGTTTTGAGCTCCTTGCTGCAAGAAGGACATTGAGGTGCTGGAATGTGTCCAAAGAAGGGTAGCAAAGCTGCTGAAGGGCATAGAGCGCAAGTCTTAACGAAGAGCAGCTGAGGGAAGTGAGATTGTTCAGTCAGGAAAAAAGCATACTGAGGGGAGACCTTATTGCTCCCTATGAAAACCTGGGAGGAGGCTGTGGGGGTTGGTCTCTTCTCCCAAGTAACAGGTAATAGGATAAGAGGAAATGGCCTCAAGTTGCTCCAGGGGTGTTTAGACTGGATATCAGGAAAAATGTCTTCACTGAAGAGGTTGTAAAGCATTGCAATAGGCTGCCCATGGAAGTGGTTGAGTCACTATCCCTGGAGGTATTTAAAATGTGGTGCTCAGGGAAATGTTTTAGTGGTGACCTAGCAGCGTTGGGTTAATGGTTGGACTTGATGACCCTAAAGTCTCTTCCAACTGAAACGATTCTATGATTCTAATTAAATGTGGAATGAAAAAGTAACTAGAAGCACCACCCTCAAAAAGCTGCAAGCCTTCAATTCCAGACAGCCTTTATCCAATGTAAAGGACAGCTACCACACTGGAAGGAAAACAAGCATTTCAGCCACAAAACAAGCTAATGTTTTCCACCCCCATATCCACTGCAACAACTTGGCATGATGCTTTCCTGAGCAAAGCCTGGGACAGGACAGGAACTCCACAGCACCTTCTGCAAGTCACCCAGTCCAGCTTCAAACTTCAGATTTTGGAATGTGTAACACCTTATTGTGATACTAGTTGATGGGTCATTATTAGGTCAGTCTCCTTGGCTTACACACAGCAAGGAGCATCACTCATTTTTACAGCCACAGGGAATCTGCCTCTGCTGATTCCATCAGCCATGAAACAATAACTAATCTTTCATGTGATACATTTTTAGGCCAGAGATGCATGACATGCTTATCAGTGAGGATAAAAATACATAATTACATATAAGCACAAGTCCCAGGGAAAAAAATTTAAAAATAGTGCTTTTTTGGATGCTTTAACAGCTTAATCTCATTTCCTAGAAAACATCACACTATGAATACTAAACAAGGGCCTATCTAGATATTAATTTTCTTCATTATAAATCCACTGAGCCAGTCAATGCAATTTCTTTTTTTTTCTTTTAATTGTACAAAGGGCAGTAGCAGAAAGGAGAAGGGGAATAAACAATATTTAATATGCTGGGAAGGTATTTCATATACTCTGCAGTGTTTGGGGACTAGTACTTTAATTTGTAATACAGCAAAAACATGAAAAAGAAACATAAGACTATAGCCTATTTCTCTTTAATTCTGAAATGCCCACAGTTCTGCCATGGCTGGTTAGTGAACATCCTTCCCCCACTCCTGCAGTGGCGTTCCTCTCTGATGTGGTCATTCAGCAGTATAGTGACAAGTGACTGTTTCATCAACTGTGAGTGCAATGAATGTCAAAACCAAACATGTATGACCCCTCACTCCATTTTCTATAGATGACCTATACAGTAGCACAAATTTAGAAAAACAGGTGGACTTTCTGGAAAGTCCACAGACTGATACAAAAGAGACACTCTAGTAGAAGGACTTGATGAGCAGGTTAACATAAATCCACCAAGCAGTTTGAGATGAAGAACCACACTTACCAACACAACCCATGTAAATTACACTGATACCTTTTCATTCTAACAGTTAGAAATGGAGTCTACATTATCCATGCAGACATAGTACTGCCATGTCTGGGCTCCTCCCAAAACTGGAGCAATAAACCTAATGAACTGTCAAGGTAAAACATTCCAAGGGATTGTGAAAGCCCCTGCACTTGACACTAAGAAAAAATTCTTTTTTTATACCTATTCCTCTCATTTACTATGTACTAAAATTCTGAACTTGTGTAGTGGTAGAGTAATGCTCCCTTTTTTATTCCATCCTAAACAATCTCATTCCTTCCAAAGCATGTTCCTCAGGTTCTTGGCAGCTGAGGATATTCATATTGCTTAGGTGCAGCCAGGTAACTAAAATTACGAATTTAGAACTAAACCATAACCAGCAGAAAGACACAGCAGTCTCTGCTGAGCAGTTCAGAAGAAGAGCTGAATCTGAATTCTCCCAGGCACTGTCTGGAGAAGCCCTTCACCCTACACCCTGGAAGGAGCCTTACCACACCAAAGCTGAGTGGCTTCATTCATACCCTCCTGCTCTGTCCTTCTATCACAAGCACATTCATTTTCTTTCCTATTTTTTTTTTTCAATTACCACAAACATATGAATATTTTCAGAAATATGAACATGACTTTTAAAATGCCTCAGCAGTCAAAGAAATGATAAACAAGTATTTGGTAATAAAAAGAGTTGGTTTGCAAGATTTGATTCCACTGTATTGGCTACAAAACTATCACTACAACCATCTTTTCATGATATTTCTCTACAATATTAATCCAGATCATGTTGATCATTTTGTTGATCCTCACAATTAATAGAACTCTCTTCTAATTTTCCAGTAGTTACCAGGTATGAAGTAGGTTTTCAAAGGTATTCAGAGGCTTGTAAATGCAGCCATGAAAACAAGTTAGGTCCAGAATGCCCTTTACTTTAAAAGTCTAACAATTCTACCCTTATATCCAATAACTAAAGCAGCAAGAAACATGTGGAATTGCTATCAAAGTCCTATCTACACATGTTGCCACACCTAGTTACTATCACTGCTTAGTTAGTGGCCCTTTGTTCTCTACAGGAAACATTTCTACCAAAATTGATCCTCTTTGTTTGTTCCACCAGGATACACAATTAATTTAATATTATGTCTCTTTTGAAGACACTATTTCATTGAATTAAAAAAGTAGGATTTAATCAGTACTCAGGTAAAGTGACATACAAGAAAACACTTTAAAGTCATCCCATGAGGTGAATCTTAACAAATTAATGGAAGATGGAGAATTAGATGACTTGTCTGTTATTCATTCCTATGTCTTTTTAAGCTCACAGACACATTCTCTTCCTGACAGTTTTCTTCCTCTTCGAGATACTCCAGGTTTAAAACTAACTGGGAGATATGTACTACATTTCTAAGTCAGGTTTAAAAACATCTCCTTTGTATACCACTTTAGAAGATGAAATTTCCCATCACAAAAATCAGTAGAAGCTGGATACTAGTTTTAGTGGGACTATATAGTGCCACACACCAGAAGACACATGGGGCTGATTAACACTGCATACATGCTCTCTATTTTTATTAATTTATTTTTTTTTAACTTAACATTGTATAACAGCCTCAATCCTTCTCTCAGTTCCACTCCCATGCCAAGAAAATACAGCTTGTTTAGGCCATGTTAAGCCAAGCTGTAACAGACCACTGGAAACTCAGCAGTTCTGGTAGAAATTTTAGCAACCCCTTTGTTCTGCTCAGACGTTGTGACTCACCTGGTAGGTCTTCCCTCAAGGCACAGCCCCTGCAGCTCCAGTGTGCCCCTTCAGAGAGCATCACTGCAGAGCAACAGCACAAGACAGAAGCCGCCCAGAAGGACCCAAGGACAGAAGCAGCAAGTCTCCCAATTTCATTTTTACCTTCCATGTCATCCACAAAATTAAAAAGATTACAACAAAAGCCACTGTCTCCCACCCCACCACGTCCACACACTTGACACTTGTCCTGTTAGGACTATGTTAACATGCAACAGGTCAGACACTGGATTAGAAACCATTGCATTTGACATCACCACAGAGACAGGCACATCGAAGGGACATACTTCAGGCTTTATTCCTATGGATTATCTCAGGTGCAGTTACAACTTCAGACTTGGAGGATGAAAAGAATTTGTCATTATTTCAGTTTGGAACTGGATACAATTCCTACTACACTGCATCAAGCACCACTGGCAGCTTGCAGCTGTTCAAAATGATAAAAGACAAGCAAGTAATAAAGAAGAAAAACGCTTTTTCCTCACAATAAGAATGGCATCTAAAGATCAAATCAGCCTAGGCAGCTTCAGGAGTGGGAGTATCCAAGCCATTACAAAGCTACCCTTGGGAAGTCATTCTCCAAAAAGAAAGGAAGGCAAACAGCAAACAGCTTCGCTATTGGACTGCAGTCCTGTCAGGGCAGAGGCCAGGCAGAAGCAGCCAAGAATCCTCCATGCAAAATGCTGTGTGCTCTTGGTTTTTTTTCTGTAAGGGTTAGAGGGATCAGAGGGTCTTGAAGGATTTGGTTGTTTTGGGGGGGGAGGGGGTTGATACCTATTGAATCCTCCTCCAAAGCCTCTGGAAACTAAGATGAAGTACTGGAACATCATTTGCTGAGATGTCATTTGAGACAATCAAAATTGTTGAAAAAGACACCTGCCACTTGAGTGCAAAGAAAAAAAAATGAAAATAAAGTCTTAGCAGCCTACAGTACAGTGGTAATTTTCTTCTGTGACTGGGACATATCCAGGAAAACTTTTACAAGCTGTTTATTAGGTGTCTGTTCCCACGGAAGCACTATTTGAAGCACTCAGAAGAGGTGATCCTTAGCTGTATAAATGGCTCATGTATGTGGCATCCTTGCAGATCACATTCATCCACAGAAAGAAGGATCTTTATTCACATGACTCTCACACCCTTTATGCAGAACCCTAGACATGATCTTCTCTCCATTTCTTCCCTGTCACCCTGATCACCCTAAGCATCCTGGTACCATACATGTTCCTAACAATCCAGATCACTTTGTTTGGCAGAGGCATGCTGTCACCCAGGTCACCCAGACTTGGTGATCATCTGATGAACAACCACAGCTGTCCCATTCACAAGAGGGCTGTGACACTCTGCTTGTCACAGTCGTATCTGCAAACCACCTCAGATGACAGCACAGCTCAAGTCCTTTTTTTTGGTGCTGATGAAACATAAACCAGAAATGTTGCACATACAAAAAAAAAAAAAAAAAGGGTGCTCTGGATTCCAGACATTTTACATTTTTGCAAGAGTAGGTTGGGACTTTTCATAGCTAGTCTCTGAACTTCTCCCTTTTATATCCCAATCTAAACATATCACAACAAACACTTCACATTTCATTAATACCTCCACTCAAGCAGCACCTACAAATCCTTTTAGAATGGGGAATTAGCTATCCTGCTTGAATACAGACAAAGCTTTCAACATTTAAGACTGGACATCACAGTGCAACAAACAGCACAAGGAAAGAAAGACGAAGAAAGTCAAATAAATCCACATATTTACAGAGAATAACTGCAGGAAAGGCCCAGAAAAATAATTAAGAGTTCTTGGGGAAGGAAAAAAGACTAGGAGCTCCATGAAATAAGGCATTCAGTGGCCATATCATATTTACAATTGATTATTATCCTTCTCAGGATATTGCATTTAAGCAAACATTCTCTGAATACAAAACAGGATCCTGTGGTTAATATAATAAAGTAGACTCGCAGCTGGACTTTCAAAGGCTGCCAAGACAATATTAAACCAGAGTGATGCAAGTCACCAGTTCAGAGGCTGCATTTTGAGAAGCCTGTTACCAGCACTGTAGAGAGAGAAATGCCTGCATGAGGAGAGGAAGACAAAACTTATATTGCTCCCTCAACTGACTTCACTGCTCCTGTGAGCCTATCCCTCAAGACTCTTGCTATCTAGTTAGATTGGGTTTTGGTGATGGATTAGATAATACTTCATTCTGTTATCTTCAGTTTAAGAGCTTTTCTAAATTATTTGGTTTTACCCAAAGTAATTCTGATTTTTGTCTTCTGGTGGCCATTCTGGCCTGAGAAACAGGACTGTCAAAGCACTTGCTGCATTTCTCTGATACAGCAGGGGCAGGTTAGTATCAAAGATCTCCAATCAGGTGAAGGAGAGCCTTCTCAGCTGCAACCCAAGAAAACTGTTCTTGATCAAACCCACAATTGTTCAGGGTGGCTCTACAAGATCTCTGAGCATAATTCCCAACAGCTTCTTTTCCTCACAACTGGTATGTGACACATCATTAGTTTAATGCTGGAATCTGTACAATAATACTCTAGTACTACACTACATTCCTAAACATGTTTAACTTCTATGTGACCAACATGTTCCAGTCCTGTTTGCCTCTAAGCAATGGAGAGAGGAAAGCAGTGCTGGACACACCTTTAAAGACCATAAGCAGGCAGTAAGGGTGTCTAGCAGACTCCACTAAATATTTGCTAGATGCACTGCCACAGCCCAGAGGGGGCATCCCCATACACCATCACAGGCTTCAGCAGAAGACAAGAAGTCACAATTATAGCATGCCACAGCAAGACAAATGGAAAGATCAACAGCACAACGAAGCACCATGTGTTCATGGAAACCTGCCACATGACAGACACCCTGCACACAAACAGGATACTCCATGCAAGACAAAAAGATGGCTATTTTGTGAGGCAGCACCAAGCCAGTCTTCCATTTCAGAAACATGAAAGCAAAGCACAGAGAAGCAAGGCAAAAAAAAAATCATCTTGTCTAACTTGAGACATCAGAAAGAAGCATTTAGCCTAAACTGAAGTCTAAGTGCCCCTTTTGATGGCTCTCTATGCACAGAGGATGATTCACGCCACCTGTTTCAGAGCTCTTACTCAATGACAAACCCATTGTGTTTCACCAGTTAAATGTGCAGCAAGTTCTATCTTACCTGGACGACTACCAAAGAATTAAGCTGTGGTCTCAAAAGCATCATGGAAACCTAAGGTTAAAACATCACAAGGATGCAGAGCACACTCCTTAGCAGCACATCCCAGTGGCATGGCAGTATGACCACTGCATAAGAGCAGGTAGGTTACCCAGGGCTTCTCAGAAGGCAGGCACGCAGGCAAACACCAGCTGTAGCAAATATGCCAGACATCTGAACTCCAGCAATTCAGCCAATTGTTTGTGTAACCCACAGCTGACATTTTTAACCTGTGTAGTTATGCTTGCTTCCATATTCCAGATATCTCTAAAAGATGATAGATTTATAAAGCACTATATACAGGAGACAGCTATTTGAAACCCCTATAACAAAAGAAAGAAGAAAAACACAGGTCCATCTTTAAAAACTCATTTAAAATTGGAATTTTAGCCAACACCAAGCTATCACTGGAATTGCTGGTATGATGCAATTACCCAGGCAACAGCTTTTCTCTCTTTCCATCCCAAATAAAATTTACATCAGACCAAACCACTTCTGCTTAGAGCTAACCTACTCAGTGCAGAAATCTGAGTTTTGCATAAGGATAAGCTTCAGCACAGCCACTCTTACAGCTAACTGCTGATGTCTGTGAATTGAAACAACTCTGCAACTGCAGATGAGCTCCAGATTTCTATATTTTTCACACACTCTTTCAAAGCACACACTTCTTGAGTTGCTAGTTTCATTCGTTTTAAGCACAATAATCCTGACCACTGTTATTGCATGTGTTCTGCAGAATTTTACCATACTGCAAGAGTTCTGGCCGTTCCAGGTTACTTCCACATCCCTTTGCAGGGGTCTGACCCTGACAAGCACCGCAGGCCTCCTCCAGCATGGGCTCACATTTCTATTCTCTTCAGCAGGCAACATGCACACACAGGTCTTGTTGAGACAGAGGTCTACCAAGCAATGCTGAGCAATTGTTTTACTTGGCTTTGCAGCCTCTGATCTCCTAGTTTTAAAACCTCCCATTCCTTACAATCTCATTTTTATTTGCAACTTGCACAATGGTTTATTTGTGCATTCTTCACACAGATAGAAAAGCCTCTGCCAAAACAAGTACTCCTAAAAAAAGCAGCTGGGTTAACTGAGGCAGACTGCAAGATCTTTTGAGAAATGAGGCTCATTAAGTACTTAACACTAGCACAGTGTAAGCTGTTCATTCAAAACTCTGAGCAGACTTCCATTACTGACTGAAATGAAAGATCCAAGAGACAGGGAAGGGGAGGGAGAAAATGCATTTGATCGTTTCCATCTGCTTTTTCCTTCTCAGTGCCATGGAGCCTGCTAGCTACAGCTCTCAAGAGCTGTTCCACCACACTGATTTCATACCTGGCTTCAGTCTACACCAACAGGTAAAACTGCCCTGCAGCAGCCCAAGTCTGCTCACCTTACTTGCTGTCTGTCTCTCCACTCATCACAGCAGCTCACTCAGGAAAATACAGCAGACAACACTTAAACAGTTGTGCTTTCTAGCTGGAAAGCCTTTTCTTCTGCTCTCCTCTAGCTTTCAATGAAATGTGAAAACCCACCAGTGTTTCGTGTTTGACCTATGGGTAGCATAAGACATAACAAAAGAAAAGTTCAGGATAGAGAGAGTATTTAAATTTACTGCTGTGGGTTTATTCTTTCAGAACATCCATAGGTTGCTGCCATCCCTCCCTCTCTCATTAGGGGCAATTAGGAGGATTAGAGAGAAACTGGCACCTTTTTAACACAGGTAAAAGAAAAGTCACAACAGTCAAGGGTGGCTTTCACACTCCCTCACAGACATGCAACTATCTACTACACCACCAGTTCTGCAAGCATCTTTCCCTTGATAAAGCTTCCTGTGAATTATAAACCTGAGTGCAATACCCTGCTTGAAGGGATAGAGCATTCAGAAAATGAAAAGCAGAATGGAAGTAGTTCTTCATGGAAAGAAACACAACTGTTGTACCAAGTTTTCAAGGGATCAATGGACTTCTCTACAGAGGAAAACAAGAAAAGTGAAGCTGCTTCTACACTGGAAAGATGAAACTGCCACAGAGCCCAGGGAATTCAGTTTAATCACTCATGTAGCTCAGCAGGAGAATTTTGGCATCATGTGACTTCTCCAAGTTAGTAGCAAACTAATTTCCAAACACATTTTTAAACACTAATGACCTCTTCAATGCCAACTAGTTAACTTCTAGAGAAAGAATTAGACTACATATTCCTCTACATAAGGGAAGAGGTTACAGACTGAATCAAACTTTAATCCTGTCCAGCATTCAACAACCTTTTCTTAACAGATCATGAAAACTCAAGGTCAGTCAGTTTATTCAGTACACATACAGACAACTGAGAAGGGCTAAGAAATTAAACACTTGAAGACTACTCAACATGACCCTTCTCCATTCTCACTCCATGGCAAAGGCCATCCTGGCCATGCAAATATTGTTTTCTCAGTCTATTGAATCACACAAATTAAGTTGGTAGTCTGTAGCCAAGACATCTTGAGCTTCAGGAATCAATCCCAAAACCAAACAGGGCTTTAGAAAACATTCAGTTTCTCCAGCTATTTTGGTAGCTCACACCCATGACTGACTTGTGAAAGAGCAATCGCTCTTCTTTAAAAGTTGCTTTCAAGCTACTTTATTGTCAACGATATCCCTTTCCCTGTTTGATCAGTCGTAAATATTATGGGATGGTTCCCAAATCCTAACACACCTTCCTAAAGTCTGCCTCAAATTTGCAGATCTTTCCAGCTCAGTCAAACTAGATGCTAAGGTTACCAGTCATCATCTTCGAGACTTTTCCTTGCAATGTTCTGACCCAGTCCCCACCAGATGCAGGCAGTTAGCAAACCTTTGAACAACTTTTGAGAAGGCTGTGTTTTGTCTTTGAGTTGGAAAGAATGTAAACACCTTGTAACTGAAGAGAAAGACTAGGCAGAAGTTGACTGGATATGTTGAGAAGCTTGTTTGTCAGTATTAACCTATTGCATGCTTTGCTTGGACTGATGTCAGTGAAAGGATAGCCAACAGGGATGTGGCAGCTCTGTATCAGAAAAGTATGTAAGTTGACTATGTAACAGAATAGTAGGCTTAGGCTTATGTTTAAGCTCTTGCTTTGCTTTTGCTTGTGCTTAGTACTTTGCTTAGTTGCTTAGGCAATAAATGCTTTTGCCTTTCACAGTAAGAGTCTTCTCATCTTGTCTTCACCTGGAAACACCATAACACACAGCCTATGAGAAGAACACTACTGCTACAATAATGACCAGGCTCACATTCTTCCCAAGAAGCATCCTTTCACACTAATTTAGAACAGCTGCACATGAGTATTTTCAAAGTCATTTGAAAAATTAGCAGATTTTCAATACCATAAAGAGTTTTTCTTGTCCTTGCATACTGTGTAAAATCTACTAAATGCTCATGTTGCCTTGCAGTATGGGGGTTTTCCCTGCTTACTAACAATAAATCTGCTTGCAAAGAGTTTCACTTCATGGAAGAGCCTCACATCTCAGTTTCAGGTGATACTCCCTAGAGACACTGGGACAATTCTTTTATGGTTGGTTTTCCCATTAATAACAAATACACTGCAATATATTTAAGTTTTTTATAATGTCCAAGCATAGTATAGAGATGTCATTTTTAAAATAACATTTTCAAAGCAGAGGAATAGCCTACATTATGGAGACAGACTGAGAGAGTTGGAGTTATTCAGTCTGGAGAACAGAAGGCTCTGAGGAGACCTTATTGTGGCCTTCCAGCATCTTAAGAGAGCCTACAGGAAAGCTGGGGAGGGACTTTTTAGGATGTCAGGTAGTGATAGGACTAGGGGGAATGGAGCAAAACTAGAAGTGGGTAGATTCAGATCGGATGTTAGGAAGAAGTTCTTCACCAGGAGCATGGTAAGACACTGGAACAGGTTGCCCAGGGAGGTGGTTGAGGCCCCATTCCTGGAATTTTTTAAGGCCAGGCTGGATGGGGCTCTGAACAACCTGGTCTAGTGTGCAGTGTCCCTGCCCATGGCAGGAGGGTTGGAACTGGATGATCCTTGAGCGACCTTCCAACTCTGAGAATTCTGTGATTAATGTAAGAAGGTAAAATACTGAATTATAGATTATTATGTATTTGTCTAAGTTGGTGGCCATGTCTGGCACAAGCTACCCAAGATATCAGAGCTCATCATGCAGTTCAAGGACACTTCAAACTGCAAAGAGAGATTTGTCCAGGAGAGCTTATCACATGGCCTTCACGGGGGAAGCGCAAACTGGGAAGCACCGAACTGCATGAAATCACATTAAAGCACAGAGATAATGCTAGATGAAAAACATTTTTAAAAAGTTGGCTTACCAAACCCAAGTCAAACCACATTTTTTCTTAATATGTGTTTTCCCAGCTGCAAAGTGGAGCCTTTCCAAAAGAGCTTGCCTTACAAAGACAGCTGCTGAAAGCTTCCAATATAATTTATGACTCCAGGATTACAGATCTTATCCTCCTGTCATTAAACCATCACTTTTTTAATCAGGGGGGGAGGAATTAACTGATTTAATTTATCTTGGTATGGGGATATGGGGGAAGACCCAAGCTACATGCTCAGCTTGAATGGGTGTAAGATGATTTATTAGATGACTACAGTAAACTGACATCCCCATTTGATTATTGGATGCTGCTGGCTAGATGTTTTTATATATTTGCACCCAAGTATTTAATGGTATTTAATAATCACATTTATTCCATCAGTTATCAATATACTGCTTAAAGCTTATGTTTAAGCATCTTTACCACCATTAAATCCAAAGAAATTAGTGTGACAGCAGATACCACTGCCAATATGACCCAAGATAACACATTTTCCTTCTGGCTTTGTGTCACTAGAAACTGCCATTACAAATGCTTGCACGACAAGTCCCAAATTTCTAACTCTTCACCCATAAACATAACAGGCAAAATTCAGTGTAACTCAGAGTTAATGCTATCCTCCTGTACCCTGAAATAACATTACGTGGTCAGACATTAGAAGCAACAGGGAGAAACACCAAAACAAAACCACAAAACAAAACCCCACCAAACGACTTTCAAGTTTAGATATACTCACAATCATTCCCCACAAAACAACAAAAGGCAGTAAAAGCAGAAGAAAAGCACTAAAGCAGTGTTTTTAGAGAGCAAGGCTAAGCCAACAACAGCACACCATTCTCAGCAAGCACCAACAGCCATAGGCTAGTGATCTCACACAAGCACTCACTCCTTGCATGGATGTTTGAGGAACAAAGTTTACTGGAAAAACCTCCACAGAAATGGTAGTGGGGCTCTACATGTCCTCACAGGAGACAAACATGAATATTGACACCAGAAATGCTTCCAGGATCTGCAAGCTTGGGTGTGGAAATGTGGAAAAAAAATGTTCAAACAAATATCCAATAAGCCAGACTCAAGCCTCTGAACATTGAGCTCTGCACATCTGCCTGAGATTTCCCAGGAATGGTGTTAAATCCACCTATAAAACAAACACCATGGCATTTTTGAAGGACATAACCAGGCAAAGGAGGTGAGGATACAAATCTATGCAATTATTTATTCATTGCAGAGGAGATACTTGGTTCCGGTTCTCCTACCACCTCCATGCGCTTGCAATACTAAAACAAAACAGAAAGTTTGACCCTACACCTAGGGAAGAGAAGTGTTGCAGCAGATACAGTGTGTCTGAAAAGGAAGAGCTTGCAGTTGATGGCTGCATCTGCAGCACTGAAACTGTATTTCTTAACAGAAAGAGTGCTAAACCAGTGCAACACGTCTACCAAAGGTCAAGGGTCCTTCACTACACCTTTATCCTGGAATCCAGCATCTCTCCTTTGAGAAGATACTGCAACCCAGAAGGAATTACCCTACCATTCCAGCACTTGGTGGGTGACCCATAGCCATACAGTCAGAAGAAGCTGGCTTCTGGTGCCCAGCTTGGTTTACACCATTTTGAGTAGGTATGCACACCACCTGCCATGCTCATGGTCTACCCTACAGCTATTTCACCAGCTACAGGACTTGGTACAGACATACAACTGCCTCCTGGCCAAAGTGAAGCCATGGGACAGCTAAAATGACCACAGTTTAGACAGGATAAAACCCACAAGCCCGAGGCACAGGAAGGTTCAATTCCCTGGACCTCTTTGCTAATAACATCCATAAAAACATGCAGCATGTGGACTGATCATGTACTACCCCAAAGCCACATGAGCTTCATCACTTTCTTTTCAGCTTCTATTCACTCAATTAGAGAAACACAGTTGACCCCTAGCCTGAGGAAAAAAAAAAAAAAAAAAAACATATCTTTTCTTCCAGGGCTTCTGCTGAATGGAAGAGGACAAGGTTCACTGCTGCAGTCTGTCAAGCACAGAAAGCAAAAGGGAGGCTTACTCAGTCTGAGTAATTCCTCTGGCCTTGATCTCACTCTCCCTGGCCTTTTTTTTTTCAAATATTTTCAGACAGCCTCCCATCTGCTTCTTTCTTTCTTTTCTAAGGGAAGAGTCAGCTCTTCCACTGTTAGCTACCTTGACAGCAAAACTGCTGTCCCAGGTCTACTGCTGGTGTCACATCCAACTGCATGAGAAGTCCTGAGGCTACTTCTCTTGACCCAAGAGGTGAATCTTACAGGAAAAGAACCAAATGGTGGCAAATTGCTTATTTTCAAAGCAAACGAATAAATGCACACAGGTGAAGACTGAGCTAAAGTCTTCCATGGCTAAGAATTAGAGAATAACCAGAACCACAACAGCTTGTATTTGGAAAGGTAACTTCTTATCAAACCAAGATCCAGTGACTACCTCTATTCTTTTTCCTTTAGAGGAAAAGCTGTGTCCTGGATTACTATCAGGAATGTTTATAGCCCTCAAATACTGGGATGCTGATCTAAGAAAGGATAAATACAATGTAATAAAAACAAGTTGGAACATGCCTAGTAAGAATGGAAAGATAAGCCAGTGCTTACAGAAGACAGAGATCGGGAAGGAAAACCAACACCCTGACTTTTATGTTGTTCTCAGATGATCATAAAACTTAAAATAAATCAAAAAGCTTTAACACTGGATGTCTAAACTGAGTTACTTTAAAAGTAAAACTTTAGAAAGCTGGAACCTTTGTAGCTCATATCAGAGAAGCACATCTTTCAGTTTTATCTTCTGTGTGTGTTCTTAATGGGGACTGAAATGCTAACACAGGAGTACATATAACAACACACATACTACAGAGTATGAATCTTCATTTATGTAGATTAAATACACTATCAGACCTTTGGAAACATTTTGAAGCACATTAGATATTCTTGTTTCTGTTTTCAGTAGAAATCAGGAAAAATCCAGAATTTCACTTTTACCTGACCACACAGCTAAATGAACAGGACAGAGAGAATCTACCAGCCTGTGAAGTAGTCTGATCTGAAGAGCACTTCAGAGTAGAGTAGAAATGCATATTATTTGCATTTAAAAAAATAAATTTATAGCCCCTCTAGACTCTCAGTGAGAGGTTCTTAGATTCAGCTACAGTGAAAAGAATTTTATAGCACTTGTCAAGCAGAAAGCATGCATTTAATAATGAATAAACACAGCAGATAAAGCTACAAGAACTCAGCAGCACAGAAGGTGAAGCAGGCTATGGTATTTCACAGCAAGTGTCGACAGAGGAGTATGCTCAGGCTGAAACAAATGGGCACTGCTGAATCCACAGACGCACACCATGTCTGGGGAAAAACACATTTAGCAACTGAACACCATCTTGATGCAAAAGGCAGCATGCTGGGCTCAGAGGATTTTATTTTATTGCCTCTTGTTTCAGTTGCTCTACTGACCTTAAAATAAGAGTACAACATAATAATCTCCAAAATATATATAATCTATGTGTTAGCTACTAGGCAATATATAAGAAACTGGCTGTAAGTCACAGACCTAAAGCATCAATTTGTGCAACATCGTATGTATTGGTATACATTCTTGGGAGGGGTGATTATTAAACACACTTAAAAGCTCAGCATTCATTTTACAGATGAATTCTGCCCACAGGGATGGAAAAAACATCAATACTGCCATTACAGATGCCTGAAAGCAACCTTACCACACAGCGGTATGGTGATAACTGCAAACCGCTATGAAATTTTTACCTCCATGTAATGCTAGAACCAGCCCAGACAGATTTTCCATTACAGGGAAATTTTTTAAATAAATAAATAAATTAGGAGTATTTTTCTTACAGCAGCAGCTTACTGCTACTGCTGGAAGCTACTGTAACCCAGATAACTACATCAACATATCCACAATGCTCTAAGCATTAACCTAATGCCTCATCCAACTGGCTTGGCTCCACCATGTACCGATGGACTCACCACCCCTCAGGCTGAGCAAGAAACTCTGGACAGGTCAATCCAATCCACTCTTTGCCCTGCAAGTGCAGGATCCAAATGCCACCTGGGAGTGCTCTATCCTTGGACCCCAAGAGACTGCAGCTATGAAACCCAAATTAGGTTTTGGTTACATCTTCAGCAGATCCAGTTTAATGTAACTGAACAGATGGGTTATTCAGAAAGTCTACAAATGGAACAGATCGGTGTTAAATGGATTCCCACCACCCAACTTTAAATGACATGACAAGATAAATTCTACCTGACCACACGTTTTTCGTTTGTTCTCTTAGACAATGCCATCAGATTATCTAAAGGTCAATTATGAAAACATCTCTGGCTCCCCAAAGGAGGACCGTCCAATATCCATGAACAAAAAGTCAATCAATTGACTTACTCAGTGTCCTTCAAGATATTAGGTGGTAAGAACCACACAGTGCCAAACGACTCAGACGGCTTCCAAAAGATGCATTTGGATTCTACATGTTTAAGGATTTTCTTAGCATATTTTACTACATTTAATCTTAATTCAGGGAACTGGACTTTGAGGCTAATGCACGGCTTGAAACAGTTTTCAAGGATATGGGAGCGACATCCATACACTGTAGGAAGTCTCTGGTCTATTTTAAAACACTTCTGCAATGCTCTGTCAATTTGCTACCTTTACCCCACGGGTATTCCTACAGAAAAAAAACCTATGCAATTTGTGATACTACAACAACTTTCCTTTCAAAGGTAGCTGCAACAACATAAGTAAAAAAATAAGTGTATGAAAGTAACACCTTTTACCTAAAAATCTCAAATTTACTTTACTAAAGCTCAGTGAGATTAGTGAAGTATTTAAATCAGCCCCTTTGCCTGGTCAATGGAAAAGACATTTCAAGAGAACAGGAAAACAACTAAGGCAGCTTGCTTAATTCCTGTCAGGCTTCGAACTGAGAGTCTTATGTTGCTGCCAATTCTTCCTCTTGATATTCCAGGAAAAGCTGCTATTACCACTTCAGAAACAGTGACACAGGGAGGTGGAGAAAGTTATTCCTCTTCTTTTTGCCAGTTCTGTCAGGCCATGTGTCCCCTTTTGCACAGGCTGAGGGTTTGGGGTTTTTTAAAGTATTTTCAATAAAACTAAAGACTTAGCAGGTGAAGATGACTTAGGAAAACATTTATGAGCCTGACCCCTCACAGAATGCATACAGTGAAACAGCTGGCGACAGCAAACAGCCCCTCCAATACGGCTCCCTTATTCTCATTCTTCGGTGGGTTCACTGAATGAAGCACTAGTGAAACTTTTCCTCACACTATGTTCTGAAGTCAAGCAACAACATCCAGATTCATGCATCTGCCAAGAGAGAGAGGTCTAGCATTACAGAAGACAAGCAGAGACATCTCCCCCTCCTCCAATGCAGTCCAAGCTCATTCAGCTCCCTGGAGCTCCAGCACACAAGGTTACACAAGCAATGGCCATGTTGTGAACTTCCAGCAGTTGGGCTACTCCACAGTGAAGTTTTCTTTGCAGCATATCTCACACTACAAGCATGACAGATCCTTATGTGAGGAGAAATGCTAAGTTACCATAACACTATACTGCAGTTGCTTTGAGGCTGAGAGCAGCTCTGTCTCCCCAGCAGGCAGCACCTGGCAAGGCAGAGTAAAGGATGTCCCCAGTATTGTGTCATGAACCCTTCACTGACCCCTTCCGAGCAAGCCTGATGCTGCTCCTGGCCAAAGGGAGAGATACCACCACCATCAGGCAAGTCATGTCCTAGAGAGCAGTGGAAGGTTGGGAGCAGCTGCAGAGGTGAAAGGGGAGGCTGAGAAGCTGACTTGTTAATCACAGAATCACAGAATGGTAGGAGCCAGGAGGGCCCTCTGGAAACCCAAAGCAGGTTCACCTAAGGGCAGGACACAGAGGACCATGTCCAGCCAGGTTTTGAAAGTCTCCAGAGGAGACTCCACAGCCTTTCTGGGCAGCAGCCTGTTCCACTGCTCCACCACCCTGACAGTAAAGAAGCTTTTTCTCATGTTAAGGTGGAACTTCCTGTGGCCCAGTTTGTGTCCATAGCCCCTCATCCTATCATTGGACACCAATATAAAGAGACTGGTCCCTTCTTCTTGACACCCACCCATAAGGTATTTGACACCCATCATTAAGGTATTTGTAAACATTGATCATATTCCCTCTCAGCCTTCTCTTCTCCAGGCTAAACAAGCCTTTCTTCATAAGACGATGTCCCAGTACCTTAAACATTCTCATAGCCTTCTGCTGTCCTCTCCCTGTCTCTCTTGAACTGGAGAGTCCTGGACACAACAGTCCAGATGAGG
Source organism: Indicator indicator (assembly GCF_027791375.1). Taxonomy (NCBI): domain Eukaryota; kingdom Metazoa; phylum Chordata; class Aves; order Piciformes; family Indicatoridae; genus Indicator; species Indicator indicator. The sequence continues at coordinate 33,488,444 of NC_072015.1, read as the reverse complement.
CCTCCTAGGGCAGAGTAGAGGGGCAAGGGACCCTCCTTCAACCTGCTGTACACACTTCTCTTAATGCACCCCAGGATACCATTAGTTCTCTTGGCCACAAAGGCTCATTGCCCTTTTCCAATGTTTCTTTAAATTAGGCATTTATGTCCTTAATGCCAGTTTTGACTGCAAATAATTGTCTGCAATATTTTCTTTATGGTGAAAGTAAACAGATTTTCCAAGAAGGAAAAACAACATAAGGACCGTTCTAAAATAAACAATGGAAGATAAAAATAGAAAAATAAATTTGCAGGGGGAGGAGGGGGGGAAGAGGAAAAAAATTAATAGAAGAATAATGTATTTTGAGAGGACTTAACCACTCAGGCTGAACAAAGAGCTACTAAAATTGCATTAAGGCTACATTGTGATAAATTAATACCATACAAAAACCTGCAGGATTTCAATTTCACACAATTTCATGCACATACAGACAACAGCACATCCACCTAATAGTGTTACAGGAAATACTTTAAAAGGATAGCATTACACTGTAAATACCACAGCAAAGTAACTCATCTTTAGGGTTTGTATTTTTTGCTACATGTTTTCAAAATATTTAACAGGGAAAAATATCTTTCCAAAGCTTACAATAAGCACTTAAGTTTATAAAATCTTTGCCAGCTGACAAAGACCATGGTTTAACAATGAGAGAGCGAAAACACAGTGTGTTTTCTGTGCTGCCTTTAATCCTACAACCACCTAAAATCTTTCTAATTTGAATATGCAACTTTTAAGAGTTGAGACCTGCACATTTACTATTTTTAATTGTATTCAGTTGAGGCAAAAAATCGGCAACTGTTTAGAATTGCAGCAAAACATACACCCCTGCTGTAGCAGGTTGCTCCTGAAGACTTTTCTTGGCATTTGGCTAAAGACTGCACACAGACTCTTCTCCTGACATCCAGCTTTTCCAAAGTTTGGGTGGCATAACTACATAAAAGCCTGATAGTCAGCATTCAGCTTCTCCTGCAGTTTGCCTACATGGTGAAGCTATGCCAGTATATGATAGAAAAGTGGCTTTGAAATAATTTGTGAGGAAATAGTGTATAGATTATGTAAAACACATTTAAATTCATTGGCAGAGTCAAATCTCTTCAAAGATGCCTTCCCAGAGAAAAGGGGAAAGTATAAAAATTTGTAACAAGTATTGTATTCACAGCTGAAAGCCTTATAAAGCTATTTTACAATCTTTTATTCTTCCCTGGCACTATACACATCAGCTAACTGCTTCTAAAATGCCATTGTTTTGGTTTTACTTTTTGTCTTCTTTCAGCCCCTACCTAGAGAGATGGAAAGAGCAAATGCAAGTGAGTTGTGTCCATCATACTATCTTGATTGCCCTCAGGACAAGCATAATTTGCACAGCACTCTGTTGAGCTGCTAGCATGTGCTTGGGTGTTTGTTGTTGGTTTTGTTTGTTTGTTTTTTTAACCAAAGAAAGCTGCTTTGAGAAAGGTGGAAAGAACCTAAAGCCAGATTATACTAATAGCTCCATATGCCCAGCATGAACCAAGCTGCTTCCCTGACACAAATAACATAGATCTAGCATAGACTTTGATGAAATCAGAGAGAGAACTTGGCTAGGAGAATAGGGTAAAACTGTATACAGAATAAGTTTGTGGCAGCCATCAATATTTCTAGCATCACAGCACTATGTTCTGTCCATCATCCCCACATTTCTGGGGATACTGAGGCCTTTGGAAGATGTTTTATCACTGCTGTAAGGAAAGGAAACAGAAAGTAGGAAATACACTGTTGAGAAATTGAGCATACTAATGTGAGGAGGGGTAGACTGAAAAGCTAAGCCAAGTCCTGACTAATGATGTACAGACAGGAAAGTTTCTGGGAACTTGCTGAAGCACAGAAGTGGAAAGACAGCAAAGAGGGAGATACCAAGGTAGAAACGAGAGCATAAAGATACTCAGTGTACACAACAGCTATACACAGTGCAAAGAGATATCCTTCACCAAAAATAATGCAGGCTTTTCAGTGCCTTGAGCTGAGAGAACAGCTAGCCCGAAGCCCAAACACCATGCCTTCCTGACACTTCCAAGGTGCAGATGAGAACAGTGGTGCAGTCAAGTGCTTGTTATACTCAAAATACATTTTCATGGTATACCTTAAATATGGGGTTTAGATGTGGAATAGAAATAAGAGGGCATAAATTATTACTGATCAATACATCAGCACCTAGCAGAGTCAGTATTTCTTCAAACATTTACTAGCAACATTGTAAACATCAGAAGATTATCATCTAAAGCCAGCTATAATAGAAATTCAAGCATCTGTACCTCCTTCACTGTTCCTTCTGTACCTACCACTGTCCTTCACCTGTACCTAGCTTCACTGTTCCTCACCTAACGCTCCTCAAGTGCTACATTGGAGCAGAAGCTCACATACACAGCTGCAGGATGGTATCACTCTTAAGCACAAGGCTCAAGTGTTCGTTAAGGGATGAGCCTCTGAAAGGCTTCCCTTTTATCAAAAGTTTTATGTGAGTAGTTTCAATCCTGCTAATGGCCTTGAAGGCAGAAAGGGAGAAGCCTTTTCATTCAAAGACTGACTCTGAACTAATAGCAGTGCTCCACCTCCCAATTCAGATCAGGGTCAAGAGCCATTAACTTCCCCTAATCAGAACCCAAGTGGAAATGGCTTTGCAGCAGCTACCTCACCTCCTTGTTTTTCTACTAGGCCTCAAAATAAGTAAGTATCTATAACTTAGCTCAAATCCTCAATATTTCACAATGCCCTACAAAAGCAGTGGTTTGTCAGGTTTAGGCACAAGTGGAGGATTGCTGTTCAGTCGGGAAACTGAGGATGTGTTCAGAGAAAGAGACACGTTCCTGAAGATTTTATTCCACAAAGACATGACTCCAGCAAGCACCTTTCAAGCACTTCGGAGCAACAGATGGAAATGGCTTCCTTCACGTGGCTTCAGCATCCCAGATCCTGGCTATTAGAGTGCTCCCAGACATCCCCAGTGCCACCACTGCCCACTTCACGGGCAGCACACTGCTGACCGCCACTGCAACTGCAGGAAGGGGAAAGGATTTACACCTAACTACCCGTTTGAAAAGCACAGAAACAAACACCACGTGAAACAGCAATGCAGGACAGAAATGCTAAGAGGACAGCAGACCCATACTTTCCCCTTCTGTTTTCACATTTTCTGAAGCCCATCCTGCTGTCACACAGGCCTACAGTACGCAGGGATACAAATGCTACTTGTCAGCCAAGGGAACACAAGGCTGCACAGCTTCCAAGTAGAACCTGCTCCTTGCTTGCTCACAGGTTCTGTCATGCAGGCACCTTTGCATTAGCCTCCCAGGACATATGGACCCTTTTAATTTGCATTTGTTCAAAGGCACAGGTGTTCTCAGATTCATTTACAAAGCCCCCTGAAGAGTGATAGTACTACAGCAATGCACAAATACCTTTTGGCTGAGGGAGGAAGCCTTCCCTTTTGCTAAAACCCCACCTATTGATTGCGTTTCCAGAAGCTGCTGCCCTGGTCCCCATGAGGCCAGGCAACCTCCTCTCCCATGCTCACCACCAGCGATGAGACTTTCTCCAAACTCTGTATCCATCAGCAGAAACTTGTTTCTGTTTGATAATGTTAAAATCACATCCCGCACCTCTTTGGACCTTACTCCACTACTCCTACTCCCCAAGGCAGGGTTGCTCTTCCCCTCACCAAGCAGGACAATTAACTTGGTTAAGTCTGTTTCAGAAGTGTTGAGTTATCAGACTCTGGCTCTTACAATTAAATTTTCATCACAATAGCTTTGTCATCTTAAATTATCAAATTAGGGAACCTAGCATTAGCAAAAAGATATCACTTGGAGTTGCCACAGAGTGGGTGTTGTGGACACAGGGACAGATTAGCCAGGAACAGAGGCAGAAATCAGCTTGGGAACTCTGGTAGCAGTACAAAGAACAGTTAGCAGCAATTATCATTAAAGAATAATTTTACATCCTGAACTTGTAATTACTTTACGTGGAATTAAATTACCACCACCATGAGAAAAAAATAAACAATTGTAGGTGATCCAACGTAAGTATTTTAATAATCAAACAAATCAGTGAAATTCACCAATTTTCCACCCCAGCAATGGTTGACGAGAGGGACTCTCAGCAACAAGAAGCATTTTTCAATTAGCAGCCCTTGTGGCCTTTCTCAAGCTTACTGTGTCCTCCTCCACACCACTTACAGCAGTGAACCACATTCCCTGCATGACAACCCTTTTCTTAGAATATCTTCATGCAAACAAAACAAGTAGTCAGGAGAAAAAAAAAGAAAAAAAAAAAAGGAAAAGGTTTTTGCATTTATATTGGTCTACCAAATAACACACATTCTGCTCCCTTCCAAGCCTTCTCTTTCTTAGGAAAAAAAAAAAAAAGCCATCAGTGGAGAAGAGTGACTGAGACAAGAAGTTGACCTTAACACTCATTCTCTATTTTTTCATTCCAGCTTTTAGGAAATTATATGCAATAGCCAGTCTTCTGCCACTTTTATAAACCGATCTCACTGCAAATCCTTGCTTAGCAAGGCTTCATTTAATAAATAATGGTGGCAGGGAGTCAAGCCCTCCAGAACCAAAAGAACATTAACAAACTACTTTGGTACATTATATATTCAGCAAAAGAAGTAGAAAGTGTGTGACAGTTAAAAAAAAAAAAAAGAAAAAAGAAAAAAGTGTTTTTTAATTGGGTTATGAAAAATTGACAGAAGGAAGATCTCATGAACAATTCAGAGCTATAGTGGATCCCTGCCTCCCACCACTCCTTTTTTTTTCCTGACAGCTGTGAAGAAAAATCCAGAAGCCACCGAGAGAGAGAGAGAGAGAGAGAGAGAGAGAGAGAGAATATTTACATTTCCTTTTCCAGAACACAGATAAGGCTGTATATGCCCACAGGTGGGTGTGCACATGCAAACTACCTGAGGCAGAACAAAGGCAGGTACTTGCAGGGCACCAAAAGAGGACCTACCTTTTTTTACCTTTCCCTGCTTTTGCAAGTTGGCCAAAACCGGAGAAAGGGAGAGCAAGCAAGTTTGATTTCTCCTGATGTAATAACTGCACTATCCTTTAAAAGCATGCAGAGAATACACAAGAAATATTGCTTCAACCATGTGCCAGGGCAGAGCTGCACTCAAAAGGACACAGAAATTCCAGGACTGTAGAAAATCAACATTTTGCCTGGGTAGCCAGAGAATGAGGACTGTTTCCTTTTGGTCAAAGGCCAATTTAATTGAGTAGATTAGATCTTACCCTTACTGCAGAGGGAAAGGAGCCTCAGAGTTTATTATTATGCTAAAAAGTGTGTCAACATCGATTTAAACACAAGACAAGGTTCTGTCTGCAACTGGTGCTTTGAGTAAAGGGAAGAGCAAAAGAAAACCTGGAAGTAGGTATTTGGAGTGGAAATTGAAGGAAAAAATGTAATTTCCAGCCCCACTAATCCGAAGAAAAAGGAAGCATTCCTCTCAGCCTGGTTGATTCCATTGATGGCTAATTTCCCTTCCCAGAATTGGAAACATCTCAACAAAGAGGATTTCAACATCTGCATGTGCTATCACAGGACCAGAACACTAAGTCTGCAAACCTTCCCACTCATTAAAAGTAACCTTATAGATCAGTATACAATGTAAAGATAGATTTTAATAAAATTTGCTTTTTTTAAACAGTTCCTATTTTGGGATGAAATTGCATGACTGTATTAGTAGATTCCAGCAGTCCCCTCATTATTTCAGTTTTCTGTAGCAGTCTTATTGGCCACAGTTCAACTGTTTTCTAAGAGGCACCTTGTAAGTGTATCAAAATACATTTTCACATGTAAGTATTTCTTGATTACTCTACCTCACTTCATTTAGATTTCCTGACACGAGGCATGCACTAACACCTACTTCCTTTCATCTTCATAAACATACTTGAGATATATGTCATAATAGTCAATGATGTTCTGGGCAGGGAAGAGGAAACACCATTATTTTAGAAGAATGTCCATATTTAACATCATTATCACACACCAGCTGTCATGATACACTATGCAAGATTGCACACATTTTATGTAACACTAACCTTGGACAACCCTGTGAGCTTCATGTTCTTAGGGATTTAATACAAGTATGTATTTTTAAAAGCAAGACATTTGCACCTACACAGAGGGAGAAATTCATCTCTGCTCAAACAAAACATCATGGTTGGATCAAGACAAAGATGAGCAATGGAAAACAAGTGCCAGAGCTTTTAATCCCAAAATAGTTTTGGCAGTGCAAAACATTACTCTCTCTAGCCAGAGGCTGCCACACTTAGCTCTGAACAGGCACAACATATACAAGCTTTTCTCAGCTGCTTCAGGACAGTCAGCTGGGTTGGTCAAGCACTACTCAGAAGCCACATGGACAGTGCACAGGGTGGTCATAATTCCTTCTTTAAAAGTAAACACAGACAGATTTCTTAAATTAGAATTTCTGTCTTTATAAGTGAGGCTTTAGAAGCAGAATGTGAAATCTCAGATCATATGCATAGTACAAATATAAACCTGTTTGACAGGAGTCAACTACAAATTTTGATTTAAAAGCCCATGGAAACATATGTCCCAGAAAAAGTGACAAGGACATACAAATCACTTCCATTTGAACCCATGTTGAGCATTGAGTACGTTTTTGGGAGAGCCACCTGCCAAAGCAACTGTCCCACTTCCAGAAGTAGCACTGTCGTATTTTAACAAAGAGAATATAAATTACCTGAGGCAGCAACATAACAGAGATTCCTCAATGGGATTTCCTAATAAAGCACTGCTGGTCACTACATCTCATTACACTATTCTATAGCCTTAAGGTTAGGAAAGTATCAAAAAACCCAAACAAACAAGCAAAAATAAAAAGCCACCAAACAAACCAACAACAAACCACACACACACACAAAATAAAATTAAAAAAAAAAAAAACACAAAACCAAAAAGCCACCCACCACAAAATACAACAATAAGGAAAAAAAAAATCAACCAAAAAAACCCAAACCAGACTGGCCAAACAGCACACAGTCATTTCCAATATTTCCTCATCTTTAGGGTCTAAAATAACATTTTGGAAAGGAAAACAAACCACAAAACCAAAAAGCCACCCACCACAAAATACAACAACAAGGCAAAAAAAAAAAAATCAACCAAAAAAAACCCAAACCAGACTGGCCAAACAGCACACAGTCATTTCCAATATTTCCTCATCTTTAGGGTCTAAAATAACATTTTGGAAAGGAAAACAAAACTCAAAGACAAGAAATACTCTCTTTTACTTAGTAAAGAAAGAAAGAGTAAAAGGAATCCTGAATTCTGGTCTGTCATGAACCACTCCTGAAAACATCACTATTCCAGAAGGAGTTTGTCAGGTATATTTAACACACTGCCTTTATCTTAGATTTTCATCAGCTCAGTGAATGCTACTCATTACAATAAATCTGGTAAGAAGAAACTGCAATGGGAAATATTCAGCAAAACGCTGTGCAGATAGCTTGGCCATTTTGAGGGGGGGGGAAGCACCACAGATAGTAAAACTCAGAAACGCAGTTTCCTGTCAGGGTTTGTCTGTAGGTGTTAATCTGACAATCGCTGAAGGCTCTGGGGTAAAAAAGACAACAAACAAACAAACAAAACAAAACAAGCACTGAAATCTTTCTCATGGACAGGCCTGAACCCCTATGCTACTCAGGGAAGGGAGTAGGAGTATACTTTCTCTTCTTCTGACTGCCTTTCCCTCCTCCCCACAAAGCCGACTTTATTATCATTACAACTGAGACTTCTACACACTCATCAGCTCAAGCTGAAAGTAGAGAGAAGGGCAGAGGAACGCAGCAGCCACTCACCCTTCAGCCTTGTCCTCCTAAGAAACGCGGTTTAAACAAAACAATCTCACAAAGCCAAAGCAATTCTCGACTGATTACAAAACAGTGTCGTCCTTACCTATTTTTCTCAGTAAGACTACTGCTGCAGTTGTACTGTAGAGCCATATTGAAGCCAAACACAGTGGGGTCTTTACCTACAGCAGAACTCCACCTCTGGCTGAGGCCACATGAAGCCAGCTAGGACAACCTGCCCAAGGGCTCTGACAGAATTTGGCCGCCTGCACAAGACATGGCACAGAACTGTGACCCAAAGAACTGGGAGAAGCCTTGAGCAAAGTTCCCCTTGTTGTTCCAGAGCTCTGGCACTCAGCCCTGACCTGAGCAAAACTGAGATCCTAAAGCACTTTAGGGCAAGAACAGACTTTATCCACCAATTTCACAGGTTTAAAACCAGGGCCTTATTTCAAGCAACACCAGGGGTTTTGCACTGCTTTTTTCTTTCATCTCAGATTCCAATTTCTATCTTAATTATCAGGAGTTTCCTATAGCAGAGTGACTTAAGTAGATGGTTATATCCATATTCTTAGTACTCTGCACCTCGAATACACTGTGAACAACGGGGCCAGAGGTCAAGAGTTTTTATGGATATCTGCCAAGTGCAGCCATTTTAAAATAATTTCCCACTCCTAAAGTGGTACTGATTGTGCTTCATTTTCCTACAAAGGAAGGATGAGAGATCATTTAATTAAAGCACAGATTTGGGTGCCAGGATTCAGTGCCAACCTCAGCAATCAACCTCTAAAACCCTAAGCACATTCCACCATGGCTCTGAGGTTAGCTAGATTGAGAGCAACTGGTATTTTCTCCTTATTAAGTGCTGGACCCAATGCATGCTACCTAATTTTCTTGTAAATACCCATCTACTAATAAAAGTTAACTCAAAATCTCGAAACAATTCATTGCCACATGTGCACTAAATAGACCATGATCAGAAGATTAGTATTTCAAAACCAAGCTCTCAGGAGTCGAGGAGAACTGGCATGAAGGTTGCCCATGCAATCACATTTGAGTCCTTTGGTGCATACACTTAAGGATATAGTCTTTAATTACTGAATTGCCTTTCCTGCCAACACTCCACTCAACATCCAGTTTGACATGCTCACCCAAGGCATAGTAATTCAGTGTTCAGTTTTATCCACCCTGATCAGAACATAGCCATATGTATTATTTACTGAATACTGTTAAGTCCCAGCTTGGAGTATAAAAAAATATTAATTTTGTTGGCAGCTTTCCTGTGGCATTTAGTATTAAGCATCTGCATATTTCTGGAGCAAGGTTAATTATTTGCAGCATCACTCTTTTGAGGAGGTATATCTTCTCAGCTTCACAAGCAAGAAGTAAGACCCTGTAGACAGAGTAAGACAAAGAAGTGTCCACTATTTTGAGGTACCCAGCTTAAGATGTCACTAGTGTCATTTTTATCAGAGCACTCAGCATTTGAGAGAACTGTGCAGCCTCAAAAGGAACCACAATCTCCTCTGGCCTCTGCCACAGCAGACAACACTCAACAGTTCAGAGAAGGAAAAAAAAAACCCAACCCAGAACAAAACTAATAAAAAAAACCACAGAAAGATACACATATGCAATTAGACGAACACTAAAAAAAAACCATTAGTGATTTGTACAGGTATGCACAGGGCAGTTTCCTTCTGTGGATGAAGAAAACAAAATCCAGACACAGCAATCAGCAGTCAATTTCTCTAACCATCAACACGTTATTTATTTTTTATTTTTTACAATATAAATCCCCTGCATTTATGCATCAAAGAATAAGTGGCTCTACTAGACAACAAGCCCTTCAGGGATTCATCCCCTTGAAAATCTTATCCTGTGCACTGAAGACAACGTGCAGGCACACAGGAAGTGCTCACTAGCTTGTGAACCTCTTAGAACGGGTTCTTTCCCTTTCAGTACCTCTTCAGTCATAAAAGGTTAAAGTCCCGCACCTGAGAGCTTAGAAGATTAAAGAGAGAAAAAACATCTGAGTTGTCACATTCCAGTCTTTTATTGCTGAGTAGTACATCCCTCAGACACTTCACTGACAATTCAAAGCTTGACATTCTTTTGGTCCCATCAGATCAGGATTTCAGCATTTCCATGATATGTTTCACTATGGATAAGAGTAACGATTCTGTATATATCAAAAAGTCCACCACGTGTTACCACGCCGGTGAAAGTGTTAGGCTTTCAAAGAAATAGACACAATCCAACCAACATTCACATACTCAATCTATTTCCAGTACAGACACTGTAACTCCAGGAGCTACAAATAACGTGGGTAGACACTATAGAGAAAATATTTCAAATTCCTTAAGTAGCTGCTCTCATTGAAAAGTAGACCATAATCTACAGTCTTACTGCCCCAGAGATAAGTAACATGTACTTGTAACATTTAACATGTAACATTTGTACTTCAGAACTGATTAATAAGTTGTGTTTTTCAAAGAATATCTGCATGTACCTAAAGTCTGTAACACTGGATTTGGCAATGAAACTTTCAAATATGCAATAGCAATTTTACTGACACAAAGCAGCAAATCCCAAATATCCTGAAAAATGTTACAGCAGCACTGTAGTTATTCATATTTGTTACTCTAGTTCTCCTGATAGAAAGGTATCAAAAGAATAAAGAAATAAAGTTTCATCTCTCGTCACCTATAGAAGTATTCAAGGTAGTATACAAGCTCATTAACACAGCTTTTCTTCCTGTCAAGAGAGGCCAGAGAAACTATTGTGGAGAGAACAGGAAAGCATACTTAAGTGAGATTAACTTCATGTTTTCCTCCACTACAGTTTTAGGAACAACAATGGAGGATCCCATGCATTAAACTTTTATTTTAAAAATGCAGATGTATGACTTAATAAAGAATATCAAAGAGTACAAATAATCATTTGAGTTCAAAATCCACAATACTTTTACTGTTACTCTTCATTGTGCAACAGCTCCAGAAGATTCTCAAAATATACACAATTCTACAAACAATTCTGCGTTTCTTATCCACTCAAAATCCATACGGCTGCAAACTGAAAACCTAACCAGCAAAGGCAGCAAATTATTTTAGAACAGGTTCTAATAATAGCATGCTCTAACATCAGTCCACAACACAAAGCTCTAACTCTGAAGAGCAACTCATTGCTAAACATGTGTGTACATGTGAATGCCTGAACATCAACTTGCTGTGGAAGATCAAGACAAAGTAGGAACATAAGTGATATGTATACCTAACACAACACAGCAAGTTCAAAGAATCCTTCCAGAGAATTAATGCCTCCTCAATAGATAGAGGCTTTTCCTTCACACAGATAATCAGAGTGGTTTATCATACTTACCAATATTCTGTTATCCACTTTATCTCCCTTGATTTCCAGCTTTACTTTCTTCTTGACCGAAATCTTGATTTTCCTCCCAATAACATCCCTGACGCTTTCTGAAATAAAAGAAAATACCTTAGTAAAACTACTTGCACTCATCCACATGCACCAGTACTAAACCAACATAATACAAGGACAACTTTTGTAAGATTGTCACCTCCACAACAATTTATGCCTACCATGATAGGACTATCAATTTCATATGCCAGGATTCTAAACAGAATTTGATACTTCTTTCCAGCAGTACTTACACATCAAAAGCATTTTCAAGACAAGCCCCAGCACTGCTTAGCTCTACTCTGGGAAAGCACAACAAATTCCTCACTTGGTATCATCTGTACCTGAAAAGCTTGCTAAAGCAAATAAGCTTCTTGCATTGAAAAAAAAAAAAAAAAGAAAAAAAAATCTTATTGTTAATATCAGGGAAGCTAAACGGGTCAAACAACAGAACAGCAAGTGTCTGAGTGTTCACACATTTTGCATTCTGCACACTTAATTTGCAAAGCAAACCAAGCTGACTTCTAGACACTAATGTAGTAGATGTCCTGGAAGGCAACGTTGGTCTCAGTCCAAGTCCCAACGACAATGTAACCACCTCCCTGTGCCAAAATTACATTAATTATCATAATGTTTCAATATGTATATGCATACACGTGCATGCCTTCCCTGCCAAGTACCAAAGGAACCAGCGTTTCCCCTAAACGTTTGTACCCTGGCCTGAAGGGAACACAGACACAGGAAACCATGTCAGAAAGCTTATACAACTACTGACACTGATGTAACTTGGAGATAAACAGAGAAGTTCATCTAGAAGAGCCAATTTGGCACCTTCTGTAACTCTGACTCCCCAGCCCCCATTGAAAAGGGATGAGAAAGAATCTTTTAAACACATTAACCTATTTCCAGCACTACCAGTGCCCTCTTTAAAAGGCCAGTCTCCACCCTCCCCAGACACACACTTTGCCATCATGCACACTGAAGTTTAAAGGCTAAAATTCAATGGTCTCTTCCCAAGGCTTTTAATTATAGTGCTCTGTATAGCACTTTTCTACACAGTTTTCATCCAGTACTCAGAGCATGTTAGTGCAAACAACCCAACATTTATTAAGCCTGGACGTTTAGCTCAGGCCACAGTGTTCTGCCTGCAGGGCAGGAGGGAGTGCAAGTCAAACACGCCTGGTTGGAGAGACTCTCCACCAGAAAGAGCTCTTTCTGCAGAATCGTCATGTTTTCCCCAGGGATTTTAATTTTCCTATCAGGAAACAAAAGCTCCTCGGCAGCAGTGGCTTGCCCAGCGAGAAGCCTGCCCCAAGCCGCAGCAGCCCCGTGGCAGCCAGCCAGCACAGCCAGCTCCCTGGGCAACCACTTGGTCAGGAGCCAAGCTGCAAGCTCCCTGAGCAGCCAGGTAAGCAGAGCCCAGGGGAAAGTTCAGCCCCATCCTCCTTATGTGAGCTGTTCTCCTGGGGCTTCCTCTCCCGTAGGTAATACCTAATCCTGGTCTTTCTGTCCCTGCCTGGGGACCCAGAAGCAAGATGTCCACGCTGTCTTTTTCATGAAGTTCTGCCTCCTTGCAGAAAGTATTGCTGCTGTCTCTGCTACTGTACCTTCACCTCCAGCCTCTGCCTTTTGGTTTCTCCTCTCCCACAAACAGCTCAAATTCCCTGTGTCTAGCAAGGTACTTCGTCACAAGGCACCGGCATGGTGAGACTTGCTTCCCTTTGTTGTCCCACATGTCCCACACGGCAGCAGTGGGAGTGACTGCAAGCCCTCAGCTCCAACGGACTTACTGCAACAAGCCATACGGAAAAAAATGGCCTGAGACTCAAGACTCCAAAAAGTGTTAGCATGCCAGCTCCCTCCAAGCAAATTGGGTAGATGTAGGGTCCCAGGTCTGGGCTGGCTAAGTGCTAAAATTGTCCAATGCCAACAGAGAAGGGGAGGCATGAAGATGCTTATTTTGCTCCTTCCCATAATATGCACCACATCTCACCACTTATTAGCACCTCAAACATGCCTGGACATTTTAAGAAAGGAAAACTGCATAGTTCTGACAATGGCTACTCCTAGCACGCTTCCCATCTCTTCACTTCTTAGTAGTAAGCTACAGACTAAAGCAAACCACACTGTTTGCATACTTCAAGGACTGCAAAATAGAGCTATTTGCCTACACAGAGAAAAAAAAAAAAAACAACAAACAAATCTGCAACAGCTGTAACCATCCATCCATTTTTTCACCAATATTTTATAAATGCTATGACCAGTTGCCACCTATAGTGCTGACTGATGAAACTGAAGGAAATGCAACAGTGTGAATGAATTAGGTAAGGCTTGAAGGACTGCATTCAATGCAACATATATGCTGTTGCCTGACAAATTTCTGTTTCCATCTGTCATTAAAGCAACACTTGAAATTATTATTCTCATGTTGGTCAGATCCTTAGATTTCTCTTCAATAGGCAAAATTGCACCCAAGCATGGAAATACGGTCTGAGCAAGGTGACTGAGGATCAGATCTAGAGCATCAGACCTGTTGATGACACTGGTTACCAACGTACTGCGTTAATGATCCATTTATCGAAAGCTCCCCAGCCGCGATGACGGCATCTGCAGGGTCCTTACCGTCACTTATGATTTCCTAACCGTACACCATGCATCACGGGGGGTGTGCGCATGTGGCCATAAAACTTTAATTACAAATACCCTCGCTCCCTCGTACGTACATAGGAAAAATAATCTTAAACTGTATAAAGTCCAGGGGAAAAATAAAAAATAACGACCAGTGCCACAGACCGGAGCCTTAGCCCAGGCCGCCAGACTGAGGCGCTCGGCGCTGGTGCCCCGGCCGGGAGGCGCTGCGGAAGGCAGGGGCGAGCCAGGGCAGCTACACTGTGCGTCTGCCGGCCCTCGGACACCCCTCGGCCCTGTTCGTCGGCAGATCCCGGCACAGCGGGGGCCGGGCCGGGGCTGCCGGTCACCGCCCGCCGCGGTGCTGGGGCGGCGAAGAAGCCCGCATTGCCCACGGCCAATACATGGGTAAAGCCCCTGCCCACGGTCGCCTCCCTGCTCCTTGCCGCAGGCCCGCAGCCCCCGCCCGCTCATTCCCCACGGGTAGCAACGGGGCCAAACGCCGGCGGCGCGGCATCGCCGCCCCCCGACCCCTCCTCAGAGTCCGCCCGACCCTGCTCCGGCACCCGTAGGGCCCCCTCAGCTTTCCCAGCCAGCTCTTGCGGAGCCCCCTCCGGCTCCACTGACATCCCCTCTCTCCCGTCGCCGCGATCCTGTCCTTAGGTCCCTCTGCAGTCCCCCTTACTGTCAGCGCTGTGGGGTCGCGCACGGCGGCCTCCAAACTTGCCCCCCGCCCCTGCAACCCTTCCCCGGGACCCCCTTCTGTCCACCCCCCAACCCCATCGCCGTGCCCTATCTCTTACCGATCAACTCTTTGGGGACGTCGGAGCTTTCCTCGGCCATGGTGGCGCTGCCCGGTGCCCGAGGTTGCCCGGGGGTGCCCGGTGGCGGGGCTGCTTCAGCGACGCGCCGTCCCTGCACCGGGCAAGGCGGGCATGCAAACAGCACAGCGGGGCGGAGAAGGGCCGGCCGTGCGCCTCTCTGCTGCGTGTGTGCGGGGTGTGTGTGTGCGGTGAGCGCGGACGGAGGGAAGGGGCTTCTCCCGCCCCACGGATCCCGCTCCTCCCGCGCTACATGACGCCCCCGGCTGTCGGCGCGGCCAGGAGGGGCATTTCCAGGGTAGGAATGGCCCGCAGGCAGCCGTCAGGCTCGGCGCCGTGACCCCTCCGCGCCGCCCGGCTTTCCCCCCCCGCCCGGCACCGGCGGCTCAAACGCGGGCGGGAGGAGGCGGTGGCTGCCCCCGCCCCGGGAGGGCTGGCGCCCTCGCCCCGGTCCGGCCTCCTCACCTCGCGAGAGCCGCCGGGAGCCGCCCGCCTGCGCCCACCGAGCACCCGGCGGCAGAGGAGGAGGAGGTGGCGGCGGCCGCCGGGAGCATCGCCCTCAGGAAGCCATCACTCCCGCCCCGCCGTGGAGAGGGAGGAAGGCAGAGAGATGGGAAATCCAGCGCGGGGGGGCTAGCCCCTCCTTCGCCCGATCAGCCCCCAGCGCTGCGGCGGGCCCGGGAGGGCGGCGGCGGGGGCCATCTGCCGGCGGCCGCGAATGGCGCGGCGCGGCCCGGCCCCCTCCGACGCCGCCGTCGCAGGCCTCGGTAGCTACCGAGATGTGTGGCAGCACCACTGTCCCTCCTCAGCAGGCACTGCCTCTCACTGATGCACCTTCAGGGTTTGCACCGCGGGAATTCTCAGGATCCATTTCATTTATAAGGATGTGTGGTGTGGAGGGGGTGGTGGTCAATCCTCGCCGCCTGGGAAAGGGATTGCCCGGGCTGGATCACGTCAAGTCCTGGAAGAGGGTAACCTTTGATCCAGAATTCATCTGCCTCTCCCTCACTCCCCCACCTTATCTCCATAGGGACGGCAGCCGCTTCAGCACCTTTTCTGAGATAACGCCGTCGCTTAGAGATGGCTTAGCAAGCTCCTTGTGCAGGGAGAGGAGGAAAGATTCTGAGCTTGTGCTAGGTGGAAGAGAATCAAGCATGCCTCCTTTCCCAGGAGTGAAGAAAAGTCCACAGATTGCAGCGTTTTGCTTGTTGCACTTTACTGCTGAGAATTTGTGTCCTCTGTTAACAGCCACGTTAAGGAAAGACGGCACGCGAGCTGCCTAATTGCGCCTGTAAACACAAGGACAGAAAGACACTTATCGCGTGAGAGCGAAGGAGGAGGCTCGGCAGCTTTGGAAATCCTTTGGCTGCTTCTGGTAGCATGCCTAATTTTAATGAAAGGGATCATTTTCACTGCAGCAGGACTGTGATTGGTCGCCCTCCGTCCTGAAGGGGTGGATTATTGCATAAACTTCCTATTTCAACCACTCTACAAGTGAGTGACGGATCCGAGAGATCAAATTTCTGTCTAATTAAGAACCCCAAAAGAGATTCACTGAGAGCAACAGCCTAAATCCAAGAAGAGTTAAGTTGCTGGTACAATACTACACTGCTGTACTCTCTGTCTCAGGGACTACTGCACAACCTGGTTTTCAGAAGAAACACAACTAACAGTTTGAAATTGATGGGACTTGTCAAACGATTTTATTATGATTCCCCATGACATCAACCAGCTCTAAATAACATCAGAGATGATTTCCCCAGTGCAGACAGGATCACTATAGAAATGGCTACAATTTGCTCTCTTTCCAGGTTGCTGTTTACATGTAATAAGTAAAGACATCCTCTAAAGAAAATAAACAACAACAACAAAGAATACAATAGTAAAAGAACATAGTAAAGAAGCTGTGCACTTTCAATAGCAATATCAATCAAACCTTGTCTGGGTATGTATGTGTATATCCAAATTGCACTATATTGCTTTTCTGTTGACAGTCTTCTGCTCCTTTTTCCTCCCTGTGTCTGCACCCTTCTCTGATGTGTGTAGAACACCTGCTGACCTCTTCCTTTCCTCCCAGACAATCTTTCCCTATAGCCTAGCAGAAAACTGTATTTCTTGCTTGCTGTGTACACACAAGCTAACTTCCACTGAGGAACATGGGCATCTTCTGGCAGGAAATGAAAAACAGAACAGAGAAGTTCACGACTTTTCTAATACTCAGGAGAGAAAAATCAGATAATTATGTCTGCATAAGCAAGGCCATGTAATTCATGCAGTTACTTCCACACTGAAGTAACTTGTGCCCTCTGTTCAGCTAATACCTACAGAAAGGTATCTCTTCTTCCATCACTATTCACCTGCTCTGAAAAAAAAATGCATTTTCAGACCTGTGATTGCTTATACATGAAGCATGACTGTTTCTAACGCTGCCACGTTTCTATCTGAAGCAGTATTTGAAGCGTGGCCCTTACTTCCTTGGCTGCTGTCAAACAAACACAGGCTCTTGAGCATGCATCAGCTGCAAAAATGGTGTGTTCCTTCCAGGCCTGATTGCCTACCTACAGCACTCTGCTGAGATACTGGTAGCAGCTCCTCTATCTTGGCTTCCTGCCCCATGAGATTGCCATCATGGAGAATCCAGGATATGTTTAAAAAAAAAAACAAAGCAAAACAAAACAAAACTGAATAGTGGCAGCAGGCAGGGCCTTTTTGCTTTGTTTTGTTTTGCCTTTTTTTTTTTTTTTTTTTTAATACCAGCACTGCAGGCTGATGAAGTAGCAATGCCAAGGCTACTATGTAATTCCTGCTTTGGTGCCTAGGACACTAGGCCTGGCTCACATTAGGAGAGGTACAGACTAAACTCAGGTGGATTTGTGCTCCGAAGGCCAGGCTCAAACAGCAAATTGTTCCTTATTCCTTGTTCCCTGGACACGAGGCAGAGCATGATTGCTCAGGCAGGCTGCTGCTTTTTGCTTTTCCAACTACAGTAATGCCTAAATATTGGTGCTATCAGTCTGCCCTGCAAAAAGAAGGATGTGTCCAATCCTAAGGGTCCACATCCTAGTGCAGAGGGGACTAGACCACCTTCCCAGATATCCCAAACAATCAACTCCCAGATCCTCCCAAATGGAGACTCTTCCACAGTTTACAGGCAAAGCCATGGAGAGTTTTCTGGCTTTGTAGGGTGTGATTTTCACCATTTCCTATGGAACCTCACCCTCTGTCAGTTCAACGGAGATGCAGTTGTCACAGACTTTTTCTCCAGAGGCAAGGGCACTTGAAGAAGCTCAGCCCCCTACAGGAAGTCATCTCTGCTCATTGGTGGCTCCTTACCACTTTCCATATTGTGCCAGTGTGAGAAATTGTTATAAACTGTGTTGCAACCTGAACTGGTGAAGTGGGTCAGAACAAGCAGCAGTCCGTGGTATATCTGCTGGCCTCATAATCTTGTACTACCTGCACTGGTGCAAATGATCACAAGTTGGACACCCTAGCTAGGCTCACACCCCAGTCATAGCGCAGCAGTGTGTATCACATGTGCAGCAGGCAGGTGGAAAATGGAAAGAAACTACATTGTCTTCTGCCAGAGCAGATGATACATGAAGTCATTTTAAAAGTCATTCAAAGGGTAACTGATTTGCCTGCCACAGCGTGGTTTTGTTGGAGATATTTTTTCTCTTAAGACTACTCAATTTGTTGTAGTTTCTGGCATAACAGAAATGCTGATGAGAGCAGTGGGCTGGATCGTGTGTGAGTTAGATGGCTGCAGGGAGTGTTGCAGCATCCACAGCTTCTATTTAACCAACAGAAATAGAGCAGGGTGGGAACTAGGAGCTTCAGAAGACATTGATCAGGGAGAGATTAGACACAAAGAGGGATGTAGGGGCAGAAAAGTCCTCAAAACTGCAGCCTTCATGCATCAGGTTAACCATTAATTGTACGAAATAACTTCTGAGGAACTTCTGACCTCTTGCAGGTTTATACTATCATGGCATCTGACACCCTGAATTGACATCAGGTATAACATATTTTTGTTTTCCAGCCTGTTTCTCTTATCCTCCTTCTCAGCCTAAATCCTGTCTTCTCCTGCAGATAAGGCAGGTGTCAATATGAGTTCATATCAAGCCAAGCTCTGTCACAAAGTAGGGTATTGATAATCTATAAACTCTGTATGTCTTCCCTGCCAGTTTCTCTACCACTTGGATTATGGCTTTAGCACTGGAAAATCTCAGTCTTTTTTCCTGAGAAGCAATAGTGTGATGTCATTAATGTTATGATGTGATCAATAGCATGAGCCTACTCCTGCTGAAGCCAGTGGAAAGATTTCAGCTGCCAACAACAGGTGTCAGACCAACATTGACATCACACCCTGCAGTCATCCTGCTGCAGAGCAGTATGGTAGGAGGAACCCGATGACCCATCCTGATATGCAAAGCTGCCTTGCACTGTGCATCAAAAGCTCAGAACCTCTCATGAAAAACAGGGCAGAAAATAGCTCTAAATATAAGTGACATGACCCAGCCTTATTAGTTGCATTTCTAAGAACAAATTCAACGGGATGACTTCTTCCCCAGCTATACCTGTGCAACCCCACAGATACTGCTTACTGCTCTGGTTGAATGTAGGCAGAACAGGGCTGTGCTGTCTCATATACCAGCTGGTCACACACCTCCAAGAGAGGCAGAGTTTAAGGGAGTGTTACTTTTCAATCACTGCAATTACTAGGGGTATTTTAAAGACCAAGAGGCAGCTGACCTGCCACTCTATGCAATCACTGGAAACAACATTAAGACACGCATTTCCAATTATGACTAGACTCAGAAGTTCATGAAGCTCACCCACACACACCAGTTTTATTTCCACTCAGTCTAAAAATAAAGTATAGCACTTCCAGTTATGAGGTTTCTCCATTTTTTTGTTCATTTGTTGCAATTTTTACCCAATAAATATCTTTGTGCTCGTTGTCTATGTGTGGTGACACTATTAAATGTGATATTTGGGACCCTCACATTGCTCACATCTGTTCAGAAGCCTGTAGGTGTTCCAGGACTTAGGGATGTTTTGATATGAAACATTAATCAGAAAAAAAGAGCAGAAAGCAAGTCGCTAGCTAACTGCACAATAATAAATATGTCTTATATTGCTGGGATGCCTGCTTTGGGTTTCACCACTTGAGGCAAAACTGATAGAGAAAAATGTGTGACCTCCATCAGTCACTAGTTTGGCAAAGGAACTGGCACACTTGGAAGTAGTCTGTTGTTATCAGTGACTGAGTCTTTTCAAACCCCTTACTCTGGTTTGATATATGGTCTTATGATTATTTCAGTACTCTGCACACAAAAACTCTTACTTTGTCTCCATTTTAAGTAGGCTGAATATAAATGCAGCAGCCAAGATATATATTTTGATAAGGCGTACTTTGATGGTTGTGTTAAGGAGAGAATTACAAAGAGCAGCTGACGCCTCATTAAAATCTTTATAAGAAAAATCTATTCAGAATAATTCTGGTTACTCTACTGTATTATTATATCATCTATTTCCATATTCCTTTTCCTTCACTCGTTTTTTTTTTGGTTGTTTTTTTTTTTTTTGCAGGTGAATTTGCATAAAACCAGAATCGTTGTTTCTTAAGAGTTCATCTGCGTCGGCTACTTAGCTCTCACGTGAAAGCGTAATCCTCTACATATCCCACTACATTTAATTAGACACTGTTGTAATTTTTACGACTCCAGATGTGGAACTAGAGAGCAAAAGCAGACGATTCCCAAACAGGCAGCCTAAACTGGCGTCCTAGTTTTCTCTGCTCTGCACCAAGTATTATCAGTGATATGTGGAATACACTTAGCAAGATACTGAACTGAAATGTAACATTTAAAAGCATTTAAAACAGATGTGCAAGTGTTGCAGTTCCTTGGCTCACCTGTCACTAAGTCAAGCTGGACAATTTTTAGGGTCTCTGAAATACTGTTTTTCCTCCACTCAAGGCTCTCATCATGTCCAGTGTCTCAGCAAGCATCCTTTTGTTACCATTGACTTTAACTTAATCAAAAAACATGCCTTGATTTGTTTTTTGTCAGCCCCATGAGACTGGCTATTCCCTGGAACCAAGATAGTGAAACATGCTCCATAGTGTTATTTGTACTGTCTGGAGTAACTGAAAAAGAAGATAGATTTTGTGACAGTGAAGTGAATGAAATGAACCTGTACAAAAATAAATCTGGAGTAGTTGTGACCTAATTTTCAAATTGAACATGATTCTTTCTTTCCTTTTTAATAGTTTGAGCTTCTCCCTCAGCCTTTCTATTCTTTCTCTTTCCCTGCCAGAAACTACTAGCAGCCTTTCCATCAATACCAATACCTTTCATTCAACCTAGCCATCTCTGATGAAAAAAAATATGTTCTCAAAAGAGATCTGAAAAATATGTCTCAGAAGTAGAACATTCTGGAGAGGCCATTGACCATGTATCTGTCAACAAGCACCTTTAAGAAAGCATGCTAAGCCTAAAGGGCAAGACACATAAATCTCCAGCTCACAACATGATTGCCTGAGACAGGGGAGGAGAGGATGAGAAGTGTGGAGCAAAAGTTATCTTGGACTGTACTGCCTTGGGAGCAGAAAAAGATGAACATATATATGATGAATAAAGAGGAGACTGGCAGGAATTACAGATGAATTTTAAATGTCAAATAGCTTTCTCTCTGCACTGACCTACCAGCCTCTTGAATTTCACCCATCTTTAGGAAAACACTGAGATATGGCTAGGACATAGAACTATAGGACTCTCCTTATTTCACACAGAAGATATGAACTCTGATGTGAGCTGTGGCAGTAATATTCTGTACAGTACCTTCTGCTCCTTCTGCACAAGCTTTCTCCTGAATAATACAGTCAGAGAACCTGCACCCATTTAAGCTGATAAAAGATTTACAGACCTTTGGCAGAATAGTGTTCAATGTCAACCATGTGTTGGTCTGTGGTGTTTTGGTTTTTTTTTTCAGATCAGAGTACTGTTAAGGCTTAGTCCAGTACTATTTTTGGGCATTCCTTTTTTTGCACTCGAGCTTGAACCTACTTTGTGAAATCCATGCGTGTTGCCTCTGGCTTCATCAGAGCTCTATGTGAAGATGAAACCACAAAACCATAGAATCCTAGAATAGTTTGAGTTTGGAAGGAAGCTTAAAGATTGTCTAGTTCCAACCCCCCTGCCATGGGCAAGAACACAGTTCACTAAATCAGGTTGCTCAAAGATACATCCCACTTCACCTCAAACACTTCCAGGAATGAGGCATCTACAACCTCTCTGGGCAACATTTTTCAGTGCCTCAGCACCCTCACAGTGAAGAACTTCTTCCTAATACTTAATCTAAATCTACCCTCTTCAATTTTAAAGCCATTACTCTTTGTCCTATCACTACTACCCTTCTAAAAAGTCCTTCTCCAGATTTTCTGTCAGCCTGCTTTAAGTACTGGAAGGCAGCTATGAAGTCTCCCCAGAGCCTTCTCTGCTCCAGGTTGAGTAACTCCAACTCTCTCAACCTGTCCTCACAGAAAAGGTGATCAGAGGTGATCAGATGTGGCCCTCCTCTGGCCCTACTACAGGTCCCTATTCTTCTTCTGCTGAGGACTCCATAGCAAAGTACTCCAGATGGAAGTCTCAACAAAGCAGAATAGAGAAGGAGAATTGCCTGCTGATCACACTTCTTTTGATGCAGTCTGGGATATTGTTGGCTTTCTGGGCTGCAAGTGCACATTGTCAGGTCATGCTCATCTTCTCATTGACCAACACCTCCAAGTTCTTCTCCTCAGGGCTCTCTCAATCCATTCTCCGACAAGCTTGTATTTGCGCTTGGGATTGCTCCAGTCTAGGTGCGGGACCTTGCACTTAGCCTTGTTGAATTTCATGAGCACAGGCCCACCTCTCCAGCCTGTCAAAGTTCCTCTAGATGGTATCCCTTCCCTCCAGCATGTCAACCGCACCACACAGCTTGATGTTGTTGGCAAAGATGATGAGGGTGCAGTTGATCCCACTGTCCATGTTCCCAAAAAAGATGTTAAACAGCACCAGTCCCAGTATGGACCCCTGAGGAACACCATTTGTCACTTGTCTTCACTTGGACATTGGGCTATTAACCACAACTCTTTGAGTGCCAGCATCCAGCAAGTTCCTTATGTACCAAATGATCTATCTGCCAAATTCACATCTCTCCATTTTCAAGATACTTCTAGAGTATCTCCTTGCTATTTCCATAGTGTCCAGAAGTGTCCTAGATGTTTTGTTCAATACAGTAAGGAACATCAGACATCCCTGAACAACTTTAGGGAAGTTTTATGAATAACTTGCAGAGGAATTAGCAAGTGGGGAGAGCAACATGAGCAAACAGCAAGAACATTCTAGCTGCATGTGCCTAATATAAATCAGCATCAGATGGGATACTGCAATTTAATAGGAATTTGCTGGCAAAATGATATTGCCATTTCCAGGGCGGGCTGTAACAGGATGTTATCATAAGGGTTGACTAACACAGCAAAGCTGAAGTCACACCAGTTTTTCTGGATGCTTATATAGCACCAATGATTTGGAGCAAATTGTTTTTAAAAGTCCTGCTTTTCAGGTTCAAATCATCACTTTTCAAACCTGAAACAAAAGCATCTATGCAATAGAACTATCACCAAAATGCACAACCTCCTTTCATTAGTGTACATGCACATGTTCTGAGTAGATTTGCCTCCACATATGGTCAGTTACTCAGTCTTACTGAAAAATACTATCTTTAGGCTATTAATTCCAAGCCCTATTTCTAATTCCTACTGGCATTTTGGGGCAAATGACCCCCCTGAACTAAATATGGTGAGAGGTCTGGTTTGCTGAAGGGAAAAGGAACAGTTCTTGCTATTGATCTTGGCCCTCAGATACTGTGGGTTAGGCCACCACCAACTGACCAACCTCACTTTTCACTCCAGTTAGGTGTTCTGCTCTTCAGCAAAGGAGAGGTAAAATTCACGTAAGTAGCTTTTAAAAAAGCAGGAGAAACATCTCCACATCACATCTGTGGTAAGAAAGGCTGTGTTTCTATTAGCAAATTGAATGGCCCAGTGATGTTGCTGTGTGCTGAGAATAATGAGCATGGGGTGGCTTCTATCTGTGCTATTGAAATCCCTTAGCCTTCAAAGGGGTACATAGAGCACCTTAGTCACTCTGCAGTAATGGAGGATTGTTTGCTAGGTGGCACTGAGCAGGCTCAAACCAAGAAATCTGCTTTTTAGTGCAGATGTTTGCTTTCCAGGGACTGAGTATGGTTCCTGGCACAGCTTATTTCTGGAGCACAGACTTAGCCGAAGCATTCTTTATGTCTCCTCCCCTGCGTGGTGAAGAGAGTTGTTTGTTAGGTGGCACTTGGCAGGCTCAAACTAGGGAACTGCTTTTTAGTGCAGCTGTTTGCTTTCCAGGGGCTGAGTATGGTTCCTGGCACAGCTTATTTCTGGAGCATAGACTTAACTGAAGCGTCCTCTGTCTCTTCTCCCCTGCACAGTGAAGAGTGCTCAGAGGATTTCTCCAGCACAATTAAATCACTGGATGTTTTGCTGTAGAGGCAATGGCTTCAAGTCAGCAGTGCCAAAGGAGCACTTTGAGAACAGCAGAAGGAAAAACACTTTTGAAATTCCTGAGATAAGCCACAAATATGAGGAGGTTGCAGAAGGAAATCCTGCCTTGCAGTTCCATGGTACGCCATCAGCAAAACCAGATTAAGAGGTTTCTGCTCACTCTGTTGCCACATTTCATGGTCGTGTGACTGGATGTACTGGTTCTGGCTGGAACAGAGATAATTTCCTCCAGCCTGTATGGTGTTATTTTGAAGTTTTGTTGAAAACAATTGTTGGTAATAATATGGGGATGTGTTAGCTGTTGTGAGCATACACAGCATAAAGGCCTCCTCTGCTTTTCACACTGCCCTGCAAGTGAGTGGGCTGGGGGTGGGCAAGAGGTTTGCAGAGGACAGAGACAGGACAGCCGACCCCAGGACCTTGTGCTTAGCAACAAAAGCTGAGGGGGAGTTTTCCAGGGCTGCTGTTGTTTGGGAACTGGTTGGTCATCGGTCAGCTGGTGCAGAGCAATTGTGTGGGGGTTTATCACTTGTTTTTCTTAGCTTTCATGGTATTGCTTGGTTTGGGGTTTGGTTTGGTCTTTCCTTTGTTTCCTTTTTTAACTTATTAAACTGTATTTATCTCAACCTATGAATTTTCTCCCTTGTGCCCCTTCCTATTCTACCTCAAATCCCACAGCATGGTGGGACAGTGAGTGAGCAGCTGTGTGGAGCTGAGCTGTCTGCTGGGGTTAACCCACAGCACTGGGCTGTTAACACTCTTTGCAGGACCACTGTAAACCAGGTGAGAAGATCCAAATGAAAAACAAGTCAGAATACCATGAGATTGACATGATAGTCACAAAGGGCAGATGCTCCATCAAAAACCCAGAGGGAATGCTTTAGACAACTCTTCCATTTCTCTAATTGCAAATCACCACTGAAAAGGCCACATGCTTGCCAAATGTATTGGTTATTAGAAAATAATTACTCACATACTTATTCAGAAAATAGTCAGCTGTCTCTGAAGCACAAGTTTACGAATAACTATTCACAGTTTCTAATCTCCAGCTACATTTTGATCCCAGTTACAGATGTTCCCAGCTAGGGGAGCAGAAACACGACCACATTATTTAGACCCGGACATAAAGAGGTTAATAGGGAACTGTATGGCTGGCTGTAACATTCACAATTTGCAAGCTGCACTTTTCAGCCAGTGGTATAGGTCAAATGTATTATTTCTGCTTCCCCTTCTGGATTATTTACATAATAAACTAGCACAACAAGAACAGCCTATTTCGCAATCAGCCTCAAGTCTGCTTTTAGCATACAAATGCCAGTTCTCATCAAGTTCAAGTGCTCAAATGATCTCTGAAAACAATTATGAAGTGGTTACTTCCCCAGTGGACTCAAAATCTACTCAGGAATTGGATTAGAGATTTTTGGAAACATTTTCCCCAGTTGTCAGCCTTGGCTGTCGTTTTCTGTAATGCAGTTTTTCAAAGCACAAATACATTAGTTTATTGTCACTACATGCAGTAAAACAAAGCTGTGTTAGGGGTGAGTTTGTATTTCACTTTTTTCATCTTCATTTCCACAGATAGGATCCAGCAGTATTTAGCAATCTTCTGTCTGCCCCTAAGTGGTTAATTTACTGTTCAGAACAGTACTGTTCTTTCTTCCCTGCCTCACTGCACATGTGCTCATCTTTTTCTTTCCTCTTTCTTCTATTTTTTTTTTCTGCAACTTGATGCTTTTGGTTCCTTTCACTGTGTATTATCTGCTGATGGCAGTAATCTTAGCTCTTCAGCTGACAGCAAAATTATGAGGTGCTCAGTACACGATGACAATTTTCCTTGCCTCATTCTAATTCATTTGCGCCGCCATCAAGGAATCAGCGTCATCTTTTCAACGCGTTAACAGCTCTCTGCTGGTAGAAAGCATTAGCTCCCCATTCTTCAGCAAGAGGTCAAAAATGATTTTTGTTTTGTAATAACCCATTAAATTCTGTGCTTTGGAAAATTCCATTGCTCTCCGATGTCAAACTCCCAGGCCATTGCCTCAGCTGGCACACAGTGTAGAGAGGGTTTGCTATGGCATACCAAGTCACACAGGCAGCCAAGACTCCTTCCTAGGAAGGACCAGGGCTTACCACTGGCCTGGCCTGGTTGAGTAATTGTTGGTTGTTGGGGTTTTTTGGTCTACTTTTAAGAAAGCCTCTTTGTTTCAGTTGTCCACACAGAGGCTCCTGGTATCATTTTACTTTCTTAAAAAAAAATAACATGTAAATGTTGCTGTAGGCTTTTGTGAAGCATGTTACCAGACAAATCTACGTAAAATCCTATCAGACACAAGACCTGCCTAACGTGATGCAAATAGCAAAGGCCACCTCTGAAACTTCCATGAGGTGTTCACATTGACTTGACACATTCCTACATGGCCAGTGAAAAATATATTGCGTACCTCAATAGAAAAAAAAAAAATCCCTGCACTGTTTCTGTATACCTGGCATGGATTTGTTGAGTTTCCTGTAGAGGTGAGCTTGTCTGGGCAGACAAGAGACAAGTGAGTTTCCTTATTCCCAGGCAGATTCATACCAGGAAACCTTGGTCAATGCTACACATATGCTCATTTACATTTAGCGTAACAGAAGCTTAAAATCTTTGTCAGACAACTTAAACTAAATTGTTTGGTGAGCACAGTTGTGTTTCTGATGGGTGTACAGAAAGATTACAAACATGACCTTAAATATATGGAGTGGCAGATGGAGGGGTCTGTAGAGAGCGAGGGGCTGTGCTAGCCTCACCAAGGTCCCCAGGCGTTGGAGCAGAGCCGTGCTGACCAGCTCTATTCAAGGCAGCATGAAGCTGGCAATGCTGTTCCTCATGCTGCAAGCAGACAGATGGTCCCACTTTCACTCCCTCACTTTCAACTGTGACACATTTAAATACAAAGGGTAAAACTTGCAACAACCTCAAAACCAAACGTATGGTGAATGAGTGCTATAAATAACTTTGTTCAAAATATCCCATACAGTAAATATGCAGTACAGTATTCATACTGCAATATTTGCAGGTAGGGCTGGGAGGAAGCAGAGGTGGTGAACTATGGTTGTGGGTGAAAAGAGAAGTTGAAGAGCTAATTCAGTACCCGCCTCAGCACAGCCAGAGCCCTGGAGAAGAAATCAGCAGGACTCCTGGGCTCTGCAGCAGTGACAGCAGGACACCCGAAGGACAGGATTTGGAGAAGAGAAGCCTGTTTGATTGGGGAGGAAGAGATAGGTGTCAGAAAAAAGCCCAACATTTTGAAAATGTTGAGGAGATTCAGCTTGCTTCCACCCCAGCTGCAAACAGAGCAGCCACAGTTGCTATCATCCCAGGGAGCACTGAGAGAATTCTCAGGGGGAATTTTTGGGCACCTCCTCTCCTTGGCTGAGAAGGAACAGCCTGACACAAACTGGGCTGGCTATGCTTTTCCAGGGGCACTGCTGTAGGCACATTTCCCTAGGCTTTGTGAACCTTTAGTTTATTGCTGCTGCCCTGGGAGTAGCCCAATCTATTTCCAGTTTTACATCAGATTGCATTTGAAATTAATGTTCTTTAATTAGCAGCAAAATGTGTGTTGCCAGTATCTCAGGGTGAACACAAATGTTATTAGACCTTTGGCAGAGCTTATTTGTGCTTTACCTGCACATAAGAGTGCTCTTCATATCTTGTCCCGTGCTGTCCTGGATTGTTTCATTTATTTATTTAGGTGTGACTCAACAAAAAGGGGGGGGAGGAACTGCCACAAACACAAAGACTTCACTCCTCCTTGCTCTTCCTAGTGGCACACACCCGCACGACTCATTTCCTTTCTCAGCAAAGGAATTATGCCCCTGTGATGCTGTATTTCCAAAACAAGACTGTTCAGCCACAAAACCTTCACCTCTGTGTCAGGGAAAATGTGCCAGACGTCCTTGCCACATGCAGAAAGGGAACCAGCCCAGGCTAGCACATGGCATACACCAGGGAGATGAAGGTACCTGCCAATGTATTTAATGCAACACACAGCAGAGCATTGAGTGCAATATGTGCCAAAGCTGCCGAGCTGCAAGGCAGCAGGAGATGATCACCCCTCCAAGCACAGACACTGTGGCCAGATAGGGGTAGAGGGAAGTGGCAGGGTTGGAAGCTGCCCAGTGAAGTCTTTTGAGTTCCCAATAACATTAACGGGAAGTGATCTCTCCTGCAGCAGCTCCATGTTCCACCAGGCTTAGGATCTTCCTTGTTTTTTTTCCAAGGGTACTAAATTATCATTTGCTTCTGATTCCTGTGGAAAATCCACCTCATTTTTACTAATTCCCTTTCTGAAGTGCAGCTCTGCTGTGCCCAGAGACCCTTCACAGAGCTTGCAACATTTACTGTCTGACAACCATTTCCACATGAAATAGGCTTGGTTTGACAGAGAAAGTGTTTTCTTGAGCTGCCAACTTCATCAAGTCTCCAACAGTTGAGCTGGCTTTCTTCCATCTTAGGCATCATCACTAGTAATCAGGGGTCCTGCCAACAAGTTCCAGACTCTGGCTGTGTCTGTGACCATGTAGCCATCAGCCAACACTATCAGCGACAGCTTCCTGGATCTCATGAGGTTCAACATAGCCAAGTGCAAGGTTTTATACCTGGCTTGGGGCAATCCTCAGTATCTGGCTTTAGCAGGGGGGGTTGGACTAGATGATCTCTGAAGGTCCCTGGCAAGCCCTACTGTTCTGTGATTCTGTGTACTAATACAGGCTGGAAGATGATATGATTTAGAGCAGCCTTATGTGGAAGGACTTAGGGGTAGAGGTGGATGAGAAGCTGGACAGGACCCAACAATATGCACTTGCAGTCCAATAGGTCAATCACGTCCTAGCCTGCATCAAAAGAGCTGTGACCAGCAGGTCAAGGGAGGTGATTCTGCCACTCTACTCTGCTGAGACCTCACCTGGAGTACTGCATCCAGATCTGGAGCCCTTAATCTGTTGAAGCAGGTTCAAAGAGGAACACAAGAATGATCCAAGGGCTGGAGCACCTCTCCTATGAGGACAGGCTGAGAGAGTTGGGGTTGTTCAGACTGGAGAAGAGAAGGCTGCCTTATACCAGCCTTTTAAAGGGAGCCTGGAAGTTGGAGACAAACTTTTTAGCAAGCCTATTGTGACAGGACAAGGGGTGATAGTTTTAAATGAAAAGAGGGAATATTTAGACTAGACATAGGAAAAAAAAATTACAATGAGAATGGTGAAACACTGGAACAGGTTGTCCAGAGAGCTGGTAGATGCCCTATCCCTGGAACCATTCAAGGTCAGACTGGATGGGGCTCTGAGCAACTTGATCTAGTTATAGATGTTCTTGCTCACTGTCAGGGGGTTGGACTAGATGCCCTGTAATGGCCCCAAAGCATTCTATGATTCTATGATCTGGTGGCTCTGGTACAGCCACATAGGGGGAACTGATTGTGGGAGTTGATTATGATGAAGTTAGCAGAGCTGGTGGATGTGCTAGCTGCATAGAGATGTGAGAAGCACTGAGGTCAGGAGATACCTACTCAGAGTAAAATATACTGCCCTTAGTCAATTGGTATCATGTGGATGCGCTAAGAGAATGTTTTGCTGTGGACTGGATAGAAGGAATTTTCTCCCCTTTCCTTTTTTTTTCCAGCCCTGGAAATAATGCATAAAGGGAGGCAAATGTGCCTTCCTCCTCCCCACTCCAGGAAGAAACACAGCACCATGGAGCATAAATTCATGCATATTCTCAGGTGATCTTGTTCACAGCAAAAAAAAAAAAAAAAAAAATCCATTAAATACCACTGTGTAATTTTTATTTTCCCTCTTTGGCAAATCAGTGCTCTTCTCTCCTGCTGGGACTTGGGGTGAGTTCTTGAATGCAGAACAACCACTTGGAGCAAATGAATTTCACCCAGGGACCTCAGAGGAAACTCATTGTCCATTAGCTCTGGTAAAAGGGAAAAATGTCTTTGCTATATTTCAGCTGGACTATTAGTGCACTGTTACGATTTCTGAAGATTATACAGCATCAGTTGGCAAGAAGGTGTTTTATTATTAAAGCACCGTTGAAAAATATGGCTATTTGTCAGACATTGAAATGGTGCTGTGCTTTTTGAAAGCCTGTCTTTACTTTTAAATTTTTTTCCCTCTCTTTTCCTACCCCCTCCTCCCCCCCATCACTTGCTATTCAGAAGTGTTAAGTGTTTCTGTATGTGTCTCTAGAGCTTTCTCCTTTTTTTTGCTGAGCTTTTTCACATCTTTGTTATATAGAAACATGTTGGGAAGAGTATAACTTTTTAACAATTCTCATAAAAACTGAAATATTGCAGCAAAATCATAACGGAATTGAGTTTTTATTTAATCCATTAGCCATGCAGGTGCAGCTGTGTCTAATGCTACAAAGCACGTTTGTGCACTCCTCACAGGATGAAAAGGAGAAGACTTTGCATCTCAGGTTTGCGCTCGTTCTTTGCATTTACCGCTTTTCATTTCCTCTTTCCCTAACTGCCATCGCCCCTAGAAGAGCCGTAAACTTTGCTGCAGCTCTGCTTGAGCCTAATGTAGCAGCCCTTAGTTGTTCTTGTTGGTGAGGATTGACACCTTGTGGCCAGAACGCTCTAAAGACAAAATAATCCTCCTGCGTTTTGAATCTCCTGGCCATTCTCTATAGGGCAGTTTTCCTTAACCATCATTTATTTAATTTTTTTAAAGAGTCACAGAAATATCAGCATAAGTATGGGTTTGGCTCTTTTGCTTAAGTTTTTATATGGCTGCGAATAATTAAACTCCCTGTCTTCCAGGGACAGAAAATACCTTTGGAGACTTTGCTCCTCCAGGAGTCAGATAGGGGTTTTTCTGCTCCAGGAACCAGGATATCCTGTAGGGGATAGTTCTAGGATCACAGAATCGTAGAATTTGCCTGGTTGGAAAACATCTTAAGATAATCAACTCCAACCATAACCTAACACCTCCCTGTACACAACTGTTAGACCATGTCCCTAAGCACCTCATCCAAATGTCTTTTAAACACCTCCAAGGATGGTGACTCCACTGCTATCATCTCACTGCAAGGCTTCACTCCCAGGAGTCAGATAGGGGTTTTATGCTCCAGGAACCAGGATATCCTATAGGGGATAGCTCTGGGATCACAGAATCATAGAATTTGCCTGGTTGGAAAACATCTTAAGATAATCAACTCCAACCATAACCTAACACCTCCCTGTACACAACTGTTAGATCATGTCCCTAAGCACCTCATCCAAACGTTTTTTAAACACCTCCAAGGATGGTGACTCCACTGCTATCATCTCACTGCAAGGCTTCACTCCCAGGCCTTTGCCAGAATTTGAGGAATAATTTTTCTCCTCTGGAAGCATTTGCAACTCCTGCATGAGCACAAGTATTAGTAGAACCTCACAGTGGTAATTGCTGAATGTTAGCCATAGGTCCCCAAATCCTTATCATCTCTTCAGGGCAGACCTCAGTCTGGCAAGCAGAAGAAATGTGTGAAAGGGCCACCATAATCTGAAGACAGGATGAGTTTTGGGTATTTCAGGATGTTGTTTGTGCTTCTGCCATAAAACTTAGGTATAAACTTTGAGATTCCTTTAAAACCTCTGGCTTCTTAATTGTTGTATCAGCAAAATCCAGGACTCTAAAAAGCTCTTTAACCCAAGGAAGTAGAAGTTTAATGGGCTTGAAACACTCCTCACTCCAATCCAGTGTTTACTTCTATGTGGAGATTTATTTTTATTGTTTAAATTGCACTGACACCTAGGAACTCAGTGTGCTGGGGCTTGTGCTAACAAAATACTCAAAGGGTAGTTAACCATCTCCTCATATTCTCACTGTCTGTGTAGCAGACAAGAAGCATCAAGAAGGCAAAACAGATTACAGACAGAGATATGAGCTGGGAAGACAAGATAACAGAGTAAAGGGGAGGGGGGGGGAAACAGACATTCGTGCTCATTGCCTGAGTTTAGGTGACGTCAGATGAAAATGATTTGTACATCAGCATGGGAAAGGTGAATTTTAAGCAGAGATACCAGAGAGGGTACACCTAACTTCTTCATATTTTGACTGAAAACTTCTTCCTCACCAAAAACCCCCAAAATAATAGTGAAGAAGGAAATGCAAAGCATCTTTCAGCTTACTAGGCTAGTTCAGAGCCTGGCAATGAGGACGAGTGATGAGATACTTCTTGATGACAAGCTCAGAGAAAATGTATTGATGTGAGGTTTGAGTACAATTTTGGTTAAGGACAAACCTAAAGAGAGAGGAGCCCTGGCATTTCAGAAAATGGGTCTAGGACAAGAACCAAGAATTGTTACTTCACAGGCCTGAAAATTTGGGAGGTCTGTCTTTATTTAATGCAGGTGGAAGACCTTTGCTACTTGGTACTGCTTTCTTAGCTTAATACTTTGAAAATTTCAAAGCTCAGCTGGAGAGGGCCCTGAGAAACCTCACTCAGTTCTGAAGCTGACCCTGATTTGAGCATGGAGTTGGAACAGGTGACCTCCAGCAGCGCCTTCCAATCTCATTTTTTTCTATCATTTTCCAAGTTATAGTTATCTCAGCAAGCTATGTGACATGTCAAACCAAGCCTCAGATCAGAAAGCATTCAATAAAAATATTATCAGGATCTCCACTTTGAAGAGAAGCTCAGACCTACCCCACAGTTTATTTACATCGTGATGCAAATGCTCCCACTCAACTGGAGACAAAGGATGTCTCCTTTTGCAGTTTTATTAGAAATATCTGGGATGCAATTTTCAAGTTTCAGCTTTTGAAGCCTGGAACTTTCATAATTTCAGGAGAAACTGGATGTGCCTATGGAATGGTGGCAAACTATTTTTGAAATAATGACTTTGCAGACTTGAATTTTTTTATTTTCCAGATGACCACTGATGTGTCTTCACAGTGGTGCACTGAATTGAAGTCTTTGGTTCTCTGCAATAGTTCCTTCAATAACCCTAAAACGTTGTTTTTACAGAGTCATTTGTTTTGGAAAGGAAAAGAAAGAATGCCCAGAAATATTTCATCAGGCATGTGTTTTTTTTCTAAGGCAGTCAGCAAGTAAAAGCATCTGAGTCAAGAGCAAGCAGAATGGAGATTTTGTGTCAGACTGTAGAGTAATTTGAACCTCTTTCTCTCCTACCAGATCTCTTGTGCAACCTCAGTTTAAGAACACACTGATCTGAATACAGCTTTACAATTCTCTTTGGCTTTGAGTTGTGCCATTAGGGCCTTGATGAGCTTTACAACGTTAGACATCATGAAGTCTTATGACTGTGCTGGGACTTCATATAATATTAGCTGTGGTAGCTGTGGAGCCTTTGTTTATGTCTGTTCCAAGAGGTGAGCTGTATCTTCTGACAGGATTATTAAAAGATATAATTTATCTCAAAGGGCAGTGGAAAGTAAATAATAACTCATCTTTAAAAATCTTAGTAGTAGTCTAAATGCTACCTGGTTGACAGGTGTAAGGTAACTAGTTATGTAATAGTTATATATATATATATAAAATATAATTTAATATATAAAAATATTATTATATATATAATATTATTTTATATATAAATATATATTTTATATATTTAATAGATATTAATTATATGTATTATACATTTAATATATATTAATTTAATATATTTAATAATATATATATAATTAAAAATTATTGAAGCATAGTAGCAATCACTTTTAGCTAAATAAGAAATCAGAATCCTAATAAATACATTTACCTACAGAAGGCTGGTTTTGAAGACTGAAGAATGGAGTGTGAGCTTCCTTTTTGGTATGAGACTATATATCACAGTGCTTGGAAAAACACAGCTATACAAAAGTAGGACATAAAATTCTGGACTGTACAGTGTTTTGAAGCTCCTGGAGTGCTGGGTTTGGTGTTGGTATCACAGCTGCCAAGAAATACCTTCAAAGAGAAAGATGCACAGTAACAAAATTATTGCCAAAATTATTGTGTTAACAACCAACACATATTTTAAAATAATAAGAGAAACGATATTTAGGAAAACACAGAGTAGAGCTAAACCCCAGAAACATGAGATTAGATTAATAGAAGAGATGATTAAAAGGGCTGTCAGAAATGATACTTTAAATGGGTGAGGAAGGGAGCAGGCTTCAAAGGAAAAGATAGAAAGCAGCTCAGTAAATTTGAGAATGAACATCACTTAAAGAGCATACTTATTCTTGATTAAGAGGATTTTATAGTAAAACCTACTTATCTAATTAAAGCATAGGTAAAATATCGTTGTAATAAAGTGTACCAAATACTTTTAATAGTCACAAAAATTATGGGTAGTTTTTGTGTTTGCTTGGGTGCATCTTTGTAAGGAGGAAGACTACAGTGAAATCATGCTGGGAGCTCTACTCTCACAGCAGCTCCCATTTTAGGCAACCCCATTGCAGAAATATAATCTTATCCATCCTTAGTTTATCCATCTGAAAGGGTTTTAGCAGTTGGTTTAGCTCTCACACCTGTGAATATCTGGGTAGCCTGAAAGCCTGACTTAATGAGCTGGCTTTACTGCACTGGGTAGCTGTCTGCAAGTGAAACCAAGGAAGTTTAGGAAAAGACTAAGGAAACAACAGAACTGTGCCTTGAGTACAATATTTATTTACTGACCCATAAGTGGTGCAGCTGTATTTTCAGTGTTTGATGGGAAAATGCTAAGATAAATATTTCAAGAGGTATGACTGCTATCTCTCCTGCTGTTATTCCGGGCCAGCAATCTGAAAGCTTTGTTGTCAGAGGTGAGCTTCCTGCAGCGTTTCTGACTCAAATCTATGTATGCAAGTGGAAAACATTGGATTATTTCCAAATCCTAAATGCTTGATGCTTTGTGGCTGGTCCTGTGAGACAGTTGAGCACAGAACAAGCTCTCATAGCCACCTATAAAACCTTCTTGCTGTACAACGGCATGACAACTTTATTGATAGTGTAATCCAAATTCTTGCCAGTCTAAAATAATTAGTCAATCTGAAATATTTAGTCAGTACATGACCATCCACTTGAGATTTCTGGAATGATTAATCCCATTAATTTTAGAAGAACTTGCCCACAGGCCAACAAGTAAAACGCAAAGAAAAAAAAAAGATTAATTAAGATCACATACTGAGCTTTAAATAATTAAAAAAGAAAATACTGGGTCCCCAAACACAAAATTTATGCCTGATCCCTTTGTCATCCTTTTCAAAGTGTATATGAAATTCCCACCATGTTTTAAATTCACGTGAAGAAGCCTATCATCTCATCTTACAGTTTTTTTACCTTTCTACTGAATAAAGAGTTGCAAGAGGCAGCCCATTTAGCAATGAAGAAAGCTGGAAGCTTATTTTCCACATATTTTAAAAAATACACAGTGAGGTCATGGCCCCACTGAAATGTGCAGCTGGAAAAGAGCATGAGGGGGAGGTGAAAGCTGCAGCTGGAAGCGACTTCTCTGTTGTCACCCTGTCCTGGCCAAAGCTGCTTTGGCGTCAGAGCAAAGTGTCATTTGAGACCATGTGTAGCAAAGGGTGCCATTCTGATTGCTCTTTTAATTATGAGAAGCTCAAAAAGGACTACTAATAGCAGCCTGGATAGTTCACTGATGCTATTACTCTGGAGAAATTATTTATAGACACCGCACTCCTCAAAGACCATCAAGCCTAGGCTTGTCCGTACTCTTGGAATGGTCAGTTCTTGGATGGGGGCTGGAATAACCCTTTTTAACCTGAACTGGTTAACTGCCACAGCAGCTATCTGAAACATTCGCAGAGCAACAGCAATATCCAGTCTACTGACAACTGTCAAAGCTGCCATTGCAGAGCAACTCATAGTGTTATGGTAGTTTGTTTTTCATCTACCCAAGCACAGGTGCAAACACATAGTTTTACAGCTAAAATAGGGTACATGTTTTCCACATAAACACTTCAGGAATGTCCTAGGTAGGGGACACATATCCAAGCTATTTCTTTGACTTTTGATGACAAAATCAAAAGTATCTTCTGAGTTGTGAAGGGCAGTACCAAACTTCAGGGGGTTAGAAAGACAGAAGAAAAGCACTTCTCTGCCAGCACAGCCAAGGACTGAAGATCTGCAGCCTGCATTTCAGTACCCCTCGCTGGCATGGGAACAAGGAGTTCTGTAGCTCAGCAACGTTAGTATCCACAGAAAGCAAACTGGATGTTGTCATATGTCAACCATAAATCACCTATGGACAGAAAGCAAACTCTCTAGGTAGCTTCTGCTTTTGAACATCTGCAATCATAACTATTTCATCGGGGAATTACATTTTTAAGGACAGAAATCACCATCAGATCTAACATGCTGGGTAACACAGAGCAGGTGTAGATGTGGTGCAGACATGATTCAACACGTAGATGTGATGACTAAATGTAGATGTGGTGCATAGTGACAATGTTTAATGGTGCACTTGGCAGTGTTCTGTTAATGGTTGGACTTGATCTTAAAGGTTTTTTCCAACCTAAATGATTCTGATTCTGTGATTCCACCCCATCCTGTTCTTATACTGAGCTAGTGCAGGTTAGAGTGGTTCAGCTCTAAATTAGAGCTTATTACCAAAGCCTGAAGACTAAATGCATTTACTAGCTATTAATTTCTTAGGCAAAACCCAACACCAAATATTTGCATTTTAAAATAAGCTGAAAAATATTCCATCCAAGAAAATGATGAATTAACATTTAGGAGGAACTGGTCAGTAGGTGGCACAAGAACAGCACAAGACGACATTGCAGTATGGGACCCTGGTTGTATCATGAGCCAGCGATGCCTTTTTTTCCTTCTCTACAGTAATTATAAACCCTGTTGCCCTGTGTTTTAACTATCTGAATCATTGCACTGAAGCATACAGAGTGAGTGGCTTAAGTGGAAGTTGATCTTGAAATGATAGTTACTTCATCACTGAGCACACTCTACTCGTGACATCCGCTAATATCACTATATCTTATCAAGAGCATTCAAGTGTTAAATAAGATTGAATGCCACTGTACATCAAAATAGGCATCTGACATGCCAAAGTACAATGCTCTGACATTCAGCTTGCAGTCTGCTAACTTGAAAAATTATTGTTTATATCGCAGCCAGAGCATCTCAAAGCCTTTAACAGAAGAGGGGTAACACAGCCCCATGACAGACATCTCTGCTGATGGAAAAGGTTCATTAACTCTTTATCAGCAGCATGTTAGGGGAAAAAAACCTAGTAGAGTCACATGTCAGAGCTTTAGGCAGCAGTTACGGCCATCACTATCTGCAAGAGGTTTCTCTCTTTATAAGAGGAATAGCAGCAGCCACTTTCCACTGGGTGGTCAATGACAAGCATCAGATTGTGAAGTTATATTTAAGCTTGGAAAGTCTGTGATGACTAAACATTGTTGCCTTTGTTGATTGTTGCCAAGGATTTTCTTGCTGAATGGAGTCACAGGAGCAACATGACTGGGTACAAACTGGCTCAGTGGTTCCTGTTTCTACTATGCAACTGCATGTCTCTTCCTCACCACCTAAATTTTGAAAGTAAAATGAAGAGAGACACTTGTACTGGGTGCCCTGCCTTGTGACTCTGGCATGTCATCATTTATTTACAGAAAATGAGTTGGAGGAAAATTGAAGGGGGGGGGATGGTGCTGAAAGTGACATGCATAATTAAGCTTTTCTGAATGCCTCCTTTGCACTTTGGTGCCAGATGACCACATGCAAATCACCCAGACTGTTACGAAGAAAATAATTGGAACCAATCGAGTGTAAAAATGATGACTTCTGCCTACTCTAAGGTAAACAAATCTATTTATAAATACCTTATTTAAGCTTAGATATGTTTGTGTTAAAAAAAAAAAAAAGACAAACATGAAAAATTGAAGAAAACAAGCT
Source organism: Indicator indicator (assembly GCF_027791375.1). Taxonomy (NCBI): domain Eukaryota; kingdom Metazoa; phylum Chordata; class Aves; order Piciformes; family Indicatoridae; genus Indicator; species Indicator indicator. The sequence goes on along the minus strand of NC_072015.1, from coordinate 33,450,185 downwards.
ATCATCAGCACAAATATACTTGTCATCGTAATGTATTTTCCATAAACCAGCACACTTGAATGCTGGGTAGCCAGTCTCTTACATTATTCTCATTTATTTGTCCCTACCATTCTAAAAAGTCAATAATAAGCAATATTTAAGCATAAAATATACCAAAGCTATCATACCTTCCTCATTTCAGATCTAATTTCTATTTGCAGCCCACACATACCTGCTGTTCTATCTCACTTATTGGTGTAAAGTATATGCATCAGAGTCACTGCAAGTAACTGATGACACTGAGATCACAGCTGTGCTGAATTCTAATCAAAAAGTGACTCTTCTCCACTTGAAGTCTTCTCAACTCATATTTCCTTTTTCCTCAAGTAAAATAGGGCAGAAAGCCTAATTCTGAGATACAATGTTATAAAGAACAACAATCTGCTCTTGTGGCCAAGAGAGCCAATGGGATCCTGGGGTGCATCAAGAAAGGTGTGTCCAGCAGGTCTAGAGAAGTTCTTCTACCTTTCTACTCTGCCCTGGTGAGACCACACCTGGGATACTGTGTCCAGTTTTGGGCTCCCCAGTTCAACAGAGACAGAGAAGTGTTGGAGAGAATCCAGTGGAGAGCCACAAGGATGATTAGGGGACTTGAGCATCTCCCCTATGAAGAGAGGCTGAGATCCCTGAGGCTGTTTAGTCTGGAGAAGAGAAGACTGAAAGGGGATCTCATCAATGTGTATAAATATTTGAGGAATGGGTGCCAAGTGGAGGGGGCCAAGCTCTTTTCAGTGGTTCACAGTGATAAGACAAGGAACAATGGGTTCAAACTTGAACATAGAAGATTTCACCTCCACATGAGGAGAAACTTCTTTATCGTGAGGGTGACAGAGCACTGGAACAGGCTGCCCAGGGGGGTTGTGGAGTCTCCTTCTCTGGAGACTTTCAAAACCCACCTGGATGCATTCCTGTGCAGGCTACCCTAAGTGATCCTGTTCTGGCAGGGGGGTTGGACTTGAGGTCCCTTCCAGCCTCTGATATACTGTGAGACTGTATGAGAAATATGCTGAGATTGCCAAGGAAGCCGGAGACTGTACATGCTGATCCAGGAATCCCTTTCAGTCTGGTACAGTGATGCTTTCAGCAGACCCAAAGCATTGTGGGGTGAGTCCTTCTTGATAGGAACAGAAACAGATGATCGTGCCCATTGAAATACCAGAAGCTCTCAGTGGAGTAAATAACCTGGGTCAGTCACTCCCTGTTACGCCAGCAGTGCTGTCCACTACAGCATGTGGCTAAGCCACTCTAACCAGTCTCAAAATGAAGTTATTTCACAATGACTCAAGACTCAAAGCAGTTTCTTCATGTTTTCCAAAGTGTTTCTCCACCACCCATTACTTTTATTTTTGATCAGCTCCAAAGGAATTTTCTAACATGACTATAGTCTGGCAAAATGTAATGGGGGGTCTGTGGAGTTTCATGTCTTCCCTTGATGGTGATTTGTCATTTTGGTTTTAAATTTCCAGACTGTTTGGAGTTGTCATACCAAATTCCATGTGAACTCCCACTGTAGATGAGCTAAGCATGGTCTTTAACACAGACATCAAGGCCAAGTATCACCAACATTTTAATGTTTCCAACAGGGATTCAAAGTACTATTAGTCCAGATTGGGATGAATCTAAAAAAATTTAGAGTGAAGATCAGATGCATTTGCTGAGTTTTATCTGTCGTTATAATGAGAGGCCAAGATTTACCTGCCTTCATCAGACAGACACACACAAAAATCTAAAACAATGGCCCTTTGGATGACCCTGCTATGAGATTCAAATGGTAAGGAAACCTGAAGCCCCACCAAGCCACTGCTCTCCACTTACACTGGTGCATGTGACAGCACTTCATGCTCTCCTGTCCAGCCTTCAGTGGTCTCATGGGGGACCTGCCATGGGCTAAGACTTCAGAGGAGGACACTGCCTATGTGTTTGCAACTCAGCTCATGTGCTCCAGATGTGCTGCTTAGCTTTGCTCTTGCCTGGTAAAGGATGTACTGGGGGGTGTCTGTATAGTGACCTCTTTCTTGTGATCCAGAAAAAAATTAAGAAAACCCACAGACGAGTTTGCTGAGACAAAGCTTACAGGTGTGAGATCAGGGGCCTAAATTGTCAACTTATTGGTGGAGAGGCCATTGTGTCCCATTACAACACAAGTGCCTCAGCAGTGACAGGGAATCCCCCATGGCTCTCTGGGGATTACTGTAGTATCAGAAGTGAAATTAGAATTTAAGTAAGAGATGCCACCCCTGCCAATGCAGCACTGACACGGACATACTAAAGCTTTATTGTGCTCAAATGCCCTCAGCACCCAATTCCTCACGTCGCTGCAGTGGGGCTGAGGTTTTAAACACAAGCCATGGTTTTGTCACCAGAGTACACGTAAGTTTCTGTACGGCATCCTACTGCCCTTGAGTCTCATGTTGCTCCACGCATAGCGCAGCACCTGGAGACCTGCCGATAGGTGAACTTCAGCCGATACTGCAGAGGCTGAACAAGGTCCTGTGCCTTTGATGGGCACTATCCCCCACGCTGGGCACGCTGCCGGTTCCTTGCCTCCCCCTGAGCTCGCTCTCCCCAGGGACCGATGCCATGGCTCCTCCACGTCGCAGGAGCTCACGTCCACACCGGGCGCAGAGAGTCGGGATGAAATTACGCTCTGTCACTTTCATGCATAAAACATGGCATGGCGACGGAGGGACAGCAGGGCCTCGGCAGGCGCCCGCCGCTTCCTCCCGGCGGCCTGGGGCTTGGCCCGGGGCTGCCACAGGTTTGCCCAGCCGGGAGTGGGCCGCCCTCGGTGGCCCCGGCGACGGGCACCCCCTCCAGCCATGGACCTGTCCCCGTGCCTTCACTGGGTGCGGACGCGGCTGTGGCGGTGCGGGGCCAGGCGGCGACGGTTCTGCCGTAAGTGTTGCGTCTGACCCCCGTGCCCCTTTTCCACCCCTGTGCCCTCTCCCTCGCTGACTTGCACCCATCCTGCCATGCAAATGGGGCCAGGACAGAGCAGGGCTCTGCAAACCCCCAGAGCCCACCCGCATCCCCAGGGCTTGGCGGCTGAGGGCACAGCAGGAGGGCAGAAGCACGGACTTGGCTGTCTGTCCCCTACAGCTCCCAGCCTCGGGGGGAGCCTCTGCTTAGCAAAGTCCTGTGGCTGGTGGACTACCTTTGGGAGAGGCTGGTTTGGAGTCTCTTCCTAACATGGCAAGGCACTTTGGATTTTTAAGAGAGTTTTAAGAAACGGCAGTTTGTGTGTTGGAAGAGGCACATGGAAAATACCAGAATGCTTTTTTTATTTTTATTATTATTATCGTTACCAGCTGCATGAATCAAAAAAGTTTGATTGAAAGAAACATAACCAGGTCAGTGGCTTGTCATATATCACAGTGCAGACAATGTCCTGAGCCTTTCCACTTCTTTGGCTGGTGGAAGCCATACAAATCACTGAGCCTATATATATATATATATATAGCCTTGCTTCAAGGGCTATATTATTCACCATTTCTCCATGGTTTTACTGGAGGTAGTTTCCTTGTCTTCTATGACAGACTTCATATACTGCAGTAGGTGCTGCTGTATGGAGATCCACCCACTTCTACCCTATTTATTCGGGCTCCCTTTCAGCTGGCACCTTGGAGAGAAATGCTGCTAGTGGTTCTGCATAGACTCAGCAAGGGTAATGCAAACTGGGGGAGTGAGGGGAGTTTTTTGGTTCAGGAAGCTGTAGCATCTATTCGCTCCTGAGGAGATGCAACACTGGCTCAGGGGAAAGGGGTGGGTTGGCTAGCAAACTGAAGCATCCTCTCCGCTATCAAGGGGGTGATTATGTTGTAAAAAGGATCTTGGTATGAGAATGCCATTCAGAGCACACTGCAGAAGGATGACTATGATAAAATGAGCGTGCAGTCTTTCAGCACTTCTGTCCAGAGCTCATGTAATTTCCTAATTTATCCATGGAGATACCAAGGTCCATCTGAATTTTTGTAACTCAGCATTGCAGCAGAGACACCCAACTCTCATGTTTACCTTCTTAAGTATTGTTTTGCCATGAATTCAACTCCACTTTGCCTTTCAGATTCAAAATATTGCTGGTAGATGACAGAAAGTCTGGTTTTCCTAGCTGTCAGTTGACTGTTCTCTGTGGGTTTCGATGCTTACAGTTTTCTGAGTGTTTTGGTATGGCACAGCTTTATGATCAATTTTCTAGTGGTTATTGAAGTAAGATGAAGCAGTTCTGCTTCACATCTACTTAGGATGACATTTACCTTTTCCATTTGAAGCTCTCTACAAATATGTATTCAGCAAATAGTGTGGGAATGTGTATGGAAACTTCTTACCACAACTTTCACTTTAGACATTAATTGTCCCATGAATACATATGTTCCTTACTGTCCTCTGAGTTAATGAGAACTACTGCCAAATGCATGCAGCAGCACTTAGCTCAAGCTGTAAGAATGGGAAATTTGAGAACAGCAGATACTCTGAATAATTGAAGGTGGTTTCTTTGGTTGACAGTGGTGCTATCTTTGCACATCTCTCCCAAACCATCTTTTTATTTTGCCTCTGGTTTAGGGAAACGTTGCAGTGCTGAATAGAAACGAAAAAGAGGGATAATGTTTTGTGGGGTTTTGTTGGGAGTTTGTTTTAATTAGTCTGAAAAATACTAATAAATTAGAAGAGTGGTTTTTTTTGGCTTTGCTGCTAGAAATAACTTCTGGCATCTTTAATTAGATTGCTTTAGTCTGTATTGGTGACGCACAGCTTTCTGTATCCTGGCATGAAGAGTTGTGAGGGCCTGCTCCTTGGAAGTTCTTTGTGTCCAGACTCAGCTTGTCCTCTTTAGCTGCCTTCTGCTGAGGTACTGCAGCAAAACTGCTGCAATTGCAGGAGACATGCTACTCTTCTGCTCAGAAATGTGCAGTTTAGATTTAAAGAAAAAAAAATCTAGTAAGGAAACTACAGCTGGCTGGTTTCTGAAGTCCCTGTGAGCACAGACTGTCACTGTACCTTCTTGTTAAAGCAGTCATTCAGAGGAACAGCCAGGAGATATTGCAGCCCTTCTGTGCCTGCCTTTGTGGCCCCATTTTACAGCAGAGTCCCTGAGGGAAGCTCCCTGCACGCACATGTGCTCCTGGCAAAAAAGATGCTTTGAACAAAGGCAAGTTTTCAAATGGAGGGCAATGATCTTCTCGCTGCCTTGGCTGGATATGGCTGTCCCTCCAGCTCCAGAGGAAAGCAACTGCAGCTCATGCCAGAAAAACCCTCTGAGAGGCTTTTGACATTCACAAAACTGACTCTCTTTTCACCTCGCCATGTGGGCTGGTTCCAATACTATGGCAGACACTGGACAGAGAGCTTAAGTTCATGATACGGCTGCAAAAAACAGTACTGGAAGTAATGAAATCTGCTTTCCTCCTGGATGTTCCCATATCCACACAGATGAAAAACATAGTGAAGCTTTCTTGGAGCAGGACATCCACAGTATCTCACTCTCCCCAGGGTCTCTGGGGACTCAGACAGGTTGACCTGCTTTTTCTTTCACTTTCCTTGGCCCAGCCACATATGGTTCATGAACCTTGTGGGAACTTGGTGTTTCCAAGACTACTGCCTAGCTGCTAGGTTTAAAAATATTATTGATCAGAATGTCATCTCATGTACAATGTTTTCTTAGGAAAGCAGACTAAAAGGTCCTGCTCACTCCAGGGCTGGAAGCTGAGTATGAATCATCCTAGCAATAACTCTATGGAGCAGGTCTTAAAAATGTGTTGGGAAGAGTCCTTAAAGCAGCTGTTTGCTGCTACTCCCTAAAATGTACTTGGCTTCTGGCCATTCACATGTGTTAAAGCCCTGGGGATCTGTGGGGAGGAGGTTTTTCTGGGTTTTCCTGAAATTTAACAGATGAGGTTTGCACAAAAAAACTTAAGATTTCACGCAGAGAAAAAGGATTGTATGTCCCTGATGCAGGAAGGCAAATTGGGAAATTCTAATGGCTTTGTGGCTGATGTGCTGGTTCACCATGCCAGCCTGTTGCTCCGAGGTTGTGAGGTCCCCAGGCTTAGGTGGTCTCTGCAGCTATTCTACTGGCTCGGATACGACTGTACCACCTTCATGTATCACTCCAAGCATTCAGTGAAAGGCAAGAGGTGGGGAAACTGAAGCAGAAACTTTCATTGACTTGTTTATAGCCACAATCCCAGCTGGGACTGGAAGGGCAAGGCACAAGGTGCCTATCCACATGTTCGTCCCACAAGCACTGACCACGCACATTGGGACTGGTTCTAGGTCTGATTCTAGCCTTTGGCAGCAATGACTTTCTCTACCAGAAACCCATTCTGAGGCATTGCCAGGCATCAGAGGTCCAGCTGTAGCATTTATCCAGCAAAAGCAGGTATAAAAACCTATATCCCTCTGGTGCTAATGTACCTTTCACAACCTTTAGGGCCAGGAATTGATGGTGAGCTTTGATCAAAGTATTAATACTCATTAAGTATTCATTGTCAGGTACTTCTTCTCCTCACCAGCAAGGCCTACTAGAGTAATGATGTAAATGGTCCTTTATTATTCGTACTCCAAACTGGCTGTCTAAGTTAGACAAGAAAATATCTGCCTTGTATTTTAATTCATTTCCAAGTGAAAAAAGAAAATCAATTGCCACCAAAAAAAAGAAAAAGAAAAAGAAAAAGAAAAAGAAAAAGAAAAAGAAAAAGAAAAATAAAAAGAAAAAGAAAAAAAGAAAAAGAAAAAGAAAAAGAAAAAGAAAAAGAAAAAGAGAAAAAGAAATCAAAGAAAAGCAAGAAACCAGGAGCGGAAATGCTTTTCTGTAAAAGAAAAATGGAAAGAGCACAGCTTGTACATGAACTCTATAGCCTTACATAATCCTAAAATCTACCTTATTTCATGGTAGGTGTAAATGGTTTACAGGGAAGAAAAAAGTGCACAAGTCACTGGTGCTAGGGGAAGTACTATAGAAATATTGTTCATATTCATCAATGGAAATAATCTTCTGTAAACTAATAAGTGAGCCTGGCTTTAAACTGCAATAAAAAGAGAGTGCACTATTTGTCCTACTCATTCTTGTTAACAATGTAGTTTTAAACAGTGTGTTTTGTTTTGGGAAGGGAGAAGGAGATTGCTTTTCTGCAGAGGAGTACTCCTTATGCAATATTGGTTACAAGAGCTATATTTTGCCTCTTACCTCAGGCAAATGTTCTTTGGAAAACATACTGTAACATATCCGGAGGCATGACGCCCCATGCAGCGCTGTGATACTTGCGTGGGCAAAAAGCCTTTCCACTCGGAGGGGTCCATTCAGGACCGATGGAGATTGATGGGTTTCAAAACCATCCAAGGCACAGCTCTTTGTCTTCCCAGACCTTTGACGTGCAGGAAGTAGAATATGCAAGTATGACTAATGTTCACCCATTGCTGTGCAAAGCTGCTCGTCCCACTGAGCCTTTGTTAGTGCTGTACCCGTGCGATGCTTAGACTCCAACCTTCAGTGACTGGAAAATCATAATGGGTTTCCAGGTATGTCTTGAATACCAATTAAAATACTGAGAATTTCACACCAGTAAGTCTTGGAAAACAACCTCACGAACATTTGCATGGTTTTGTTTTTCTTAATATCGCCCCACCTCCAGCCATTCATTTTTAGGTGCATTTCAGAGAAGCTAGAATTACTTTGTCATTACTCATTACAGCCAGAGAACCTGACAGCTCAATGATGAGGCTGCAGCAGATCCCCACCAGGGCAGCTGGTGATGCAAATGTAGTAGATACATTTGTACAACATGCAAGTCAATGTTAAGCATTCTGAGGAAATGTTAATAATTGCAATTGCCTGAGTAAGACAAAAACTTTTGTAACTTAAATAAGTAGCAATTGTTACTTTTTGTCATGGTTTTCCCCTTCTTTGGAGGGCTGCTTTATAATTATAGGCTTAGCATATAAACCCTCCTCCATTTTATCCTTTTGGGTGCAATTAAACTTTAGCAATTCTCAAATGAATTATCAGCAAAATTTATAACTCAAGCAGAGCAATAGCAGTCTCACACCCAGCATCAGTTAAAAAGTATCATGCTGATGTGATGGCTCATGTAGGGACAGCTCTACTGCTCCTCACTCTCATACAGCACAAGTTTACAGATGTCCTGTGAAGCTGTCAAAGATGCCTTGACTTTAGGAAACAACTACTGAATGAAAGGAAAGTGTTCAGCCACTGAACTCCCAACACTTGTGGGACTTAATCTGGGCATAAAACATTACTTGCCACAGTGTTTGCATTAAAGCTATTATATTTATAAAGTGAGGACTTCACTGTTCTGCTGAACATCTTGGAAAACCCACAAGCACCACATCTTCAGAACAGGTTACATTACCTAATGCTTTATGCTAAATAGCTTCGGGGATTTACACAAAATCCAAAGGAATTAAATCCCCCAGTGGGCCTAGAGCCAATCTCATTCAAATCCCACTTAGACAACACTTTGAGGAGGTGTGTGAGCCTTGCACTAGACAAGGGAGATGGGAACTGCCCCACAGCATCTTCTCCCACAGCTTCTGTGTCTGAGCATAACACCCTCAGCTCTTGCTCTGCAGACAAAGAGAATGGAGCCATCTAGACATTTTGTATTGCTATATCACTGCCTCCTGCCAAATTACCCCACTGACAATCCTTAGTTCCTTCCCTCTCCTCCCTGAGAGCTGTACTGTTTAAGCTAGAACCAAAGCTTTTAGATGGATAAAATTAGCCAAGGTAAATCCTACTCATAGTGATCTTCTGAAGAGGATTTCAACTTTTTTTTTTTTTTTCCCAAAAATAGACAAGGATTTAGCAGTCAGCTGAAAAAAGTGAGCTGGTTCAAAGTTGGTCATTTAAATGGAGTGGCAACAGTGTCCACAGCATAGGCATTAGGTAACCTGTGCCAAATATAATGACTGCTTTACTTGAGCTTTTTAGCTCTGTTGATCTTTTCGATCTGAGTAAGAAGTGACATGATGGAAAATTAAGCTGGAAAGCAAGGAGAAAGTGATGAAAAGGAACAACAGTTTATGCCTGTGCAGGGTGAAGGACACCATGGCTACAGCAATGCAAAAGACATATAAGAGCCTTAATAGCATTGGTACAGTCACCAAGCGTGCAGTGGTCACTGCCCTGAGCATCTGTTTTGAGAAGTCCAGATAAAAGCATGTAACTTACATTTTAAAGGATGAGAAAGAACTAAACTTGGGTCTGGTCAGATGAAGGCTTAAACCCAAGCAGGATAAATATGTCATCAAGGTAAACATTATGGCACAGGGTTTATGGTGAAATGGTTTTCAGTCCCTTACAGATTATAACCCTGGGCCATAGGCAACCATTGTATTTGTCCAAGTTTGCAAGTGCTGGTGGCAGCTTTCTGTCAAAGCTGCCAAATCCTGAAGTCTTCTTTGCAAGTCAGCTTCAAAAGCCAGCATGGGCTGTAGTCACCCACGCTTTAGCAGCTCCACAGGAGCTGGGTGTTTCTCTTGAGGAGAAACCAAATTACAGAAGTATTTGCAAAGTGACTGTATTAAAGAATGGAAAGCAGCTACTTTCTAAGTGATGGACAGCCATAGGGAATACCAGCATGCATCACACAAATTCTGGGAGGAATACAGACCTCCAGTGAATTATTACCATTCTGCTATTAAAATTGAAAAATACTTTTCGTTTTACTTAGAGCTGGCAATTTTTTTTTTTTAAGTGAGCTCTTCACTTCTGATTTTCCTATCAGTTATCCTCCAGCACACCCACCAAAAGGTGCTTTCGTGTTTGTGATAAGCACAACTCTTCATTTTCAAAAAACCTTGTAACACTTGCTCTGATGGCAGAAGTCAAATTGCTGGGCTAAATTCTCAGGATGCTAACTAGCACATTCAAAAAGTAGCAGAGAAATTAAGCTCCAATTTCCTGTTTTGTTTTTAACGTCCAGATTTTAGACTACTAAAAAGAAAAATAGATGGGCATATTCCAAGTATTAAGGAAATGGTATGCAGTAAAACAACAGCAATATGCTTGTCATTGAGTTTGCAAAACTGCAGCAGTACCAGATGTATACTTTTGCATAAGATGAACAGCCTTGTAATGCTTTCACATGACCATGCTTCAGGGAAACTACACCCTTTAATATGAAATCTGAGAAAAAAAACTTGAACCCTTATATTAAAAAAACACTTCTGGCATTCACCAAACCTCAGCACAGTAGGGGATAGACTCATGGTTATGCAGGAGAGCTCTGCAATGCAGAAGCTTCTCTAGTTCCTACTTGTGCTCATCCACAGACTGTGAGGAGATTGGTGTCTCCAACAGAAAACACAGTCAGGGACTGAGAGCCTGGCCAGGTCAGTGGAATTGTCTGATGGAGAACATGGAAGATAAAGTAGCTCCCACAACCAGCTTTACCCTATTTACCCATTCTATTAAAAACTGCTGCTGGAGGGAGAAGGTTTAGTTTTGGGGAGGGGATGAGCATAGTTGAATCATTTCTTATTTGGAGCAGCAGTACAAAGCCATGTTCCTCCACTGAGTTCCTAATGCTTAACCCAAAAATGTCAAATCACCTTGAAGCAGAAAAAAAACAACTGCTAAGAACAACATAGATGGAGCAATTCAATTTCCCTGTAATTGCTTGTGTTTCCTTTGCTTTCCCAGCGCAAGAGAGCTGGACAAATCTGGTAGGGTTTAAAACTTAACTAATTAATATTTTATCTACATGTGCATATGGGGTCTTTGCAACACACCCAAATACATGAGAAGCACTGAAGTATTTCAGCAAGCTTTTCAGCAGGAATTGAGAAGCTGCAACACCTTGCTGATGCTAAGATAAGCATTAGCTGATATCTCTGTGATGAAAACTGCCTTTATAGCAGAAACCCACTCCTTTTTGAGCACATGAGGTAAGCCCACTCCTCTTGAGTGTACTAATTATTGCTGATTAACTCTCTGCTTGTGGTAATAAGCTTGATAAAGCCGTTTCTGAGTGCCCTGTGTATAATTTCATGAATGTGTCTGATAACAGGGACTAACTTAGGAGCCTGACTCAGGCAACACACTTCCATGGTGCTTCCTATGCACCTATAACAGGAGGAAAAAAAAATAAATTATTGCAAGCCCAAGAAGACAGAGATTCTGAATAGTGAGATGTGTGCTGCCATGGCCCTAACAGGAGGGGCCAAGGGGGGTTGCACAAAAATGCCCATTCCATGCGCTATGCAGATGGGATGCAGAGCTAATCAGTCCAGCCCAGCAACCCTAGGCTCCTTCTGACATGCAGCCAAAAAGCTGTCAAGTGGTAGAGGATAGGGAGAAAAGCATCCTTTGGTGTTTTTTTCTGTTTTGGTTTTTTTTTTTGTGTGTGTGTGTGGTTTTGGTTTGGTTTTTTTTGCCAGTTACATAGACCCACCTTGCACAACAACCAATAACCACAGGAAAAGGCAGCAGATGTGTAGGGAGGAGGCTCCATGGAGGGACTTTGTTCCCAGTTCAGAATGGTTCTACACAAGCCTGCCATGCTGCCCTTCCCTCCTAGCTGGTGGGCCAGCTGCTGAAAGGGAAGAATGAACTTATCCAGGAGATGCCACTCCTTGCTCCAAAGTGAAATGTTGTCTGCTTATGTCATTTGCTGGGAAACGTTTTTAGGTGTGTACAAGGTGATCCTCTTCCTTTCTTTGCTATGCATTTCTGCAGGCTGTGGGGCAGGGGAGAAGGGACTGCTTGGTGCTCACCGGGAATGTCTGTACTGATACCTCCTCAAGCAGCTCGTAGCTTGGGCAGATGTTGCTTGGTTGCACTCTATGAATAATTTTCACAGTTTACGTTACAGTCACAAGGGTAAGAGATTTTGAATAAATAGATAAATAACAGCTGAGATTGTAAAGAACAAGTTGGGAAATTTGGGGATAAATAAATGTGCCAGCCAGCCTGAGTACGTCCTCACTGCAATAATCTGAAGAAACACTTATAACTTGTTTGGTGACATTTTCCTTAGTTGCAGGCCCTGATAGCACAGTTCGGGTCTGGCAACATGGCTGAGGTGATCACAGCCAGACACTACTGGGAGCTGTGAAAATAAAAGCACATCAGCAGTTTTAGACCCTCAAAAAATGTCAAAATACCAAAGTCGCATTTCAAATTCCAGCACAAGGTACCTAAATACCTTTGAAAAGCATGAATTTGCATGCTTCCCTTTCTTGCATCTCTCAGTAATCTAGGCAGGTCCCACCAAGCGCAAGTAAAGCATGTATTTAACATCATCACAGATGCCAGAAAGGAGAAAGGCTGAGTTGTCTCCTGCTTACCCTGCTGAGCCCTCCTCATCTGGTCAGCTCCCCCCACAGACATCCATATGTGAAATCCATATCACTCCCACAGACCCAGCTCAGGACAGGGGCCAGGGGAAGCCAAGGAACTCCCCAAAAGCAGTAAGTTCGTCAAGACCAGATTTCCTTCACAGCTGGAGACAGAAGTGATCCTCCTCCTATGGAGTACGGAGCTCCTTGAAAGCCTCTGCCTGCCTCCTTTGCTGTCAGCGTGTCAATAATCCACATGTATTCTGGTAGCACAATGAAATGGTTGCCTCTAAAATCGTGAGCCACGTTCAAGCATTACCCTGCCAAAGTAAATGCAGTAAAGCCACCTCTACTTTCAGCAGCTCTGTGTGACTTCTGAAGGTGGTCAGGGCTGCAGCAGGAGCTTGTCTGAGCCGAGTGTGGAGGATCAGGCACCTACAAATGATCTTTCTTGTTTCTCATTTCAGTATTTCATAACTGCATATTTTCACTGCAGTTACCACCTGCTCCCCAAACTCCAGCTGAGCATCAGAAATACCAGCCCATGTCACTAACATTTTTTTATGCTGACTGGCAGAGCAGGGGGAAGATGAAGTTTCTGTAAGCATTGGTAAAACACAGACCTTTGGTCTGGGTTGCAAAAGCTGTGTCAAATACAACTAAAACAGGAAACTAACTTGATGACCTCAGGGGAAAAAAAAATCTACTGTTGTGGTTTTATTTACTCTTTTTAATAGTCCTTATCAACATGTTTGTTACACCTCATCTTGTCTGGGGATAACATGATCACCTATTATTTGCCAATCAGATCAGTCATTGGAGATCAGTCATTACTACTGGCATTCATGTTGGCACTATTTGAAAGTTACTTTTTTTTTTTTAATGCTTTGGTCTTTGGGGCATCTCCAACATGTTGCAGTCAGTTTGATACATGAAAACGATGGGAAAACTTCACCTTAAAGAATTTGGGTGCTGTTGTCATTCTGCCATTTGTATTCAAATTTGTCCATTCAAGTACTGATCAACAGAGCCTCTGAAAAGGTCAGAGGGAGGTCTGGTAGACTAAAATCAATCATTTCCACAGTGCTACCCTGCTGAATTAATCAATTAGAAGTGTTTTCAAGGATCTTTTGTGCCACTTCCAACAGTTGTGTATTGCTAGATTATATATTCAAAGAGTCATGCTGCATGAATTAGTTTTTTTTTGAGGATGTGGCTTTCTTTTATTCTTAAAAAAATACAATTTAGCAGGCTGTAAGGAAATCAGTCTTGTCTGATGAGGGCTTCCCTGAGTAAATGTCAAAGCTGTGCCTATATGAAGGCTCTAGGCAAAGAAAATCCATACCAACAGAATTGCAGATTATATTTTATCATACAAAGAAGACTTGAAAAACAAAAGGAAGTGAAGAATGTGAGATCACTTGAAGCTGATTCTTTGGCTAATTGTGTTGCAAGTCTAAGAAAAGGAACCATTGTGATCTTTCTCTGAATCTTTGTGTGACATGGTGTCCTGTGTCATACCTCAAAAGCTACACAGGTCTCCTCTATTTTATAGATGTAGTATTAAGCCCTGTAAAGGTATTAGTAAAGCATTCTCTCTTCTGGGACTATGACTGGAGGTGATAATCTTATTTTTCTGGCACAGGGAGAGATGTGAATTTCTTTTGTACTATGACAGTTATTTTGGTATTGCTTTTGTTAGCAAGCATAATTGCTAGTTAAAATGGAAACAAGGTACTTTGTGTCTCAGGTATTTTCATTGAATATAATTTACTATATTTAAAACCCCCCAAACAGTAGCAACAACAGATTTCAAGATTCCCTAAGCTTAAATTTTGTTCTACCATGGTCTTAGTGGGTATGCATGACAGTAAGATGAGTGAGGTGGATGTGCTGGCTGCAGGTGCTGTGTGCACTGGGAGACTGTCAGGGTGCTCTGATGGATGCACCTGTGGGAGTGGGAGCTCTTGAGAGGGTGCTGTACCTGCCACAGAAGAGCAATGAGAGATCATAGAATCACACAGAGTCACAAAATGGTAGGGGTTGCATGGGACCTCTGAGGATCATCTAATCCAGTTCTCCTGATAAAGCAGATTTCACCCAGACCAGGTGCACATGAATGCTTCCAGGCAGGATTTGAATCTCTACAGAGGAGACTCCACAGCCTCTCTGTGCAGCCTGTACCAGTGCTCCATCACTCTCAACGGAAAGTTCTCCCTCATACTCATGCCGAACTTCTCGTGTTCAAGTTTGTGCCCACTGCTCCTTGTCCTATCACTGAGCACCACTGAAAAGAGACTAGCCCCATCCTCTACTCAACCTTTACATATTTACAAGCATTGAGAAGATCCCCTCTCAGACTTCTCCAGGCTAAACAGTCTCAGGCCTCTCAGCCTTTCCTTGTAAGAGGTGCTGCAGTCCTCTCATCATCTTTGTAGCCCTCTGCTCGGTAGTTCCCTGTATCTTTTGAAGTGGGGAGCCCAAAACTGGATCCAGTGCTGCAGATGTGGCCTCACTAGGGCCTGCTGGTCACACTCACCTTAGTGCTTTTGGGGATACCATTGGCTTTCTTGGCCACAAGGGCACATTACTGGCTCATGGATTTATATTGCTGGCTCATGGATCTGCAGTTCTGCACAGCCTCCTCTGTAAAATACTCTGTAAAATAGCCCATCCTGCAGCATAGGCAGCCAAGGAAGACTTTTGCTCTAATTTTCCTTCTTTTATGAGTTTTTCTCTGTCTTTTGCTGAAAAGCAGAAGCTTAAAATCCTCTTTCTGTGGTGGCAGATGGCATTTGAGGGGCATTTATTCCTTGAAGGCAAAAATGTGTCCAGCTTATGATTTCATTTGGATGGTAACCTTGCAGAGTAGCTGGAGCAGAGATGCTGGGCTGATATGCCAGCCTCTTCTAATCAAGTTCTCTATAGAAAAGAAATTATCAAAAAGAAGTAATTTTTTTCCCCATTACTTCATGAAGATTGTTCAGTCACATAGGAACAAAGTATACCTGAACAGAAATATTCAGGTTGATGTTGCAAATATCCAGTTGGAGGCAGGTTAAAGCTTAATAAATGCAAATAATTTGTATGCCTGCTAAATCCATTTGCTTTAGTAACAAAATATACATCAAGTCTGGTGATCACACCTCTTCGGTGGCACATTTTTGATACAGCAAACAATCAGGGATTTGAGGGGTCCATGCTCCTTGTCCTGTGAAATAAACCCACCTCCTTTTCCCTCCAGACCCTGTGGGTCCCACCAGAGACAGTGACTGCTTATTTTCCCCACAAAGAGGTGCAGAGTAAATATCTGCATCCTGTGCAACCCCTCTATACAGGACAAAGCCTCTTCTCCTAGGTGCTGGGAGTAAGGACCATCAGCTCATCAAAGATGCAGCACAATGTCTTAAAATCTCCCAAGGGAAAGCTTCCCTTTAGATGTCCTGAAGAGAAGAAAGTACTCTGAAGGCTGGGACATTCAGCATGATACTTTTGATGCTCAGCTGCCCCTAAATTATGCAGAATTAGGTACAATTTGTCAGGCATTTATGTCCCTGAAAGTGAAACAACCCAAACCAAACAAACCACCTTATAAAGCTGAGGAAGAGCAGTGTTATTCTCCCAGCCTTGGTTTAGGAGAGACCATAAAAGCCTATGTGTACCAAAGGTTAATCTTGTTGTGACCTGCTGCGTAATGACCACAGTCGTCCCCTTTGAGGGAGCTTGTGCATCCAGCCCACCAAGGGGAGAACCAGAACTTTGCTCAGAAGTCAGGCCCTGCTAGTCCTGTCTGCACTCTGTTATTGACAAGGTCTCTGCACTCAGTTAGGTGTACCTCCTATGCATATGAGATAAGAAATTAAAAGGAAACAACCCCTCTTGAAATGGTCATAGATTCTTCTTTCAGCCATAGGTCTCTAAGAGAGGTCACCGAGGTTTGGCTCCTACAGACAGCACTTTCAGTACAAGCTCATTTCCTGTTGGGCTCAAAACATATGCCCACCTCCTCACAGACAGTGTGTCCTCTTGCCTACTAATTCAAAAGGCTGAGCTTGCCTCTGTCATGCTGTTCCCAAGGCATTATGTTGGATCTGGAGAAACAGATTTGGGGAAATCAAGTGGATGAGCGGCTTACCAACAACAAGCCTCCAAGTTACTCTGCTTGGGTGGACTGATTCCAGCTCCATCTACCCAAATTTCCTGATTCTACTCAGGAAAAAGCCTTCGTATTTTCTTGCTACAAGAAAGGCAGCTGACCATCATCACAAAAGGATTTCCTCATAGTATTTATTCAGCTTTCCTGAAATACGTATCACAACGCAATGGCTTTTTGCTCCTAAGCATTATGTGCCTTAAATTAGCTGGAAGAATTAGCACAATTATCAACTGAAGCTGAAAAAAGGCGTGCTGAGATGCTGAAGCTCATAATCTTAAAATGCAAGATAAGAGAAAGGAATACATTTTCATTCAGATAATGCCCGTAAGGAAGGCATTTCTCGTTGCCTGTGAGATGTTTCTCCAAGAGCTGTGATTTTTACAAGATAACAGCTCCCTGCTGGAGCAGAAGCAACGGCTGATTCCCCATGAGGGAGGCAGAGCAGATTGTTTTGAGCAGTGAACAGCACTGGGTACCAGGGAATGGTCACTGTTCTTCTGTTAGCGCTGGCTAACTGGTCCTGCATAGGGAGGTGCTTTCTGCCGAGGTGGGAAGTGCAAGCACCAAAGCATGCAGCTGGAGGGATATTCACTGCAGTGCTCCTCCACACTTCTTCATGTTATGCCTCCTTATTACCATCGTCAGGCTTTGGCAGGATCTGAAGGAAGCTGACTTTGGTCTCATTACCTTCAGTTCCTGATTCCATGCTAATTAACCACAACGCTTTCACACAAGATTTAAATGGTCTGAACACTTCCTTTCCCTGTCTGTTTTTCTTATTAACTCACTGCTCTTCTTCCTTTGTTAAATAGCCAGAGATTCTATAAATAGAGATGTTGAGAAAAATTAATTCTTTAGCTTGTTTGAGTGATGCTAAGTACCCATGACATTCATTAACACCCAGCTACATTTCCCTTTACAGATGGGGCTGCTGGCACCATCCAGCATTGTCTGCAGGCACCTAGAGCTGTCGTCTAGAAGCACTGAAAGCATTTTGAACATGTTGCTAATTAAAGCCTAGAGCTACAAGAGGATTTATGTGTGACCAACATCCCTGACAATCTTAAACGTAAAAAAAATAAAGTGACACAGCTGCTTTCTGCTGTGTCAAACCACACACTGCTGCATGTGTTAGGAGTGCCACGAGCATGCCCAGGAGATTCAGCTGCTCAGGGGAATTGTTTGTAAGTTAGGTTTTCCAGTCTGAGCTCCATTAAAGGGCTCACAGTGGGAGCAGATGAGGGCTGGTGTCAACAGCAGCATGGATGGGAATGCCACAAGGTCCAGGTCTATATGGCTTTATCTTGTGAAGGGGCCTCCACCTGCTCCATGGGGATGCCAGGCTGCTGCACTGAAAACAGCCTTAAGTCTGATAGGTGCTGAGATACTCATTACCCCCTCTGGGAATCACTAGTGAAACTTCAGGTGTGCGTGCTTACTGGTGAAAGTTTTGATGGCTATGACCTTTGAGGAGCTTTGGCAAATCTGAGTCTGAATGCTGCTGGTGACTGAGGTGGCCAGATTCTAGCAAAGCTGCACTGTGAGTGCAAGCATGCTTTATTTTTGCTTTGGGTTTTTCCCCAGCCTGTCTGCCCGTTCTGCATAAGCACACAGGACCACACAAGAGAGCAGGTGATGCTCTGATTTCACAACACTTTCTGAGATCTTCCTGATAGTTTGTGCTTCGCTCTCTGCCTTTTAGTGTGTCTAAATTTATGCTTGCACAGGCCTTGTAATTCTAAAAGATAATGCCCTTTCTCTTTGTTCCCTTTGGAATGTGCATTGCAGCAATAGTTGTGAGGAATTCAGGATTGGTAAAATTAACCTTGGAGCCTCTTTGGAGAATGATGTTAAGATAGTGTCACTGGTAACCTGTGTATTTTCTAATGGCTTACTACAAGTAGATTAATTATTGCTAAAAGACGTTTTTAAGGTGTCAAGAAGATGACTAAAGGCTTGGTTTGGATTGGAAGGCACCCTGCTGGAACATCATTTATACATGAGTGGTTTTACTTTCTAACATCTGACATTTAATATTTAGCAATACTTAGAGAAGAGAACCTGGAAAAGCTACAAAACTGCAGCAGATTACTGGAGTCTGTGGGAGGACCGAATGCCAGAGACAAAGCACTAACTTTGTCATTCTGTCCAGTTATATAAACTGTATAATGGAGGGGTCAGGAATATAACCTAGTTCTGAATTTCCATGTCTTCTTAGTCTGTTCTCTCACTGCCATGTAGTCGCTCTGTCTGACATCAGACTCCTCACAGGAGATAAGGACACACACCCACTCACTGTTTTCTACATTAGAACTGTTCAAAGCTAGGAATGATTCTAGTCAGCAGGTTCAAACCCCACAGATGTTAGTGAGACAAAGTATCAAATTAATGGTTACAGCAAAGCAAGACGGCGAGGGACCCTCTCTTGTTCAGCCTACAGATATAACTGAAATGCAAAGATGTGCTTTTGGGCACAGAAGCTCTTCAGGTTGAAAGCAACAGACTGGAACACCAAGTCATGTGTACTGGAAGTTAAGTGATAGTTCCAGAAAACTGCAGAGTTTCCCCTAACAATGCTAATCATTTCATAGTCTCACAGTATATCAGAGGCAGGAAGGGACCTCAGGAGATCATCAGGTCCAACCCCCCTGCCAGAGCTTAGGGTAGTCTGCACAGGAATGCATCCAAGTGGGTTTGGAAAGTCTCCAGAGAAGGAGACTCCACAACCCCCCTGGGCAGCCTGTTCCAGTGCTCTGTCGCCCTCACTGTAAAGAAGTTTCTCCTCATGTGGAGGTGAAATCTTCTATGTTCAAGTTTGAACCCATTGTTCCTTGTCTTATCACTGTGAACCACTGAAAAGAGCCTGGCCCCCTCCACTTGACACCCACCCCTCAGATATTTATACACATTGATGAGATCCCCTCTCAGTCTTCTCCAGACTAAATGGCCTCAGGGATCTCAGTCTCCCTTCATAGGGGAGATTCTCAAGTCCCCTAATCATCCTCATGGCTCTCAGTTGGATTCTCTCCAACAGTTCTCTGTCTTTCTTGAACTGGAGAGCCCCAAAGTGGACTCAGTATTCCAGGTGTGGTCTTGCCAGGGCAGAGAAGAGAGGTAGAAGAACTTCCCTAGACCTGCAGGATATACCTTTCTTGATGCACCCCAGGATCCCATTGGCTCTCTTGGCCACAAGGGCACATTGTTGTTCCATGGAGAACTTGCTGTCCACCAGCACTCCAAGGTCTTTCTTTGTGGAGCTGCTTTCCAGCAGGGCAGCTCCTAACCTGTACTGGTGCATGTTGTTATTTTCCCCAGATGTGGGACCTTGCACTTGTCCTTATTATATATATATTAACAATATTAATCATTTAGATATCTCAATAGAACTGTAGAGTAGTGGAGAATGCTGGACATAAAAAAGGGTGAAGAAATCATTAGCCCCTATCATACAGGCAACAAGAGAGAGGGTAGCTGTTGCTGGGCTAAAGCATGAGAGAATTGTTATTTGCCACAAAATCAATTTCTCTGTTGGGTGTATTATTTTTAATACCAGTGGAGTTATGAATTTTAGTTCACAGTCTAGTCTTTAAAAATACTTTGTGGACCTACCTTAGTATTTTAGGTTTAGGGTGTGTCACAACATACAGCAGGAAAGTGCCTGCAGGACTAAAGCAGAACTCAGGTGCGGAGAGTGTTGATATTGTGGTGCTGGAGAGTATAACACACCAGCTTCCTTCTGTGCCTTGAGCAGACACAAAGCCTTTGGGATACTTCCCTACTTTAGATGATGTGGTGGGCACTCATGAGAGAGGAACTGATAATGCTGCTCAACACCCAGCAATCTGTTTTCAAGAACAAGTGAGCCCACAGAGCATGGACAGTTCATGCTATGGCTGCATCTTAAACCTCAGCCTCAAACAATCTCAATCCCGAAACTGTCAGTAATGGATTATTAAAACCAAGTTGTCCTCTCTGAACTTTAAGAGACCACATCATGTCACTGTTTGAGAGCCTAGAGCCAGGCAAAGCGTGTGCTAAATTAAAGGGATTGGCCAGGAATGAAGAACATTGAGAATTTACATTAAAACAAGGGAGAAAAGCCTGCTTGACTACCTAGATCTCAAAGAAACTGTCACTGGCTGCAGCAGTCTTGAAGAGAAGTTTTTTTGTTTGGCTACAGCAGGGTTTCTGTAAACACAGATTGCTGCTTGATGGGTTCAAGGAGTAAAATGACGGTAAGGGAAGGAGTGCCTGTGAATACCTTCTCCAAGCATTGACTTCTACCCCTATGAATCTTTAAGCAATGAGAATATTTCCCTTCTGCCCTTCTTTTTTTCTTTTCCTTTTCTTTTAAGAAGGTCTTGCCAAGGGATGTGCTACAGCAGCAGCATCCTGCAGTATGTTATTTGCTTCCTTCCTAAGGAAAATATTATGGAGTTGTTATTGCATATCGCTGCTGCAGTTTTGGAAATGTAATCCCCAGCCTTTGGGGGGAATCGCACTCCTCCCTGCCATGTAAACTTCCTAAGCTAATTCTCTGCCAAGTTTTCAAGTGTTTCAATTTCAAGTTATTTTGATCTTATCTCTGTTGTGTTTCCTTAGTGCATTTTATCGTTAAATATTCTTTATCACAGTCAAACATCACGTAGCATTACACGCAGGCTCTGCAAACACAGGCCAGGCAATCTGGAGCTCCCATGTTTAATGGAGACCAAGCAAAGAGTTACCAGGGCTGCTCCAGTGACTCAGTTTGAGCAAAGACACAGACTTCCTAGCCTCTGGAACTTCATTCACCTAACTTCAACAGGCCCTGTGTTAATCGTCTAGATGGCCCTTCTAACTTCAGCTAGTTTGGGTTATAAAGCTTACTAAAGATTGCTAGAATTTTCTAGTCAAAAAGCTGCAAAGTTCTGCCAAAAGAGCCATGTTGACACTGATATAAAAAAATGATGTTTTAAGTTCTGGCTAGTGTTCCTGGCACAGGTTGCCTGAAGAGGTGGTAGAAGCCCCATCCCTGGAAATATTCCAGGTCAGGTTGGACTGGGCTCTGAGCAACCCGATCTGCTTGCAAATGTCCCTGCTCACTGCAGGGGGGTTGGACTGAATGACCTTCTAAAATATCTCTTCCAGAGCAAACCATTTTGTGATTCTATGAATAACACAAATAGGTAGTAAAGGTCCTTTCGTGATTCCTAAAAGTTTTCTGCAGAGGTACAGCGTCCTGAGGGAATTCCCAGGGCAGCTGCTTTTCAGCAGTTGTTGAAATGCCTGCCGTGCGTAGCAAGGGCGTTGATGGTTTGAGCTCCCTTCACACAAACTTGCCCACCAGCTGTCAGCTGCACTGCTAAAGATGGCTCCCATTGGTGCCTCCCAGCTGCACAGCTTGAAGACACCATCAGCAGCTCTGGCACAGCTCTGCTGCCTTCGCTCCTCGCACACTGATTAATTCAGAGCTGGAGAACGTCATGTAATGCCACAAATCATTATGCTGATCCTGGGGCTCTTCTTCCTTAACATGAAAGAACTTCATGTACTCTTGGATGATTTAATATCTGATAATCTTTTTATTTTTTTAAACGTCTTTCCTGAGCCACCTGATATTCTGACCTCTTTTGTGGGCATCCAAGTGGTGATGCTCCTGCAGCACAGAGCATTGTGTTGGCACATTTGTCCTGGTGAGACTCACGCAACTCATCTGTAGTCACACACTCAGGGACTTATTTTCACAGCCTTTGTTAAATCCATGTATCAGAATACTCCATAGGACGCATAGCTTCTATTATGGCTGTTTAGAAACATCAGTAGCACCAATAATGTATCTTGGGTCAATGAAAAAACCTTCACACACCAAACTGATGATTATGCACAAAACACAGTGGAGCAGAGGTGTTGAGGTAGATGGACACAGAAACTCTAACTGAGAAACATACAGAAAATGATATAGAGGAGCTTTGGCATCTCTGGCCATCCCATGGAGCTGGTGGGAATGTGAGGTGTTAAGGTCCCAGATCAAAGCATGCAATAAAAGCAGAGGCCTTAATTTATTGACCTCAGAATCATTTGAGCTTGATGGTCCAAAGTGCCAATGACACCTGGCCATGGCAAGGTGAGCACCACAGCTGGTCACTGCATGAGCAGCCAAAGAAAATACTCATACACAGTAGGATATTAGTCACTCTAACATACTACACTGCATGCTAGTGGTGAGTAATTATTCACATCTCCCACCAAAACAAAATGGGTATCACACCCTTGTGAAGCAAGCAGCAACAGAAATGTCATAGAATCACAGAATGCATCAGGCTGGAAGGCACCCTCAGAAGTCATCTTGTCCAACCTCCCTGCAGTGAGCAGGGACATCTCTAACTAGATCAGGTTGCTCAGAGCCCTGTGTGGGCTATGTCCACATAGTAATCTGAGTCCTGCCTTTTATTGCCATCCAGGAATGGCCTTTTAAAAGGTTTAACAAATGTTTTAGGTCAGCCTGGTAATGTACAGAAAGGGCCTGTTTGTTTCAAAACCTTCCTGAGGAGGCAAGCAAAATGTTCCTCTAGTTTTAATCCCCTGGGGACTGCTGGGGTTGCTGGATCATACTTCACAGTCTTGAGAGAGTGTTCCCTTGTTTACACCCTGTCCTCCTTAGGATTTCAAACCTCATGCGAAACAACAGTCTCCTGCTGGGACAGTCATGCAGATGAGCAGCTCAGTGTCGTTTTATGGCCTCCCTTGATTTTCTCAGTGAGGTATTTCTAAGCAGGAATTAGCAGAAACAATTCTGAATAGCATTATCTCTCTGTGCTGTTCTTTGGAATGCTCTGGTGCCTGCAGCTGGGCACTGCGCATTCCTGAACACTGACTTAGATATGAACCTGTTTGCCTTCTATTTTCTTTGTTACTGATTTTAGTAAGCCTTTACTTATCTAAATTATTTCCTCTGCTTATGAAAACTACCAGCTCCTGATGACAAGTGATGCTATTCAGCTGAATCAACCCCTTCATTCCCCATCACAAGTAACATGCTTTGCCCCTCTTCATTTCCCACTGAGACCTACTCAAAACTGTTCCACCCTGACACGGCTGCTCTCCACCTCCCCCTGTACCTCCCAGCAGCTTGTATCCCTGTGACACCTCATCTGGAGTGTGATATCAGATGCTGACTGACACAAATGGCCAGCAACAAGCAGAGCTGAACTGGTGCCAAGCACGAGGGCTATAGCAACACTTAAGCACCCGAAACCTCCCCTCCTGACAGCAACAAGTATCAGGTGTAGTTTGGTTTTCTCCTGCAAACCCAGCTGTGAGGTCAGGGCAGGACAGATTGGGAGGAGCCCCTGGCTGGGCATGGAGAACCACTGGGGACAAGGAGAGGTGCTTGTGGGGTGCCAGGCAGCTCCCAGCTCGGAGACTGGGAGCAACTGTGCCTTGATTCCAGTAAGGAGCCTGCTCACCCGTGGTAGACGTTCTGCTGCTCACACTGCTGGGGACCCAGGGTCAGCCACCCCACAGCAAGCCCAGTCAGCCAACTCCTTGCATCCACCCCTCAGCACAAGCCCTGCTGTTTCTGCTCTGCAGCCCATTACTGTTGTAAAGGTGAGGGGGTGGTATGAAACTGCAGCATTCATTTCACTTCAGAAAGGGAATGTTAGACTCCAAACCATAACTCTTTTCGACACATTAATATTTTGTTTCCTGAATCAATCTTTGCTCTTGTATCACCCCTTTGACAAGTGACTGTCAACAAGGAGTTCAGGGGAAGGGGTTGAGATTATTGCAAATAAAGGCTTCCTCAATACCTTGCTTGAGAAAAGTAAGGAAAAAATCCCTAATCAATAAATTTCCTTGAAAACGTAGATGAATTCAACATATTTTCTAAAAGGTAAATGTTACATTGGTGTTTGGTCTTGAACCACAGCAGGACAGAGCTGGGTTAGATTTTAGGCAACCTTTTTTAATGGTGGAGGCCTTGGAGTGGTGGAATAGGCTGCTGGGAAAAGCTCAGATCCACATCACCCAAGGTCTTGGGGAACAATTTAGCCAGTATCTGTATAGTGTAGTCTTATCTTGGGGCAGAAGGATTAACTTCTGCAGGTCTCTTCCAGCCGTATTTTACTTTTCTACACTTCCAGAGTTTTTCTCTGTGTCTCTGTCCTTAACTGATGTCCCTGATCAGTCAGGTGGTAGCTACAAGCAGCTCTTAGCCAAGTAGTGAGCAGACAGGTGGGTGCCCTACACAGGGAGTTGGGGGAGCCAGGAGGGGAATGCTCAGGTGGCCACCACCTCCCTGAGCCACAGGAATCGCAACAGAAACACCGTCTCCTGCTGGGAAAATGTAACTACTCAATGCTACATGTCATAGACTGGGGCCCAACCCAGCCATCATCACACAGGGTCTTTACTGCCCCTGGCTGGGTTGCTTTTATAGTCAGCCATGTATTGTGCTAAAAATAACTGCAAATGCCAACCTGTTTTCCTTTGTAAGTTCTTCCATGAATGAGATGGTCACCTTTTAGTAGCACTTTATTTTCCTTGGCTACCAAACATCCACTGACAAGGAAAAGAACTGAGGGTTTATTTTGTGATGAGAGAGTACACAACGCAGAACATGCCTTGGGATTTGCTTATGGTGATTAAGCACATGCTGCAGTTCTTTCTAATTATTTTATTGTGTCATCTTTCAACATTTTTCCTGATTTTTAAGGACCAACTTACTGTCAGGAGGAGTAAAGTATTTTCCATAAGGCAAAAGACTTGTTGTTAGGCAATGACCTCCTGGAGATTATTCTACCATGGTCAGGTTCTGCCCTGAAAGGATTTTTTGCCAAGTGGTTGCAACATGAAATCATTCTCTTCCATTCACTGCCACAGCTTTGTCTGATGATTGTGGGTAAGCACGTTCCTGATCCGCACCCGAGTTTTCTCAACTCTCAGTTATTCCTGAGAGAGTTATGTGGCTGCTGAGTGTTTGCTGGTGGAATGTACTCTACCAACTCCACACATGACCACAATTTTCAGATGAAATGGAAATTATAGCTGATAATCATTTGTGCCTTCAGCAGAAGTTGCTTCATTTTGTTGAGATGATTTTGCAAGATATAAAATGCTCTGTCAGAAAGTTCTTCATGGAACAACAATGTGCCCCTGGGGCCAAGAGAACCAATGGGATCCTGGGGTGCATCAAGAAAGGTGTATCCTGCAGGTCTAGGGAAGTTCTTCTACCTCTCTACTCTGTCCTAGTAAGATCACACCTGGAATACTGTGTCCAGTTTTGGGCTCCCCAGTCCAAGAGACAGAGAACTGATGGAGAAAATCCAGCAGAGAGCTATGAGGATGATTAGGGGACTTGAGCATCTTCCCTATGAAGAGAGACTGAGATCCCTGGGGCTGTTTAGTCTGGAGAAGAGAAAACTGAGAGGTGTTCTCATCAATGTGTATAATTATCTGAGGGGTGGGTGTCAAGTGGAGGGGGCCAGGCTCTTTTCAGTGGTTCACAGTGATAAGACAAGGAACATAGAAGATTTCACCTCCACATGAGGAGAAACTTCTTTACAGTGAGGGTGACAGAGCACTGGAACAGGCTGCCCAAGGGGGTTGTGGAGTCTCCTTCTGTGGAGACTTTCCAAACCCACTTGGATGCATTCCTGTGCTGACTACCCTAAGTGATCCTGCTCTGGCAGGGGGGTTGGACCTGATGATCTCTTGAGCCCTCTTCCAACCTGTGATATACTGTGAGACTGTAATGCAAATCCTGAAGATTCTCTCCATACCCCCTGCTTTGTCTTCAAGAGCCATTGGCCATTTCCAATGTGTTTCTCCTGGTTTTGCTTTGTTCTACCACTCATCCATTTGATAGAGTTTTAACGGGCTTCCTGGCTGTGTGGCTGCTAGCTGAAGAGATCTGGATATATTCAGGAATACTCAGCTGAGGCATGTCCAGCTGTGTTATCTAGATGTGTGTGCCAGTAGGTTTACCAAGTGTAAAATTCAATGGTGAGAGGTTACCAGGTGGAGCTGTGGACCTAATTCTTTCAGCCTGATGAAATCAAGCAGGAAACAGTGAAAATGCTGGTTTGTGTTTTTTCCAGCCTCTGGTCTTGACAAATCAGAAACAATCAGATAGACCTTACAAAGCGTGTGTCAAGGTGTGTCAGTGTGAGCTGAAATTCCCCTCCCCCCCGACAACAACCAGGCTAGCTCAGTCTGGAAGCAAATGAAAGCTGTATTTACAAGCAAAAATCTACAATATATGATGAAACGCAATGAATAGGTACAAATATACACAATTCACAACATTTACAAATATATACAGTCAACATAAAAGCACAACCAAGCTAGTTTTGCTTCCTCCCCCAAAGAGGACCTTTCCCAAGAGGCCTCTTTCCCAGGCTCGTTGCCCCATCCCTGAAAGTGGTCAGGGCCAGGTTGGATGGGCTTTGAGCAACCTGATCTAGTGGAAGGTGGCCCTGCACCTGGCAGGGGTGTTAACTGGATGATCTTTAAGGTCCCTTCCAAACCAAGCCATTCTATGATTTTGGCAACAGCTGCATCTGCAACAAGGATTACATTAATAACTAAAAAAGCTAAGAGGGAGCTTGGAAACCAAGGATGTGGGGGAGGGAAGTTGTTGGATGAGGATGGAGGTCTGTACTACCTTTTCTTGCTGGAGAGCCTGTTTTCCTGTAGTATTGCACTTCTGCAGGAGCTGGTGAAGGCAAGCACAAATGGGTTGTGTAATGCTTCAGTTGCTTTCTCTGGTGTTAGAGCTTCCACTCAGGAAAATTGCAGCCTTTTAGTTACTTGGCAGGAAGATCTCACTTCCATCTACTTTACCATAACACTTACATGTCCATCACACTTGTGAGTCAGGGAGGGAAAGACAAGAACTTGATTCTGTGCTTAAAATGTGGGCCCAAGGCTGGGGGGCTGCCAGGAGCTTGACCCTGTCACTCACAGCAAATAGTTTAATCACCAAATTTTCAATATCAAGCAATGATTAGGAAGACTGCAGCTCAGACTAATACAACTGTTTGAATCCATAGTTTCTTTCCCAAGTAGTAGCATGAAATCAGCTTGACTTTCCCTGCATCTTCCCAAAGCAGCTCCTGCTCCCCTACCACCCCACTTCATCTTCCCAAAGCAGCTCCTGCTTCCTCTACACCATCCTCCACCCTCACGATTTCTGCACCCATCCCAGAGCCAAGACCCTCAACCAGCCAACAGAGGAGCTCAGCCCCAATAAGGAGGCCCAGCCAGCACCCGTGGATGATATTGGAGCAGTCATCAATTCTCATCCTACCTGAACCAGGGGGCCACCAGGCCCCCCAGCCTTCGAATCACCCCACCACCAGTCACCCGGTGTGCACCATAGGGACTCACCAGTGATGAGAGGAGGATTCCTCAGCCCAGAGGGGCTCAGCCTGAGGCTTCTGCCTTTCCAGGGGGGATTAAATAGGGGAGTGGGCAGGGAGGGCCAAGTGGCCACACCTGGGATGGGAGGAGACTCCAACAGAGCCCAGGTGCTCTGGATTTGAGGAGAAAAAGGGGGGATAATGGTTTGGGCGGTGTGGAAAAGGGGCAGATATGATGGGAAGGGGGAGGTGGTAGTGAAAAAAGGGGATTTAAAAATAACTTTATTTTCCATAAATCTTCCATAATGTACAACTGCAGTTCATGGTTTGCTTTGCCTCCATGCAAAAAGAACAAACCCACCAATACTTCATAAAATAAAGCACAATGGTGACTATTACAATGAAATCTTTCCAGAGTTATCATTTTGCTTGGTGGGAAAATCTGTGCTTTTCAGATCAAAATAACAAATTTTAAAAACAACAACAACAAAAGTCCTCCAAGAGTGATTTTTCTCCCTCGATGCCAGCAGAAAACACCAAGATGATGAAGATACTAAAGCATATGCCCTATGAGGAGAGGCTGAGAGCCCTGGGGCTTTTTAGGCTGGAGAAGAGAAGACTGAGAGGGGATTTAATAACTGTTTATAAATATCTGAGGGCTGGGGCTCAAGAGGGAGGGGACAGGCTCTGCTCAGTTGCACCCTGTGATAGGACAAGGGGTAATGGATATAAACTACAGCACAAGAGGTTCCACCTCAATATGAGGAGCAACTTTTTCATTGTGAGGATCACAGAGCACTGGAACAGGCTCTCCAGGGAGACTGTGGAGTTTCCTTTTCTGGAGACTTTCAGGACCCATCTGGATGTGTTCCTGTGTGACCTGTGCTAGATTCTATGGTCCTGCTCTGGCAGGGGGGGTTGGTCTCAAAGCAAGATGATCTTCAAAGGTCCCTTCCAACCCCTAACATCCTATGATCCTATGAAAGTTACTGGGGATCTTCTCCTACAAAGAGATTTCAACTTCAGGTTAACTTTAACTTTCTTTTAGGGTTTCAGCCTCTCTTTCTGTCAGAATGTGGCTCTCTAAGCTCTACGCTGCTGCTTGGCGTCAGCTGGACATGGGGTTTTGCATTTAACTGATGCTATGTGACTAGTTCTTCAAATTCCTTCCCTCCTTGTCTCTCTTCTCTTTCTCCTTCAGAGGAAAAGTCTGGCACAGATGCACCCATGGTTTAGCTGGTGTGCCCCTAGGTCTTTCACACTGTTTCTGTAGTTCTATAATCCTATCAGTTACCTACAAATTATAAATGGTTTCCTTGAGAGCCACGTTTCCAGCCCATAACCCTATTAAGTGATTGCATAGTCTGTGTGAGCTGGCTTTTAGCTAACAAGAGCACGCTAATGTAAGAAGCTGTTTTGCTTCTACTGGGATGCTCCCCTCACCCAAAGCTTGCCAGAGCTGTTGGCAGTGCTCACAGACCCCGTCTGAGGTGCCATCACTCATAGGGTTTCATAGCCAGGGCATTAGCAAAGCTCAACCACGAGAGCAGGGCATGATGATTTCATGAGATTCAGTCTCCAGCACAGTGGATTTGTGTTAGTTGCTTTTATTAAAGAAAAACTACATCTTCTATGCCTAGATAAGGATATTAACTGTATACCAAAGAGATGTACAGGTTTTTACTCCCACCATGGGAATTTTGGAGGGTTGTTTTTTGTTTTGGGGTTTTTGTTTGTTTGGGTTTTTTGGTTTGGTTTGGTTGTGTTTTTTGGTTGGTTGGTTGGTTTGGGTTTTTTGTGTGTTTTGGGTTTGATTTTGGGTTTGTTGTTGTTGTTGTTGCTATTTGTTGGTCTTTTTTGTTGGCATCCTTTTAAAGTACAGCAATGGAAAACTCATCTTTGGAGTTCAACTCCTACCACTGAAGTCCAAAACCAATTCCCACTATTTGATAGCAGGGGAGGGAATTTGTGCTAGAAAAGATCTGCTCAGAAGTCTAGAGCGATGTATTTTTGTTTCTCCAATAGTTTGAGATTCCATTCCTTTTAATAGGGCTGATCCCCAGGCTTCAATTCCCAATTACTCTGAGGTCATTAAAGATACACATATCCCAGCTGCTTGTGCCATCCCTCTTCCCTTCCCACTATTTTGAAAGCAATAACAGGAAAAGCTATTTCTCCACCCACCTTCAGCCTGTTGTCAACAACCAGGCCATTTCGTATCCAGCAGCTGTGGATGCTGTGGCTTTCCACAAGCTACTCTGGAAGCTGCTGACATGGATGGAACCATCTGCCTTCCCCCACCCATGGCAGCCTCGCCTGCTGCTCCTCACCATGGGTTGTGAGACTTCATGTGTCTGTGTCAGCTGTCACCACTGCTGGACTGTCCTGAGGAATGTCACTGGGATCTTGTTGAAAGCCTCTGGTTGAGGCATTTATTTGCTGTCTGCATTCTGCATGCTGTCTGCAAGTGCTGGGATGGCCTTGGGAAGCTGGGAGTCCAGGACTGCTTCATTGCCATTAGAGAAAACCTAGGAGGCTAGCCCAGAACAAAAAATGCTGACAAATGTGCATGTGGTGCATTGCTGTTGGTGGTAGTGGTGTGCACTCAAACCTCAGATTCGGTCTGCCATGCTTTGGGTCTGATGGTTCCTTGACCTCTTCATAGTCTGGGAGCAGAAGGGTGCCCCTAGCCCCAGCAGCCAGCATTGATTTTTGGAGAATCAGGCCATTAAAAGTGGGTCTTTCTGTGCTGCTTGGGATGCCCAGCCTGGAGGCTCCCTGGCCTCCAGGGGACAATTGAATATAGGACATCTTCCTCTACCAGCCCTTTCCTCAGCACTAAGATACTCAGCAAAATAGCTGTGCAAGTACTACTTCATAAAATGAAGTGCACTGATTCATTAAAGGGAACATTATGAACGTGATGAGAAGGGAAACCATACAAGGGAAGCCAAAGAAAGCTCTAGGCAAAACCAATTACCACTGAGCCCTTGTCCCCAGGAGTGCATTTCTGCCTGGGGCAGGTGGTGGTGGGACTGTGGGAGAGAGGTGTGCAGAGCAGAGTGAGATCTCAGGGCACTCTCAACGTTTTCTATCCATGATTCCAGCAGTACATATGCACAGTAATGTGCCCTGATGTGTAACACCTCCAGTGTCTCTGAGGGCCACTGTGACTGACTATTGAATCACTATGAATGCATTGGCCACCTGGAGAAGCAGTATCTTCTGCCTCAGAGTGTTACCATCTCTTTGTTCTTTGGGTCATGCCCCTCTGTTCCTCCTGTCTCTGTGGCTTTGAGTTACTGTGCAGGTTCTGGTGGTGCTCTGAGCATCACTATCTTTTTCATTCTCTGTCCCACATGCAGACAAAACTTTCACAGAATCACAGAACGTTAGGGGTTGGAAAGGCCCTTGAAAGATGATCTGGTCAACCCCCCGCCCCACCAGAGCAGGATCACCTAGAGTAGGTCACACAGGAATGCATGCAGGTGGATTTTCAATGTTTGCAGAGAAGGAGATTCCACAACCTCTCTGGGCAGCCTGTTCCAGTGTTTTGTCACCCTCACAGTGAAAAAGTTTTTCCTTATGTTCACATGGAACTTCCTATGCTCCAGCTTGCACCCATTGCCCCTTGTCTGTCATTGGATATCACAGCCTGGCTCTGTCCTCCTGACACTCACCCTTCACATATTTATGAACATGAATGAGGTCACTCCTCAGTCTCCTCCAAGCTAGAGACCCAGCTCCCTCAGCCTTTCCTAAGGGACATGCTACCCTCAGTACTGGCTGCTGGTACCTACATCCTTCTTGCTGAGGAGTACCAGTCCCATGGTTGTATGTCTGTCCCCTTGCAGCTCCTCAAGGCTGCTCGCAGGCTCACCAGTAAGACCTGGCTGTTTTTCCAAGTGGCTGGGGTTTGTGGGTGTTTGATTTGGAATCTTTTGTACTAAGGGAAAGGTGAAACTGCAGAACTATCTAGAAGCCAAAGAGATTTGTCTTCATTTATCCCCTTTTAAACTTGTATGACACATCTGACCGTCTCACCTGCTCATTTAGGTCTGTGCTCCTGACACAGATGGGAACAAAACCCTGAGTGACAACATTCCCAAACGAGGTGATTTTGAACTCTGCCTTGCCTGTACATAATATCTTCTAACATTTCATTTGGATTTGTATTTGGGCAGTAGATAGTAGACAGCAACACAAACCCAGGTCTTTAAGGTAAGGCTAAGATTAAATCTTTCATTTTACGCTCTGTGCAGATTTTGACTCCCTTAAATGCCTGCTTCCCAGGTCTTCCTTTTGCAAGTGATGAGAACAGAACTAGTTTAGCAACTGTGTATCTTCTGAACAGATCACACTGTGTGCTCACACTGGCAGTAATTGCTTCCTTGATGGAGGAAATGAAAGAAATCAAGTTTTTCACCATCTTGGTGATAAGAGAAATTTAATACCTTCGTTGCCTATGCAAGCAAATGAGCATACCTCCAGGTCTTCTACCATGGATTTGTAACACTTCCCACATTCACTACATGGAATAATGAATAAATAATGTATGAAAAAAAGCTTCCTAGCTATGAGTGGCATCCTTATTACAGGAAGACATAGCATTTCAGACTGGGGAAATCTGAAGAAACTCACTGGAATGAGTTCTAAAATAGTTACCACAAAAATTCACAGAAAGTTGGTATGAAATAGGGACAGCTTTTTCCCACCAGGAACATCACTGGGAGATTAGCAATGTGGAAGAAAAAGCTTTTATAACTATCACAGAAACAGCTGGAGGAAGAGCCAGCTGGTACCGAGAGATTATCCTGGCTGCTGCTTCACTCCTGGTGCTGCCAGTGGAGTCACTGGGCGATGGGTACAAGTTCATCCTGTTGCCACAGCAGCTTCAGTCCTCACTGTGAGGCAGCAGCCTGCCTGGGGGCTGTCAGTCACACAGTAGTTAGGCCTTTGTTACTACATTTTGATTACAGCATTCTCACTAAAGGAGAATCTCCCCATTTCTAATTTTCACACCTTCTGGTGCATGGGTGCCAAACTCGTATGAGTTCTTCCTGGCTTTAAACTCAACAGTGTCACCAGGAGCTGGTGTGTCCTGCTTTTATTGGTATTTTTAAGTTGTGGCTTAGGAGCTACCCAGCTGTTGCAGCTTTCATTTGCCTCTCTCAGCCCCTTTAGATGACAAGTGGATCTGCCCCTTAAATATACTGCTGCTGCTTGGGTCTGCCCCTTGAATATACTGCTGATGCTTGATCTGGTGGGACAGAGCTGAGGAAGGGTGGTGCAAGGAGGTGCTGCTGCTGCCTGTGCAAAGAAGGACTGTATGGGAGCTGCCCTTGTCACCCCCATGCTGAGCTACTGCCTTGGCAGGGTCTGCTGGGGATGAGAACAGAATGGAAGTATTATAAATCCCCGATATAATGTAGAAAATTACATATCACATAGGGTTAGTCATTTATCTGCTGTTGGGTTTTGAGCAGTGAAATTAATAACATCAATGAAGTATAAAATTTCACATAGGTGGTTTGTAAGTTATTCAGTCAGAATCCTATCCACCATTGTATGCATCTTCCTGACACAAGCATAGCTTCCTCACTGCCTGCCACCCATGTGTTCATGAAAAGAGTTTCTTGTGCCCAGATAGAGTTACTTGTCCCAAGATGCAACAAGGGGGTAAAGAGCTCACTGCTGGTGGAAATGAGTGGGATGATCCTCTGAGCTGCTGCAATTCTATCACTTTGGAAGACCATTTCTAATTACAAAACAAGAGGCAAGGGATTTACTGCTTTGTGGACTCTGTACTTCTATTACTGAGAGCACAGGAAATTGCATTTCCTCCTCAATGGTGTCAGGATGTCACTGCATGGAGATCAGATCATGTTGGCTGAGCCTCTTTCACAATAGATTTTCACTTACAGACTGTGAGAATCCAAAAGGCTTTTTATGTCATTCTGGTTGAAATAAAATCTTCTCTTTGCTGAAAATTAATTATTGAGTGTTCTCCTGCTTTATAATATATTTATGTGCTCTTGGGAACCTCTCTCTTTTAGAGCAGGGAAGCGTCATCTTAAATACAGCTCAGGCAAGAGAAGTACCCAGCTCTGCTTTGTGATGCCTTTCCTTCAAGAAGTTCAGGAGGTAATGCTAT
This sequence comes from Indicator indicator, assembly GCF_027791375.1. Taxonomy (NCBI): domain Eukaryota; kingdom Metazoa; phylum Chordata; class Aves; order Piciformes; family Indicatoridae; genus Indicator; species Indicator indicator. Next base: position 33,416,194 of record NC_072015.1, on the reverse strand, counting down.
CCACAGACAGTGCTACTAAGCCTATCACCAGGCCTTCTGAGCATTGGCGATGAAAAGGAAGCTAACCCTGATGTTCAGGATGGGCTGCTCCTGTTACACAAAATGCTTTGCTCAAAGGGCTTTTCTCAAATCTAGGTTAAGGGAACACTGCACAAGCCTGCAAGGAGTTGTGTTCCATTTCCTGCCAAGTTCCATGGCTGGGCTCATGCCCATGGCAAGCACACCCTTCCAGGGGTGTGCCAGGCAGCATGGCTGGCGTCTGCTATGGTTCACTTATTCTCTTTTTCTGTCCCCAAAGGAAGGAGTGTGTGCAGTGGAGTGCATTGGTTTGGTGATCTTTTTCCTTATGGATTGTAAGGCTTTTTTTTTTTTTTTAATAAATGTAATCACACTGCTCTGTGTGTGTGCTAGGACAAGCAAGCTAATGATGAAGAGCAGTTTGGTGAATGGTTCAAGGAAGCTTACCAGCTCCATCAGCATGGGCCAGCCACTGTGGAACATGTGTCTCAGATGGGACAAGTGGGCAGTTTGGGAAAGGGTGTTTGGATGAGTTGGCATTAGGCAGCACCTCAGCCTCATGGAGCAAAGAGAGAAGAAAAACAGGCAGGCAGACAAGGCACTCAGAGGGTAAAATCTCAATAATGTGAAGAAATGAAAAGAAAAACTGTCCTGGAGATTTCAGTTTCCTAAGCCCTTGTGTGGGGAGGGTCAGAGGTGTTTCCTTCTCACCTCCAGCTTCCCTACAGCCCCCAGTGACATCCTCCTCACACAGCAATGCCTCATCTTGTCTGCTCTGTCTCTTCCAACCCATCAGCTGTGGGTTGGAAGAGAAAAATTTTGGGGTGGAAATAACATTGCTTGCATGCTAAGAGCTAAAAAAACACATCATCTTTTTTTTTAGGAAGGAAAACACAATAAATGCAAAAGACTTGGATTAATTTATATTATTTATTTAAGATGTGAGCACTGAGTATCAGCTCATGAGTGTAACCAGGTTTGGTTCATGGGGGGCTTTGCCTGCTCACCCTGCGTGCAAAAGGGGTGCAGTGCTGGAGGAGATAGATCATCCCACTTTTCCCACAGCAGCTTCCAGTTTCACACACAGCTTCCCAAGCACTGCTGCTCACACCTGGAAAGCCTAAGAGAACTTGTCTGCTTAGCATCTTTCTTTAGCCTCTTCTAAGTCTTAAGTTTACTGGAAAACTTGCCATCAAGATTCAGAGACCAGACTGAGAGTAATTTAAAATTTGGCTGATGAAAGAAAGCTCAGATGGAGCCAGCACTGCACTGAATATGTCACCAGCTGCCTTTCTTCTCTGTTCTGCTCCACTCCAAAAGACAGTCTATCTACTTCAAAAGGGCAGCCTTCATTTTCCACCTTTCTCAGATGTTTTTTGAGCAACCTAGTTTCACTGGAGAGCAGTCCATGGGGGTTGGGGTTTTCTTACTTTGAAAATGTGAGACCTTCTGGGTATCAACTACCTGGGGAGAGCCAGTCACCAAAACCAGGCAGTTTTGGATAGTTATCAAAGCTGCTACAGAGGCAGTTCTCCATAGGAAAGAGAAAGGTTCAAAAATTGTTCTCATCCAGCTTGGTCCACATGGTGAAACCCTTGTGAAAAGGAAACAATCTTCCCATGTGTCAGTTTTGAAATTGTCACCCTGTTTCTTGCCTGTATGTACTTCAGCATGCTAATTTCTTGGAAAGGTGGGGGTCAAAAAGTCTTATACTTGGATCTCCATGTAGGTGCTGTTGCTAAGAGGCAGGATGAGAAAAACATTAACCTTTTTTCTTTTCACTTGCATTTTATCCCCATCCTAGCCAGCCTCTGCAGAGGAGCAGGGAAGAGGGGCAGCACCCTGTGTCTCACTAGCCTGGGGTCTGGCAGGACAGCAGAGTGCTGTGGCAGAGGCAGCCACACAGCGAGAAGTGGGGAGAGGCTCTCCTTGGGGCTCTGCCTCACACTGCAGCAATGACAAAGGTGAGCTGCTGCAAGCTAGGCAGTGCCCACTGCTGACCACTAACCAGCTCACACCATGGCTTCTCCATCCCTGCCACACTCTCCAAGGGATAACATCTCTCTGCCTGTCTACATATCTGGGTGGGCATCACGAAGGGGACTCAATGCTCTTAAAGGCCTTTTCCAATCTAAATAATTCTGTTATTCTATTTATGTAAACTACTCTTTCCCCTTCCTCCCCTTGAAGCTTTTTCACAGGCAGTAGCACTCTCCATGCAGAAAGCATGAAGTAGGGCATGCTGGTGTGTCTTCCACAATAGCTGCTTTGTGGCTTACTGTAGGTCACCACTTTGCTATTGCAAATTTCTTGTCTCTTCTGCAATAGCAAAACCTATGCTGAGGCTGTTGGATCAACCACAGTATCGTTCTGTACTAGAACAAAGATTCTGCCCACGAAGACACACTAGGTTCTGGTTTTCCTTTTGACTAGCTTATGTTATTTTCTATCAGCTGTTAATATTATTTCTGTACTGCCTGCCATGTAAAATACTAAAGCTCACTAACATTTGTACTTCAGACTGAGCCATTTTTTGTTTACTTTGAGAAACTAACTCCATGGTCCACAGCTGTTTGGGAGGGCATCTCACTGACCTGTGTAGGGCGGCGGTTTCTACATGAGAGTTAAACTTGCCAGAAAAAGCAAATTCAGGAGATGCAAACAGGAAAAAAAGTAATTGCCTAGTGTGCCGCATTTTGCTGAAACTTGTGGTGCTATTTTTACTTTTTTTTGTGTTGTATGGCTTTCTCTGATGTAGCTTTCTCAGCAAACAAGGCCAGGATGAAAGACAGCCTGATTAGCAAAATCAAGGCTGCTTAAGAAACACTGATGCAGTGGGTGGTGATCTTTTCCTGAGCCAGCTAAGTATTAGTGTAGCAATGCAGCAGGAGGGAACCAAAATCCTCACCTTGTACAGTCAATGGAAGGCTTTAGGTGCATTTTGCATTTCTTCCTGGAAGATATGGATGTGGCTCTTCACTTCTTTGTTTTGATAGGTTTCAAATCCACATCCCCTCTTTTGACTCTCAGTGCTTTGCTGGGGAGGGAGAAGTGTTACTATTCAATGAGAAGCACCCAACAACATAAATACCAAATCAGTCTGCTGTGGTCATTACACTGTCTCTGAGCTGCTAATCACTTCAACAAATTAAAAAAAAAAATTAGATGAAAAAAAGAATTAAAAAAAAAATTGAAAATCCTCTTTTCAACCCTGTTTTGTAGGAGTAAAAATGAAGCAATCCTCCCCAAAAAGCTATTACCAGCCCTGGGTACATTCAGCCCCTGCGCATGCCCTGTGCCACCTCCTCAAGGAGGAAGGCAAGCAGGGTGGGGTCCCTTGTGGTGAGATTTCCTTCCCCACAGGTTCCGTTCTCAGATACACTTTTATTCTGGGGCTTCAGAAAAAGGAGAAGCAAATCCTGCTGTTGCAATTATTCAGAGAACTAGATACCAGGGTGGCACTGATGTGCCAACAAGAGGTTGCAAATACAAAATGGGGTCATTTTTTTTTTAGCAAAAGTTCTCGAAAAGTTGCCCGAAAGCCAGAACAGGCACATCTCAACAGCCTTTTTTGTTCTTCACAGAAAAGTTCTCCTTTTCTGGCACATGCAAAAAAGGAGAGCTTTTCCGTCCTTTGGAGCCAGCTGTTTGCTTTTCTAAACCCAAGATGCTCCAGTTTTAACAACCCCACTACTAACTGTGCCATGGTTCCCTACAAGCGTATGGGGAAGGATCAAAAACTTGAGTCTTGGCATTGCCACTAAGTTTGGGCTTAAATGCTCAGATTCCCTGGGACCTTGGTAGCAAGTGACAGTATGTGGCCTGGGAGAGAGCACCCAAGTCTCAGAAACCAGAGGCAGAAACCAAACTACCACACTGGTGTCTTCAGCCTGTGTGAAGCTGGTGTCACAGCAGCTTTGCAGTTACCGGTGCAAACTAGACTGAAATCTTGGACTGGGTCATCTCCAGAGGTCCCTTCAAAGCCCTACCATTCTATGTTTCTCTGAAGTGATGCCTTCCCACAAAATATGAAGGGATGTCATCCAGAGGGACCTATACAAGCAGGAGAAGTGAGCTCAAGTGAGCCTCGGGTGGTTCAACAAGGCCAAGTGCAAGGTTCTGCGTCTGAGTCAGCTCAGTCAATACAGACTGGGGGATGATAGACTGGGAGAGGTGATTCTGCTGCTCTGCTCTGGTGAGACCTCACCAGGAGTACTGTGTCCACTTCTGAGGCATTCAAGACAAGAAGGTCATGGACCTGATGGAATGGGCCTACAAAATTATCAGAGGACTGGAGCATCTCTCCTAAAAAGACAGGCTGAGAGAATTGGGGTTGTTCAGCCTGGAGAAAAGAAGGCTCCAGGGAGACTTTATAGTGGCTTTCAAGTACCTGAAGGGGACCTACAAGAAAGCTGGGGAGAAACTGTTTACAAACGCCTGTAGCACTAGGACAAGGGACAATGGCTTTAAACTAGAGAAGGGTAGATTTGGATTGGACATTAGGAAGAAGTTCTTTACTATGAGGGTGGTGGAACACTGAAACATGTTGCCCAGATGGTGGAAGCCCTGTCCTTGGAGGCATTCAAGGTCAGGCTTGATGGGGCTCTGAGCAGTTTGAACCTTACCTGTAACACAGTTTGGAAGCAAAGGCATGGCCCAAATTCCAAACTTCTTCCAGGAACACTGTTTGCAGCAGCAGTTCCTTATTTCCAACAGCCTCTGCTAAGTGGTGCTCTGCAAGAGAGCTGCAGAATCACATTAAACACTAATTTATAGAATTTTAGGGACTGATGAAAAGAATGCATTGTGGAAAGGGGAAAATGCTGAGGCTTGAGTGTGTATTGGTGATGGAAGCAGATGATTTAATCATCAAAGGATGAAAAAAATCCATCATCTGTTCTTTGCTGATGACAATGACCTCACTGGATCACAGAACAGGTGTGAAAATAACTAGGAAGAAAGAATGAAGGCAAAAAGCTACCAGACAGGAAGATTTCTTACAGAGAAGAAAGATAGTGTGGATAATTAAATTGGTGAAAAAGCAAAGATATTCCCATTCCAGCCAAGAACTCCTGGAATGTGCTGGACCCTTCAAACAATGGGATAATTTAGCACTCAGCTAAGTGTCACCAAGAAATCTAACAAGTAGAAATCCAGCATTACTCAACAGCTGATCCTGAGCTAAATAGCGCTGAGTCTAAACACAAGAGATTCCCTACTCCCACTGCCCTTCCCTAAAGCAGTATCAACTCTTCTTACATTATTCCCAATAGCTACTTGTCTACTCTGTTCTTCAAAAGCTTTATGGATGCTTTGTAAGTTAAATCAGCACTCTGATTCACTCAGCAATGACTCACACAGGCACTCGCTTTTGCTGCTTCACCGTCTTGATTCTTGGAGAGTTTTTTTTTTTCCTAACTTGCTTCTTCCCAGTTTCTGCTAGTTTGCTACCTAATTTGCTTCCTCCATTCTGCTAAGTCCTTGAGTCCTTGTATTTGTGTAGAGGTGGAGAAGGGCTGAGGACTACTGTTTTCTCCTGTATTCATCTTCTCTCCTTCAAAAGAAGCGATTCTGGTTCCTCCTATCTTTTCCTTAATTTCCCATTTTCCAACCCTCTGAGCAGTCTGGTTGCTCCCCTCAGGACTACCACCCAATGATCTCCGTCCTGCTTGAACTGAGATGCCTGAAAGCCATATCCTGCCTTGGCAGAGGCTTTTCTAACCCCAACCACAGTGACAGAATTACTTCATGTCTCTGCTTTTCATCACACCTGATGGCAAGGTGTCTGCTGTTTTCAGGTGCTATTGCTGAAACTCCAGCCTCCTTGCTGAAAGCCTGCTAGCTAAGCAGCCTTCCCTCCACCTGCATATGTGAGGTTGATTATTGTTGCTTGAGCTCACTCTTTTGCATTTCATTTTTTCCAGACCGCTTCTCCTGTTTGCCAATATTAGCTTGCATTTTGATTCTGTTCTCCAGCCTCCTGGGCAGCCTGCTATCTGCAATGTAATAACTGAGGTCATATTCATTCTATCATCTAGGATATTAAGGGATATATTGAATAATGCTAGATCCAAGGCTGAGCCCTGCAAAATCACACTTGACCTCTTTTGATAATGAACCACAGGGAACTACTTGCTGAGTACAATTTTCGATATTATATTAATTTTGTAAGGGTTTTGCCCAGGATGGTTTGCTTCCTCCATTTGAACTGAATTAATATTTTGCTATGAGAAAGTAATGATTTACTTTCATAAGCCAAGTGATACTGGAATGAAAGATGGCATTCTGAGCAGAAGAAGAAAGCCAAAGTCACCTTTGATTGATAGGCCTGGTGAGATGTGCTAGATGTTGTGGATGCAGACATGCCTGAATGGGCACACATATGACTCACCTCTGGGGGATGCGATGGGTTCACTGCTCACATGGCAAGGCACATGAAGGAAGATAGTAGGGCACAAACAACGTGTGTGTTGTGGTTCCTGTTCACTGTGTTGTATGTCACCAGTGGGGCATTGAGTATAAGGCTCTGTCTAGACTTCCCTTCAGGCCCTCTGACTGAGGTGTCAAGATTGATGTGGACACCAGATGGGCTAGAGGTGCCAGCCTGTGATTCTTCAGCCACCATGGCTTTTGCATAGTTCAAGTGCCTTGAGCTACATCCCAGACTGGCACCATAACCTCCCTGGCACAAGAATGCAGTTTCCCCAGAGGCCAGCTCACACATGCAGCTCATTTCCATTGTCTGATGCAGTGCAGGGGTCCTCAGGAACCACTGTCCTCCCTGCAGATTGCATGGTTCCTGGAGCCTGTCCTTCTTATCAGCTCTCCAAAACACATGGTGTGTATTTTACAGTCTCATGAAGATTTGTGCACAGGGCTCCTAAGGTCTGTGAAGTTCTATGAAGTGAGCTATATATATTCTACTGTCCTGGCCTGCTGACTCACCTACCTGACAGTAAGAGGGAGAAATTCTTCCAAGTTTTCTTTGAAAAACCAAAGTGCAGTCAGTCACTGACACAGAAAGTCTAAACTTAATCAAAGGCCCTGTAGTCCCTGTAACTTTGATACGAGTTAACAGCCAGACAAGCTATTGTAACTCCATTCTTCAGGTTTCTGAGGAGGAAGTTTACCTGGAGAACCGAAACTGCAGCAATACCCAGATTAAAACTTCTACAGGTATTCTAAATCCCTGTGAACACTCCCTTTCCCAAACTGACCAGTAACTGGTATCAACCACCTTTTCTTACATCCTCCTTCACACTGTCTCTATCTTAGGGTCATTTGCCCTTTCTGTATCACTTTATTTTTCCCCTTGTTTTCCATATAGCTTGACCCCCCCAAATGCAATCTCGACCACAGAACAAAGCAGGGCACTAAGTAACCCTCTGAGACAGAACTTGTGCTGCAGCAGGAGGAGGTGTGAAGAGGGCAGAAGCTGTTGAAGATACTTCCCTTCTGCAGGACAGAAATTGGCCAGCTTTTTTTTTCCTGCTGCTTGTGAAGGTGTTGGTAATTTAAGGTAGGGATGAATTAAAACAGCCCCATCCAACACTGCTAAATGGCAGAGTTCTTTACACTTCTTTTTTGTTAATAATGTCTTCGCTTTTAGTTCTGTATCTGAAGATAAGCATCAGAACACTTGATTTTAATCTTGGGTCAGAAATTCTAATAAAGAAATTTGCAGGGGAAGAAAAGTAAGACTGGGGTAATTTAAAAGAGCTGTTCTAAAATCTTCCTCCCCTTGCTTGATCCACCCTTGTTTTTGACATTTCCTTGGGCTCCCCTGCTTTTTGTTGACAGGTTCTTAGAGGATGGGTGGTGGCTTTTTCTGAGAGCAGTATCAGATGTGGTTGTGTGAAAAACATGCACATGAAAACTTTACAGTGACTGCAAAATTGATTTCAGGGGTGTGGAGTGGGCCTTCATTAGCCAACAGGTAAAAAGAAAAGTTACTGTGTTTTCAAACAGCTCCACAAGAATGAGACAAAAATACTTCTTGTGGACAGAGGGCAAAATAAACCCAAAATAAAGAAAGGAGGAAGCCGCTTTGTTAGGCTGCATGGTTGAGATCAGTAAACTGCAAAGATGTGGGCATGCAAACCAGCAGGGCTCAGGCATAGAATCACAGAATCCTAGAACTGTTTAGGTGAGCTGTTTTTGTCCATGTTAACTTATCCTGTCTCAAGGGAAAGAGCTCCGTGCTGCCCTGGGGGGCAGGTTTCTGAAGGAGCATGGCAGGCTGCGAGCAATGTAGGTGAGTCTGTCGTCAAGGGACAATGTGGCAAATGGGAACAAATCAAAGCAACTCCTCTTTGTGCATCTGCAGTGGAGGCTGAGTCATTACCATTCATCACAAGCCTGGCTGGTGTGTTCATTCTGGTGACAGTTGTTTTCGGAAGAGAGGACAGCTTTTGATGCCTTTTAATTCCCGAAAATAAAAGAAAACAGGGCTGTCAAGGTGACAGGCATCTGGAGAGGCTGTCTGAAAACAGTGGGTAAGGAAATAACTTTAAGTCCCAGGGAAATGCAGCACAAAAGGGAGCTGCCACAATAACCAGGACAGTGTGGCTTACTCCTTTGTGTTTCTGAAGGACACAGTAAGTGGCTAAAACTTCCCATGCTCAGTTTACAAATGAACTCCAATTGCAGGCCAGTACAGGACAGTTAGCGTTTCTGCTGCAGAGTATTTTGTCTGGCTTTCTTCCTGCTCCACTGTCTGTCTGTTTTGAGCTGTTCACATCTGTATGTGTAGCATCACTCAGCTTGCAACTCATTTAAATCAAACCCCAAAACCCACCTGAGCAGGAACAGCAAAGCTTCTTCTGCCCCATGCCAGTCCTCAGGGACTGATGTGCTCCACAGCACCCTGTGCCAGTTTAGCCACTGACTTTACAGGGGCTCAAGGTTTCTCCCATCCACCTCCTCCTTTTTCAAGGAAATGATACAACAGCAGCTACCCATTGCTGGGAACAACTGTTGCCAGGAAGCTTTAAGGCAAGGTACACCCTGTAACTGCCTTTCCTCCTGCACTTCTCCTTTCCCTCACTCTTAGCAGTTTTCTCACGTGTTGGCCCTGCCAGGCTCTTCAAGCTCAGCAGTTTCTGACCCTGGAAGGCAACACTCAGAGGGGTGCCATCCCTCTGCATCTCCTCCTTCCAGATCAGTGATTTTCTCTGGAGCTTTCATGTCTCCATCTTCTTACTCCTCTTCTCACATCTCTCTCCCTTTTCTTACTGATTGCCTCTTCCACTGTGCATCCTCTCATCACCCATCATGGTGTTTCTCTTTTTACCACTGCCTTCATCTACTCACCATCATGGCTGAGGCAGAGGGATACTTCCCTTGAGCACAATAGGGTGCAGCTACCACCTAATCAAGATGGTCCTTGCCTGAAGAAATCTCTTCAAATAAGCAGTGCAGGAAAAGGATGAAAGGGCAAGTCCAGAAAGGAGCAGTGACTTCCCCAAGCATGGCCAGCAGGGCCAGAAACAAGTCCTCTTTCCTACTCATTGGGACAAACTGTTGTCTTTACTCCACAGTGACTGAAACGACTAATTTTAAGGCAAAGTAAAGAATGAGAGGGGCCCCCTAGGAACAGAGTTCCTCAAGGAGACTTGCTGCTGTGGAACCACCGAAAAACAGTTCTAGGAGGGTCTTGGCTTTGACCACATCCATCTAGGAAAATACTGATTCTGAGATACCCAATGTGAGAGCAAGGGAGAGGCACAAGCTCTGTTGGGTGCAGTGCCACTTTCCAGGGACTAGGAGACACCTTACCTGTGCCCAGGGCAAGGCTGTGCTTGAGCTGGGAAGGGGATTTTCACCTTCCTATCATGACCAAAGTGCCACCACAGAATTTACTACAGGAATTCATGAACATGGCTCTAAGGCCTGGGCTGAGCTTAGGTCAGGTACACGAAATGGACCTGTCCCATCTGCTGTCTTGCCTTCTCCATCTGGACTAGTTCAAGTTGTGCACTGCCTAGGAGAACAGCTGTCACCATTTCTAGCCCTGCAGAAGCCTACTGCTAGAGGTTAAAAAAACCCAAACCATCATAATTAAAGATGAGCTCCCCACATCTGTTTGTGACTCACCTACCGGAAGCTGTAGTGAACACCACTGCTGCGCTGGGGCTCTTGCCTTCAAGAGTGTGGTGACACATGCAATTACTAGACTGAGCACAGTTTGACTGTCAGTGCACACAAACTTCTGATGTGTGGCACTACTGGTGTGAGGCCCCACACCCGTATATGCACACATGTGCATGTGAATATCCCTGAGTGGCCCAGGGAAGTCAGCAGGACTATTCAGGGCTCAGGCACTATGTGAAGCTCAAAGGTATTTTTGTGCAAGTTTAGAGTAAGTTTGTTTGTAGGCAAAATCCTCTCAGAAACTGAAAGATCTGGCAGGAAGGAGTCCAGTTGCTTTATAAAGTTCAGGAAACACAGTGACTCAATGGATGAATGTGAAGCAGAGTTAGTAGTAGTGGAGATGCTTGAAGAATATGATTACTACTGACAGACAGCAAGTTTTACTTTGATGTTCTATTGTTCACCTGAACAGCAGGAAGGTCCTTAGGTTTGGCAGCACACCGAATACTGTGACCCAGGAAAGCCTAACAGCAAGAGTCATATCCCACAAGACAACTGCCATTACCTATGGCTTTCCATCTTGTGTTCATTGCCATGGGTCACCCCAGCATGGGTGAGAAAGCACTGTTGTGATAAATAAACCCCCAAATCCCACTACCACATAGCACTGACAAAGCCCAAGGGCGTTATTCTGATCAAACTGTCCCTGTGGTGAAGGCGAGCAGCTTTGCCGACTGAGCAAGGCGAGTTGTTCCTGGCTCTACCTCTGCCAACAGAAAGGATTCACATTCATATGCAAAACCCCTACGCCCTGGCTGACAGGGCAGGCACTGCGCAGCGGCGCTCTCAGCAGCAGGGCAGGGTGCGTTCTGAGCTCGTCCTGCCTGCCTCTGCCTTCAAAATCAACTTCTCTCTCAGCAGTAAGGACGCCCCACCTCAAAAGCCATTTCAAAGGCTGTCCGTGCAAACAAGAAGTGTTGTTCATATGAATGAGACTATTTTCCTAAGTGCAGAGGCGGAAGTTGTTGCCACCAAAATGTTTAGGAAACTGATGAAAGGAAACAGTCGAGCTGTAGCGTAGGAACCAGTTCAAGCACTTGGCTCTGGCTGCTTCTCGAGCTGTGTCCTTGTCCACGATGCAGCACGCCCAAGAAGATCAGACTGCATCTGGAGAAGAAGATGATGCCTTTGGGGAAGGTAAAGTCATCTTTTATCAAACTAATGCTTCTCCTACTCAGACTAGAGATTGGTTTCTTGGGTGGTATTTTTTGGGTAAATCTGAAGTTGTCTGTGGGCTCCAAGGTCATAGGGTGACCAGACATTCTTTTTTTCTTAAGAGAATGGAGAACAAAAGCAGCCCAGATACAATAAAAATGACTTTCACACTGGTTCAGCAGCTTGCTTCCTGAGCAAGGAGGTTACTACAGAAGGAGAAAGCTGCGGGGGGGACAAGAAGTGTGTTCTCTACCATGGCTGCACTATGCAAAGTAGCACATTGGGCATTCAATACTGCAGGTGCAGCTGTCATTAAAGAAGTAGGGGCTCTTTACAGGGGCTAAGGGCAACTTGCTACTTAAATTATCTGAACAAAATTAGCCTCCTGTTCTCCAACTACCACAACCCAGAGCACATAACCAGTGCCATAGTTTCTTATCCCTAAAACTGTTTCTGCCAGAGTTTGATTTCTGACTGCTTGCATCCTGTGTCACCATTTACATGCATATCGAGTACGACCAGGTCAAAATATCAGAGATGCAGATAAAAGGACCCAGAGGAGGAGGAAGAATTTGGCCCACAGTGTCTAATTTCTGTTGCTGCTTGCTGCTCTCCTTTGCATTTGAGCTGGGGCCAGGGGTAGGACTTGCTCATGCAAATCTTCTCCCAGCCCCTAGCCCTCCACAGTTTCCAAGGGAGCTGAAGGCACAAAGAGCTGCCTGGATCCACTCCAAAGACTGTGAACCTTTAAACTCACTTTCAGCACAGCTTCAGTAAACCTCATTTAAACAAAGCTCATCTGCAGTTGGTATGGAAAACTTAGTAGTGAATAGTGCCAAATCAAGTTATCTGAGCCCCAGTGAAAGGCATCAGCACAGAAAAGAAAGCAGTCTCAATGATGTACTGTCTGGACTCAAACTCATTTCTCATGTGTATATGTACCCAATCCTTACCCTGGTCCCAGTCTGGGCTCAGAAGGGCAATGGATTCTTGTAAAGGAGAGGTCAGAGCTTTTGTGTTGAGGGAAAAGTCCTGACAGTCCAGGGAAGATGCGATGCTACTGGGCAAAGCAACTGACATTGAAAGTACCCTGTTGCATTCCTTGCATGTGCCCTTGTACAGGTGGATGCTGCTTCCCCAGAAAACCAGCCACATGCTCTGCCTTGATATGGACATTTTCAAGTGCTCTGAAGAGCCAGTGGGATTTAGGATTCATTGCTGTTTCTGAAAGCTCTAGCCTGTGTTCTTAGTCAGAAGTGCAGAAGGAAGGAATGCATACAGGTTATTCGACATTTATATTGTGTTATCTGAAGGGAAAGATACAGAGCTTAAAACGCCCTTTTTCCAGCCTCCCAGCTAAGTTGTTTCTGGCAGGGCTGATCCAGTAACAGCTAGAGGAGGCTGGCTTTTCAAAGGCAGGAACATTTTAAAAACCTCTCCGTGACCCTGCTTGGAGCAGAAGGTTGAACTAGATGACCTCCTGAGGCCCTTTCCCACCTCAGTAACCCTATGAGCCTGTGAGTTGGTGACAGCCTTTACAAGTCAACTATGTGTAACTGGGAATGAATCTGCTCCAGCTGCTCTCTGGGCAGGAAGGTCTGTTGGTTCCCAAACCTGCCAGCTAGAAAGCCCAACCACCACAGACACAGTGCAAACCTTCTCCTTCAGCCCCCTTTCCTCTCTCTGGAATGGTTCAGCAGGGAAACATTAACTTTTGCCTGTTATTTCTGGAGCACTGTTGACCCTGGGTCTGGGTGGGATCTGAGCTGGGGGTAACAGTGCCTGTTTCACTCACAGAGCAGTCCCCAGCCCACTCACACTGTGGGGTCCTAAGCACCAGCCAAAATGTAGTCACAGGTTCTCAGGCCAGATGGAAGCATTTGTCAGGTGCTGAACTCCGACTCTCAGCTCAGCACAAACCACAGCTCTGGGGCGTTGGTTATGGGTTTTTGTTTTCCACATCTGGCTTGATCTGGAAAGCAGTGATGGCAAATCTCCCAAACACCTTTTCCATTTGTTCCAATGCTTAGCTATTGTCACAATTAAAGACAGTTATATCTTATCTCTTCTAGTGTTAGTTTGTCTGAGTTTTCTTTTGCTCTCTTGTCCAGGAGAGCAAAGAACTCACTACTGTTTGTATGCATAAATGTCTCATATAACTATCCACAGACTGTATTCAGACTATCTAACCCTTTGCCAAGCAGACTGTTATTAAGGACTGTTTCTTTATCAAGTGTGAGTTTTAATCTTTTAAGCATTTTCATGGTTCTTTTTGGGACCATCCCCGTGGAAATGTGCTCATGGAGTCCACTGCTTCAAAACTCTTACACCAGGGAGAAATCCAGAAATTACATGATCTATTCACTCAAACTTCATACATATATATATATCAGTTTGAGGATTGGCAAATATACACAAGGACTGCTTGAGTCCTTTTGGGTCCCAGCATCACATGAGGGCCTCCTGTTCATCAGATTTTTCTCTATAATCTTCAAGTCTTTCAGTATGAACATTTCTCAGGACAGGGTCAACACTGTCCCATAATTATCTCCTCTGCTCCCAGCTGTGCCCATACAAACACCAGATGACAGCTTATTTTCTCAAGTATCCTGTTCTTGGAGTGATCCCCAGGCACTGTGCCATCTGCATATTCACTCAGTCACTGTCTAAAGTTCCTTTTCAGGTCACTGACATCAGAAGAGTTAAATCCCATAGGTATGGAACCAATCCATGCAGGTCCTTGGTAGAAACTGGCATCCCTGATGATTCCTCAGCTAGGTTGCATCTGTCATTCAGTCTTGTTGCAGATCCATTCAGCCTGCCTTGAACTGATCTATTCTGTTTTAAGTCAAGATCTCATGCAGTATCAAGTCTTATTTCTTCCCAAAGTCTAAGTACCCTATCCACACAACTTTTTTTTTGTTGTGCTGATGAGTGCTGCTGATTGTATTCCGTTTCCTTTAATTTTGCTTATATGACTCCCACATCTGCTATTTCATAATGAGGCCAGGATCACTGCCAGGCTATCACACTGATAGTGACACAATATCAGCTCATAGCTCTCTGGAAATCCTCTGTCCTTTCAAAGTTTTTGGAAAAAAAAATTAACAAAGAGCTCCTTGGATTTCTCTTTTCAGAGATACAGTTTAAAATCTTCCTTTGGGAAGGATAAAGAGGAAGATACTTTCCATTGATATATGCTGTCAACTGGCACCAATATCTTCCCAAGAGCAAACAAAAAAAAATTGTCCAAAATATTGGTATTTTCTGCAGCATTATTGGTAATTGATAATTGTAATCTTCTTATTCTCCCATAGCATCATTTTTCCTTATTGTACAATGAAAACTCAAGTCACAAGCTGGGTGTGACAAGCTCTAGTATACATATCTTCACAAAAAATCAGGCTGACTCTTGCAATAGGTATTCAAGCATGAAAATGTTCATCCTCAAAGAAAATCTGGTAGTTAATTTTCTTGTTTTCTAATAACAACCTTGTTCTTACATTGTGCTATCTCTTTCAAAGCATCAGCAGAGGCTTTGCAGATGTGTGTGCTTAGGTTCAGTGAAGCACAACTCCCTCTCCTCTACAACATGGCACAGCTGTAGTATGCAAAAGTTTCAAGAAGGAACTATTTTAGCCACTTGAAAGTACAAGGCAGTGGTGTGTTGCATTGTTTGTTTGGTTGGGGTTTTTTTGCTTTACTTTCTGTGTTAATTGAAGACAGATTACTTCAGTTAGTCTTGCACCTTTGTTAGGTCAAAACACCTACTTTACGGAAAATGTTTTTCAGCTTTTAGTGACTCTTAAGTGCCTGAGATTCTCAAGTTATATTTCATTAAAAAGAAAACACTTCTACTAGCACAAGGCTTCCACTCATCACTGTGGCCAAATAGGCATGCATTTTCCTTAGGTCTGTCCAAGCTGAGGAGCCAAGAAGGATTCTGCCACTCCCAGGCCCAGGGAGGGAGAGAGATTTGGGCACAAGTCAGCTCTCTTGGCAGACCCTTCTTTTCCCCAGGAGGATAGCCAAGTGCTCACACAGAGGCATGATGCCATCACCCCAGCACAGCCTCAGATGAGGGCCAGGGGCTTGGCACAACAGGAGCCCCTAGATCAATGCAGGCACATCCATGCACAGTTTGCAAGCACTCAGCACACAGGGCAAGTGCGTGAGTCTAGGCATTTTGTTAGTAATGATCAACATATCCAAACTGAGAATGCACAAGAGAAATAGAAATGAGGCTGTGGCTTATTGCAGATCTTTCCATACAGCTGCTCCACACTGATGTCTCCTCACATCCTCACTTTCTGCCTCTGGCTGTACCTGGGGTAACCATGACTTGCCTCTTAGGCCAGAGACAACAGAAAATCTCATCCATGTTTCCAAAGTATGGGGGAAAAAAACAAAGCTGCCTTCTTGATAATACTGAGTAAATGTATGCTCCAGTTCACCAGACCAGAGCCACACTTTATATAAGTGCACTGTGCAGTGCCAGAGTCCCAGGGCTCTCTCCTTGTCCAAGACAGATGTATTGCTACGGTACACAGACATGCTTCCAGCACTGCCCGCCCATCAAGGCTCCCAGCAGATCAGGAACTGCATCAAGCTTGTAAGGTATGCTTCAAAAGTGTACCAGGAGCCTTTACATCCTTTCTAGGAGAGAAAAAAAAATAGTTCTGGGGCTTGGGATCAGCTTTGAAGCTTAGCTGAAGCAAAAAGGAGCTGCTGTACATGGTTATGTGCAGATCTTGGTGCATTGTAACATTGCTGCTGATATGAGAGAAGAATGACGATAAAGCCTTGGATGCTAACTTAAAACTCTTTATTCAGCAGCAATTCAGGTTAAGCAACCTTTCTCTTCCCCTAAAGCAATACAAGACACTATGCTTTCCTTGGACCTACAGCTGTGTGACTTTTCTAAAAGTCACACAGCAGGACCAGCATCACAGTTTGTCCATGACCAGCTGGGCCAGGCTTCTTTCCATACTGTAGTTAGCCAGGCATTCACCTACCACTGCCAGGCCTGCTCTGGGGAGAATAAACTAAGGTATGTCCCTTCCCCAGAAAGTACATCAGATGGATGCACCTTTAAGCAGATTATGTCTTCTAAGATACTTGTGTATAAATATCAGCAGTGTATTTAACCTCACAGATAGTCAGAGATAGCATTTTGCCTATGTTTTCACCTCAGAGTTCTTCCAGCATATGAGCGCCTAATATCTGAGAAGGTTGTAGTCAAGATAAGCAGCCTTGCAATGTATTATGCATGGGAGCTTTTCCTCACTGACTGCTGGGAGACTGTGGATCATTGTCCTGAAAATGTTTACAAGTCCCACCATCCCTACCTGTCCTTTCAGCTTATCTTGCATTCCCAGAGATGGACAATGCATGTGCTGTACTCACTGCAGCCCAGAGGAAGAGATGTCCTATCACATCACCAAGGCAACTGTGTCTGCTTCAGCCAGATAGACAGATCATAGTAAGAGATGCTTGGCCTATAAACTCAGACTCAGCACCTTTCTCCAAGCCCATGGGCAGATCCACAAAACAGGAAGGACAAGGATGGCATGGAAAAGAGGGTGCTCTCTTACGGAGTGTTTTTACTTATTCTTCTTTGCACTAAATTCTTCTCTCACCTGCTTCTGGCAGCTGCTTCTTTTTGCTTGTGGTCCATGGGCAGGGAGAGTTATGCAGATGAGTGAGAGAGCTTTTTCTGGTCAGAGGAGTAAGTGCAAGACACCCATCCCCACCCCAGGCGCCCCCGCACTGACCCACCCGCAGTGCTCCGGCTCCCCGGCACTTCCAGCTGTCCTGGGCAGCTGGAGGGATATTTTTAACAGGGCATCATGCTCTGTATCTGAAGCAGAAATGATTGAGTCTATGAGGCCTGAAATTAACAAAAGATTGACATGAGAGACACTTTCTGTTTTGTTGTCTCCCTATTTTTTAGTTACAGATCTTTGATCTTTTTGCTTTTTCCTTCTCTGTAGCTTGAAGGCAACATGTTTGGTTGGTGTTTGTTGACAATATTTATAGATCACTAATAATAACAACAGTGAGGGGGAAAACATATCAATCAAGTAAACAAGTGGCATTTAACCAGCCTTCAGAGAAAAGAGGAAGAGGAGGTACCAAAGGGAAACTACCAAATAGGTGTGCTCAGGCTACCTTCTAGACTCTCAAAATAATTGTCTCACCAAAGACTGAACCAAAAATTTTTTCCTCTGCGCTCTTTTTTCCCTTTCATTTTTTAGACAGTGTGTCTTTACAAATCTTCCTAAAGCACAAGCTTTTTGTCACCCAGTCCCATCACTAAAGTCACAAAATAAGTGTGGCTTGGCTAGCATGAGATGGTGGGGTAAACAACTTCACCCCTTTAACAATTCAAGGCACAGCTCAGCCACCTCTGAAATGAGCTTCCGCCTGCCTAGAGGCTAAAACCAAACCTTGTGGTTGGTGTACCAAGGGTGTGACAGTCACACAACAACTGGGTCAGGAAGTGCAGAGTTAAAAGGCCAGGAGTGAAAACTGTCTGAGAACGTGAATCAGAGAGAGAGGGGAGGGTAGTCAAGCACTTGACCATGTCACAGAGGCACAAAAAAGTTGATGGTGGGATGGTTTCCTGATGTAGAATTTCTCCTATATCTCAGCATCTCTTGGGGGAAGAGGGGTGATGACAGCCCCTGCAAAATTTTAAGCAATATTGTCTTGTAAGAAAAGGGAAATGGCTTGAAGAGGGGTCTTGCTGTGGCTTCTACCTAAGCAATCCTTCTTCTCTGCTGAAATTCATAGCTCAACCTACAGACCTGCTGCCAAGGGGGTTGGGTGTATGTGTGTGTTTTTGCACAGTCCAAAAAAGATTGGGTGGGGAGGGTGCGGGAAAAAGTTATCTTCTGAAGAGCCACTGATATTCTGTGTCTTTGGCAACTGGAAAAGAGGTGAAGCAAAATGGCTATGGAAATCCTGAGCACAATAGACTTAGTGCTGCACAGCTTACAGGGGCTGACATTGGTTTACTTCAGTTTAATTGCAGGTAGTCTGGGAATCGGGAAGTTTCCAGAGCTTGGGAATGTCTAAAGTTCAAATCATTGGTAAGAAGCTGGAAAGACAAAAAAGTGAGGTGGAAAGAAAGGAAGCCAGAGAAAGAGAGAGAAAATAAAGTGGGATTTTTTGGAAAGCCCCACTGCAACCCAGCCCCTTCCTGAACAAAAGTTTGTTCAGGGATAAACACATCTAGCTGCATCCAAGTTGGGGCAGCTTGAATCACCTTTATTCCAGCCTTCTCAGAAACTTAGGGTCCTAACTCCTCAAGCTGGTTACCTTGAGTTACCCTTATAGTCAATAGTGTGTGTTTGTGTGTGTGTGTGTGTGTGTATGTATGAGCAGGAGGGAAGCGCAGGGATGGAAGCAAGAAGCCACTCCACTGCACATGCTCTGCAGGTACCACTGCAGAGCATGGACAGGGGAGTCTTCACTGCTGGAAACCCCTGGCTTTTTCTCTGCCCATAGCAATCCTTTGCTGCTAGCCTGGCAGGAGCAGGCACAAATTTGGCTGGGCAGCATGCATAGGGGTGGCTGGTCCTCAGGCCTGGGAAGCAAAACTGAAAACTATCCCAAAAATTCAGACAGAATTGGGTGAGGTGCGTGTAGCTTCACACACAAGGGCTTCCAGCACCTTCCCTTTCACCATGCCAGGATGCTCCCCAGGACAGCTCTCCCTTCCTGCCTGCCCCATGCCTGGCCCAAGGGAAAGTCACATACAGGGATGAGCTTTTGTGCAAGTGATCCTCTCTTCACATAATATCAGAGTGGGAAGTCCCCTGGGCTCCCCTTAAGAGCATGCCTATGGTGTGGGAATGGCAGTACTGAGGTGTGATCCGGCAGCTTCCCTGGAGGGGTGGCAGAGCCACCTCTTGCAGAAAAGAGAGGGACAGCCTCTCTGAAGGGCTCAACAGGATGCCCAAAAGCTCTGTGAATATATTGCCATTGCCATAGACATTAAGTTTTCAAGGACTCCTGCAGGATCCTTTTGGAGATCAGCTTATCAAATCCCACATCTTTGCCCTACAGCTCTCTGAAGTCTGTGATTAAGATGCTGGTGGTCAAAGAGACTGGCCATCTCCTTGGAATAACTGGAGCTTCATTCACATTCTCTGCACTTTGTGGTAGATCAGGGCAGTGGAAAAGCTCTGCTGTGAACATAGATGTGACCTACAAGGCACCATGTTAATTTTAGCAGGGTGGTTGTGACTGTATATAAGTGACCTGGGTGCTCTCTGTAAGTTTTCTCACTGCATTTTCTCACTTTAAAAAGGAAGAAGAATACAGTAGGACAAAGCCTGGGTAATGTCACAGAGCTAACAGAGATAGCACTGAGAAAATGAGGTATTTTTCTGTCTCAAACATCACCAGCAAACCAGAGGTCACAGCAGTTTCTTCATGGTGGTGATGTAAAAAGCAGAATGAGCACAGCCTTGCTTCCTCTAGGAAACCCCTGAATTCTGGGGTGGTGTCTGGACATCTGTCTGGCTTATAAACCGAATGATTTGGGGAGTTTTGTGTTATATCAAGACTGAAGGATTGGGTCATAATGTGCAACCTTCACACTGAACTAATAGATTGCTTTCTCTTGAGCATCTTGAAAAGATTTTATACATGTAGATAGATTTGAAACTAGATAACATCTCTGAGCTCCTCCTACAAACACATGCAACACATTTAATAAGTGAGACACGTTTTTATTGAGAGGGCTGGAAATGCTGAAAAGGGTCCATATCAAAATGTTCTCAAAGTAAAACAAAGCCACAGGAGGAGCAGAGGCTTCCAGTGTTGTTGAGCTCAGCTCTGGAGAGGAATGATACATCTTTTTTAAAATTTTCCCATGGAAAAGCAGGCAGCTCGGGAGGTCCTGATCTGCTCTGTCTCTTCTGAACCTCTGAGGAGCTTCCTGCCCTTTCTATTCCTGATGTCTGTTGTGAGCCAAGGAAGAGTTAGCTTAATCAGCAACACCAACCATTGGTTAGTGCCAAGCTGCTGTCATTAATCACTTCAAAAATCACTGTGCTGAAAATAGTACCCAGGGTCAGATGTTCCAAAACTGACACAGTTTAACTGGTGTCATTTAACCTCAGCTACAAAGCCAGACCACATCCCTAAAGAAACACCATTTCTTTACATTACATATTTGTGATTTTTTCAATTCAAATCCATTCACAGCCACAGCAACTTGGCATGAAAACCTACTCATCATCTTTCCTAGAGGATATGACTGCTGTGAGTGGTTAAACATCACCAGGTAAAGGCAGGCTGGACCAACAAGCAACCTGTGTCTCCCCCAAAAGATGCATAGGGGTACTGGTCTGAGGGTTTCATTGCAAGCCTCTCCATGCTGTGAATCACCCCTCTTCTTTGGAGTCTCAGTCAAAATCTTTGGCAGATGCACTTGGGGCTCGTTGTGTTACAGAGGCAGCATGTTCACTGCACTTCCCCCAAATGGCATTTTGTGTGCGCTGCACTTGTTTTATATTTGCTATATTTAAGCCACAGAAATGTGTGCTGATGAGGAAAGGAAGGCTGCAGCAGTATCTGGGAGGCAGGAAGGGAATGAAAATTATTTCTCAAAGCTGCAATCCTCTACACAGAACTATGGCTCAGGAGAAGGAAAGAGGAGCACGGTCAGCTCAGGTCGCTGGCCACACTGAGGACCTGGCTGAGTCACCCATACTTAAGTCCATCTGGAAATCATTTCAGGGCAACTCTGTTTTTATCTAGCATTACTCTAGTGTAACTGAGGATGGAAATTGCTTGGAGCCTTTGCCCCAGGAGGACTCTTCCTGGGTTTCTATTATGAAACTGCTATGTTAGGAACATGCAGGAATGCAGGGTTCGTACATGGCACTCGATTTTGAAACTTGTCTGGCATTATTTGCTCTTTTCTCTCCATTCTAGCCTTTGCCTCCTGATCATCATTTTCCCCAGACCATGCTCGCCATCCCTGCAGCTCCTCCACTTTTGCCATGAAGAGCTGGACGCATGGAGAAGGGGGAAGGCAGAGGCTGTCTTTGTGCTGCTACTGCAGGGCACAGCAAGAGTGTTCAAAGCACTGGGTGCTCCTGACACACTATTGCACTTGTGGATCTAGGAGACCTTCGGTGGATGTTCCAAAGTGTCTTGCTCCATATAATAACTGTCCTTCATGATCCTTGGGCCCTCAGAGCATAGAAGGGACAAGGATGGGGCTGGCCCAGCCATGCCTGGGATTGCTAACTGAAGTGTGCTTGGCTGTTTTACAAAGAAAGGCTTTCTCCTCCACTGTGCTTCACGGATTGCCCCAAATTTGCTTCTCAAGTGCAGGGGAGACTGCAAGGGGGAGTCTTAGAGGTGAATATGGGCTTGATTCACATTTTAACTGCAGTCCTGATGTAGCTAGGAGTTTTAGCAGCAGCTATTACTGCCTGGTAATGTGGATAGAGATGGCATCAATCCTTAAGAGACCCCCAAACACAGTGGAAAGCTCAGCTGATGGAAGATGAAGGAGACAGGTCTGGCCACTTGAAAGCTATGAAATAGGAAAGAGCCAAGAGATTACTTACAGAGAGGATCCCAATGAGGAAGCTTGGATCAGATTGATTTTCTATCTACAAAGCCAAATCCTTTCCTGGAGATAGTCTAATGGGGCTTTCTTGCTTTTATACATGTTGGTTAAACTGGAAAGGGCAGCTTCAAGCAGATACCTCACGTCCTGCAGACCCGTAGGAAGCACCGGATTCCATTCTCTTGCACTCCTCTGGGTAAGGTGGGAGAGAGAGTTTTGAGGCTGTCAAGGAGCAGAACTTCAAGCAAGCCCATTGCCGGCACCATACAAGAGGTTCTCTGACAGCCATACTCTTAAAAAGCAGGCCAGGAGCACTGTATCTGTCACTTCAGATCACCACATGGCATAGCTGATTTCCAGCTGTCCAGGAAATCAGAAATAAGTTTCCAGCAGTTTTTCATGCACCTTAATTAGAAAACAAGGAATCCGTTGCAAAAAGAAGAAAGAGGAAGAAAAATAAGGCTAGAGCTGCAGTACTAGACATGCCATCTACACACTTGGCATGCACTTAAGAGCTGCTCAGCCAGCCCTGGTTGCTAAGCAGTCTGAGAAACTGGAATGTGTTGCTCCCTCCAACCCTCCATGAACATTACCACCCAAAACCTGCCCAGAAGAGGCATTGAGGCTGATTTTGAAACTGGGACAGTTCCAGGGGAAAACCAAAGCAATTGGTAGCTCCTTTGTCCTCCTCCCCCAAGTTATAAATATGAGGACAGGTAGAGCATGTGCTTGTGCAGACACCTCCCAAAGAGAACTTGCTACCACCTCCCAAAGTGAACTTGCTACCTTCGAATGCTACCAGAGGCACAGGCCATCAATGTGAAGCATTCTTGCTGTGAAGGTAGCTGTCTCAGATCATCACAAATGCAACAAGGTGGGACTAAGAAGAGATAAAAGAAGAATTGCCTATTGAAAATATTATTTCTTGCAGTACATTAAAGGCTAAGGGCAACTCCCCTTTTTGTCCCTAGTCCTCTCCCTTCTCACCCATACCTGTTCCTTGATCTACCAAGTCCTGACCACTGTGCCACCTGGCACAACCACTGCATTATACTTCAGTCATTCCCAAATACCCAGCTCTGCCAAGCATCTGGCCAGAAGTCCCAGAAGATTAAATCTATTCCTGAATCACTGCAGGAGATAAGTTTTAGTAACTTTTCCCACGAAGTGCTCTGCAAGGTGCAGGTGGAAGGAAGGTTTTGCAAAAGCAACATCAGGAGAAATGAGGAACTTGAGGGTGGAGCAGCAATACAGTGATGGGAAGTAAAAGGAAGGGGGGGGAAATGGTTGCACACTGGTTAGAGGATGTCAACAGTGAAAAACAAGTGGGCATCAAACTCTTTCAGAAGAACAGCAAGAAGTGTCACAGAACAATGATGACTGCAAGCCAGATGTACTAGGCGGGCTCACCTGTCAGAGAAGGTATAAACGTGGGAACAGAGTCAACCCAAAGAGCAGCAACATTGTAGTATTGAGCATAGGAAAGTTTTGGCAACAGGAAATCGAAGCAATACTCCACATTTTCATGGGGATCCTCACAGAGTCCTCCTGCAGAATATCTCAGGGGGGAAAGAGTTCCAGGCTTCTGTCCAGACCATTGTCTCCTGCTCCTCCTTTCCAGGCTTTTTGAGATACATCCACAATGGACTTGAAAGCCAGGATAGTCCTCCTGCTTTGCTTATTCAGGGGCTTCAGTGGGCTGCAGCCTGTGGGGTGATGGGAAAAGTGAAGTACTTCTCATTATATCCACCTCCTGGAGATATGTGTAACTGATGCATATCAGCCAGAAAATCCTGCTTAGCCCTTGCAAGAGCCTTCTGGGTGCCCAGGAGGAGTAGGACATGTGGGTATTCTCAGATTATAATCTCTTCTCTGATAATCCTGATTTACTCTTTGGCCTGGGAGCAAAGCCTAATAGAAAGCTAAGTGCTCTGGCAAAGCCCAGAAGGTAATTTAGGAACTCTGGCACAGTTATCTCAAGTATAATGTGGGGTTACCATTACTGGCAAGTAGTGTTTGTGAAGGTGCACTGAGGCTGGCAGGGAGAGGGAAGTGCAAGGTAATTGGCAATTACTGCTTTGGAAAGGTCACTGTTTTCTGGAGATAAAGCCGGAATCAGCTGTTGTCACTTAGACATTTCACTGGAGATGTTCAGGCTGACCTATTTTTAACATAGCAGCAGATTACACTGCAATACAGTGCATAATTTAGGGAAGTAGTAGCATGATCACTTCCACCATACAATGGCAGCTTCGGTTCCTGCCTAATTATGGAGGGAGGCAGAGCTCTCTGGCATTTTCCACTGGATTAGCAAAACAAGACACACGTGGAATGACTGACTCTGAGCCTTTCAAAAGCCTGTGTGTCAGGGTGAATACATTCCCAGCAGGACTAAGTGGGTCAAATATTCTATCTAGAGCATCCATAAACCTACTCGGCCTCCCAGCAGCTTCAGCAAGCTACAGCACTGGGAGCAGGAGAAGAATTTAGTGTTGGGAGTGAGAGAGAGAAGGAAATGAGCCTTCTGCATTTGCGATGCAAAACTATATTGAGAAGCCACGAGAAACAGCTCATACATCCCTAGCATGTGTATTTGCATCGGATGGAGAATACTTCCTTGAAAGAGGAGGCTGCAAGTGAATGAGATATTTGCATCCATAATCTTAACTTCAGAAATCTTCTACAAGATAAGACCAAAGGGGTTACACATACAGAACTACTGTAGGAAGCTCAGGGTTGAAGGAAGATGCTGCAATTAGTATATGGCGCTGAAAATCTTTAACAAGTTAACCAGGCTTCTACAACAAGAGCTGCCACCCCCTAAAAGGCTGAAATGGACTCAAAAGCACATTAAGTATGCATGATGAGACATTTATAGCTTTCAGCATTGCCACAAATATTCCCTCTCCTCTTCCCCTGGCATTCCACAGCCTGAAGTGCACAGCTGCTTTTTCCAGAAAGCAACTTCTCTGCTTTGGTCTCAGAGTTCACGTCCTATTAGGAACGCATGAAGCCAGGGCGTAGCTGATTCAGCCAGAGACACAGAAAGAGCATCCTACCAATTTCACCTTCAAGCTACAGCTGCAGCACTGTGCTGGCAGCAGCCCCAACACTTTTTCCAGCGGAGAGGTGGGTGCCTCTGGAAATGCCCCTACTGTGATTGCTGAACTTGGAAGCCTTGGAAACAGCCTGTAGGCTGCAGATGTCTGCAGCCAGTGTGAAGAGCATCTTTTTCTGCTGTTACTGAATCTGGAGTTATTTTCTCTCATTTCTTTTTCTCAAGGCTACAGGGTGCTGTTTATTTTCAGGGTGCTGTTTATTTTCAGCATACAATATAAATAACACATGTTCATTATTATTGCTGAAAGTTACTTCAGACAATAGGTCAGCTGGAACTGGCAGCTTGGATTTTTGTTTCAGTGAGGGATTTTTCTTTTCTATGCACAATACTCTGTGAAAACTCAACTCTTTTTCTTTCTTGCCGTTTCCTAAGCTTCTCCATATAGTACCATCTTCTGTGTGTCAGGTCTGTGTGCTCCATGGAAAACAATTGCATTTGAAAGGATGGGTCTACCTATCCTGATCCAAATGAGGAAAGATGCAGGTATATTGGGAGGGTGTCAGTATTGCCTTCTCAAGCCACCTTCCAAATGATGTCTGTTAAGCACTTCCAGGTATTTAAGAGGCACAAGGGAGAACTTGCTGAAGAACTCTACAACAGCCTCAAATGTTGGGAGCAGCAAATCATAGAAAACAGGACAGGGGTGGTTGGCACTTCTGCGTTATGATAGCGATGTAAAGACCAGTAAGAAGAAGAAGAAAAAAAAAAGTTGCAGAAGAGAAATAGAGAAGTCTGAAGGGCAGTGATAAGTATCTTAAAATCCTGATTCTTGCAAAGAGATGGATTTATAGTAAATAGGGCTGGGAAGGATGCCTGGATCTGAAGAAAATACCCCACAGTCTCTAGGAAATTATAGCATTCCTGATTTTGTTTTCTTTCTCAGGATAGTAGAGGAAAGATGCTCAAAGAAAAAATGTGAGATCTGCTCATTGCAATGTTTATTCACCTTTATATTCACATTTATATTCACCTTTAACTACTCTTTAAAGCCTGCTTATGCACACACTGCTGAAGGCACCGGAGGCTCCAACCAGTGGCCACGGGGAAGCGGCAGGGCAGCAGCTCACCCCCCGCACCATTCTCGGGGGGATGGAGCAGAGGTGTTTGACAGATGTCCCATCTTTAGGCCAAACCACTCCGGAGGTAAGATGCGTCGAATGAAACAATGGCAGTCTCACCGCCGCTCCCAAGTAGGAAAACTGCCGACAGCGCCTGCTCCTCAGCATGCCGCTGAGGTGTCGGGAGACCGCGGGGTCCGCGCTCCGCTCCACTCCCCTCCCCTCCGCACCGCCCTGGGAGTGGCTCCGCACCCCTCCGCACAGCCCGCGGAGGCGGATCGCGACCGAGCAGCGCCTCCCCCTCTTCTTCCTCCTCCCTCTCCTCCTTCTCCCTCTCCCTTTCCTCCCTCCTGCAGCTCCGCAAGGAAAAGCCGGCAGCAGCTGCGCTCGCTGCCAGAGCGGCGGTGTGCTGCGATCGGAGGCAGGCTTCCTCCGCTCCTCTTCGTCCTCTTTAGTTTGTTTTTTTTTCTTTACTTTAAATTTTTAAGTTATTATTTTTCATTATTAGTAGCTTTCCGGCCGCGGGCGCTGCCGCGGGTGATGGGGCTCCGGGGTGCCCGAGGAGCGCTGGGCGGCGGCAGCAGCGGGCGAGCGGCGTCCCAGGGCGGGCTGTGAGCCGCAGCGGGAGCGGGCAGCCCCGCCGGCAGCAACAGGTACCCCCTGGTAGGTCTTGGAGCGGGGAACACCCAGAAAGCCGCTTGGGAAGGAAGGGTCCGAGGTCTGCGGGACTGGTGAGCCGCTGTGACGGGAGCAGCTCCGGCCTCTCGATCCCCCGGTCTCAGGGGTTAAGCGGCGACAGGGTCTTGAGGAGGGAAAAGCGACATCAGGGGGGCTTCTATTGTATGGTTTTATTCTGGGAATGTGAAGAAA
The DNA here is from genome assembly GCF_027791375.1 of Indicator indicator. Classification (NCBI taxonomy): domain Eukaryota; kingdom Metazoa; phylum Chordata; class Aves; order Piciformes; family Indicatoridae; genus Indicator; species Indicator indicator. Next base: position 33,389,223 of record NC_072015.1, on the reverse strand, counting down.
ATGTTGGCTATGGCTGTTCGCTGAGGCGTATGAGAAGCTGTGCGGGGGACTGATGTAGTGCTTTCTCATAGCGCCGGGAAGTGCTTAACCTGGTTTTCATAAAAAAAAAAGGTCTCAATGTTTTCTTAGGTCTTGCCCTTCTATTTCTAGTGAGCTTTTATGGCATTACGGGTTGAAGGAAAGCTTAGACCCTCTTAAGTTCTCCTTTCAGTCTCTGGCTCATTCCCAGGACCTGATGCAAACATATTACAGACTGGCATTGCAATTCAGTTTACCTTTGAATGCCCTGGTTACAAAAGGTCACCTAATCCTGTGACTGGCCTTTCTGTTGCTGGTTAACTGACCATTTTGCTGTGCCTCATTCAAAGTTTCAAAAAAGCTTTCTGGAAACTGTGTGTGTGCGTTGGAGTGTGTGTGGTCATTCTGCCTTTGCAGCCGTTCATACATCTCCCTGGGAAGAGCTGGAAATGTATTTCCAGTGTCATTTCTGCGTTCGTGAGCCTGGTCGTGCGTTCTGCCACGCTCATCTTAATTGCCGTGTTTGAGCTGCTGTCACGCAGCTGGAGCCCCAGGCAAGGAACGCACTTCCAAACAGAAACATTATCTTCATCTTCTCCAGTGGCTAATTAGGTTTCACAAGCATCCCTCTCCTTCTGGATAAACAGAAAGTGGGAGCATACCAAAACAGGGGGCTTGAGGAAGGAAGTGAGAGGAAAGTGTCTTTGCTGGAGGATTTCTGTGCTCACTGCCCAGCCATGTCCAAGATCTTCACATACTAGGAAGAGATATTATGGGATTTGGTTTATTATGGCCAGATTGGAGGAAGGTATCCACTGGGATGGGTTAGGAGCCCAGCTTTATAGCCACAGCGGGCAAACATGACAGACTGCTTGATGCTTACTAAGTATGAGTGGGTATATATTACACAGAGGGAGTCTAAAGGCAGCAAAATCTATCTTTTCTTCCATAAATTCAGCACTTTCTCAGCCAGTAACTAAATTACTGTGACAGTCACTTAAAATGGTGTCTGTGCAGCTTGCAAGAGCAGTTAAGCACTTGTGCAATGTAGACTTTTAAAATCCCAATATCCATAACCTGATGCTGATTTAACTTTTGACATAGGAACAGCATTTTCATGACAAGGTGTGAGCTTTGTGGGTTGGCTTGTGTGGTTTACTTTTTAAAAAGCAAGGGGATGAATTTCTTTCTAGGATCCTGCCTAAGGAACAGAGGAATTAGTTTTCTGGGTCTCTTTACTCCTCTCTAGTATGACAGTACACTTATGCCTTAGAGGTACATCTGTAGCAGAGTTAATATTTCTTAAACTTGGGAATATGTAAGGAGAGAGGTCTCTGGTTTGTGAAGAAGCATCCCTAAGTGAGAAGGTTCCTTTACCTCTTTATGGTCTCAAGGAACTCAACCATTTTATTGTCCTGTATCTAGAGCAACCTAAGAGTGGCACAAAGCATGGCCTCAAAAATCACAGCTGTGCATTCACACGCAATGCAGAGTTACCTTTTTCTGTCTGATATTTTTAAACCTGAGCAATAAGAAAGGTAACTTGCAGACAAAGCAGGCTGCTGGGAAAATTCCCATTTCAGGGGGAAGCTGCCTTGCTTCCTACTGGGAAGAAGTGGGAGTGAGAACTAAAGGCAGAATTGGCTTTTTCCAAAAAAGGGATGGCTGGTCTGAGTTTTCCTCATGCTGTAAATGTGGCAGGGACAAGTTGCTCATGGACAGCCCCCTTACTGGGGTAGTTTTCATCAGTTAAGCTAAGCTGCAAGCAGGGGGGAGATAGATGGCTTGTGTCTGTGGCTGTTCAACCAGCACAAAGCATCAGCTGGAAGCAGACAGTGAAGGAAGTGAGGAGAGTGATGTCTGAACTCACGCTCCTGGCATGGGCTTCTTAGAGAGGATTGGGGCATGAATCAGTATCTCATAGGGGCCTGCCACATCACTTCCAAGCTATGTGGTTCCTGGATGACTCTGTGAACAAAATGGAAAGAAAAGACTGGATGAGGCACTTAGTGCCATGGTCTAGTTGATTAGTTAGGGTTGGGTGATTGGTTGGACTTGATGATCTTGGAGGTCTCTTCCAACCTGGTTGATTCTGTGATTCTGTGAAATCTGGCTGTGTACAGGGAGATGTTAGGTTCCAACCAGTCAATTCCATGATTCTGTGATTTTTCCCACTCAGATGGAGCTTGGAGGTCACTGTTTTGTTCACTCAACTTCCAATGTGTGCTGCTTTTCTGACAGGGAGATTTTTAAAGAACTTTCTCAGTAAGGAATTTTCAAAGTTAATCAACATGAGCACACACTGCCTGTTTTCCCTGTCAGTTTTGCACAAATTGTGTCACTGAATCCAAGATGTGCTTGCCCTTTTAGAAGGCAGAGAGAAAGAACTTAGCCTACTCTGAATTCAAGATCAAATTTAAAGTCTTTTGACAGCAGAAGTGATTTTCTGCAGGGGACTTCACAAACTGTGGTGGCTGCACTTTGGATGTGCAATAGTGTAAATGAGAATTTAATTTCTTCCCTGTAGCAAAGCTGACCAACACCTTTGCTTCCCTCGCTGTCCTTCAGGCAGTTTAGCTTTACCAGAGCAATGCAGGAGGGCAGGCTGTGAGCAGAGGAGCTGAGCAGCTGGGGGAGGAATGGTAAAATGGGCTTTGACAACTCCCCACGAGAGGGCTGGAAGGACAGCAGCAGTAGGAGCCAATCCTGGATGCAATAAACTGGATCATATTCTGTCTCTCTGCCTCATTTCAGGAATGGCTTAGCTAAGGCTGGGCAGCCAGCTGACTGAGCCCCACAACCGTCCTTCCCTGCATAACCCAAGTCAAAGCAGAAGCTGCATATTTTCCTGACCACAGCTGCTCAGCAGCTTTATTTCTGCTCCTTGGTGCTAATGCTGCATTTGCTCTCACTTAACCTGCACCTGGGTGGGCTGCATGGCTGGGCTCACTCCTGTCCTGTCCACAAAGCTGGCACTCTGACTACTGCTCCAGGCAGGTGTTTCAGGGGGAGAGAAAACAGTGTAGGCAACCTTCTTCAGGATTTCCTCCCATTTGGCAGCCTAGAGACAGCTGCTGTGCTAAAACCTAGTAGAGCATCCTTCTGCAGGTTGATCTCAACTTTCATAGAACCATAGAACACTTTGGCTTGGAAGGGATGTTGAAAGGTGATCTAGTCCAATCCACTGCAGTGAGCAGGGACATCTTCAACTAGGGTAGGCTGCACAGAGCCACATCCAACCAGATTTTGAATGTTTCCAGGGATAGGGCTTCTTCCACCTGTCTGGGCAACCTGTGTCAGTGTTTCACCACCCTCACTGTAAAAAATTTCTTCCATATACCTAGTCTGAATCTGCCCTCTTTTAGTTTAAAGTCATTATTGCTTCTTCTGTTGCTACAGGTGTGCATCCAGGGGATTTGAATTCAATCCCCTGAATTTTGGCTCTCCAAATCTAGCTTTGAAGTGTATTTGCTGCTGGGTCTGGTGCTGTTGGGAAAAAAAAAAAGAGGATTCCCCCTCCCGGACCACATCCAGTTTAATTAAGGAGGGGCAGTAAGGCTGCAGGAACTAGCTGTATCCTAACTGTTACCAAAAAGCAGATCCCAGTATGTGCTGCCCCTCCCACTGGAAGGTGCAGAGAAGGGCAGGTTCTTTGCTGGCTCTTGAATTGCTTTTCAGGAGGCACGAACACAGACCTTGCCGTGATCTTTGCGTTCAGGCTCTGCACCCAGTGGCCTCCATAAGAAGCAAATCCTCTAAGCATGATGCAAGAACTAACTAGTTGATTGGGGGGTTTAAGTTATCTTTTTCTGCTGTGCTTTTATGTTACAAGGGTATCTCATAGTTTTTACTCCCCAACCAACACAAAAGAAATGATGGATTAGCACAGAAGTATGTGAGCATCTTTCTTCTTTACAATGGGAGGAACAAATCGAAGCTGACAGTTCCCTGGAACCGGTGCAACTCATGAAGTAGTCACAATAATACATTTTATCATCCAGCCCTTTTAAAACATCAGAAGCTTCCTGGTCTCTGATGCCTCCAGTAAGCTGACCTTGGCTGGCAGAGCCAGCTACCTCATTACTGCTGTCCCACTGCTCACAGCCTGCCCTCTCTCCAGGCCCTCAATGGAGTGATTAGCCATAGCAGCTAGAGCTTCCCAGGTCAGGCAGCCTGCTGGTGACCCTTCAGTGATACGAGATCCCTTTCAAATAATCCTATCTGCAAGAAACCAGTTAGTTAGTTATTTAGATTCAGAAAAACCTGTTTAGCTGCAGCACCCAGAGATTTGTCATACTTTGATTTTTGTCCTGAAAACATCACTAACAGGAAAACTTCAAGCTGTCACCTCCAAAACACAGTTGCAGCAGGGAAAAATCTGTCTAGTCATCACTGAGGTTCTGGTTTCAGCTTGTGCCTTCATCTCTACAAAAGACCAGCCTAGACTGACCTTATCTATTACTATTTAAACCTTTCTTTTCTAGCTGACCAAAGAAAGGAACTTATTTACAGTGATATCAGTTTGAGATAGGCAAATAAGCACCTGCAAATAGCTGCAGGAGGTTCCTGTTTCAACAGACAAGGCAAAGTTGAGCCACCAGCAGCTTGATTGCTTTCCCCAAATTATCATCTCACTAAGTGGCCAAAGCAGTAATAAAGTCCCTCAGTGATGTGTCTTTTTTCCATTGTCGAATTATCTTGCCTCTGCTTGAACACTGAAGCAAAGCAGAGGGAAAAAAATATAGTTTGTAATGAACAGACCCTTTGAAATTGCCTCAGGGAGCAGAGGAGCAGGACTTGTGCTTGAGACTGAGGTGGTGGCACCGGTCCATGGCACTGCCTCAGGCAGGCAGGAAGGGCAGTCAGTGTAGATCTGTATTCAAAGTCTGACACACATTTTCTAACCATATAACAGGAGGGAAAGGGCCTTTTCCATAACTAAGCAATTTGACATCCTATGTCGGTGTTTCGTTTTAAAATGTTTTGGTTTAAAACTTTCATTGTGGTACAGAGGCAGGGTCTTATGTTACAGTCCCTGCAAGCAGTCTCTGCAAGGAAGTCTACTCTTGTATGAAGATGCCTTTCTTCTCTGATCATCTCTGCAAGCATCACCAGGTTATGGGAGCAACAGCTATCCATGTGCATTTTTCCCAACCATACAGGCATGGTCTGTGGGTGAAAAATTTCCATTGCTCAACTAAGTGTATAATGTGTCAAGTCCTGCATGGCTGACTGCCCTTTCCTTGTCTTGTTCAGTACATCCACAAAATGCCATTTTGTTAGTTCAAGGAAGGACTTGGTTTTTCACACAGAGATGATTGTGGGGTGGAAAGCAATTGGCTGTGATGTGCTCTTTGAACCATAAGGCTTTTTCCTGAGTTCAGTGTGACATTCACAGGCCATGTCTACTTAGATATATACAAAATCTTCTGAATAAGAATAGACATCCTTTAAAGTAAACAGAGATGAATGTTTAGTTTATTAGATGTTCAGATTAATAAAGCCAAGAGCTGGAAATGCTCACTAAGTCATCTGTGCTACACAAAATCAAACTGAAGTCATATTAAAAATGCTAAGACATCAGCTGAGGCAGGAGAATAATCAGCTTAAAATTCTGCCCATATGTACTAAGGTTTTGCTGTCTTTGAAATCAGAGGGAGAGGTTGCTGTCATCTCCACAGATGGCAGCCGGACCACAAAGCCTTGTTTCCATGCACGCAGGTGCTGGGCTGGAGTGCTTGCAATATATTTGATTTTCAAGCCCTACACTGAAAGCAGAAGCTCCTTGAAGGTTAGATGGCTTTTCATCTGCAGTTATCTAGCCAGGGGTTGCTTTTTCCCTATTCTTTCCTGGCTCTGTTCTTAAAAAGAAAATAATCCTCCTTCTCCTTAGTAGCAGAGGCAGTGCTGGTGGCTCCAGTGTAACAGCTCCTATGTGAGCATAAACTGAACGCTGTATGCATGATTTCTCCAGCATTATTTCTCCAACATTATTTCTTGTGGGCCTGGCATGTTGCCACCAGGTGACGAAGACAATTGTTTCCATTGTCAAAAGGACAAAATAGTTTTCCATCATCATGTCAAATCATGATATCTGCCTTTTCCCATACCCAGAATGACAGTCCATTGATGTGAACTGGAAAATGCAGAAATCTGAACAGAAAAGGAAAGGAGAGAAGAGTGAGAGGGCAATAGAGGACAAGATGTGGGGTTGTTGTTACAAGCTTGTCATTAGCCTGCAATGGACTCAGTGGGTTATTCCTTTAAATGGCAGACTATGGAAAAGCAGGGCCATGCTGAGATGTGTGCTGCCTTCATTTGTGCAATGAAAAGTTAAGCAAGATAATTGCCTCGTAGTTCAGTGACAATAAATTCTGTCAGATCCGTTCAGTCCATGCTCAGTTTGTCTGTAGTGTCTGTGTGTCTAAAAGAGTCAAATGGAAAATAATCCCATAGCATGGCTGGACCCATCTGACATTTTAAACTCAAGGTTTATTTTTTTAAAATGTTTACTACAGATTCAATTTACCAGTTTAATCGGACTGGATCTACTTACCATGTCTTTAAGGGTTCATCAGGTTTGCATTAGTTGTATCAGTGCTAGTAAAACTGTGGGCATTTGGGATGGTTCTCAGGCACTAAGGGCAACAGGCACAGACCAGCCTGTATCCATGGCATTAAACTCCTCTGTCCTCCAAGAGAGGAAAACACATGGAAACTGCTTTGGGGATGGTGCTTGGTCCATTCTGCCTTGCAAACCATGCCCAGTGGGAAAGCACTAACTGGCCCAAGCCAGGTCTGTGCTGGTGATTGCTTAAACAGTGTAACCTCCTTTGCCCCAAGAAGCAGAAAGATCCTTGCAGGTTCAAGAAGGAGAAGTTTTTCTCTACTGAGAAACAAATCATAGAATGATTTGGGTTAGAATGGACCTTTTAAGTTCCTGTTGTCTAACCCCCCTGCAGTGGTCAGGGACATGTTCAACTAGATCAGGTTGCTCAGAGCCCTGTCCAACCTGACCTTGTATGGTTCCAGGGATGGGACAGCTACCAATACTCTGGGCAGCCTGTGACAGTGTTTCACCACCTTCATTGTAATAAATGTCTTTCTTATGTCTGGTCTAAATCTCCCCTCTTTTTAGTTTAAAACCATCATCCCTTGTCCTATCACAACAGGTCCTGCTAAAAAGACTGTCCCCATCTTTCTTATAAGCCCCTTTTAAGTATTGAAAGGTGCAATAAAGTCTCTCTGGAGCCTTCTCTTCTTGAGAGGAAACAACCCCAGCTCATCCAGCCTGTCCTCATAGGAGAGGTATTCCATCCTTCTGATCATTTTTGTCACCTCCCCTGGACCTGTGATAACAGGTCCATGTCTTTCTGGCACTGACGACTCCAAAGCTGGACACAGCACTGCAAGTGGGGTCTCACCAGAGTGGAGTACAGGGATAGAATCACCTCCTTTGACCTGCTGGCCACCCTGTTTTTGATGCAGCCCAAGGTACATTTGGTCTTCTGGGCTGTGAGCACACATCACTGGCTCAGTTTGATAGCTACTGAAATGAAATGTGTTTTCAGCACAAAATTATCTGTATTTTTTTAAGCGCTTCCTGTAAACACTTGTGCATCCATAAAGCTGTCCTGCTTTTTGGCACTGGTGGGCTGTGACTGCTCAGTGTGAAACAGGAGGGTAGGACAGGGTCCTGGGATACCTGTGCCTTCTGGCAGATGCATAGTAATTGCTTTGCTCAGCTGCCCCATTGGTCATCAAATCTCTTCTCCAGTAACAGTGCCATTTATGCAAGCTTTTCCAAGAGGGACTCTTTTCCTAGTACAGACTCCCCTTAACCCTTCGTCCTGCACTGAATCTCTTTCAGCTGCCTTTTACAGCTCCTTTAATGATTTTGGGTGGAGAAGGTGGTCATGGTTTGGGGGGAAATTCAGGCTGTTTGGTGGTATTACATATGCCCTGTGGTCTCTTATACTTTCAAGAGTTTTAAAGATCAAAATACTTTAGCCAGAAGAATACTAACTTCTGCCATAACTTTAAATAAAGTTCACAGTATCACACAGTATATCAGAGGTTGGAAGGGACCTCAAGAGATCATCAGGTCCAACCCCCCTGCCAGAGCAGGATCACAGAGCACAGGAATGCATCCAGGTGGGTTTTGAAAATCTCCAGAGAAGGAGACTCCACTACCTCCCTGGGCAGCCTGTTCCAGTGCTCTGTCACCCTCACTGTAAAGAAGTTTCTCCTCATGTTGAGGTGAAATCTTCTAAGTTCTAAAAGTCATATATGTAAGACCTCCTCTAGCACAAGATTCAAGTTTTGAATTTAAATGAACTGAATCCAGAAGACTTGAGATTTACATCAGAGCACAGAGTCTGTCTTGGTAGTGCATAGACAATGTTCAGCTAATTGATGTACTGGAATAGAGCTTCAGACACATGCTATAGCCAAATATAAATGGAAATAATACAGGACTTTTATGGCAGTGTTCTTGAAATGGCCACACTTGTGAGGTGTCAAAAAATTAAATAAATCCATTTCTCCAATGTTCCTATCTGGGACAAGAACCTCCAGCTTTAAAGGTCTCCTGTCCTTAAATATGCAGAAATGTGTCTTCAACGGTGTTTTGGTGAGCTATGTGCCATTAAGACACTCTTTGAAACAGAAAGATCATATAAACATCCAAGGGGGTTTGAGTCACCCTAATCCCCCATATTTAAAGAGGAGCAGCAAAGAATTTGTATCTCATTAGTGACTGAAAGCCTTTGACAACAATGATGTTTTACTTCCAGGGATGGAAAGCCTGTCTTATGTGTTTAATTTAGCTCACTCATGCTTATATTAGAGCATACCTGCAGTGGATACTAAGTACAGCTACAGTTTGTCTGTCTTGGCTGAAGCAAAACAAATAACTTCTAGGGCAGCCCACTGTTTGCCTAATCCATCCTACGTGTGTTTACTTGATGCATTTGCTCTCCTGCAGCAGATGCAAAGAGGTAGAAGCCTCAGCTTGCTGTCCTTGCCCGGGCTGTTGCCATCTGTGTTTAAAAAGGGTTATAAACAACAGAATACCGGTGCAAAGTAATAAAAGAAAACAGCGCTCTTAAGGACGATTTTATCTTAAACACTGCTGGACCATTGCTTTTCTCTCCTGTCAGCAAGAAGGTTTTTATGTTCATTGCTTGCACAGTCTGAGAAAACGAAGCCGCTCTCCTGCTTACTCTTGACACACAAATTTAGGTCACTAAGCAGAGTCATCATAGATTTTGCCAGAAGATTCCCAATGTCTGTTGACATCAGGGCTGATTTACCTCACTTTTTCTTAGATCATACTCATAGGCTGATCCAGATGTTACTGTTGGTTAATAAGGGATAAGGGAGACCACTAGCACTACTCATAGGTTCCCAGGCCCCCCCTACTGCTAATGCTTGCAGGAGTGCAGGATAGGTTGATCATGTGAAAATATGATCTGAGCCAAGAAATTTAAATTCTACCCAGCTGGGCAGTGTTCAGAGGCGCATGCTGAAAGAGGCAGAGAAGTATCCAGGCTGCTGCTAGGCAGAGTACTTCCTTGTTTTGCATCCTGCTAAGTCTACTTCTCATGAGGTTGCTCCTTGTAGTTTATCTCCTAGTATAGAGATAGATAAGAGAGCAGCACAAAACCTTCCACCTCTACTACTGCACAGTGCTGCCAGAATGATGGCATGCTTCATTCCATGTGCAGGTCACTCGTGCTGAACTGCTCTTCTGGATGTGGTGAAAGGTGGGTTTCAAGCAGGAGGAGGTCATTCTCAGCCTGTTTTCAGAAATGCTCTCTCCTTAAATTATTTGCTGGCATTTGCACGATGAGCGGCGTAGGTTTTAATTAAATCCTTAATTGACATAAAGAGTAATCGATGATGAGTAGAATTGGGCTTGACTTCTAATCAAAAATAATTCTTCATAGCAGGCTGGCTTTGAAATGAATGAACGTCACATCTAATTAGGTGGCGGGAGGCTGATCCCTCAGCCACACTCCTACCTACCGTTACGGACTGAACTGTGCTTATCTCCACTAATGCCATCTGAATATGATTGCTCTGTGCTGCCAGGGCTGTGAGGGAGCAGCGCTGGGGAGGGCACCATGTGGGCTCGTGTGCACACTCGCTCCAGCTGCCAGCATAAAACAAATGTTGGAACTGAAAAAAAGGAGGTCAGCTACCATGAACCCATCTGTCGTGCACAGGAGCCATTTAGGATCAAATTTATTTTCCCCTAGTTGATTACAGTGTAATAACTCATTTGCATTTCCCTCTTATGTTTTTTAGCACATGCTATACCAGCAGTAAGGAGTGATGCTGTAGGTGTTTCTCTGAGGAGGGGGTTAAGCAGAGGAAGTTTTCAGTCAGGGGAAACCACATCTTGGGCATGTGTCAAGGTCTATGGTGAAAGAGTGGCTACAAAAAGGGCAGGAAGAAAGCTGACCATGGTGCAAGACAGGAGTACTGCTTTTACCTTAGCTACCACAAGTCATCATTCCTGTGCTAGTGAGGTGATGAGAGTTGAAGCCAGACATGTTCTACAACAGAAATAAAAGATGAAGTCGGAAAAACCCACACTGCTTTTGGCACCTAGACTGAAGTGAAAGATAACCTGTGTATGCTGAGTTTATAGAGCTATATTGTGGGGGCAACATCAGGCATCAGGTCCTATACATGTACAGCTGCATATGCTTTACCATTTTGCTATTGACCTGGTTTGTTAGATCCTTTTCTTACTCTTGCTTTTTGGTTTATATACTTCATCCAGTTTGGGTAGGAGGAGCAGAACAAACAGCATGAGCTATTCCAGATGGTAGACAATTTGTGTTTCTGCTCAGGGTGTCTAGTAATGAGCTAGCAAATACTATATAGCATTTGAGTTGAAAATGTCCTTACATATAACATAAGAAATGTTCTTATGGAAATGAGGCCATGAAGTACAAGCCTTGCTATTAACATCAAGTCTTGGGAAAAATATTATTTGAAGTAAAAGCTAAAATTTGGTAGTGAAATACCCAAAGCTAATACTTTTATTTATTAGAAACAGGTAAAGTGCCTTGTGCTTGCTTGCAGGGATTTCTGCACGCCAAAGTGAAGCTCTCAGCTATGGGCTGAAGTAGAGCTATAAAAGATGCACGAGTTACATAAACATTTCTCTGTGCATTGTAAAAACTGAATCCACCCAAACTGAAGGCATTGAAATACAAATAATAAAAGAAAGAACCACTGCAGGCATCACTGATGCAGGTAAAGCCAGCAGTGCAAAGTGAGCATGAGCCTTCAGAGAGATCTTGTTGGATAGTCGGTGGTGAGGTCTTGATGTCCATGGTGAGGGAGGAGACTCACCACAGGCTGCAAGTGAAGGCAGGATGAATTGTACTGGGTTAAACTAAGATTCTCATGGATGCAAGAGAAGGGGCAGGAGTTTGCCTCTTTGTGCTGGGGTGGGAATGTGTGGCTCCCAACATCTTTGATGCCCACCCAAACATGACCTGGCTGCTCCCACATCTCCCATATGAAAGAGAGGCTGCTGTCCCGGCTATGGCTCCTTCTCTGTGCAATAATGCTCTCTGCAGCCATGCTGGTAAGCCCACATGGCTCTTTTTCTGTGCACTAAAATTAACGTTTGAAGCTCACAGATCTTCTGGCCTTTCACCGGCTGATGTAGGCTTGGGAAGTGTGCTTGTCAGTAGAGCCATATGCTGCTATTTCGGAACATCTCATAGCCTTGGACTTTAATGGAACAAATGCACATGATTCTGTTCTGGCAACCAAGAATAGTTCTTCAGATGGAGCTCACATGTCTGTACAAGTCTGGCAAGTGCTACCCTGCACAAGGAAGGAGCGGCCCAATCACTGAGAACATACCATGGAAGTCACAATTCAACTAATCCAATCACCATAGAATCATAGAATCAGTCAGAGTTGGAAGGGACCACAAGGATCATCTAGTTCCAACCCCCCTGCCATGGGCAGGGACACCTCACACTAGATCAGGCTGGCCAGAGCCTCATCCAGCCTGGCCTTAAACACCATCACAGGAGTCCCTTCTGCAGGTGCTTCTAGGAGATCCTAGTCCAGAGAAATGTTCCTGAGACATCCAGGAATTATGACCCTGTGCACTAATGTCTGCAAGTTTTTGTCTTGAAAGTGTAAAAACTCTTGTGCTAGAATTAAATTTCTTGTGAAAGTTTTTACAGTGCTCCTGAGTGCTCTTACCTATATATAATTGTCAGGTTTGTATACTAAGGAAACATCCACAAGAATGTCTGCATTCTCATCCAAGGTACATACCTCTGTGCCTTTTAGAGTCTAGGGAACATGGAAACCATAAATTCCAGGTGGGTTATTTGGGCTACTGGCCACACTGGCCTCATATTGCCAAGGTGATTCAATTAAGTAAGAAGGAAGAATCTGGAAAATAAGTATTAAAAATTACTTAGACTTTAGGCTACAAAAGCAAGCGACAGCAACAGGAGGTGTACTGAATGAGCTTAGCGTTGAACTGAGCCTGAGTAAGTTCAGAATTGAATTGTGCTCTTTGGGGTTATGAGCGCAAAGCAGAACGAATTGGCTGGCTGGGAGAGGGACATGACTTTTAGGACATAATCAGTTTCTTCCCTTGCTGGATTTATTTTTTTGGAGCTGCACAGTGCTAAATGTGATTTTACTGCAAGTACAAGTTTTCTTCTTACTAAGCTGGCCAGCTAGTCTGATAAGCAGAACACAGACCTTGACATAAACGAGATAGGAACATAGTCTCTTCTTTCATTGTTCAAAAATGAAGCAGCTTATTTGTTAGACATGCCCCAGGTTTGCAGGTAAGAGATGTTCCTAGCATGCAAACAGGAGCAGTTGACTTCCATAGCTATCCACATGTATGCCCTCATCTTACCTTAACCTAAATAATAACCTGCAATTTTTCATGAACAGCCTGCAGACCACCAATCAGCCAAAAGGAACAACATACAAGCCATCTCACTGTAGGGACTGCAGCTCCTTAGATGGCCCTTGAAACATGTCACACACAAAAAAATAATCAAGGAACAAAGGACTATCGAGGTTCTTTTCAGTCATTGAGTCCTACCCCAAATACCCATTTAATTTAAGATTACACATACATACATGTCCTTGAAGCCTCTATTCCAGAGCTGCAGACAGCTCCCTAGCACCCTACAAGCAAACTCTAGACCCAGAGCTACCACCATAGCTGCTACATGGAGAAAAAGGAGGAATCAAGGGCACCAAGTTTGCAGCTTTATATGGTGACTAGCACATGTGTAGCAAAACTGGCTTCTCCTCATCATGTGGTGAATAAAAAAATAGTCTCCAGATCAGTCATGGAGAAATGGCAAACCAAAAGGGACTGTGCAAAAGTCTTGATTTAGCAAATGTGTTTCTTAGCTTGGATTGAAGTCCACACTGTTTATCAAGTATTTTGGCATTATGGGAGATGGAGGTTCATGCTGGAGATGATGAAGAGAGGGCAGCTCTGTGAAGTGATGGATTTGATAGTCCCTTCCCCTCTCATTAGCTCAGGCTCAGCTGTTTCCCTGTTTCCAGACTGAAAGAAGAGCTGAGAGAGGGGACTTTCATTTCCCTGGGGACCAACATCGGCAATTATCTGTCGTTCCCTGCTGCAGGCTGTCAGTGAGTAGGGCATAGAAAGTGAACTGATGGGAATTCACCTTATCCCCCTGCTGACTGATGGCCTCATCAGTCAACTGCCATGCACTTAGCAGGGGCAGTACTAATTATATTAATTATGCTCCCACACACCACGTGCTTATATTAGCAGTGAGTAGACTGGTGGCCTTTGAAAATGAGAAGCAATGGTTCGTTAGGTGTATAGATTTAGAAATGTAAGTGTACTCATTGCCTCCACTGCTGAGGTGGATCTCTTGAATCTCAAAAGCATTTAATACCATTTCAGGTGTGCAATATGCTTTACATTGAAAGAAAAATGTATACTGTATCGAGAAGACAGTAGCAATATGTCACATAACCACTAAATACAGATTTAGAAACTTGATCACTAAATTGGAGTACCACCAAAATCCCCTTAGTAGTGTTCAGCTATGGTGATACTGGTTAGGTCAGCAAGAGATCTATGTAAGTCCTAGTGGGCTGAGCCTCACTGAAATTATGCCAGTGACTGCATTATGTGCTTAATCAGAATACAACTGTATTAGTACATTCAGAGGAAGGTTTGTTTAACTGGTGGCACAGGGACTTATGAATGGCTTAAGAGTCAGGAAAATAAATCTGCCTTTACAAAGTATATTACAACAATGTGACAACTGCTCATCGCTCAAAGTGTATTTGCTGGATGTAGGTATCATAAATAATCCATTGGTGCAGTGCTCATATGCAGCCACTGTGTATGTGAATCTGGGCTAAGGGGCTGCTGCTGCTGCTAGGTAGAGTTGGTGTGATATTGTGAGGTCAGTTGGAAGTATCTGAGATGTCAGCAATATAAGTTTAAATCTTAAGAACAGATTGTATTTCTACAGTAGAGTCAACCTCTAACCTGACAAACTGAAAAGAGCTCAAGATTTCATCAGTCTGACTTCGTTACATCTTTTTTCACAGTTTTCTCCTGTACAGAAAGAAATGAAACATACATTAACCACTGATACTATATATAATGCATACTGAGAGAGCACAAACCCATTTTGGCTCTGAGTTTTGACCATTTTGTGCAAAAGCAAAGCATAGTTCCAGGTAGATCTTCACTCTGCATTACAATTGCACTCCTTCTGCGCTTCCTTTTGGTATCTTGAGGAAAATCTTACCTACCAAAGCATTGCAAAGCCATCTGAGTGCTTGAGAAAAATAGAGAAAATAAATAAGTGAATTCCTTTCCCAAAAATATTAATTTTTTAATTTCTCCAAAAGAAAAGAAAACAGAAACATTTCTGATATGTCTGCACACATTCGCACATGGACACAAAGATTTTATTCAGGGTGAAACTCATCCATCTTTCATTCCCATTAATACAGAAGATAGTCATTGTGTGGAAGATGTTAGCATTTTGACAAGAGTTTTGAATCTAAAGTGATTACAGTTTTATAGCTAATGTGGTCGTGATTAGCACCCAACTTGAAGTTCGGTTTTATTCTTCTTGTTTTATGAGGCATGGCTGATGTTTATGCAGTTAAATCTCCTCTAACTGTCAGTGTTGCTTAGCTTCTACCCTCATAGGTTTCCAGATGCTGTCAAGGGGTGCGTTAATCATCCTGTCAAACGATGCAAGTGCTGAACACTTGCAAGGGGTTTTCTGCTCCTCGGCACTCTGGACCCAAAATTTAATGCAAATGGGAGCACACAGAATGCAGTCTAACCATCTTGAGGTTATTTGCAAAACCAAAGGGAACTTGCTCTGCAGACCCCCAGAGTACTGTGTTCAGTTGGTTTCCCCTTTGTCCTTCAGGAGATGGTTCTCGGTGGAGTTTGAACTGTTAGATATTGGGTGGCATGAGTAGACACTGTACCATCTACAGGGATGGGAGTTCTGAGCCTGAAAGCCGCAAAGCAGCTTCTGCCAAGTGCTGGTATCAGCAAGCTTGGGCGGAGCTTAGCTCTGCAGAGGTGTGCTGAGAGCATTGAGGAGTTAGGGGTGAGTGCAGGGCCAAATCTGGGCTCTCATTGACCAAAACTTCAAGTACCTCTAGCTGTGGCTGGAACATGGAGGTGTTTAAGAAACATGTGGACATGGCACTTCAGGGCATGGTTTAATGGCCATGATAGTCTTAGGTTGATGGTTGGACTACCAGTGATCTTAGAAGTCTTTTCCAACTGGAATGATTCTACAATTCTATGAGTTAGCCAAAGCACATCCTCACTACAGTTTCTACAGACCCTGCAAGGAGCGGCAGCTCCTGAGCTTCTCCTCCTCCCACCCTCCCCTCCATCTCTCCTGGTCAGGGGTTTCTGTCCAGCATGGTTGCTCATGACCCTAGTCTGCCTGAGAGCAACTTCCCTCTCCAAAAGGTCTATCCTTGCTGTGATCAAACTGTTTCAGCCCTGAGCTGTATCTGGGCTTGGCCAGGGATGTGAAGAGCAGAGCACCATTATCTACTGGCCACAGCAGAGGAGAAAAGTGGCCTTAATTGCAGCCCAGCTGGCATCTCAGAGGGCTGTCCAGTCACAGGGGGCAGCCCTCACTTCCAAGCCAGAAAGATGTACACTGCTTTGGTTGTGCATTGGAGAAAACTTCAGATTACCAGTAGTGCTGTTAATGCTGGGACTGAAGAAGTATTTCTGGTAGAGCTCAGAAATATTCCTGACAAAGCAGCTGCTCAGGCTATGCAGTCCTCTCCATGGAGAAGCAGTAGCCAAAGCATTTGTCCATCTGGGCTCTACAAATTAAACGTAACTGGAAGGCGCACAATGTTTCCCAATGTATTTGCTTTCCTCAGTGAGTATTTGCTGTGCAGGCACCATGTAGCTCTGGTGTTTATCTTCAGTAAATACATTTGATTGTGAAGGACTGTATTGCAAATCTCTGGCCTTCACAAGTGGCTACTTTTTTGGGCAATTGTGATCATTCCTCATCTGTGGGGACGAGATGGTGGTTTAAAGTCGCTGCTACCCCCTCGGCCAGGGTTGCCTCCAGGCAGCTCCAGCCATGCAATCCTGATTCAGTGCCAAACTCACCCCTTGGCCCAGCTGTTGGAGTGAAATGAAGTGAGGGTATGGGAGCCAATTTTAAAATAGATTTAAAAAAATATTTCTAATATTTTGTCAGGTTTTCTCATCCATTTCACAGTGCAATGGCATTAGCAGCTATGCTGGCACCCCAGGAAGGAAGGAGATGGTGAAAGGATGGGAAGCTGGTCCCTGACAGCACCTGAGGACCAGTGTCCTCTTCCCTAGCATCCCCCTTCACTTCCTGCTCCCTGCTCCCTGCTCTGCTGCTCACCTCAGCTTGTCATGATGCTCCTCAGACAGTTCCTCAGCGAAGCCATTCATCTCACTAAAGCAGCACAAACCCAAGGCAAACATAAAAGTCTCTTGTTCTCTTTTGAGGGCAGTGAGCATCAGGGTCAGGACACAGAAAACAGTGCAGTAAGAGGGGAAGGAAGAGGGAGACATCCCCCTCTCCCCTCATGGCAGAAGCAAGCTGATGGAGCTGTTGAGAACCATGGCACTTGTTTGTTATTTCTATACAGGCGGATTGAAACCATTTCCAGTTTGGTGCAGTTGCCAAATCTGGCATTGGAAATGAGCACACACAGAGCAAGTGATTCCTCCTGGAATGCTGAGTACCCTTAAACACATGAAAAGGAGAGTTTGCAGTGCCTGCAGCTTGTTTACTTGCCTCTTGTTGTGGCAGAGAGCACCCCTCTCTCATCACGGCATGCTGTGGATGCATGCACATCCACCACTTCTTCCTTCTCAGCAGCTGGTTGGGAACAGCCACAGGGAAAACGAACAAGGATCAAAAGGGAGCTGCAGGACTTGATTCATGCTGAACAAACTCTCTTTTTACAATTTTATTATACATAATAATACTCTGCAGTGATAGTCACTGCCCCCTAAGAGCTCCGCACACTCCCAAAATGATCTCCAGGACACCCTGGGGTGTAGCAGATGGAGGCACCAGGGCTGGGGCAGGAGCATGCTGGGCATGGCAGAAATCAGGCATGATACTGAGATTGCCAAGGTGAGGCATCTGGTTTCTAGTCCCACATCCAGACCCAATTTGTGTCTCTGACACATTTTGAGTAGACTCTGGACTGTGTCAGAAATGAAAATAGGACTATTTTGTTGCTGAGGTGGGACAATTTGGCAATGCAAACAGATTTATGCCCTGAATCGCAGCCTCTCCCCTTACCATGCCTGATGGACACCAGGTGGTTCGGACCTCACCTCCTGCTTCTTGCCCTCCAGCGTCAATGACCTGCTTTCTGTTGTTTTTCAGGAATATCTTCCAGGCTCCCTGAAATCATGTCAATAGGATCACATTCATTCTCTCCAGGAGGTCCTAATGGGATTATTAGAAGTCAGTCCTTCGCTGGCTTCAGCGGGCTTCAAGAGAGACGCTCCAGGCAAGTGCTACGCTCTTTAAAGGGCATGTCCAAATCAGATCCTAAGGGAGGGTGACAGTAGAAAAGAGGGGAGAGAGGACTGCCTTCTCTCTGATTGCAGAAGAAAGTTGTCCAGCCTAAAATCTCTCTCTCATGCTTGTATAATTAAGCTGTTGCCCTTTACCTGAGCTACCAAGTGTCTGTTTGCTTCTCCCCCATTAACGCAGGGCTTCCTCACATGCCTCAGAGCTGTGAGAGAATTTCAGGTAACCATTTTTATTTACTAACTTACACAGTGATCTTTTCAACGTGTGAAATATGCAGGAACATGATACAGTTCCCCAGTTTAAGACTGTTATTACCTAAAAGACAGTTTTCTCATTGCCACGCTGCTATGAATTCAGGACAGCTCTGTTTTCCTGACAGAGCTGCGTTCATGTCCTGCTGGAAGCAGTGGAGCTTGGCTGCAGAGCCTTTCCTTGCATTGCCCTTTCTCTAGGCAGGAAGAGAAAGGGCAGCTTTGAGCCCTAAGGCACTTACCAAGTCATCCAGTCTCTGATGTCCCCAGAGGCTACTTCACAATTAATTTTAGCTTGTGTAACGTCTCCAAGTGCCAGACCACCAGTTAGCCATTGAGGAAAAGCAAAGGGCTGCCTGCCATCATCAGCTCATGTCAGTGATGGCTGTTAAATGCTGACCTACCACTGGCAGAGTCGCTAAAGAGGCACTTATGTGGAGCACAACTATTCTCCCTTTGCCATACAGAGCTGCCTATGGTTCATGCTCAAGACCAGCAGTGTGATGCTGTCCTCCACATGGTCTTAACCAAGCCCCAGTCTTCCTTAGGAGCCCCCAGGCTTTATGCCTGTGACTATCTGGGCTTCCCTTTGTTTTTAGCAGCTGGAGGTAGCTCAGCCCTTTTATGGCTGTGGCTGAGCAACATGATGCAGGACAGGCACAGTGTATGACAGAGAAGCGTCTGATGAACCTCAGGCTCACTCTGGTGTTTCCAGACCAGTGTTTGTATCTCAGGAAGGCAACCGGCACATCAAAAGCTGGCAGCGCATGTTCCAGGCTGCTCAAACCTCTTAACCTGTAAACAAACGCAGTCCTTTAACTGGCAGGCACAGAAGCAGATTTGTTTCTGCTAGCAGAGATAAGATCAGATTTCTTGGAGATACGGTCCTTTGAGATTGTTATGATTTATGGGGGGGGTCCTTCTCTTTAATGTTCATTTTGCAGGTGTAACTCCTTCATTGAAAATTCCTCTGCCCTCAAGAAGCCCCAAGCAAAGGTGAAGAAAATGCATAATTTGGGCCATAAGAACAGCACCACGTCCAAAGAGCCTCAGCCTAAAAGGATGGAAGAGGTCTACCGAGCCCTGAAGAGTGGCCTGGAGTAAGAACCTTTGTCCTGTTTGTTGATTGAATTTTTCTGTGACAATTTAGAGCCTAGAAAAACATATCACAAGAACAGACATCCTTAATCATAGGAGAGGAAAATACATCTCTTGAAGCCTGGATTGTAAATCAGAATCTGAAATATTTGTATGGGAAATGGAGCAGAATTCCATTTCCACTCCAACTGCTAGAAAAGCTCCCAAAAGTTGTGCTTTCAACATTTTTTTCCTCCTGAATTTCCTAGAGCCCTATCAGAGGCTTGTATTGCCTTTAAGATAACGTCTCAGATGATAACGGAGCTTTTACCAGCCAGATACAAGGGCAGCGACTGGAAGGCACCAGCCTATAAACTAAGCAGCAGATTAGCTGACTTGAAACTGGTTGTTCAGTGTAAGGAGAATGCTGAGCTCTCACACACAACTAAGCAAGCAGCTCCTGTTTACTCTCCAAAAGGCAGCAGAGAGCTGTTTTTAGGACAGATCAACATAAATGAGTTTTTGTCTGAAAACACATCCAGTGAGGGGAGCTGTTTGTTGGGCAGACTTTCTTTTAGGACGGTCAGCAGCTGGCTTGTTGTGTACAGCAGAGCTCATGTGTCCCATCTCTGGTTTGCATTTTCAGTGAGTATCTGGAAGTTCACCAGACAGAGCTGGATAAGTTGACTACTCAGTTAAAAGATATGAAAAGAAACTCACGCCTGGTACGTGTCATGCTTTTTTTTTTGTGTGGATGCACAGCAACCTTCTCCAGGTGCTGGAACAGGCAGGGAGTGGGAGCAGGATATAGGGAATTTGCATCGATGATCTTCTTCTGGACCTATTGGAATAAGTCCAGAGGAGGGCCATGAAGATGATCAGAGGGCTGGAGCACGTGTCCTATAAAGAGAAGCTAAGAGAGTGGGGGTTGTTCAGCCTGGAAAAGAGAAGGCTCTGGAGACATCTCAGTGTGGTGTTTCAGTACTGGGAGGGGCTTTTTACAGGGGTATGTAATGATAGGGCAAGGGGTCCTGGCTCTAAATTGAAATAGATTTGGAATAGATGTGAGGAAGAAATTCTTCACAGTGAGTGTGGCAAGACGCTGTGAGACAGTGGAAGAGGTTGCACGGAGAGGTAGTAGACACTCCATCTCTGGAAATGTTCAAGGTCAGGTTGGGTGGAGCTCTGAGCATCCTGGTCTGCTAGAAAGTGTCCCTGCCCATGGCAGGGGTGTTTTACTAGATGACCTCTGAAGATCCCTTCCAACCCAAAGCATTCTACGTTTCTTCCAGCCCTGGTCTTGCTGTGATTTCTGAGGAGTGACAAAACATTACTTTGTGTGGTCCTGTTATGTTGCACAATTAATCAGTTTCATGTTTTCTGTTGCAGGGAGTCCTGTATGATTTAGATAAGGTATGTTGCTCCCTTTGGTTTTGCAGGGAAGCGTTAGCATTTGTATGGTCTGTGCAGCTGGCACAGGAAGCCTTTCTCAGCCAGTTCTACTACCCAACCCAACAGCACTGAGCAAGAAGTTACCTGACAATTTGTGCTTGTAAAAGGAAGAAGTCCTGCTCCTCTTATCTTCCCAGGGGCTCTGGTTCTTTCCCATCATCTCCACCAGCTATCCTCCCTAATGTGGCATCAGACTTAACCCATCAGCCCTTTCCTGGGGTTTGTCAAGTTAAACTGGCTCTGGGATGGGTCCAGGGAAGGAGGCAAACCTCTGCCAGGGAAAGAGGGAAGCAGAGGAGCAAGACCTCCTGTTTCTGTCAGCTGCTAGCCCTTAAATCCACCACCTTGTGCAACTTTGCCCAGTGAGCTCCACCAGGTGGGAGGCTGTCAGGGGCATGACAGGGCTGGCTCTGGGAGCTGGGTCAAGCCCCAGCTCCTCCCAGCTTGTGCCGGGTATGGGGATGGAAAAAATTTGAAAAATTCGGATTATTTTTCCCTGTGTTTGAGTGAAACAAAAATAAAGTTTTCAAAAATGTTTCCTAAACAAGACTGACTTTTTTCAGTCAAAATACAAAGCTTGGTTTTGCTGTCAAAAACAGTTTGCTGAGCAAGAGTCTGGATTTTGAAATACAAAACCTGACCAACTTTAATGTAGGTTTTCAAAGCACTGTAAATACTGTATTTTGGACTAAAAAAATCTGATTTTATTTTTTTTAACAAGAATTCAAAAACTAGGGAAATCCCATCAGAGAAAAACTCTTCTTTGTTTAAAAAATATGTTAGTTCCAGAAGTCAGTGAGCACTATTTTCAGCAGCAGACTAATGGTAGTAAGGCGGGATGGCTTATTCCAGATTCATGGGCAACAAAGACCTTGTGTGCTTGAAGGAGGGGTTTCTGGGATTCATGGGGACTAGCCGAGCTCGTGTAGCAGTGTCTTAGTGATTTATTTAAATGTGCCTCACCCTCTGCCTCTTCATCTCCTTCAGCAAATCAAAGCGGTCGAAAGATACATGAGAAGGCTGGAGTTCCACATTAGCAAGGTAATGAGTGCTCCTATCAGCTTTCCTCTGCATCTGCTCCTATGTTATTAGGCAAAGAAGCCCTTGGCCTCCTGCTACCCCTCTGCTCCTTGGAGGCTGCCTGGATGAAGCCTCTCCCAGATTCAGTATTTTTGCTGCGAAGGGCTGGTGGCTGGAGCCAAAGAAAAGCTTTCCACATGGTTTGTAGCCCCCAAGGTCTAGCCGTGCCCCAAGACACACCCGCCTGCTTTTAGGTACAGAGAGAACATAGGGTCAGGCACTTGCTGGAAAAAAATATATCTCATTACATGCTTATTGAAATATAGGTAGAAAGAGAGTTGCATCTGAAAGTGATTTAATTCAGCAGTTGTTTCTACCTGTACACAGCAGCTAGACTGGATTTATTCCTGGATTTCACTGATGACACTGTTGTTGTGTGGTTTGGGGCCCACATGCACTTGATTACATTAGTGAGGATATTCAGTAGAGGTACTTATGATTTATACTAATACATTTTAGAGCTGGACAAAATCCATGGTGTGTGTTCTCTTAGGTATAAACATATTGGCTAGCAATTAGTTGCTTTTCTGAGCCTGACAAAAGAATGAATTATTTTTGATGGATGAAATGTCTTTTGAGAGTCATTTGAAAAGCATTTGCACAGCTTGAAGTGCTCCAATTATGACAACCCATCCAAACCTTTTAATTTCAGTCTTCTCTTATTCTTGGAGCTCAGGAAAAAAAAAAAAAATCACAAGGCAACTGTCTGAAATTTTGTTCCCCAAACCACTTTCTCTCTTGCTGGCAACATGAATGGTAAATTAGTGCTTAAAGAACATTCCCATTCAAGTCCTTCCCACTCGAGCTTGTTCAGAGCTGATGGTTCCTGGGATTATAATAGGACTGAAAAGCAAGAGGTAATGCTGGTCAGTATTACTCAGGCTTGCTGAGTCCATTAGTTCATTCTTGTAACCCACAGCAACAGAGACAAAAGGAACAGAGCTGTGCTATGTTAAAGCTTACCAGCTCAGGCAGGTAAAGAAACATTGTTGTTTCTGATGACAGAGAAGGTCTTTTTCAGCTGTGCCAAATCAGTAATGCCTTCTGCCATCTACCCACCACTGCTCCATACGGGAAGCAGAGCAAGGAAAACGGGATGCACAGCAGCAGCTCCCATGTATTTGGTTGGGGCAGATGGGCCATGCTCAAATGGGCAGGGGCAGGACATCAGTCTGGGTTAATGCTTCCCCCTCATGGCAGAAGAAAAGAAGTGGCAGCTATTTATAGTAGCTGTCTTTAGCTTGCTGACTTGCAAGAGAAATAGGAGTGGCTATGACTTCCAAGAAAATTTTTTGCGAATTCAGAATGGCAAAATTGCTACCTGTGCCTCCATTGCACTTTGCTAAACTCTCACTTTGCAGAGCAGCCCTTGTTTTGGTTAGTGATCCTTCAGGTCAGGGGTTTCAGCCATCAGGAATTCAATCTAGCATTGGTAAAAGTTGACCCAAGGCTTTGAACCTGTCAGGAAGACCAATCCCATTCCAAAAAAAAAAGCAACAGCACTTAAGCAGGCTTGGAAAATGGGATTTGGAACACACTTGGATTGTCACATCAGGCTCATCTCTAATGCAGCAATACAAAGTCGTAGATTGAGAAAGCCAAGGCACTGGATGCTTTCATAGAGAGAAATTCTGCTGTTAAAATTTACTGCTAAGCAACAAGCACCATCGGGCACCAGGAGATTGCTTGATGTCAGACATAAAAAAAGAAAAAAACGTAGTCTAGGTGAAAAATAAATATCATCCTGTCTTAGCAGGAACAGTAGAAACAGAAGGAAGAGACAGCTTCATCTATTCCTTTTCTTCTCACTCTGATAAAGCCAGGTTAGAAAACCTACATCTCCTGTATCTCATAGATGTAAGTTTATACAAATATCTGTGTCATTGGAAGTTATTTTTATCCTCTGTTTCTTTTTTGTAGACGGTAACTGTATCACAGCTTCATTTGCTCAGCCCTCCATTGGATCTAGCAGTTTGCCTGAGTTTCCTTGTAATGCAGATGACCTTTGTTGTTGTTGTTGTTGAACTTATTTTGTTGGATTTTCTGGTTTCTTTTGTATTCACTTTCCTTGTTCCCACCAGGTGGATGAACTTTATGAAGCCTATTGTATCCAAAGACGTCTCTGTGATGGTGCCAGCAAAATGAAGCAAGCCTTTGCAATGTCTCCTGCCAGCAAAGCAGCTCGAGAGAGTTTAACTGAAATTAATAGGAGTTACAAGGAGTACACAGAGGTACATCCTCATCCATCTAGTCTTCCACTTTTGCACTCCATGAAGGCCACAGAAACCTTGCCACTGGAGAATTTCACCCAGATAAAGGAATTTAAAAAAAAAAAAACCTCATCAAAGTATTATTTATTTGTATGTCTTTCAGTGACTGCCTGATGATTTACAAAGACAGTTTACGTGAGCCCAAAGAGTTCCTTGAAATAATAACATTTATGCTTTATGAGACTCGGGTTGTAGTCACAAACTGCTGCACAAGATGAAAAGTGTAACTTTTCATCCAGCTTATGTCCTTCCCACTCTGCAGATTTTGGGGTGGCAGGTTGGCTGGAATCTGCTGCATCCTATCCACTTTTACTTGCTATAATCAGTATCTGTTTTGTTCAACAGGCAGTAGATGAAGAAGGGTCTTAATAGTGCAGCAAACATCCCAGCACACATGCTCTGACAACCTTCCTAAATCTGAAGGAAGAACTGGAGAATGTCCAGTACTCATCTCCCACAGTCTTTTTTCTTTGTGTAGTCCATGTTTCTTAAGAGATTAAATCATTCTGGGAGCCACTTTGGCATGGAGCTGCTTCTGGCACAGGTCCTGGCTGGAGAGGACTGGGACATTGACCAGGTTATGCTTCAAGGGCCACGGCTGCCCTTTGCCAACAGGTGGATTAGAGTGCAACAGAAGAAGAGTATGGGGATTACATTCAACCCTGTCATAAGCAGCCACAGCTCAGCTTCTGTTTTTAAAGCCAGACCTAGCTAGCAAGGATGGCTCTGGCAGACTGATTTTATTGCAAAATATCTTTTGTCTGCGTAACAGAATATTTCCTTCCAAATAGGCTTAAAAAAAAAAAAAAAGAAAAACCAAAAAACCAATACAACAAGCATACACACAAAAAATAAAAACAAATAAACCCCCCCAAGCAATCACCAAAACAAAAGGCAGAAAGAGGGTTTGTCTGACCTCACTGTTCTCTTTTTCCAGAACATGTGTACCATAGAAGCAGAGCTGGAAAACCTATTGGGGGAGTTTTGCATCAAGATGAAAGGTAATTGCCTTTTCACCTTTCCCTTATTTCTCCTAAGAGGTTGCTGTGCATATTAGTGAGGGCATCAAGATTTGCTTGTGAGATGTATAGTTATGATAGGTGTGGGTTTTTCCCCCACCACCCTTACTGCTGAACCTTCAACCCCCCAGATTGCACCCCTGCCCCGTGGAAAGGACCACAGAGCCAGGAACATCAGGGCTTACAGAGAGACTTTCCAAGATGCTGCTGCTTGTTTTCAAGGCTAATTATCTCTCTAAAACACTCCTCCCAACAGTCTAAGCAATTCGATTTCGAAAGCTGCTACACCTTTTGTCTCTATTTCCATAGTATTTTAAGTAGATAAATGCAAAATTATGTGAATGCCTATGGAGCTGAAGTTCAAAACGTTCAAAATGCTTTCTTAACTTCATTTCAGCTCTTTATGCATTTTGCTGATCATGACTACTGCTATTTTTGACCAAATGGAAAACAATAGCAAAGACCTGGGGGTAGTTTACCATTTAAACACCTAGATAACTCAGTGGTGCCATTCACCTTTCTGTTTTAGTCCTTGTCTTTATGACAGGGGACTTTATGGGTTTGAAAACAATGGAGCCAGTTTCCCCTGAAATTTCAGCGAATCAGCAGGTATTGTTAATGCTGTTGCCCCTTTAAGACTCAGCATCTTAAAGAAGAGATTGAGAGGGGAGAGGGGGGGAATATCTTTTTTTAGATCCTCAGTCACTGGCATGAAAATAGTTCTGTAAAACAAAAGCAACTTCTAAATATTCACACACTCTTAATTCTTCTCTTGAAATTTTGGCAGTTAAAAAATCCACAGTATTGCTGATGGAGCTTTTAGAGCTCACAAATCTCATACACAATTTGGATTCTGCCTGCCTTGTCACACTTTTGAGTTAGTTGTGACCCATGGTTGCCCTGCATAAGACATAACCTAGCTTAGATTAAGCTGAAATAGTTACTCCATGCTCCCACTTTAGAGAAAAAGAGTGCAGCACCTGTTAGATTTCTCCTGGCTCCATCCCACAGCACCAAACTTCAAGTCTTAAAAGTCCTCACTCTTCAGTACTGGAAGGGCAGTCAAAGATGGATAGATACAAAGTTACAGGATGGACACACGGAGACTGCCCCAGGTATTTCTGTACAGAACCCCACAGCAGAACTGCAGTATGGGCATGTTGAAGTAAACACGAGGTCAAGCAGTGTAGAAAGGTGTGATGGTTTTAAGGCTATACCTCTAATTTCTTCTCACAGAGTTTGAGCAGACAAAAAGGGAACTGCATCAGGCCAGGTCCCCTTGGGCGTTTCCTTACCTGCTGTAAATGCAGCGCAATGCACAGTTCCTGACAGAGGGACGTGTTGCAGATGTCATGGCAGCACAAATGGCTGGGCTGAAAGGGTCTTGCCCCTTCTGTTTTGTATGCACAAATCCTCCAGCCAAGCTCAAGGGCTCTCCAGGAGGCAGGTGCTGTGCTCATGTGCAAGAGCAGAGCACAAACCACAAACAACAAACAACAGCTACTTCTGAACACAGTGCTTATAAGCCCGAATTAGAAAGTGGCAAAGTGCTACATCATTAAGTATTCTCTAATTAGGACACCTAAGATTTCTATCTAGATAGTTTTCCCTAGGAATACAAATCCAATAGGACAATCCAGCCATTGCTATTGCTAAAGTTCATAATAGCTCTAGCAAAAAAGCTTGCAGATCACGCAGCAAGCTCCCCCCTTCTGTTATGCTGCAGCATATCCAGCTAACTTGAGGATCTAATTTAAAATCAAAGCATTCCTCTCCCCAAAGCTTATCTGTTCCTAGTCATTCCAGTGAAAGTTATTTTTATTTTGTGCCCTCTGTCACTTGCACTGAAAGGAAGCCAACCTACACAGTGCTGTCAGGAAGCAGGGGACACACACTGTGTTTTTGTGACTGACTTATTTTTTTTTAAGCCTAATCATTTTTCAAAATAAAGATAATAAACTTGCCAGCAGGCTTGGATTACTGCTGAGGACTGAGCTGTTGAAATCAAACAGGCAAATCCGGCATGGAAATTTAGAAGTTCCTGTATGGAATCTGCATGACTGGTATGATGTATAGGGAAGTGTAGGAAGAGCCAGGACAGCAGGAGGTGAAATGCCCAGACCTTTCACACAGGCAGAGCAATACACTGGTCGGATGCACCAGGGGCTCTGCAACATGGAGCCCAGCTCCAGCAACCACAGCCCATGTGTCCAGCTTCTCGTACATGAGCAGACCTGTACATGCTGCATGAACTGGGGGTCCTAGTGGATGGAAGGTTGACCATGAGCCAGCAATGTGCTCTTGTGGCCAAGAAGGGCAATGATATCCTGGGTTGTATTAGAGGAAGTGTGGTCAGTAGGCCAAGAAAGGTTCTCCTCCATCTCTACTCTGCCCTGGTGAGGCCACATCTGGAATATTGTGTCCAGTTCTGGGCCTCTCAGTTCAAGAAGGACAGAGAACTGCTTGAAAGAGTCCAGCGCAGAGCCACAAAAATGATTAGTGGAGTGGAACCTCTCCCTTATGAGGACAGGCTGAGGAAGCTGGGACTCTTCAGCTTGGAGAAGAGGAGACTCAGGGGTGACGTCATTCATGTTTATAAATATGTGCAGGGTGAGTGCCAAGAGGATGGAGTCAGGCTCTTCTCGGTGATGCCCAATGACAGGACAAGGGGGAGTGGGTGGAAGTTGAGGCATAGGAAGTTCCATGGAAAGAGGAGGAAGAATTATTTCACTGTGAGGGTGACAGAACACTGGAACAGGCTGCCCAGGGGGGTTGTGGACTCTCCTTCTCTGGAGATATTCAAGACCCACCTGGATGCGTTCCTGTGTGACCTGGTATAGGTGATCCTGCTCTGGCAGGGGGATTGGACTGGATGATCTCTTGAGGTCCCTTACAGCCCCTAACATTCTGTGAGTCTGTGAACTTCAGGTGGCCTTGCCACCTTACCACAGCCATGGAGTGACCCTATTCCCTAATTACTTATGCTGACACCCTGGAGCAATCTCCCTTCCCATCTGCATTGCCAGCCCAGTGGTTCTACAAATGCATGCATTTCAGATGGAGCCTCCTGCCATATGTGTAGTTCCCAGAAGCCATTCAGTTACCAAAAGTTGTTTCCTATGGAAGTACTTATCCCCTGTAATCAAGTCAGTGCTTAGACCCCTCTCAGCAGGCTGAAGGGACTTGACCAGCCTGGTTGGGCCAGTCACTTCTCACAGACCTTGACTCTGGGGAATATCCATGTGGAGTTTTAAGATGTGTTTCCCTGCCCATCCCATCCACCAAGCAAAGAAAAGACCTTTTATTTTTCTCAGATGCTTTCAGTGATGTGTCCCAGCAGAGATCAAATTCTCTTACAAAAGCGTGCCTGGGGAGAGAGAAGCAGCAGTGGAGTGCTAGTAAGCTTAAATTATTTATAAACGGTAAATAAATTAGAAAGGAATTGGTAATATGAGCTTTGTGAAGAGGCCTCTCTGTTCTGCTAAACAGTAAGATGAGCAAAGAAAACTCTTTTCTGGTCAAAGAAATGGAAGAGGAGGATGAGCAGATCACAGGCACAGGGACTGCATGTGGGGATCTAGTTGCTCCTACAGTCCAGCTAGCAGGACTAATTCATCCCAGTCAAGAAAGCCAACACTAGGGTTCATTGTACTTGCCTTGATTTTAACACACCCATACATGCTCAATCATGGCATTTAGGCATTTTAGGATAAATGCAGCCCAAAGTCTCCAGCAAGTTTGTTCAGTACAGTTTCTTCAAGCACTGCAACACTAGAGGCATAATTTTAACCTTGCCCAGGCAAAGCTGGGTAAATCTTTATACCAAAGCAAGTGCAGCAGCTACTTATTGAGGAGTTCTGTGAGAAAGGAGAGGTTCCTAGTTGAATCTTGTAGAAGAGAGGTCACAAGGCTTAGGAGAGGGACAGTAACTTCCCTAGGACTTCAGCATGGTTTCTCAGGACGCTTTCATTTCATCTGCACAGTGACAATATAGAAATAGCATCACCATGTCCTAGCTTTAAAAAAATAATCAAGAAAGAAAAATGCAAACATGCACCACAAGAGCTTTGCTGCACTACTTTTTCCTTTCTAGGGAAAGATAGGACAAAACTCAGACGTCAATCATGTTTTGTGAAGTTCTTCATATTGAGAGATACTCAGATGATATGGGAATGATCATCTTATGGAAATACAAACAGAAAGAGCCACTCCTGTGTTTCCATTAAGATGTACTAAAAAAGAATCTATGTTATAATGTATAGCTGAGTCTGATTAGTGTTAAGCTGCTGTAGTAACCATAATATATAAATAAATAAATAAATAAACAAACAAACAAACAAATAAATAAATAAATAAATAAATAAATAAATAAAATGGAAGAAAATTAGGAGGAGCCTGGGGTGTGGTGTGGAGGGCACGGAGGCCGCAGCAGCAGTACCCTCAGGCACCCTACAGCACCCTGCACCCTGCTGCCCGGCATCACTGCACCCTGGACCCTGCTGTGCCCTGGGCAGCCCAGATTCCCTCACAACTTCTCCGTGTCTTTTCTTCCCAGGTCTGGCTGGCTTCGCTCGGCTCTGCCCAGGAGATCAGTACGAGGTATGCCTGCAGTGGTTTGCAGTTTATTTAAGAGCAAAAGAATCAAAAGGCAGGCAGATGTCTGCTGCCTCTCCACATTGGCACCCCAAGGAACAGTTATTCTCTTTCCTGTATATACTCTGAAAAACTTTGCAATTGTCTGTATGTTTGCCTGGGTCAGAATGTCTGCCAGAAGACCTGAAAAGCCTTTTCAGAGCACTGGGTGATCAATATTTGAAGAACTAAAAGCTGTTTTTCTTTTTTTTTTTCTTTTTTTTTTTTAAACTTGTAAGAAGTTGTTAAGGACAAACCTTTCTAATTCCCCTCGAAGAAACCTACTCCATCCCATGCATACAAAGCAAATTGAACACATCTTTGCAAGCATCCTTACTGGATGCTTTAGGCTTTACTTCATCATGAAGCAGAGCAGCAGAAAGACACAGAATAACCATTTATTGAGACCCAAGTCAGGATCTCCAGTCATAGCAGTGTTCCAGTGGAGAGCATCAAGGTTAATTAGAGATGGATTACAGTAAAAGCCTACAGCTCTAGGCAGAAACCCTGCAAGATAATCCTGCAAGGAATTCACAGTGGCTTGATAACAGATCCCCCCCAACTTGTATTTCCGAGCCTCTTTGATCATTGATTCATTTCTTTCCACTCTCATTCCCTGTGACAGATCTCTCACACCTGCAAGCATTCTGTGCTTCCTCTGCAGGGCTGCTTGGTTGGTGCATGTCTCTACCAGCCAGCCCCACAGAATGGAATAAATGGAATTGTTGCTCTTTCTGCTTCAAATAATGCTTCTGCACCATGGGTCTCATTCATTTCCATCACCAGCCAGCCAAAGTCTTGCAGCTGTGAAGGCCTCTGACTGGAGATGGCTAAAATCTCACCTACCCTTGCTCCTGCCTGGGAGGGCAGCAGATCCAGCAAGCTGAAGATGTTAGAAAAGGCCACAGGGTCTTTCATCTCACCCTCCCAGATCTCCCTCCTTCACAAACACACACACACAACCCCCTCCTCCACTACCAAATTAAGAGTGGAGAGAGGCAGAGATTCTGCAGAACAGACCTTTTCCTCTTAGCTCGATGGGAAGCAGAAAGGCAGCACCTACACCCCTAACTCTTCCAACCTGTTTAGACACTTTCACTGATTTTATTTCTGACACTTGTTCATCACGAATGCAGATTTCAGAAGAAAATGAGGATTTTTCTTTTCCAGATTTTCATGCGTTATGGTCGCCAGCGCTGGAAACTGAAAGGCAAAATAGAAGTGAATGGCAAGCAGAGCTGGGACGGAGAAGAAATGGTTTTCCTCCCTCTCATTGTTGGGCTGATCTCCATTAAGGTATGGATGCCGATTCCTTTGCCTGCAAGGAAGGCAGGAGTCAAGAAGTTGCTTTCTTATACACCATCAGCAAAAATGTAGCAGCAGGTCATTAAACTCTTCAGAAATGAGGCATCATAAGTATCTCCAACACACCTACTAGGGCGAAACACTGTTGTATTGTCCAACCTAGATGCTACAAGACTGTAATCAGTCTCGCAGTCCTGTGGGAGAGGTTGTCCTAGCACTCCCCAGGCTGATGTCGTGGCCACACTAAAATGATTGCTCTTCAGCAATTCAGATTATTTGCACCAAAGCAAGTTGACAGTGAAAACCTGTTTGCTAACCATGTTCTGGAAAACAGCAGTGGAAAAAACCCAGACAAAAAAAAAACCACTACTGCTGAGTTTGTTAATACTGCCTAGATAAGAGATCAGCATCTGTTGATCTGGAGAAATACACAGGTCTATCATTTGGACATACAAGGTCAAGTTGGGCAAAGCTGGAACAGCCCTGACATCCAGTATCACCACCCTGCACAGAACAGCAGTGCTACGACATGAGGTAGCAGGGCTGTGAGGTTTCTGCTTGAAGTGAGATGGGAGCCTGTGGAAAAACCACTCTCGCTTTTTGGCAGCTTCCTGGAGCACAACACTTCCCAAAATTTCTTAATATCTACAGCCTCTGTTGCCCTCTAACTCTGTGCCCCATCCCCAGGGAAAGAACAACCTTTGCAACTCCTAGTAGTCAGCAATGACTTTTCTTCCCAAAACAGAGGCTTTCCACCACTGTTCCATCCCCTTGTTGTCACAGGCCTCCCCACACACTTTACTTCTGGCAGAAAGTCCATGTGTTTTTCTTCCAGAAACCTCCAACCTAGAGATTTTCATTCCCTGATTCCTGCCTAGAAATTTCTGCTAATAATTATTGTCCAGTTAGGCAGCTTAAACAGAGGAGTGTCTTGACAGTCTCATGGGAAATGTCCCACTTAGACATTGCAAAAACTTGATGAAAAAAATTGCAGGTGATTACAAAACCAGCAACAAAATAACCCCAAATGTGTGAGACAGCAAGTCGAGTTGTGACGCAAGGTGAATCACTCTCCCTAATCTAACAGCACAGATTGAAGGTGGAAGGTTAGGAGACAACCTTTTCTTACAGCACAAAAGCTATAAACAAGAATCCCAGTACTATAAAAGTTACTGTGTATATTCTCACTCCTTTTTGGACCGTCTCCAAAGACTTTCTCATGAAAGGTTCGAGATCTGACTTCCAAGCGAATAGGCAAAGGTTTATTTGTGTAGGAGCTGCATATATAACTGGCCATCTGAATTTTCAGGAAGGTTTATCTTTAAGTACAAATAGTGCTCTACTCTTAACTATAAAAACATATATGGAGGTGGTTCTTCACCAGCAGATCCTCAGAAGTCTTCACCAAAAGCCGTCACAGATGCAAACATGGCTTCAGATTTACAGGAGACGAATATGTAGAAGAGAGCTCCTTTGGGAATTATTAAGTAGGCAAGCTGCACTGGCAGAGTCCCTGTCATGAAAACTGTTAATTGCTCAGAGAGTATTAGATAGGCAAATATGCGTTTCCTGTTCTCACTCTTCCTTTGGGCTCTGCTTATGTTCACTACAAAAGACCAAATACAAGACTGGATAGCCCCTTGGTCTGAGCCAGTATGGTTTTTCTCTTCTGACATCCCTTAAAACACAAAGAAAACGTAGATGCATGGTCATATGCAACTATGAATTTATTTTTTTTTAAAAATTGAATTTCCCCCTAAATTATGAAGATGCAACAGACATGGTCATCTCTTAGAAGCCTTTTAGGAAGGTGTCCAGACCAGAAAATCAAAGCTATATTTGCCTTGTAATTAAGGATTTCAATGGCTTATGTGGTCCTAGATAACCTGTTCTTGTCTCCTACAGGTCACAGAAGTTAAAGGACTTGCTACTCACATCCTGGTGGGAAGTGTTACTTGTGAGACAAAAGACCTGTTTGCAGCTCGGCCTCAGGTGGTTGCAGTAGACATTAACGACCTTGGCACAATAAAGCTGAACCTTGAAATCACCTGGTAGTAAGTAGAGCTGGGCAGGCGGCCGGGCGGGTGGCCGGGCAGTCGGTCGGTTGGTCGGTTGGTGGGGCAGTCGGTCGGTTAGTTAGTTAAGCAACTGTAAAAACTCATCAAAGAGAAAAGGTCCGTCCATGTGGTCTCTTCTCTTGATTTTTGCTCTCTGCTGAGGCATATAGAGAAGAAATTGTGGCCCAAGTTTCAGAGATGAGAAGTAGTTGATGGTCAGCCACTGGTTTCCTGTGTTACCTGTGGCAGATGGGGTTGTGTCAAGCTTGTTGCCTGTACTCACTCAGCTGGTGAGTGCTGACATTATGGCATGTGAAGCAGTGGTGACAGATCATAGAATTCTGTAAAGTGTGTACTTCTTCCCCAAGATCAAGAAAGGGGCATAACTGAGTCCTCATACATTCATTACATTTTTTTTTTCAGTGTTAGTGTAAAGTTCATTTGGGTTGCTCTGGATGTGAACAGCCAAGTTCGGAAGTTGGCCCATCTTTAAAAGGTGGCTTTGAAGGGCTTCATATACCATGAGGGTGGTGGGAGAGTTGGCATCATCCGTTGTAGGTATGGTGCTTAGAGACATGGTTTAGTGGTGGGCTTGGCAGTGTTGGGTTTGCAGCTGGACTCAAAGATCTTAAGTGTCTTTTCCAACCTAACTGATTCTCTGATTCCAGCTGCTTTGGTCAGCATAGGTAAGCTGATGGTGTCAGGATTCAAACCCATTTCACACGGCACTTTAATAGAACTGGTAACTGCCATTTCCAAAGAAGCATTGAGGCTTTTAGCGTTTACAGTTGTGTGCTTTTTCTTGTAATGCAATAAACATGAAGCCAGCAGTAACAGCTACTGGTTTCCTTGATAATGCAACAGCTCCACTAATAGCAGAGCACCTTTCTCATTAGTACGTGTGACACTTGGCAACTCAAATCCAAGAATACTTTTTATGTGAGAAGAATAACAGCAGACTACGCTACATAAATAATTTCTGAGAGTAGAACACTTTAATCAGAACTGAAAAACCACACTTCTGAGCTGCTGTCTAATTAACAACGTTTTCTTTTAAGCACTTCTGTTAAAAAAACCCTGCTACCTCTGGGTTTTGATGTGCTAATAAACCACCTTTTCAAAAGTCCTTTCCATGGACCTGAAATTCCTCCTCACTCAGCCTAACAATCATTTTTTTCCCTGCTTGTGTGTCCATAGCCCCTTTGATGTTGAAGACTTGACCCCATCCACTGGAAATGTGAGCAAGACATCTGCTCTCCAGAGGAGAATGTCCATGTACAGCCAAGGCACTCCTGAAACACCAACTTTCAAGGACCACTCATTCTTTGTAAGTTCTGTTCAGCTTCATGTTTATGTAATGAGAGGCCCTAGTACAGTTCAAACACTGCAAATGCTTCATTGCTTTACACATCTAAACCTTTTTACCCTGGTTCCAGCAGGTTACCCTTACAAAATGCTTATAAAGCAAGTGCATTCCTAGCTGCTAATCCTAAAAGAAGGTGACTGTGATTCTGGCATCTTTGAAACTATGTGGCCAACTACTGCATATGTATTCCTCATGCCTGGCTCCTGTAATACTTCAATAATCTTTATGAAATGTGTCTTCAATTTGTAAAAGTAGTTTAACAGCCATTATAGCACTAGTATTTTTAATGTATCCCAGGGTAATATTTGCCCCTGTACTGAAGATATTCATGGGCTGCTTTTAAATCTTGCATGAATCCAATTCTGAAAGCTTAATCAGGACTGTGTATAAACCAAACAGGCCATCTGTACAGATAGGAATTTCACAAGTGCTGCACCCCATGCCTGTAGTTTAGTGCTCTGCTACAAAGCATTCATTTCACTTGCTGTTCCTCACACCCTCTTTGCTTTAACCACTGAAGAAGTGGCTGCATCCTCTGCAAGAGAGGCCAAAGTTGACACTCTTAGATGCTCTGCAAGACACTTTCTTTGACAAGCTTCGTCGCAGTCGCTCTTTTAGTGACCTGCCATCGCTCAGACTAAGCCCACAAGCAGGGCTAGAGCTATATGTGAGTTCTGGTCTTTTTGTTTGGTGAAGGATTTTTTTTTCAGTCCCTGTGTGGCATCTCTATTCCCATGCATGCTGCATATGTTGCTCTCTGTTGCAACTCACTCATTTTGCTGACTGGTTAGAGGGGAGAACATGGCTGTGAGCCCATGCTGGCCACAGTAAATCAAAATCCCTCTTGGTTTATACAGGAGTAATGATCTGAAGCCAACTATACGTGAGTGGAGAGCAGGGTCAGAATACAAGCCAACATGGTATTCCTAAAAATCACCTGCTTCACTGACTGATGTTATATATTTGCCTAGTAAATAGGACTTTCAGATGCTAGAAGCAGGAGCATGTTGAGGGAAAGAAGAAATGAACCTTCGAGTGTAATTGTATGTAGAGGAAAAAATCTGCTAATAGCTCTGGGAAAAAAGGTGCAAGTTTTGGACACTCTAACTTTACACACCTTACCACTTACCAACACAAGCGTGCCTGCAGTTCTTTGCAGCAAACTGTCAGCAAAATAGTAGTTGCCTTTTGTGTGTGCTGTGCATTTCCATGGATTAGCCACATAACAAAACAAGATTTGTAGGTCCAGTAGGAAGGTTCTGACCCCTACAGTGATTTTTCCCCATAAGACAGTCACAGAGATGAATATATGTATATCTTGTCATCATTGTTTGGTCTGTATACTGTGTTTTTGCTTCCTAAATGATCAATGTCCTGGTCAATGCACCACCACACAATTCTTCTGTTTCATTTTGGCAGAACTTGTGTTGAACAGGACTCCTGTATAACTCATGTCCAACAAGTATTTAGAGATATCCGTGCCATATGCAGAACATAGTTTCAGCAGAAAAGAAATAGAACAGTACTATCACCACAGTGATACTGCTACATGTAATAGTGCCCTGACACTAGAGAAACTTTTGCAGAAACTATATTAAATTTTAGGGATTGCCACTTTAGAAGTCAGGAAATAAATACAACAGAAATCTACAACAGGTTTGAAAATGCAGACAAGGTGGCTTAAGAGACATCCTGCAGGAACTAGAGCAGTGCACTGGAAATGTTGTCTGAGGGAACCTGGCAGGATGAGCAGAATTTGGGTTTCTGTTCTGGGACTCACTTCCTAGAGCTCTCTGCTTACCAGAGAGATGCTGAGCCCAAATTTTCCAGCAGTGTTCCCAATGAAATTAGGAGCCATGTCAGGTGAAAGCAAAGTTGGATTTGAGACATTTTTCTTATCTCTCGAGTCTTGAATGACTCTTTAATCTTTTTCCTTGCATTTTCCTTTCCTGGGCACATACTGTAGGGTTTTTTTCTCTTTCCATTGCTGCATGTAAAACATTTTCTCTCTCTGTTATCTTTTCAGTCAAATTTGCCTGATGATGTCTTTGAAAACGGAACAGTGACCACCGAGAAGCGACCTCTTTCTTTCACTTTTGGCGACCTGCCTTACGAAGACCACATGCCCCCTGCTAACTCAGCAGAGTCGTCTTCTGCTCTTGTCAGCTCCAGTCCTGACATCACCACAACCCCCACCCAGCACCAAGCTCTCAACTCCTCCAAGAGCTCAAGCCTGGACTGTAGCAGCAGTGATTCCTGCAGAGACTCTGT
Source organism: Indicator indicator (assembly GCF_027791375.1). Lineage (NCBI taxonomy): Eukaryota > Metazoa > Chordata > Aves > Piciformes > Indicatoridae > Indicator > Indicator indicator. The sequence continues at coordinate 33,352,321 of NC_072015.1, read as the reverse complement.
CGCTGAGCCGAAGGACCTGCCACCCCAGGGAAAGGGAGCAGCAGATGAGAACAAGGCCACCCCAAGGGTAGCTCCTGAAGTTTGCCAAAAACCCTCTGATGCTGGGAGTGATCATGTCTTTATAGAAACAAGTGTCCCAGTGTCTCTCCTGCAGGACACAGATGAAGGTTCAGAGCTCAAGCCTGTGGAGCTGGATACCTATGAGGGCAACATCACAAAGCAGCTGGTAAAAAGGCTTACATCAGCAGAGGCACCCATGACCCCAGAGAGGCTGCCATGTGAGGGATCAATTAGTGGGGAATCAGAAGGATATAAGTCTTACCTCGATGGAAGCATTGAAGAAGCACTGCAAGGTCTTCTCTTAGCTCTTGAGCCTCACAAAGAGCAGTATAAAGAGTTTCAGGACTTGGACCAAGAAGTGATGCATCTAGATGACATCCTAAAAGTGAGTACATTTTCAGAAAATACTACCCTAAAGAAGATCTCAGTGGCTAGAATCTCCTCCCCTTCCTCACAAACATCAAAATAGGTTTTTTTGGAGATCAGTAAAATTCTGCAGTAGCAGTAGATTTGCTCCTGCTCGGAGCATCCTTTCACAGTGTTGCATTTTTAAATTTGTTGGCAATATGCTTACCATAGCCTTGTCTCCTCAATCAATGGAGCTTTTAATCTGGTCAAAAACAGGGGGAAAGAGAAAAAGGTGCAATGGCAGAGTGGTAATTAAATTATACCCTTCTCCACAGCAACCACTTGTGAACCCATTGCTTCTGTCATACTGGAGATTAGATTGTAGCCAGCTTTCTGCCTTTGAAATCTATGGGTAGCATCCTCAGCAGGTGTACTTTAGCAGACTACCTCTGAGCTCTGTGGAGCTGTGCAAATCTACACCAGCTGAGAATCAGGCCTTGTAGTCTGCATTTAGAAGATGACTTTTCTGAATTGCCAAATGGATTTAGAAGCACAGATCTCACTGCAGGTTGCCATCCCCCCATTGCCTAGGCTGCTTCTGAACCTTCTGTTTTTTCCCAGATCCATGTTTAAAAAGAGAGACATCCTGTCATTACACCAGGATGGATGGAAAATGTTGAAAATCAGAAAGAGGAAAAGAGATTTACATGTGTGTTGTTCATATGTTTACCACTGATCACTGTGACTCCTGTCTCCCCCATGAATAATAACTCATGATGCATTACTGTGCAAAGAGTATTATATGGGAATTAATCATTTCAAATGCTTCATATTCATATGCAAGTTTGTCTGCTAGTCACTTAAGCCTCATCATTAAAAAATATGTCTGAGGAGGAAGGAGGAAAGCATTTCTCCTTCAGCGTTATCTTTTTACAAAGAAACCTAACATCCTTGTTTCCATGGGTGTTTGCAGCTGCCTGGTACTTTCCCAAATTAAGTTCTCTTTTGACAGCTTGCAGCCCATTTCTTGCACTGGTTTCCAAGGAGGTTCAACCAGGCAAAATTACCAGTACTATTCTTTTATTAACTTCGTGGGTGCTCTGCAAAGAATTTAACTATCCAAACAGCAGAAGGACAATGGAGACTGCTTATTTACACTCCTTTTATCAGAAGTTACAAAGTGACAGACATGGGATGGGTGGGAGAAGACAGACATGTGCAGGCAGGATTCCTGCATGCTCCAGAGGGACACCTCATCCAGATCTGCTTCTGTCTGTGTTTCACCTGTTGATCGGCTTGTGGTCCAGCACAGCAACTCCTGCAGCTGTGCTGGGCTCCCCATGAAAAAAGGTTGGGCTGGAATCCAGCTGTGGCTGAAGAATTCTCTCTCTTGGCCATGTTAGATGGACAGAGAAAAGGAGAAGTCCACATGTTGCTCTTAGCTTTTCCTTGAAGAAGCTGCACTACCTGCTCTGAAAGAAATGCTGCTGCGGAGGAAGCAGGATCCAGCATCCACCTGTGTCACAGAGCTGTTGGGAAATGTGTTTGATCAGCTAATCACTGCATGGTCAGTTGAAGGTGTCAAGCATCCTATGTGACCAGCATCACTACTGTGTGAAAACAAATTGGAAACAGAACTCCAATCCCCTCAGCTCTGGAGGAGCTGGTGTTGAGTCTGAACTTGGAGACCAGTGCATTTCTTTCTACTAGCTGAGACAAAGTCCTGGCTCTTGGCTGGGACTGGAAGATGTGGCTTGTGTAATGGCACCAGTGGATCCTGGTTGGTTCTGATGAAACAGTCACATAGTGCTGAAGGTGTTGAAGTCATTACACAAACCAAGGGAGGTGATCCCTCAAATTACACCTGATCCTGCAAGCTGACCCTGGAAGCAACTCTGTGGGCATGTCTGGATGAATCACCACACAGGACCAGGGCCTTTGATACTTTCTACAGCAACAGCAAGGCTTCTGTCAGGTTTCTTGCCAGCAGTGAGATGGAATGGCTTCCCCCCTCCCTAGCACTGTTAATTTCTGAGTTACAAAACTGCCTTTCTCTGTCACATAGGAATCTGATGCTTGATTGGCTTTTCTTTGGTAAGTCGTATGGCTTCAAAGGCCACAAAAGTCCTCTCATCCCCAAAATAAATGGGACCAAATTAATTCCTGTCTAAGGTCTACTGGAGTTACCTCTGGAAAAAGATCCTGTAGTGCCATTGGCTTTTGCAGACAGAACAGCAATTACAGAGCATGCCCTCCTCTTTCAACTAGCAGTGCACTGATTGCTGTCTCTGCTTTTGGAGGATGCCAAAAGCTGCATCACTTGCATTCAAGGTGTGCTCCTTGTTTCTATAGAGCACATCAAATTTTGCCTTTCAGGGTTTTCCTTTGGGGTAGGATGGGGAGGAGGAATTGAAGCAGTTTTCCGCTTCTCAGGCTTTTACTGTGTATGCTATGAATATGAAGGTTTGAAATGAAACACCCAATAAAATGAAGTTTTAAAAATAAAATTAAGAATTTGAAATTTTCAAAAGCTTTATCCTTTTTTTTTTCCTTTTCTTTCAGTAGTAGCTAATATCTGGGGTTTTCATTGGTTCATTCTGCCTTTGCAGTGCAAGCCAGCAGTAAGCCGAAGCAGGTCCTCCAGTTTAAGTCTAACAGTTGAAAGTGCTTTAGAAAGCTTTGATTTCCTGAACACCTCTGACTTTGATGATGAGGATGGTGGTGGTGTGGAGGTTTGTAATGGTGGAGGAGGTGCAGACTCGGTATTTTCAGATACTGAGATTGAGAAGAATAGGTAAGTTTGCAGTAACTGCCAGCTGTGCTTATGCCAAACTGATACCCCAGCTCTTTGTTGCTAACAGAGCATCCCGATGCACACATTATTCAAGGAAGACTGACTAATCTTTGATGAGTTGATAGGGTCAGAGGGCTCCCTGCGGCTGCTACATACGAAATTTTAGCTTCCAGGATATTTTCTTACCCTGTTCAAATATAGGCAAAACCGTCCTCCAAAGGAGAAGGATAAATTAAATTAAGATGACATCAATATTAGCAGAGCCTCTTCCTTGACATTGGTTTGGACCTGGCTTTCCTTGGATGTAATAACTAATTCCTCTGTGGTTTTTCCCCCCCTCCCTTTGTCTTTTCTCTCTAGCCGAATGAGTCTTTGCAGTGGATTAAGCTTGTCAGTAACAGTAACACAGGGCCAGATTTAAGCAGCATGGTGTAGGTTTCCTTTGGAATGTAAGAGTGATGACTGGTACTCTGTTCATGGCCCCGTGTGTTACTTGCCCTTCTTTCATCACCTTTGGTCTTTCTGAGGAAAAAAAAAAAAAAAAAAAACAGGCAAAGCCAAAAAAACCCCAAACAAACAGCAAAACTCAAAAAGGAAAAAGCTGTGGTGTTTGTGCCGTGGTCTGCCATTGTTGTGTGACCTTAAGATGCTGTGTTTCAATCATTAGATCCTAAAAGCATGTTTGCATCCTCGAGGCTGACATGATGCCCAGCAGGCACATAAAGCAGCACTAGAGCTGGGAAAAAAGAGAAGAATGTGGTTCCCTTGCACCCCATGCTTTCCACCAGGGAACTGTACTTCTTACAGCTTATTGTGGCTTGTGTAAAACAATTTTGACTGCAAACAAGCAAGCACCATGCAGTTCCCATCATTTCACTGCATATCTTCTTTCCATGGTGGGGATAAAAATTTGGAAAATTGCATTGCTTGCTAAATTGGCACCCTGAGTTCAGTTCAGTCTGTGTTGATTTAAGGATCTGTCTTAAACCAGGCACTCACTTGAGCATAAATTTAACTTCAGCAGCAAAAATTTAAGTTAGTTATAATCTTAGAAAGCAACTAAAACATTTTAAGTTAAAGTAGAAGTGAAATTTTCTTTTTTTTTTTCCTCTCTGGCTCATCCCCAGAGAGTGTGGATTCCCACTTCCATTTTTAGATGTGTAAGTGTGTGACTCAGTGTAAAGACTGCAAGTGTTGAAACTTCTAATCTTACAGCCAAATCCACTTGCCATCTGGGGACTGACCTCTGGCTTTGCATTTAAACACAGGGAGGACGATTTGTACAACAAGACAATGTTGGAAATAACGATTTAAAACACAGTGAGATGAGCTTCATGCTTTTACAGAAACAATTGGCAAGTTAAGCTGTACCCATCATGCCTAAAAGAGCAAATGAAAACATCATGTCTCATATCCCAGCAGTGGTTTCCCTTTCCTTCTTCAGTGAGCGTTACGTTTGTCAGGAGGAAGACTCAGAAAGCACAGAGATGTTCTTAGCAGCTCAGTGCTTAGGATGGCACAAATTACAGTGGTGACTGGGGAGATGATTCACCAAGAGATGGGAGAAAACTGTCACCACCAAGTGACTGTAACTGGGTTAAAGGGGCTTGCTTTTGGGGGCATTGCATTGCTCAAGGCAAACCGGTCAGGGCACAGAGAGCTGCCCCCTCAGTGGGTACAGCCCTTCCATGCCTGATCAGGGTAGCACTGCTCCTTGGGGATATGATGTGTTCATCGTGAGGCTTCTGTCTGCTTTCAGCTCTTTTGCTGTGCTTGTTGCTCATCACCCTGAGTGAACATGTGTGTGTGTGCGTGTGTCTGCTGCTGTGGTTGGCCCTTCACTGACCTCCTTAATCCCTCCCCAGTTACAGGACAGAGCACCCGGAAGCCAGAGGCCACCTGAGTGAAGCTCTCACAGAGGACACAGGTGTGGGCACCAGCGTAGCTGGCAGCCCTCTGCCCCTGACCACAGGGAACGACAGCCTCGATGTAACCATAGTTAAGCACTTGCAGTACTGCACACAGCTCATTCAGGTACCAGGCCCAGCTCATTTGGGGCATATATTTTGACATTTTCTCTGCAGCCACTGGTGTGCCTAGTGCATGGGGCATGAGCAGGCCAGCAAAGTCAGCGATGCTCCTGGGAGGCAGCAGGAGCGCAGGGCTGGGACAGTCATCATGTGAGGGTAGGAAGGTGACAGCCTTCACTCTCTACCAGAGAAGCCTCCATCATTCTCCTGCCCTGGCCCATCCAGAGCAGACCTGATGCACAAACTATGGGACATTTTGCAGGTGTAGTGCCCAGCAAGACTGATGGACAGCACAGCAGATAGCAGGGACAGCCCCTACTCTGAGCTGCAAACTTTCACTGTCTTTGCTGTGTGGTCCTCAGTGAGGTCAGTCCTCAGCTAGGGCAGCCTTTGTCTTCAGAGGTAAACCAGAAGCCTGCAGCTCAAAAGCAGAAACAAATTTCTGCATTTGAGCTGGGGAGATTGTCTGCAACACACAGAGTAAAGGCAGCACATGGCAGCCCCCCTGGGACACTGAAACTGTCTGTCTGTGCACACAACTAACTACCACAACCTTTTAGAGAGTATTTTTCAGAGCCCAAGCACAGCAAATGTGGCTTTAATTATCCAGCAAAAAAAGGCACTGGGATTTTCCTGACAGATCAAAATATACCACAGCTTCATCTTTGCAATTATTTGACTCTTTCATCTCACATACAGTTAGCTTTATTTTCTGAAAGGCCCCTGGAAGTTATAGAGAGTGATCCTGACTCCAGCACCCTTAGTGCTGAGCTGGACACTCTGCTGACTTCCAAGTATGAGAAAAAAGGAAATGGTTTATATGCAGGAGTACACAGTAAATATGAAGCTGCAGGAGATGAGCTCAAACTCTGTCCACACACAGAGCAGATCTGACGTGAGCAATATTTATGTGGACTGCTAAAAATAATGCACGTCTCAGCAGCAAGGAGAAAACACCAAATTAGTGAAAGCACCTGGGTAGCTGATCAGAGCTGAAACTGAGTGGAGAAAGAGTGATCTGTGTTCTGCCTCCAGGCAGGTGTGTCCTGGAAGCCCAGAGCCTATGTTACATGAATGTCAGACTAATCTTTTCTGGCTTTGAGGCTTATGATGGTGGATTCTTTTAGCTTTGCAGAGTGTATAAATCAGAAATCATTTATGCAAATACCTGCTTGGATACTCAAGTGTCTGAATCTGGGTGTCAGTGTTAAAGGTATAATCAACCAGGACCATAAATATCCCAGAGACAAAAAAACTTCGGAAGCTAAGGAGCTCTCCTGGTTGTGGCCAGTGCATTTGTCATTGCACTTTTTCAAGTGCTGGGTGTTTTGGAAGTTTCTGTTTTCTTCTGAGGTTTTGGGGCTTCTTGGTTTAGTGACTCCTTTTCTTCTCTTCCCATTTGCACCAGCAAATTGTGTTCTCCAGTAAGACACCATTTGTGACAAGAGACCTGCTGGATAAGCTGTCCAAGCAGATCCTAGTGGTGGAGAATATTGCAGAGATCAGCACTGAGAACTTGGGAAACATCACCTCCCTTACTGATGGTAAGAGACACATTAGGAGGTTTTCTTCTGAAAAGGGTTGGTTTGGGCACCCATGCCTGTTGGAAAATACTGAGCAGAGCTCACCACCACTGCAGGAGATGCTACTGTAGCAAGGGCTGTTTCATGGCTACCAGCAGCAATAGCTGTCACCAGAGTTGGTCAGGGGCTTTATTCTGTCTTCAGGGCTGGTATCCAGAAATAAGCAGGTGGGGGAAAAAAAGAAAAAAGGACATCTGATTTTGCTTGATGTGCAGTGAGGTGGGGATGCTGCCACCTCTGAAGAGCCATATTCTTCCTCCACTTCTCTTCCCTGAGAAAAGGCAGGATCTGTCTTATACTGTCAGAGGCATTACACAGCTCCTTGAACATTTTATCTGTTTTATTTTCAGTCACCTCTGTAGAGACTTACCTAGTTACTTTTCTTGTTGTTGCATCTATTTTAATAAGTTGGAGGAGTCTGACAAACACCTAGTTACTGCACGTGTTGAGCACTGTGGCAGAACAGCTAAATACAACATGGTGTATTTCCTTGGTTTATCAGAAAACTGAGGCACAAATTGATTGACTTACCCAAGACCATAGAGCAGTGCTAGGACAAGGACCAGTCTGGTGCAAACCATTTGCAGTATTCGCTTGATAATCTGTGCTATTTAAAAGGATGAGACATCATCCTACCATGGGAAACAAAAAAAAACAAACCAAACCAAACCAAACCAAACCAAACAAACAAACAAAAAACCCAAAACCCAAAACAAACAAAAAAAAAAAAACCTTGAGGTGAGCTCTCTGAAGGTGATGGCCCAGGTGACCACCAAACTGCAATTGTCTATCAGTGGGCTGGGGTGAGATTTCCTCCACTCTTACCACTTTTTCTCTTCTGGAAGTCAATGCTTGCAGCATGGCTTTGTTTCATCATTCTATTTTTTTTTCTCCACCAGCAATTCCAGAGTTCCACAAGAAGCTGTCACTGCTGGCATTCTGGATGAAGTGTACTGGCCCTTCAGGAGTGTATCACACATCTGCAGACAAGATGATGAAACAGCTGGATATCAATTTTGCTACCACTGTCAATGAGGAGTGTCCAGGGCTAGCAGAAACAGGTACCAAATCCTGCAAAGAATGTGTCAGTCATGAAAATGGAGAGGAGTTGTGTACTGGGCTTTAATCAATCTTCCTTGCTCTGGTTTCTGACTCCTTGAAGGACTGTCTGGCCATGGCTCCATGTCATTTGAAAGCTAGTGCTACAACTCTTGGAACAGTTTTAGCCTCAAATAATCAGATCAGAACAGAAGAAATAGATGAGGTCAGCTGAAAAGAAAATCCTGTTTTAAGGTTTATGAGCTAAACAGAAAGTAATTCTATTCCCAAATACAGATTTGTAAGTGACTCAGAGAAGTAGGAATCCTCTCCATTTTATGCCTGCATAATGTCCATGCCCCATTATAGCTCACTGAGATGGAATTAATACACATCCAAATGAGTCTGTCTGAATATAAGTTCCTATTTGGAGTGAGATGTGCTACATCATTTACCGGCTCTCCCAGGGACAGACGGGGATGTGAGGTGACTTGCTCAGGTGTGGGTACCTACAGGGCAGTGTTTTCCTTCCTGCTCCACATTACAGCTCTTACAGACAGTGCTCAGACTAGCTTTCTACATGCCACATGCTCATGCAGGAACATAAACCCAAGCAAAGTCAAATCTTGCCTCTGTACACATCTCTGTTACTTCAGTGGCATCATGCAGATGCAACTGGCAGTCCATGTGGATATGTGTTTAGTGATCCAGGATACTGCTCTCTACAACTACCTGAAGGGAGGTTGAAACAAGGAGGGGGCAGACTCTTCTCCTTGGTGACAAGCAACAGGAATAGAGGAAATGGTTACAAGCTGCACCAGGGGAGATTTAGGCTGGATATTAGGAAATAGTTCTTCACAGAAAGAGTTATCAAACATTGGAATTGTCTGTCCAGGGCAGTGGTGTAGTCACCATCCTTGGGGGTGTTCAAGCAGCATGTGGACCTGACAGTTAGGGACATGGTTTAGTGCTGACCCTTCAGTGCTGGATCGAGGGTTGGACTGGATTAGCTTTGAGGTCTCTTCCAATCAGATATATTCTGTAATTCTGTGAAAGGATGATCTGTCAATAGGACAGGAAGCTGCATGAGCCCTCCATGAAGTAGAAGAGGTTCCTCCTTACAAAGATATCCCCTGGTGATGACATCTAGACAGGGAGAAGGTCTGTTTAGCTTCTAACCTAACCACAGTTGAGGTTAGAAATGTTGGAAAATATCTGGCTCTGGTTCTTTCTGACTTTGAAGTGAACTGCAGCATTTTGCCAGCAGCTTTTTTTCTCACTAACACATCTTTTTGTCTGTGTCTGCCTGCAGTCTTCAGGATCCTGGTGTCTCAGATCCTGGATCGGACAGAGCCTGTCCTCTACTCCAGCATGTCCTCCGAGATCATCACTGTCTTTCAATATTACAATTATTTTGCCAGCCATAGCGTTAATGACCTTGGAAGCTATTTGCTGCAGCTTGCAAAAGAAGGTAGGCTGTATAAATCCTGCTGGCTAACGGGGAGTACATTGGTGTCCTTCTGATCTCAGCACAGAACAGTTCAGCCTGAGGCTCATCTTAGAAAAGAAAGGCGAAAAGGAGACACAGAAGTGCCTTGGATGCTGAGTCTGAATGTGCCTGAACCTATCGAGGAAAAGGAGCTGCTGCAGATGCAACCTCAGCCATTTCTGACTCCATATTCAAATAAGAAAAAACCTATTGAAAGAGTTAGTTTTCAGAAAATGGCTGATGGTGGTGGGATGGGAAGTGCCTGCAGCTTGGATGACATTCTGGTCTTTCACCATCCTTTATGGAGAGACCTTCTGAAGTGCTGAGCTCTTCTCGGGAGCCAGGGCATTGTAGCACCTGTGTCTAGCAGACTTCACCACCAAGAGCCAAAGCGAGAACCGTCTGCTCCACAGAGCGTGCTAGACTGCAATCCCTGGCAAGCCAAGTTTTGTTCTCTATTTGAGAGGGAGCTTGAGAAACCTTGTCTGGTTTTCATTTTCATTTGGGCATAGTGGGGAGTTCTTGCTCAAAAATCTGGAAGGAAAGAGGCATTTCAGCCCAACTCCAAAACATGTGAGGCCTGACTCTTGGTGGCAGACATCATTCTGCCTACGAAAAGTTCTCACAAAGATGCTCTGGAAGGCAATACACTGACAATATTAGGTTTCACTTGTTACAGGGAAGATTTATATCTTCCAAAAGAAAGAGAAGATTTGACAGGTAGATCCCTGGCTCTGGGTAGGTTGTAAGTGCTGCAGTGTCCCATCTAACATATCCACTCATCACCTTCTTTGGAAGAACATCTGAGAAGCTGGCCCAGACAACCTAAAGCCCAGACAACTTAAAGCCCAGACAATTACTCTTTTAGGCACACTGCAGTGTGGATTCATAGCAATTGCTCAAATGGGGATTTTTCATGGCCTTTTTGTAAAAACTGAGGATTGCTAGCAGATAAAAGAGTAATATGTAACACTGAGAGGAAAAATAGGTAATAAGGACCTTTCTCTTGCCCTTCTAGCCTCTGTGGTTCAGGTGCTGCAGTCAGTGAAAGACGGAAAACTGCAGCAAAATGTGGCCAAAATAAACTCCAATAATCTTCCACCACAGCAAGAAGTTTTGAGAGCTTTGGCTTTGCTTCTCAATGAAAACAAAAATGAAGTCAGTGAGACTGTGGCATCACTTCTGACAGCCACAGCAGAAAACAGGCACTTCAGGGAGAAGGTAAGTGGCAGAAAATCACCTGTCACACGAGAGACCTCTATCATCCTGATGGTTTTTTTCCTTCCTGTGTGTCTCAAATGTGTACACTCATAAAATAATTACCACACGCTTGATTTAAACTGATCCAGAGGGATTTCCTGTCCTGCATATATGCAAGCCTGTCACTGCCATTATGCCAGTCTGCTACCTGCCATTAACACAACAGGTACCACCCAAAACTCTGCAAATGCTACTGAGTGCTCTGCTCTCCTGCTGTCTTCCTCACATCAGCATTTCTGCTGGCCTGTCTCAGGCTTGGTTGCACTCCAAGGCTTCAAGCCAACAGTCCCCAGCAGCATGAACACACAGAGACATAGGTCTGAGATTTTATTTTTTTTCCCAAAGGAGGCTGGCATCTATGGGACCTCATGCCATTTCTGGAGGGGGTGGACTGCCTTGGGCAAACACAGCTCAGCTGTGAGATCTAAGCTTCAAGTCTATCACAAGACACTGAAGACAAGCAAGGACTGATTAAATTAAGGAGAAGGGAGAAGAAGAAATTAGGGGTTGGATTTTACCATCCATACCCTTTCCCTGTCAGGAGAGATTGAAATAAAAGGCAAGAAAGAAGGAAGTAGCAGAAGGAAGGCAGAGGGAGAAGAAAAAGGAGCTCATTCTTTGCTGCTTTTCTCTGTTGATCCAATCCCCTCTTTGCTTGTTCTCCCACTTCATCTTCAATTTTTGCAGCCTCTTGATATTTCACATCACCCTTCTCCATCCCCAGCTTTATGGAGGCAGCATCTCAGGAAAATATAACCTTCTCCTGGAAGAGGTGTGTGTAGCTGATACCTGTTACACTGTCTGTGGAAGGACCACAGGGTGCCTTGCATGAGAGCATTATGCAGCCTTATGCTTTAGATGAGTTCATTGTGCAGCCGACAGCCACCCAGATTTGCTGCTCATGCTGCTTTGTTTGCTCAACAGTAGTTACTAATTTATAGAGCCAAGCAGTAAACTGGTCTAGCAGCTGATGCTAACCTTATAACAGTTATTTGCAGTCCCCCTGAGGTCCATCCCAGCCTGTTTATTACCATCCCTACAGTACAGAGATCATTGCCAGGGTCAGTTCTTAACCCATTTAAATTCCAAGGCCCATTTAAATCTCTTCATCGATTTATCTGGAAAGGCCCTCAAGGGTGCCAGATTGTGCTTCTGTCTTTTCACTTTAATGTGAACTTGTCCTCACCAAAAGCTGCCTTGAGACTACTAAGCCATAACTAGTGGCCTGGCCTGGATCTGCTGTAGGGAATTATCCCACCGTGTTCTCTGTAGCAGGAGTTGTGTCTCTCCATCCCACACATGCATTCTCTGGGAGAGGGGCTGCAATCCCTCTCCCTTCAGTAGGACAGGAATGTCTCCATGCTCCACCCTTCTGCTCCACACCAGCACAGACATTTTCATCAATACTTTTCTTTTATCTGTTTCCAGGCCTTGATTTATTACTGTGAAGCACTAACCCAGCCCAATCTCCAGCTGCAGAAAGCAGCTTGCTTGGCTCTAAGATACCTCAAGGTAAGAGACAAGGAATTCACTGTGGCACTTGGCTTTACTTTAAAGAAAGGACATCTAATAGGTACAAACAACAAAAGAGAAATTACCAGAGTGGCAGCAGCAGCAATGAGTTTTTTTTCAATTGCTGCATTGCATCCTTTTACAGATATTGTGCTGCTTGGGAATAGTTTAGAAGCTTCATTGCAAAACCAGCCAGGCTCTGGGATGATGACAAAGTTTATGGTTTTCATATCATCTTTTCCTCCCTCTCATACTGACTTTAGGAGACATCCACATCACAAAGTATTCATCCATGGAGTACTTAGAGGTGAAAACCCCATTCTTTCCCAGGATAAAATGAGCTGTAATGCATAGGGGTTACAGTTGCAGAAGAGAAAGGGAGAGAGAGGTCACAGCTTGTTTTGTGACAAACAACTGGTACATCTGGGCATTACAGCTTCAGCTAGCATCTGGTACCATTTCTGCACTCCCTCCTGTGATGGGGAGGAAAAATGCCCTTTTGTTTTAGCTGTATAGAGCCATGGGAAACGGCAGCCACCCAAGCCTGACTGCTATAGGACACTGGGGTATAAAACATCTTCCAGGAGCCAGACCCACTGTGGACTGACTGTGCCTTCCTTGAAGAAGACAGCTCTAAAATATAATTTCATCTCAGCCAGAACTGACACTGATCCTGTATTGTTTAAATACAAACCCCTGTTTTCCCTTAAACTAAATGCAGGCAGGCACCACAACAACCCCATGCAGAGCTACAGGCTGGGGTCAGAGTGGCTGGAGAGCAGCCACACAGAAAGGGACCTGGGGGTACTGGTTGACAGCCACCTGAACATGAGCCAGCAGTGTGCCCAGGTGGCCAAGAGAGCCAATGGCATCCTGGCCTGCATCAGGCATAGTGTGGCCAGCAGGAGCAGGGAGGTCATTGTACCCCTGTACACAGCACTGGTTAGGCCACACCTTGAGTACTGTGTCCAGTTCTGGGCCCCTCAGTTTAGGAAAGATGTTGAATTGCTGGAGCATGTCCAGAGAAGGGCAACGAGGCTGGGGAGAGGCCTTGAGCACAAGCCCTATGAGGAGAGGCTGAGGGAGCTGGGACTGTTTAGCCTGGAGAAGAGGAGGCTCAGGGGAGACCTCATTGCTGTCTACAACTACCTGAAGGGAGGTTGTAGCCAGGAGGGGGTTGGTCTCTTCTCCCAGGCAACCAGCACCAGAACAAGAGGACACAGTCTCAAGCTGCACCAGGGGAGGTTTAGGCTGGAGGTGAGGAGAAAGTTCTTCACAGAGAGAGTGGTTGGCCATTGGAATGTGCTGCCCAGGGAGGTGGTGGAGTCACCATCCCTGGAGGTGTTCAAGAGGGGATTGGACGTGGCACTTGGTGCCATGGTTTAGATAGGCATGAGGTGTAGGGTGACAGGTTGGACTCGATGATCCTTGAGGTCTCTTCCAACCTTCTTGATTCTTGATCCCTGAGAAGCAGCACTGAGGGGCATTACACCTTTTCTGCATACAGGGCACAGTGGGGGTTTTGCTGTCTCAGGAAAAGCCAGACTAAGAATTGGTGTTAGGAATTGGAGATAAACACATTTAAATAGAGGAGTGTGACTCTTGATGCATCTTGAATGGCAAGAATAGCAATTGCTAGGGGAAAACAAATCAAACCAAACCAAACCCCAAACCATCACCGAAGGGATGTATCATTGGGGTTTTCACAGAAAAAGATGAAGCCTTTCTGGAAGATACCATTTCAGGGATGGGAATGCTACAATGGATAGGTGACTGTGGATATGCTAACCCAGTGGCAGTCTAATTCACATCATCAGCTGCACAATGTCCCATTGTAAATCTCTTGGAGGTTTTGCAGATTGCAGCAATCTAGGTGCTGCTGTGGCCCCATCACTCATAAGCATTCAATCTGCAGTCACCAGCCCAGCACAGACCTGCCCTGAGTCAAGCAGAGGCAACCACATTGAAGAAGAGGTGTGAGGTTTAATGGCTCTGGTAGCTAGGCCCTCATTCAGAGCATCATAGACCAGACCCATGCCCCTCAGACCCAGGCTCATACAAATACTGACTCTGTGGCTCAGTGCCTCTGCCATGTGTTCATGGCCTTCCTTCCACTCACCTCTCTTCTTGTCATATTAAATAGCCTGCCAGAGACACTATTACAGCTGCTTTCCCTATAAGCCTGACATTTTTTGTGGCATTTTTGTGTCTTTCTTCTCAAAAGAGCAGAGTCAAGGCAAAAATGTGGAAATGTTGGCGAGTGCAGGCAGTGGTGAGCCTGCAGTGAAGTGACTGAGCAGGCCAGCCAACATACCCCTGTAGCTACAGTTAGGCTGGTGAAAACAGCCTGCTCAGACCTATCAGCTTTGACATGCTCAATTTAAAACACATTCCCTTGACACCCATCTCCCGGTCATACCCTTACTGTGGCACGTTGTGGCTTTGTCCCATAGCCCATCACAACAGTCAGAAGTGGCAGACATAGCTGGTCAGCCAGCTTTATGCATGTAGCATACAGTGCAAGAAATTTAGAAAGGGTCCATGCTGACAGCAGAAAACATGCCTTCTCCTAGATGCTCCCCCTCAGAGAAACCCCACTCATATCTCTACTGAGGCCCTTCCCCTGGAGTAGGAAGGCACAGTGCAGAGGATGGCCAGAATTTCCATGCAAGGTTGTAAAATAAAACCAGAGCATACCCTGCAGTGCTTAATGGGTTGTGGGTTTTTTTGCACTTTCCAGGCTACTGAGAGCATTAGAATGCTGGTCACACTCTGCCAGTCTGACAATGAAGAGATCAGAAAAGTGGCGTCCGAAACCCTGCTCTCACTTGGTGAGTTGCTTGTTTTAGAGCAGTGTTTCATTTTCTTTTTTAACATAGCAAGCATGTAAGACACCTGAATTGTACAAACATGAGACTCTAAAGTGAAACAAAACTTTACCTAGGGACTCAAACTGGTTAGAAAATCGAAACAAGTTAAAATTATTTTGAAAATCATGAAAATGGGCCAAAAAAGAGAGAAGTTGAATTGTATGAGTCTGGAGGAGGAAGGGGGAATGGAAAAACAGCAAAAGAGAAGTTGACAAACAGAAATAATACATAATTAATTTGAAAACCAAGCAGCCTTGAGGAGGCAGGACAGGCTGTCTCTTATTCACCATCCTCTCGAGGACCCCCTCCTATCACCTCCATAGCACCACTCACACTCTCAAGTGCCATTAGCACTGCCAAGTGTTCACTTAATCTAAATTATCCTTATGTGCTTATTTGGACAGACCCTAGCTGCAAGTCTTCTTCACACAGTACCTCAGGCAGCCTGCACTGACCCTCATTTGTCCTTGAGACAGCAGATACCCTGTTCATTAACCTGTGGTCTGGCTGCCTAGCAGTGTGTGACTGCAAGTGTGGATGCAGTTTCAGAGCACCAGTACTTCAGCAGCACAGAAAATTTGTTTTTCTGGCCTTTAGGCTAGACATGAATTTATGATCCATGGGTATGCATCCATCTGTGACTTTAGTTATGCAAACTCTCCAAATATACTCTTTGATTCACCAGTTCAGCAGGAATTCACTCTGCTGTTGGAAGCGTTACTGCTCAGATTATAAAACAATTAGCCTGAGGACACTTGTGAAAGGGGTGGGAGATTGTACTGTCATCTTTCTAGGTGACACAGAAGAGAGACCATTTTGGTTCCTAATAGCCAGTTCACCACTCTAGGCTCAACAGTATCCTCAGGTGCACGCAAGGGTTAAAGAGACACAAATCCAGTTTGCTCTGGTTCAGCTGTATATAAGTAACAATGTGTGCCAGGAAGGGAGAAGTGGGTAACTTTATATTTGTTCAAAGCAGAAGTGGATAAACACCATCTGCCTAGTATACCACAACACAGCTGAGACCTTGACAAGTGCCAAAGGTCACTTAGTGAGACATATGTGGAGATACATATATGTCCAGATACATTCCAGTGGTGGAACACTGGAATAGGTTGCCCAGGGAGGTGGTTGGGGCCCCATCCCTGCAGATATTTAAAGTGAGGCTCAACAAGGCTCCAGGCAACTTGGTCCAGTTGAGGATGCCCCTGCTGACTCTAGAGGAGGTTGGACTAGATGACTTTTGGAGGTCCTTTCCAACCCAGACCATTCTAATTCTATACTGTCCATCAGATTATACAAGCTTGTGTGCTGCTCTAGGTAAAACCAGCAAATTACATGAGAAAACAAAATAACTAAAAAATTGGAACATTCAGAGCATGCTTCATTTTTCCAAGTGATTTCTGAAGTGGTCTTCAACAAGGTATAAATTGTCACAAGAGCAAGAAGTTCCTGACAGGTCAGTACTTTATACCAGTGGGGAAATCCAGTATTTTAAAGTTTATAAAGCAATGAGGTAATACATTATACTGAAATATTTTGCATTCAGGTGAAGATGGGAGACTGGCATATGAACAGCTGGACAAATTTCCCCGGGAATTTGTTAAAGTTGGAAGCAGACGTGGAACTGAAGCAGCCACAGCTTTCTAGGTGGAAAAGAACCTGCCTACATTTAACAGGCGTTGAAGTAGGATGGAGCTGCACTTCAGTGTGGGAAGCAAAAGGAAGACTTGAAAAAATTCTTTGAGACTGTCCCAAAATGTAGCAATTTACAGACTTTTTAAGGAAAAGCAGAATCTAAAATCCAGCTTAAGGATCCCTATTGGCTCCTTTTTGCAGCTCATGATGGAACAGATGGATGCCAAGGAACAATGCTTTCTGGACTGATTGATGGCAAATAAGTGCATAGCAGTTACTCAGCCTCCACAAACTTCTGTGAGCTGTTAGAATTTGGCATTTTCATGTATTTTACTATTTGACTGTTTACTTCTTCAGAGTTATCATGAAAGGTTGAGACGTGATGCTGTATCTAACAAGGCCAAGCAGGAGGCCACCTGAGCAGGACTGCAAAGCAGCTTTCTCTCCAACCCCATGCTAAGCACCTGCTGTCATGCAGTGTCCCCAGCCACAGGGAACACCACTCAGCTTTCCCAGTTTTCTCTCAATAATGAATATAAAGCAAGTTTCTTCAAGTTCTGCCTCCAGAAACAGCATGATGTAAACCCTGTGAGATGTCACTTCAGTGACTCATTCTAAATGCCTCTGCTGATCTTTTATTTCCTTTCTCTTGCCCTCCAGCAACAAGCCATCATTAATCCAGAGATCTGTGAGGGGGAATCAATCAATCATGTAGGTTTCTGAAAACTAAATGAAAAGGTGAAGTACGTCTACTTATTCCAAGGAGGAGTGAATACAGCTATTTGCACAAGTCCCCAAAGCCATTTGGTCCTGCAAGTCACAGGCAGGATTGGATTTCATACACTCTAATTAGTGGATCATAGCTTTTATAGAGTGATTTCAATATAAAGAACTAGAACAAACTGAAGTGGACCTCAGAGGCAGTAATAAAAGGTAAAGGGAACAAATTTCCCCCCTCTCCCTGCAAGGATGAAAGACAGTGAGTGCTTCAAACTGTTGATTATGAGCCTTAAGTTAACAAAGGAGGTGAATAGAATTTAATAGAAGAGTGTTCCTGTACTGTGTTCATTATGCATGAAATGCTACTTAGGTGTCAATTAAAGTATCTGAATTTGCATAGACTACATAGAAAAGATTGCAAACAGTACACATCAAAAGGAAGCCTTGTATGCCAAACACACTGGCAGGCAGGGGTCATTTTGGTTTGGGTTTGTTTTAGGTTTTTTTTTTCCTGCTTGTTTTTTTTACTGTGAATGTTACAATGTACATATCTGTATATTTATAAATATATATATTCTTCCTTTAATTAAAAAAGTACATTTTGTACAGTTCAAAATGCTTAATTGCTTGCTGAACAACACAGACTTTTGCAGAAGGTAAAATAACCATGTTATGGGTTTTATAGCACACCTACCCCCCATCAGCTGAATTCTTCCAAGGTTGTCTTTTGCACTGAGTTCTGCTTTTTTATTTTATTTTTTTCGCTTTTAGTTTTGTGGCATTTGTACTCACCATATTTCCTATCACATTTAAGTTATAATAAAGATTATTTTTTAATTACTAAGCACATCAGTCCATATGCATAGTCACTTTTTCTATCAGCAGCCTCTCCACTGAGAGGCCCATACAACATTCAAACAGCATGCAAGTCTGCCTCAAGTCCTATAGGAGCAAGTAGCTAGATTTGGGGCAAAAAAAAAAGTAGGGAAAAAGCTTGTAGGGAATATTTGCCTTTTCAAGCTTGGTCAAGACTTTATAATCATCTAAAAAGATTTAGCTAAATTATATTGTGATCTGCTAGTGTTCTTACAGCATAGAAATAAGTTTTGTTTCGTAGCATATCAACTTGGTTCAGACTTAGAAAAACATTACTTACAAAAACATGAGTTACAGCAACTGAACCATACCCATAGCAAGGACTACTGCCTGAGGGCAGGGAGAGAACTGCAGCTTCTTGAGCAGTGGAAGAAATCACAGAATGCATTGGGTTAGAAGGGACCTTTAAAGCTCATTAGTCCAACCCACTTGCAGTAAAGCAGGGGCACCCCCAACAAATGGTGCAATACTCACATGTGGTTTAACATGCACAACTCTTGCATTTTCATCTTTCTGCCGGCCAAGGGGAGGCAAGTAGCAAAAATATTTTAGCAACTGAAATCAACTCACAAACCACAATAGTAAGAAAAGTAGAGAAGGGATGAAACTATAGTGAAAACAAGTGCTTTTAATTGTACCTCTGTGAGGTGAACTAAAGCATGTTTTTAAAAAGCCAGCTTTAAACTCAGGCTGTTTTGGAAGCAAGGGAAGAAGTGCACCCTTCCAGTGTTCCTTCCTGGGTTGCTACAATGTGTTGTGTGCAGGCCCTTGCTCCCATCCAGGAGTTATCAGCAAGAGGCATACACTGTTCAAAAAGAAAATGAAAACACTCTTATATTCCCACATTTGTCAAAAGCTCCTACCTGCAGTACACACTGCTAGTCAAAAACTCACTTGCAGTTTACGTATCACAGCATGAAACACTACTGTGTTGAAGCAAAAGCTATGAAGGCTTTGGGATGCACATTCTGAATTGCCACTTAGGAACAGGTGAGATGAGTCAACTTGAGCAAGTGTTAGTACCCTACATTTCTACCTACTCCTAGTTTAAGTTCAGAGCAAACCACCTTTGTGTACCATTCAAGATACTTAAAAGAAAGGGTCCACAAGGACTGGCAAAAATATGCTGAAGAGGCTTGAGGACCAAGCTTTCTTCCCTTCTATGAGAACAGACTCTCCCTGTGACAAATGTTCAGGCTTAGACCTGGAAAGTGCTGACCTGCCTGGAGAGCAGAGCACCAAAGCTGCAGAACATGTAGGGATGCTCACATACACAGGTACTGGGTCAAATGGAGCTTATGGCTACTTCCATAGTTTAAACCAACTCATCAGAAAGTTTAGTAACAGAACTGCTACACCGTTGTAATCATTATAAACAACATACACAGCTCAGAGAAACCAAACAGGAGCAGGTCCTGCTTTCAGTCAACGAGGAAATTCACAGGAATTTTAGTGGAAATGGTTAGGCCAAAATTTAGTTCCTGCTGTGGTATTCAAGACTGACAAGCTTGGCATGTAGGCATGGCATATAGGTTTGAACACTACCACTGCTTTAGAAAACTAAATAAAACAAAGATTCATGTTCTAACATGATTCATGACAACATATGAAAAATAAAAATTTAAAAAAAAAAAAATCACACTCTTAAATTAAGAACAAAACCAAACAAAACCCCGTAAGATTCTGTCCTCAGGGTAATGAACCCTTGAAAAATGAACAAACCTTAAAGCTTCCAAAACCAGAACACAAAAAGGAACAAACTATCTGTTTCACAACTCACACATTCTTATGCTCAGAGCTGAACTGACAGTGCTGCCCTTTCCGACTACACTAAAGCAAGAGCTCTGCTTTGTGGTGTAGGATGGACACTTACCTACTAGCAAAGAAGGAACCAGTAACAAGTAATTACAAAACCTCTTTCTTAGGGTTGCTGCACATTGACTCAAAGTTGAAAGGTCTTGGGCCACCCCAAAAAAACGTTAGGAATAAGTTTCAGTACCAGAATAACTGAGTAGCAGTGCGGATTGAAGAGACAGGGAGCTCACTGGGAAAAGCACACTCAGGAGTTTGCCAGCTGATTTTGTGGGTGGCTTATTCTTACCTCATGCTTTTGACGAGCCATGGTGGTTTTCACTACCCCTGCCATGCCGTTACTGTCTCTGTGTGGTAGATGTAAACCCATAGTGCCCTCTATACTACTCAAGCTGAAACAGCAGCATAAGTTAGGCTATCCAGAGTTCTGCAATTGGCAAGTCTTCTCCTCTACCCACTATACCTTCAGAAAAGGTATCTACTATAGCTTTACCCTATGCTGGAGACCGTCACACATACAGATTATTGCTGATTTAAGCATTCAAAACTGAGTCAATGCAACTGCTAGACTGTAGATCTGAACTATCTGCTCTGCTGATTTGCAATGGAATTTTCCTGATAAGAGGATCCTCAGCCCCCCCCCCAAATGGCTGTGCTGCCCCCAAGGGCAAGCAGATGTATTATCATCCCCAAAGGTTTGACCTTGAACACAGCTAACCACACTTCATCACAGGCAGCTGTGGGCAGATCAACAAAGCAGCAGCAAATTAAAGTTTCTCAGAATACCATCATCATTCGGTGAAGTATTCTGTTACTACAAGAATGGGAGAATTAGCAATACACAAACATCCTCTGCTGAAGAAAATAATACAACTCATTCTCAAGAAAAGCAGAGCACTGGAAATACATGACCCTGGGAAATTAGGAAATCTACCACTCAAAATCCCAAATGCAGTCCTGAAAAAAACAGGACCACACCAAACCCAAAACAATCACTTGATATGGCTCTTAAGGAGAAATAAATAAGCATCATGCTTCCTTGAAAAATTCAATGACCAGCTTTGTTGCTTATGCACAGATTGCAACACAAGACAAGGCCGTAGGGCCACATCAGCAGTACAATGCCAAACACCAAGTGAGTTTCAGCAGCCCAGCCAGTAGTTATGGGCTAATTCACTTCAGAGTCTGAAGCACGAGTGTTTACACTAAAAATTGTTCTTTTCGCTAAACCAATTAAAAGTTCTTCCCCACAAACCATCCACCTACCTCACTCTGCTCACCTCTGTTAGTCTTTGCATAGCAGTTCCATCTCACAACATCTGACACCTGCACACTGCCTTTCTCCCCACACTTCAGTCTTATATGTCTGACATTGTCCTGTTAGGACACACATTTTATGTGAGAAGTGCCAGAAAGCAGTGGATAGATTCCACTCCTGAGCAGCCTTAGAATACTTCAGTGGAAGATGAGACTGGCCACAGCCTCTGCAGTGAACTGGAGCTGCCATGCTGGTCAAGTTCGTTGGCAAAAGCATTTCTGACTTCTTGGAAAGAATCACACTCTAGTTACATTTAAGAACTGGTAATTTAATTCTGCTAGACAGAATATTCTCTGCAATGTGGCTGAATAATTAAAGTTCTCTTTTGGGATGTTGATTTTCAGCACATATGTAGTTGTGTTTCATTGGTAAACAAAGGTTTCCTGATAAAAATAAAAGGTCAGATGGTTAAGACAACTGATTACATAAATCTGCATAATTTCTACACATTTGACAAGCCTTTCTCATGTGCAGAGAAACTTCCTAGAGTTACTATAACACATTTCTAAGTGCATGCATGCTTTAAAACAACAAAAACCCCAGGCATTTTCAGGACAATAAATGAAACTTGACCCTTCAACAACATTTTTAAACAATGATTAATGCGACACCATAAAACTGACAACACTTTCATACATTAATATTTCTGATATAAAAGGTGTAGGGAGATTGTCTGATTAAGGTCCAGTACATCCATGACAGATCATGTATATGGTTCATAGGCCACAACTCAGTTCTCATATGATCTTCTCCTACAGTATGTTGTTTTTCCAAGAGTTTACACAGCAAACTGTTCTCTCTGCTAATGAACTGAAGTTAGTAAGACCACAGTAGCCTTGATTTGAAGACTTTAGGTACAGGTGTATGTATGACTAAGTGGCATAGCTTTTTGATGTAAAAAGTTATTAGAGGTGAGACAAATGCTGTTAACACCTTCACTAGCCTACATAAAAAACACGCATGATTTATTTTGTAGACAACTCATTTCATCAGAAGGATGCAGCCTCTCAAGAGATAATCTTGTCTTTATTATTTAAATAATTCAAGAAAAAGCACAAGACTTAAATCTAATAAGCAATTTTGGCCCATCTTGATGAAAATAAGGAAGAGCCTGATGCAGACAAATGCATGCGAGTTCTGGACTTGGTAGTTACTGAGTTCTTCTAACACCAACACTTAACAGCAGTTCACAGAGCAAGAGGAGAAATGGCAAAGTGGCACTTGCTGTGTCAGCTGGACTGGTCTGCCTAGCCAGCTAGTTATACAAGTGTGCTTCCTTCCCTTCTACAAGTCTCTGCAAAAGCAAAATACTCCTGATGTTTAAAGTCACCTCTGAAAATAACTTGACTGTTAACCATGAATAGCTTACACTAAATGGCACTGCATGAAGATTATTAGAAGTCTAATTTTATGCATTTCCTTACTATTGTTGAACCACTGTGACACGAAAATTGCTTAGAATCTGAGATAGAAAATACTGCCAAGTAGCTTAAACCTATTGCTTTCAAACAGAAAACCAAGGCTACTCTACAAAGCAGTTACCCAGCACCTAGCTGTTGGTGTTTTTTTTAACTTAAACAGCATCAGTGCAAGTTAAAGGACACACCTTTGTAACCATTTCTGCACTGCGATGGAAAGGATTAGGGCTAACCACCCTCTAGAGTACAAATAGGAATGTGTAGTCTTTTGTTTATGAAGTTCCCAATAATGCCTCAACTTGCAGTTACCAGATTCAAGGTGAATAGAAGCCAGAAGGAATGACTTCCTAAAATGGCTCTGTCACAGAATGTCACAGCCAAAATCAGTTTTGAAACCAAGCTGCTGACACAGGGAGAAGATATGAAAGGAATCTAAAGGTGCCAATCATATAGCTCCACAGGTGTGAAGACATACCACAGAGCACCCATTTTGGCAAGACCTGATAGAATCACTAACTAGAAATCCCTGATTGCTTCTGCCTCCTGAGAGCCACACAGCTTTAACCTCTTCACAAGATATTGTGAAGAGGCCACAATCTTTTAAAGCCTATCTTTGGAAGATCCTTACTTACAGAACAATGGCTAAGCTCATCCAGGACTGGAAAACCTGTATTCAAATTCTACCCACCTTCTACCTTGCTCCTTTCAACAGCAAGCATTTCCCACCCCACCCCTCCTCACATGGATGCCAGATAAGATGCTGAAAGTTTAAAGACCACTTTTTACTCTCTCAAAGTCCTCAGAACATCATTGTTTTGGTAACAAGGTGCCTCATCTCTTAAAGACTAGAGCAGTAGTCTAAAAACAAAAGTCAAGTTTCCTTTCAGAAAAGCTGTGAAGTGCAGGCTGCTTTGTCTCCATCTAACTTCCAGTTCATCTGGTATTAGCAACAAGAACACCCATCTTTTCTTTGCAGGCCAATAAATGTACTTCTGAGAGTCTAACACTTTCTATATAAGTTCTCATCTGTGTCTTGGAAAAAAGCTCCTTTAAGACAGAGGCAAAAAGCATTAATCTAACTATTACTATCCATCATTCTTGACCTTCTGAAGCCTCACCAACAACACACAAGTTTCATTTTACTTTCCCTATCCATTAAAACCACCCTGTTCTCCAGTACTCCACACATCTAAGGAGTTAACTACCCAGGCACTCCCTAGGAAAACTTGAAAACTCCCATCTACAGCAGTCACAACTGGCTTACAAGCTTAGAAACAGCTATTCCTCACTCTATTAAGAGGCTGCTTTGGGAAAGCAAGGATTTATTTATCAATTTTCACAAATCATGTGAGAGCAACTGATAAAGATACATACACACTTTGAAATACACAGTATTTGCATTTTACACAAGCAACTAAATGCAGCCTGTAGTAAGTTTTCTATGCAGTATCCAGCTACTCCCACTGCTACATCATTCCAGTTAAAAACCAACATCTGTAATGCTTCTGCAAGAGTTTCTACACCTGAGAAGTTTCAGTATATCCTTTAAAGAGGCAGTCTGCAATTAAAAGCCACATACAGAAGCCTGCTTAAAGGTTGTCATTCCAGTTGCAGATTTGCCTCCTTTGAAGCAAGGTCTGATATACTCTCCTTTAAGACACATGATACTTGTGATGGTCTTTCTTCAGAAGTGCTGTCTCCATCATTTCCACAGCTGAGCTCTTCATTTCCTTCTTTGGCTTCCTCTAGAGCCCAACTCTCCAGTGTCTCAAGATTGTCAGGTGCTTGCCTGGTTAACCTCTAGAAAGAAACAGAAGACACTCAGCTTATTTTTTCCACTTAACAGGTAGTGAAATAAGACTATGCATATTCAATTAAGCAAACTATCTCCATCTGGAAATGGTTATAGTTAAAACATTCCTCAATCACAAAAATCTTACACACTTGAGTTCAACTTAAATTGCTACCTCCAACTCACAGACCACATTATGTTAAGTATTCCTTAGGTCCTTCAGTAGGACAGGTTTTTGTCTTAGACAACCAAAAATATGGCAAACAGCTTTCCAAATGAAGTATTACTACAGTACTCTAATTTTCAAAAGATTACTATACAGATTAAGCTTTATTAGAGCTAATGAAGCTATATTAAGTCTAGATGAACTCAAAGACCCTGAGGATGCTAGCATTTTATGATCAAACTAAAAGTTCCTCACCCAGCCTGATCTCAGGAAGAAAAACAGGACTGTTAGATGTTGCTTTTGAGGCTTCTGGCTGTTTGATGTACACTTAAGGCTAATTAAAGCCTCAGAAGTGAGCAGCTTACAACTTAGTGAACTTAACTGTTGAGAAACTGTAGAGAAGCTTCCACCTATGTTAGTTCTTAGTCCTTAATTAATTTAATTTCTGCCTGCGGGGTTATCACATTCCTTGAATACAAAAATAAAATTCAAGTATATTCATGGAGGCTTTCAAGACTCACCCAAACAACTGCACTAATTGAAAATTAACCTGGTAGCTGTTACTTCTTAAATAATCAAATCAAATTGCTTGCAGTAATCTTCCATTTTGTTTCTACCTCCCCAGTCTCATCACAATCAAAATTTGTCAGGCACCCAGTTTCACACGCTGGTTGAGAGCCCGATCTGTACAAAAACAACCTAGCAGATCATTTTAGCTTCAAGGTCCCATAGGGCTAAATAATTATCATAGCTTCAGACACTGTTGCAGACAACCTCCTTCTACTAGAGGAGTAATGGAATCAGTGATACAACTATCTGCCCTCAAAGGATTTCTTGAAGGAAGCAGTTTTTAAATTTAGATGTGTCTGAACCCTACATACTTGGCATTAGCCCCCCCTTTTGGATCAGGACACTTGCAATCCCTTGGTGAAACCTTGATTTAAAGAGCACAGGTGTTCCCTTCTCCCTCATGCTGCAGCATTGTATCTGTTTCTCAAGTCTAGTTCCTCAAAGAACAGTTAACATGAGCCGGCCATTTAGCTAGCAGTCTCACCCAACCTGTTAAGTATTTCAATTTAAGTCATGTCAGAAAAGTGTAGATGAACACTTTCCCTCCTTCCTCTCTAGCAGGCAAACAGGTTAAGAAAATAGGTTAAATCTCTCCTTCAGAAAACACTGCTCTTAGTACCTTCTCATTATTCCTGTGGGTTCTAAGGTGGAAAAATATCCCCTAGAAAGGGCTTTGTGCCACTGGATTAGAGCAATCCCACAAGAAATAGGTCAGACAGTAAGAGGTGAAAGCACACAAAAGTCCTGATTCATTAGAAATATCTTTTGAAAAGTGAGAAAGCACCATTCTACAATATTAACTTAAACTCCTTTAAGTACCTCAATCATGCTGGTCATATAATGCACATGTTCAGCAATGGACATCAGCTCTTCATTTTCTTCCTTTAGGCGGGCAATTTCACCATCTTTCTGTTCAATTTCTTTGTGCAACTGAGTTCAAATAACAAAATGTTAAAACAGGAAGATAATAATCAGTGGTAAAGAAGATTGTTATTTTTCACTAGATACCTTTTCATTTTCTTGAAGTACTTCATACAGAGCCTTTCTCCTTTCTTCAGCCACTTCTTTCCAATACTGAGATGAAGGACTTCCTGAAGTAAGAAGCTACAGTAAGTCTGTGCTAAGACTGAATTCTTGAGATTGCCTTAAGATATCTAACTTGTACACAAATCTTCTATAAACTGTGGTAAGAACCCACTCCATATAGTGTTTTCCACAGCATTAGTTGTCAATTTACAACCAGAGACATAAGCTTACAGAAAACAGAGATCCCACACTGGATTAATGGAGATATACAGGCTAAGTCCTCAAGAAGCTGCCTCAGGCATGGCACCAGGCTTTGCAAGATGGTCACATCTGCAAGCGTCAGTCTTAATGTGTACTTTGTGGAAGACAGAAGTCTTATTCCCAAGTCATTGTCTATATTGCACTGTGTGCAATTTCTCAGCACCATTAAGCCCACTAAGGTAAATCAGGCTTTCTTTTCAACTTTTAGTCACTTGAAAGCTCATAACCAAGTCAAATTGCAGGACTTCTTAACACTACTGAACACAATGGTTCTCGGTTAGTAGTTACCATAAACACATGCTTAAACATTAGATATCTATCTTGTATTTTCTATAGAGAGTAAGTATCATTAATTCCTGATACGCATTACAAACAAAAAAATACCCAAAACCCAACAAAAATAAAGTAAAAAAAAAAAAGAGACAAAAAATAAAACCCACAAAAAAACCCCCAAAAAAAACCCAGAAAAACAACAAAAAGAAACACCCACAAAGCCCTTATATAATTGGGATAGGAAGTATAGCTCAAGATATATATTGTGTTCCCACTGAAATAAGTGCAAGAATTACCATATACCTTTTGTCATGAGATCTGCAGCTTGAATGGCATCATTCATAGTATCATTTTCTTGCTCCTTGTCCACAAACACCTCAGCTTTACAAGACTTTGAGGTCAACTTACTGAGTGTACTTTTGATTGAAGATTTCTTCTGCACAAAATACAGGCAGGTTTAACTTCACAGCAACATTGATTTTTTTTTTTAAGCTGAAAGCTGCAAGCAAGTATTTATAAACTCTTTCTTCACATTACAGTTTTAATTCACAAATGCCTTCCTTGATATGCACAAAAGAAAAATCTCAAATGTTTTCCTGAAGTACTCAGAAATTGCTAGCTTTTAATACTTTATTACTAAAAATAAGCAGCTTTATTTTTCCAAATAAACTGTTGTGTTTTTTTTTCAGATATACTGACTTTCAATTACAAGCCCAAAACCATTTCACAGAGCAGAGAAAATTACACAGCTACAGATTATCTTTTAATTCATACCTCATTACGTCTGCCAACCAGGCAACCTGTTGCCGACGGCTGAATCATTTTAAGAGTCTGTCTTGTAGTACTGCATGTGGTGTCTGTGATGTACTTCTAAAAAGACAAATACAGCTTCAGATAGTTGCCACTCTTCACATGAATTGAAACATGGGAATCTGTCAGCTTCCCATTAAGGTAACTCATGGTTCACCTTTTCAAGGCAAAAAGATTTTACTCTGACGTCAAGATTCGCATAAAGAAGGAGATCTGATTATTTGTAGCAATGATTGCTACAAATGAAGCTATGCTTAGTCCCTGCCTCTCTGAAAACCCTTACTTTTCACAGAGGAACCTGAACAGGTCCTACAGCATGAAAATCAGGTCTCACCAGCATAAGAACGTTACCAATTTCTTATTGCAGAAACAGTCTGACATTTCGAGGCCAGTTACAGTGTGGTTACACATGCAAACTTCAACTGAGGCTCCCTACATTGTATTTGGCAACAGCAGCATTAGACTTTGGGGGACAGAGGCAGAAGTGGTTGCAATTCCAAGTTTATGTGGTAAAATCACACACCACTTGAGGCAGTACCTGTTTTTCTTAACTGTGAACACACCCTCAAGTGGTCTTCCTTTAAATCTATGCGTTGCTTGATTATGAATCAAAATGGGATCTAAAGCTTCCTCACTTCGATCTGGACAGGCTATTGTTTTTATAAACAGCATGTTTATCACCTCTCCTGTCACACATAAATACCTATTTCCTGCCTTAAAGCTTTCTGACTGGGTTGGTCACACCGCCACCGCGGAATAGCAAACAATGGCAGACAACCAAACAAGAATCGCCAGAATACAATGCCACACCAGCGTGAGAAAGTTAACCGATTCACACCGTACTTCACAGGACAAGAGCTCGCCTTTCCCACGGTAGTTTCTGCCACCAATTATCCTACTGTTCAACTACAGGACAAACACTAACTGCTGTGGGAACAAGAATCACACCGTGGGTCTGACACTGCTTGCTGCCATTGAAGGTTAGAGTTAAGTATACTCTGCCAAAGAATTATTGAGTAGTGCTTGAGTTAACCCATTGAATGTCCGAAAAGTCACACCTAGGAACTGATACCATAGAGTCACTATAGGACAAGATTACCGCGTGTAAATAGGATTTACCAATTTATTTCTGTAATTGTGGTAAATTCCAATCACTCTGTAACTCATCACAGAAGGCTATTAGCCTCCTTTTTGTATGGTATTTGTAAATTCTGACTAAGGTGGCCTGCATTAAAAGATTTAACAAATGTTTTACAACAAGACTGGAACACATAAAACCATTAACTTATCAGACACCTCTCAATCTAATTCCTTTATGAATTTCCAACAAATCCAAGGCAACTAGAGTTCCTTTATAAACAGAGCTGCCAGAATGAATACTTCAATTAAATTAAGCATGCTCAAGTCAAAACAAGTATCACTCTCAGTAAATTCACCTCCATAAAGGGCAGAGTACAGAATCCATCCTGCACAATTCCTTAGCAGCCAAGCTGATTCAATAATTGAACTGAGGCAAGTAGCAAACACTTAAAAAAACAAACAAACAAAAAACAACAAACAAACAAAACTCACATGGAAAGACAGCAAGCTCAGAGTCAAAACTAAAAAAGGAACTTGCTCACCAGTAAGAAAAAAGCAATCATAGCACATGTGCTCGAGGACAGAGCGTTCCCAAGCCACAAAAAACGTCTGCCAGGAGGTTACTCAAGCCAACAGGACACAAGCCAGGTGGAAGCACATTGCAAAAGATCCCATTGTCTTCCCTCAGTATCACAGAGAGGGACCATTGGCATAAACCTCAGAACAACGCAAACTGCGTGCCAAACATACTCGACAAATTTCCAATTTACTATCCTTTATCTGTTCCCATAGTCTAGCTCAAATATTTTAAAGCCCATACCTGCAAAGATCCTGATGATTTTTCTGCATTTAGTTTCTGTTTCATTTTGGAATTCATAGGATTTCTACAAAAAAAAAAAAAAAAAAAAAAAAGGAAAGCATTAGTTACACTAGTAACATCCAAATGCAAATCAAGTTCAGGAACATTAACTACCCAATATTACTTCAGTTAATCGACTTTCGTAACAGCATTAAAAATCCAGGTGGTCAGCAGCAGAGCCCCTCATGAGGCTTGATCTCATGAGAGGTTTGTCCTCAGGAGAGGCTGCGATCGCAGAGTTCTGCGAACCACCGCGTGTCGCTGACACTGCTGCTGCCACACGAACCCTGCACAGACGCCACCACTGATCACAGCCCTATTAAGCCTTTCCACGTGGATAGGGAGCCCGGGTGCCACAGGCGCACACCTAAGATGGCGGGGTCGGGGTAGGGGGGCAGCAGTTGCCGCTCCCGCCAGCAGAGCCCGCAGCGCTCCTCCCCGCTCGCCGACGCCGCCAATGGGGAGCGACACAGGAACCCGCCAAGACACAAACGCGGCCATGAAAGGCCACGGCCCCTCTTCCCCAAGAGCACAAGCGAAACGAAGCGCCTCCGTCCCGTTTCCTGAACGCCGCCGCCCGCTCGCCTTCACTCACCCCCAGCCGCAGCTCCCACCCAACAGCCGCAACAATCACCTCAGCAGCCGCCGCCCGCCGCGAGGCTAGAATCAGCGCAGAGGGCGGGGTTGAAGTCACGTGCGCCGCCGGCCGCTCGCCGAGCCAATGGCAGGCCACGCTGCTCCAATCCCGCCGGCGGAGCCACGCCCCGTGGGCCTCTGGCGGGAGGACGGGAGCCAGGAGGGGAGGGGTAGGCTAAGGGGATCCATACCCACGGAAGATGGGGGAAGGGGAATGTGCTTCTGCAGGTGGGCTGGGGAGTGCTTTCCTTCGTAGAATAATATGAAATCGTTTAGGTTGAAAAGACCTTTAAGATCATGAGTGCAACTGTTAACCCACCACAGCCAAGTCTACCACTAAACTATGTCCTTCAGCATCATATCCACACTGTTTTAAATACTTCCAGGGATGGTGACTCCACCACTTCTCTGGGCAGCCTTTTCCAGTGAGTGCTTTCTGTAAAGAAATTTTCCCTAATCTCTAACCTAAATCTCACCTGGTGGAACTTGAGGCCATTTCCTCCTGTCCTACCACTTGTTACTTGGGAAAACAGACTGACCTGCCACCTCCCTCACTACAATGTCCTTCTGGGTAGTTGTGGAAAGTGGTAAGATCTCCCCTCAGCCTTCTTTTCCCTTAAGCCATTTCTCATGGAATTTGTGTTCTAGACCCTTCAACAGCTTTGTTGCCCTTCTCTGAACATACTGTAGCACCTCGATGTCCCTGTAGTGAGGGGTCTAAATCTGAACACAGTACTGAAGGTGCAGCCCAATCACTTCCCTAGTTCTGTCCACACTATTCCTGATACAGGCCTTCTTGGCCACCTTGCACACTAGTGGCTTATACTCAGGTGGCTGTTGACCAGCACCCCCAGATCCTTTCCCACCAGGCAGCTTTCCAGCCACTCTTCCCCAGGCCTGTATCATTGCATGGGGTTCTTGTGTCCCAAGCGCAGGACCTGGCTTATGGCCTTGTTGAACCTTATACCACTGGCCTCAGCCCATCAATCCAGCCTATCCAGATTCCTCTGCAGAGCCTTCCTAGCCTCAAGCAGATCAACACTCCCACCCAGCTTGGTGTTGTCTGCAAACTTAAGTGAGGGTGCACTCAATCCCCTCATCCAGATAGTTGATAAAGATATTAATCAGATCCTGAGGAAGGTAAGAGAAGAACTTAGTAACCAGGGAAGAAAATTAGCAGGATTACACCATAAAAACTGATATACAACAATAATTTCACATATTATATAGATTACAACTCCTATTAATTATGCATAAGGTATGCTGTTAAGTTTGTCAGAGGCCTCTCTAGAATTATATTCTTGCAAATATTGGCACATTTTTATTTATGCTAATAGTATCCTCTGCTGACTTCTGGGCAAACATTTATAGAGTTAAGGACACATTCCTTGCAATCAAGGTCTCATAGCTGTCTTAGAGTAGCATTTTTTTCCAAGGAGTATGATGGAGCTATTAGAAATTAGGATAATTAAAGAGAGAATTATTTATTTTCCATGCCATTCTATCAGTCTTCTGTGTGGAAATAAACTGCATGGCACTGGCCGAGTTTCAGATGGGATACAATCAATTTTTTTTTCCTGACAGCTGGTACAGTGCTGTGTTTTGGATTTAGTGTGAGAATAACGTTGATAACAGACTGATGTTTTAGTTGTTGCTAAGTAGTGCTTATTCTAAGTTGAGGATTTTCCGTTTCCCATGCTCTGCCAGCAAGCAGGTGCACAAGAAGCTGGGAGGGAGCATGGCCACGACAGCTGATCCAAATTAGCCAAAGGGATATTGCATACCATAGAACACCATCCCAGTATATCTAGGTTGGAGGAAGTGGCTGGAGGGTTTTTGCTGCTAGGACATTGGTCAGCAGGAGGAGAGCGATTGCACTGTACATCACTTGTCTTTTCTTGGGTTTTATTTCTCTCTCTTTCTTTTTATATTCCTTTTCATTGCTATTATTATTATTTGGTTTATTTTATTTTAGTTATTAGACTGTTATTCTCTCAAGCCACAAGTTTTCCTTTTTTTTCTAATTCCCCTCCCCATCTCACTGCAGAAGGCAGAAGTGAGCAAGTGGATGTGTCGTGCTTAGTTGCTGGCTAGGGTTAAACCACGACAGGCACTTAAGAAAATGTCTTAAGGGCAATGTCATGGTCCAATAAAAGAAAGAAAGGCAGAACACAGAAAACGATGAATTAGGAAATCTTTCAACAAGGATAAGGAAATAAAGCTGACCTCTTGTGCATAAACGTGTTCAGTCTCACACTGACCTGTTTAAACTTTCATTGTCTACAATATGCTTTGGCAAGTACTTCTAGAGCTCAAATAGACATTGTCTGAAGAACGCTCTCAGTTTTTTTGTTTGTTTGGGGTTTTTTTGGTTGGTTTGGTGTTTTTTCCTCTTGAACCTGACTCCTATAGCTTCATTTGATGCCCCCCAGTCCTTGTACTGGAAGAGACAACAAATAGTGTCTAGGCCACTGCTAGACACATCCCCCTTCAGTTCTCTCCCCTAAGCCTGCTTATCCATCCGTTACACGAAAGCTGTTCCATCTTTCTGCCTTTTTTTGTGAACTGTATGCCATTTGATTTACCTTTTTAACAACTGCTAAACATTCTCATGGAAATGTCTATCAAAACTCTGAGATCTTATTCTTGAATGATGATTGGTTCAAAGTCTGTTATTCAATATGTGATTTTTTTTTTCTATTTTTTAAAAAAATCTAACTACATTGAATTTCATTGACTGCTGTATTTGCCAGTTACTCAATTCCATAATGCCATTCTGCAGTTTTTTGGTCATCTCTGTTCTGACTATCTTGAATAACAGTGTCATTGGCAAGCTGTCACTTCAGCAAGCTGTCTTCTATCAAGAAAATGAAAACAACATGTGCAGAAATGTCTATCTAAATGACTATGTTCTGTTACAATACTAAAATAAGGTTCATGCTCTTAATTTTATTCTTTTTGATTATAGAAGAAAATTCAAAATTTCCATGTTCCAAAATACTAGCAGATAAGCCAAACTCTGGTTAAATAGACACATAAATCTTACCAGCATTTAATCGCCTCTCAGGAAGATCTGGATTCAAGTAATATGTATATAAACACAATATTCTATTTTTATATTTTGTGTATTGTTATACAGCAGTATAAATATGCAATAGAAAATACATTGTGCAAGGCATTTAAATTATATGCATGCATAGATCCACATAAACGGCAACATGGTTTACGCCTGTGATACACTGTTACAGTTTGAAACTAAATTTTAGTTGTAAACAGAATTTTCTCGAGGTTTCAGACAGTTCAAGGGGGCAGACTGGTCAGAGTTTACATTATAATAACGATAAGTCCATCTAATTCAACTGGTCTGAAGAATAATAACAATTGGCTTGTTAAAATCATTCCATTGGAGTATTGAAAACATTGCATCCTGCAGCAGAGTTTGTTCATGCTACTCTTTTTGCCTGCTCACTCTGGGCTGCTCGCCCTGCTTTGATTTTCAGGCTGTACTCCCTCTGACCTTGGGCTTTCTCTGTTACTGTTTCTGTTACTTCGCTAAAGGTACCGTGCGGGTGTCAAGAGGGAGCGTGTGGTTTGTGTAACTGTCTTGGGGACAGAAGGCCCCAAGAAGGGACAAAGAGCTGAATCAAAGGTACAAGGGGGTCCTGTGCTGCTGTTATGCTGTGTATATATGTGTAAATACATTCTGTATATGTTTAGTTTATTGCATTTCGTACTGTTACATTTAGTTTCTTTTGTAAATACAATTCCATTCTTACGCCCAAATTCCGAGTGTGGTGGATTTGTTCTTTGGGGCAGATTTACTGGAAGATAAATGGTTGGAGGAGGATCTAATTCAATCCATAACATACACTTTTTGTAATACTAATGTTTTCAAGTGAAAGTTTCTCAAATGTTACCTTTTTCAAAGTTCAGCTTTGATTCATAAAACCAAAAAGTTCTCAAGTACATTTACAGTTCAGTAATGGGATAACTGCTTCTGGAAAGGTTGATAATTGGAAAAGACCAAGGTAATGGGAGATGGTTCTGTTGTGACAGTTCCGTTTGTTTTTTCTTTTAATTTGCACCTTGCAGGAGGGCATGTGATCAGGAGGTCTATTACAAAGGTGCCACTCCTCCAATTAATTCAGCTGAAGAACTTGTCTTATTATGAAACACCATGTCTCAAAGTTTTCCTTCAGTTCATTTTTTTCAGTTCAAAAGTTTTATAGACAATCCCTTCACTGTGTCAGAAGGAACACCGAGAGCTTATTATTAGAAGCTTATTCGTTATCTTAACTGTGGGAAATCAGTATAATTACATAAAAATCTAAAAGGGTTTCAGATTACTTTATTGTAATAATTCCCAGTTTTGTGGCTGAAGGTTACATTTAAATAGGGGTTATGGCATTTTTAGATGCAAAAATCTGTCAACCCAATGCTAACAGAACATATATTTCTTCATACTGAGTGCAATATTTCAGTTTGTTTGTTTCATAAAAATCAAAACCAAAGCAAAAAAAAAAAACCATCTTAATCTTTATGACTATTTGCACTACAAGTGAGCCTAAGCAAACACACCAAGGTTTCTCATAATACTCAGCCAATTTGTTATTTGTGGCAGCAGAGGACATGAACTTTTTAGAGCTTTAATATTAACTCCATTGCTATTGGTAAATGTTATCATTTTTTACAGCAAATGAAAAAATAAAATAATAATTAAAAAAAAAAGCTTCATGGAGGACTTTACTTTCCTGAGAACGTGGGAATAGTTGGGAAGGCAATCTCCAAGAACTCTGGGGTCCAGTGTTACTTAGGCACCTACATGAGTAAACTTCCTAAATGTTAAATAGAGTTTGGACTTGGCTACCTGAATGAAGTACTGGCAAAACAGTATTTCTACTTGCCACACACACTGTGCCTTCTGTCAAGGCCCTTCTTTGCACAGATAGTTATCCAGCTTTGGGGTGCTTAAGGACTTTTTATTTCTACCTGCTGCATTAATGGCAGGTAAATTACACTGTAATTTTATATTTTCTAAATTATATTATCTAAATATTATAAATGTTTTCTTATTTATAAGTATTTAATGTAAGTAACCACTGTAACTGTTTCAGATGCAGAGAACTACTATGAGGAAAGTCAAGGGAGTCAGCGCAGCACTGTGCCTCTGAAGCATATTAAAATCTTACCTCAGTTCTACTCTGGATGCAAGCTCTGCAAAAGGCTCGGTGGAAGGAAGCCCCGAGGCTAGCTCTGGGGTCTCTGAGGCAATAAACAGGAAACGTGGCTCTGAGGGTCCCTCACTGGTGTTCTCTTGGCCATTTAATTGAGGGAGACAACGGCTCTCCGCAGTCCGCCGACTGCCACTAGGTGGCAGTGCGGCATCACGCTGCCTAACGCTTCTCCTCAGCCTCTCGTTTCTGGGGCATTCGTGTGCTGCCAACAAGTCGTTAATGATTTGTCTTCTTTTCCCTAGGTTGATCAACATGGAAGGCCGCACAGAATCACAGAATCAGTCAGGGTTGGAAGGGACCACAAGCTAATGAAGCTATCCAAAAAAAGGATGCCATGTACAGCACAATCCAGGGTATAATTCATAATGCAAGCTGTTTTTAACGATGGCCACTGCTGTTAATTAAATCCCGGAATCTGCAATTTTTGTGCATCAGAATAAAAGGTTGTCCTGTGAATAGTGATTCTTAGTGCTTCAGAGGTGAAAGGTTACAAGAAAAATCTACATGTCACCTTCTGAATTTTTTCCCTGGTTAAATACTATGTGAGTCACATCCCTTAAAATTGAGGTTACAGCTGCAAATTTACCTTGAAAAAAAAAAATCATTTATATAGTGCTTCAAGATTTAAAAATTACACATTCTATGAAGACTATGAAGTAATTAATGAATCCAAAGCTACATTCAATGGTGTTTGCTACAAGTATTTGGAATATTATTTACAGAGTAAACAAATAAGAAGCAAGTACCTGCTAAGCAAATAACACTGGAACATGATTATCTTTGGTTTTGATAGCTCAAACCAGTCTAACACAAATGCATTTATACACCATTGCCTGAGAATATAAGTTAAAGATGACACAGCACAGCAACAACAAGCCAATAGTCTTTAAGCTTCCAAAACACTTTGTCGGATGGAATTAGAATTGCAGGTTTATCTACAAAGTGCAGGCAGGAATCCTTGTTTTAAATGCACGTTTCAGACATTTTCAAAATAAATGTAAATTTTTAGACACAGGATGTGCATTTTTTATACAAAACAAATGGCCATCAAACAAATCCTAACATACTCAGAGGGGCAACTGACTGGGAGTCCGTCTCTCGGGAAGCTATCATTTCAGTGAAGGTATTAAGAACCTTTAGTTACCTTTGACATAGTAACTGCACATACTGAGCACTCCTAAATGAGTTAGGAAAACAAACTGGACAAGCAGAAAACAAGAACACATAATCAAGCATACTCAAGTAAATAAATATATATATACCTACATACACAATTGTTAAGATGGACAAACCCAGGAAGATAGTAAGAACAGTTCAGCCAAGTTTAAGACCAATACCTCATGAGCCCAAGAATGGATGGCCCATTTTATGACCACAAATACTATGAGTAGAAGGCAGGACATAAGGAAGCAATGAATGTTGTAGCAATTGCTGTGCAGTGGATATATAGCTGTCCACAGCATGATGCAAGGAATGTTTTGTGCATTAAACATTGCCATTTCTCTACACAAAAACATTCCTGTCATGTCTTAGAAACTATTGTTTTCTCTAAAGGCAGAAAAGAATGTATCACAGTACATTCTGAAGTATATGAAAGAGTTTTAATTGCTACCTAATTTCTCTCTTTTTTTAAATTTAGACAGAATACTAATTTATTTCTGTCTGATACATGAACATTTGACACTGAATTAATCATAGTTCTGTTTCTGAAGCAAGCAGCTTCAGGGCTGATACCACTCCTAACATACACAGACAGCACAGCATGCATGGAAAGTATAAACAGAAAGATAACAGAATCCATCTCATCTCTTCCTAACTGTGTCTGTAACATACATATCAGTTTGCTACAATCTGCTAAAAATAAATTATTAATTTTAAATTATTGATTTTAAAGTAATTATTAAGCTGGAAATTAAGAGCAGATGTATTAGGGTACACATTTACTTACGAGTAAACCATTAATTCTGAAAACAGGAGTTAGACTCTGAAATCACATACATTTTGGGGAAAAAAAAAAAACAAACCACCCAACAAGGTGTTTTCATAAAGTTATCAATCCTTTTTTATTTACAGAAAATCCCTACAGTTTATTATTCAACTGAAATGTGAAAAACAAACAACAACAAAAAAACCCACCCAAATAACTGGCAGTGCTTAATTTCACTGAAAACAGCAAAGAAACAGCAAAATTCTGAATGGAAAATGCAAGTTTTTCAAAGCAGAAAAGAAAAAAATACACAATCAGCCAGACATTCCAAACTTGCAGTGCTTCTCAAAAGTACATTACTCAAACACTTTCTTTCCCAAGAAATATATTTTTGTGACAAGCTCTTTCCTACCTTCACATAGGTTATTATTGCCTGTTCTGCTTGATTCTGTGTTTCTCCAGGATGAAAACTAAGCAGTGTCACCCCCTAACGCACAGACTGAAGGCTCTCTAGATGTGGATGCATTTGATTCCTCAAGGACTACAAGAATGCAGCTGCATGGTAAAGTACAAAGTCCTCCTTTGAGTGGGAGAAAGACTAAAGCCTTATGTTAACGAAGCAGAAGCTGACCCAATCTACTGACTGTTTTCCTAAGCCTGGACTTAACATGCAGAAGAAACAACATTTTTGCAGTACTAACGGGACTGAAGCCAGAAAAAAAAGAACTATTTATTTTGTATATACTGCCACAACCTACTTGGCAGGTTTATTTTGTATGCTATATGCGTATGATAAAGCTTATATTGTTTTAAACTAGACATGACAAGAGACAGTCTGTCATTAGACCAAGTGTTAAAATTGCAAAACACACACCAGCCTCGAGGCATGCAAGCCTCTCTTATAAATGATACAAAGTTCCATAACCAGGAAGAAGCACAACAATAATATATAGTTAGCTCATCAAGGGAATTATGGGTCAATAGCATATAAATGTTTATTTTGCTAAGTCTTAACTCTCCATTCAGTAAGAGATATTACTCAATATATATTTAACTAAGATGCCAATATTTTTCTATGATATGAGCTTCATCATTGTGCATGATGGAGGAAAAGAAGCACAACTGTGTAAAACTCATTCCAGACTCAGCTATTACTCAGTGCAGGTATTTCTGTACATATATGTATAGTAAACATACGCCAGTTGGTTGATGTTCTCATTTGTGTAAATGTTGTCAGGATATTTTTACCAGGCAGAAAAGAGGACAAAAGTCTTCTCTCAGTTTGGTAAGGGAGGTTGTTGTCTATATAAGGAGGAGGCAGCAATCTATGCACAAGGAACCTGGAGTGATTTCAGTTCCCAGACCCCTTCTGAAATGCTGTGAAAGGATTTGAGCAGCCTGAGTTTGCAGAAGACAGCTGGTGGTTGCTTAACTTGTAATACTCTACTCGTCTACCTTTTCCTCTAAGTATAGACATATGTTTCCTCTAAGTCTATATATTTCTATCCTCATAGCTCTTCTAAAAAGTCCTCAAAAAAAAAAAAACACCAACCCCCCACACACAAAAAATCAAAAAGCAACAAAACCAAACCAACACAACTGTTCTTGTGCCAGAAGTACATACTACAAAATGTTTTGGATGCATTCCTCAACCTGGAGCTGGACAACTGTCCGATCCCTTGTGACAAAGAGTGGTAGCTGTAGCTGCATCCCAGCACTTGAGAGTGCAGCTGGAGTTACTGGGCTGGAAGAACTGCTTCCTTTCTCCTCTGCAGGCGGGCAAGCTGCCAGTTCTCTTGGAAGGCCTTCTGTGCCTGGGCAATCCCTGCATCAAGCAGTGCTGCTGTGCTGGGCCTTCTTTGCATCAGCTGTGCCAGCACAAAGAGGGTCACAGGCCAAGTATGAGTCACGGCTTAAAATAGCAGAGGGCACAAGACAGAATTTCAGACTGCAGCACAAAATGCCATACAGAGCAGCACGGCAAACAAAACCACTTCAACTGAAAAAGTGGGAATCTAAACACAGCTCTTGTTAAAAACCTTTGGCGATCTGATAATAGTCTAAGCAGTGTAGAGCTAATGTAATGCTTGTATTTTGATGCCTTGATTTTTACCTCCAAAGGGTTGTTTTCAATGGGCATTACCACCAGGAGTGAACAGCAGTCTGTAAAGGGGTAAAAATTATCTGGTTCTGCTTTGTTCCTGTTCAAACAATAGAGGAGTGTTCTGCGTAATGCCTGTAACAGGAAAGGCAAGATGGAGTTGTTTGAAAAATGGATTCTTTCACCCGGCATGCAACACAGAGCCCAGATACTGATTTATTAACAAAGTTGTGTGAGTTTGGATGCTATGTGGTCACCCACAAAGCAAGCACACCTCCCAGAAATTTCCTATTATATTTCTTATCACCAAACTACAGTTTAAGCACAACCTCCTGTAAACCTGATTGGTTTACAGCTTCTTCACCTTCAATTAAAGCAACAGTATCTACAACACAGCACAGGCTCTGAGAGGGATGGTCTTGTAGGTAAGGGGCTACTCAGCTCAGGGATGTTTTAGTATTACAATGATACGTTAATGAGTAAAGTTCACTCATTAGGAATATAAGTTACAACAGTTTAATGTCTTCACAGTTTGCTGATAAGTTTCTTCTGTTGACAAATTTTTGTTTGTTTAGGTCTTGATGTCCTTGGTGTCTTCTTACAGACTTGTTTTACTTTGATGGGAATTTCCAGCACAGGCTGGAATGCATCACCAGCATGCCAGCTACTCTTCAAGGATATGCTTGCTAGCAAGGCATGATTGTTTATTCAAACTGAACAGCTTTATACCACAAAGCCCCTGATCAATAGTCCTCCCTGGCAGACCAATGCACTCTATTTAACTCTAACTTACACCTAGGCATTTTCTCAGTTTCACTTGGGTGTTTGCATTAGAAAGCCTGACCAATGCTGGGTGTAGACAATGAGGTCTAAGGGCTGTGAAAGGGCAGCTACCCACAAGAACAGGCAGGAGGAAGGTCTATGAGTCCAAGGGAAAGTGTACAAAGGAAAAAATGTGCTGAACGGAAATAATGAACATGAATGTGAGGAGAGAACAAGAGAAACCACAGGAAACAAGTAAGAGGAGATACCAGGCATAAAAAGCACCCTGAAATCTACCAGAGTTATCACCAGACTGATGGCAGAGAGTGCCATCACCATTCTGCATAGGCTTTGAAACACAAGCAAGTGAGACAGACCTGTGCCTGCACTTTTTTTCCACTCATAATCTTTTTAACATTGTAGCTGTTTTGGTAAGTCACAAGCATCATCTTCCAGAGAGAGGGAGGGGAAATGCCTTTACCCAATCTGGAAGCCTGCATTTTGCTGTAGGACAAACCAGCCAGTCATCAACGCCTTAGCTCTGGTGTAGCACACAGCAAAGGTTTTGGAAGCACCTCCAGTCTGGGTAATTCTGGATGGCAAAGCTTCTCTGACACACTTGAGGCAAGACATGAAGGGTGGGCCATCCCATGCCTAGGCCTGGTGCTGAAGATGGTGATTCTTTCTACTCACCTCAGTCTTTTGGGTATAAAGATCCCAGGTAAAAGTACATTACGTCCTCACTTTGTTGCTGTTGTAGGGTAAGTGAAAAGAGGGAGGCATAAGCCTTTCTTTGTAATATGGAAATAAAAAGGCTTACTTTTTTCCAAGTATTAGACTTGCATTGCTGGAACTGTAATTTATAAAAATTACCCAACCTCCTCAGGAAGCATTATGAACACCATGGAGGAGCATACAGCATCATATGTGGGCTGTGTGCCGAGGAGTGGCTGAGGGAACAAAAGGCAGCTGAGAGGACACCTTATCACTCTTGACAACCTCAGACTGCGAAAGGAGTCATTTAGATAAATTAGGAAAAATTTCTTCACCAAAAGGGTTTGCAAGTACTGGCACAGGCTGCCCAGGGAACTGGTTGAGTCACCATCCCCACGGGTATTTAAAGACGTGTAAATATGGTGCGGAGGGACTTGTTTTAGTGGTGTCTTGTGGGTGTTAAAACTGTGTTTCCCTGCCTAAACAATTTTATGATCAGTACTGGAGACGGACCACAGCAACGTAGTATTCGACTAAATGTTGTGACTTTTGCCTATGTGAGGTAAACTTAAAAGAGTTTACCTCACATACGCCCTATTGGCTGACAAGAAACCCCAACGCACTAAAGCAAATGCCCCACTACAGGATTTAAACGCTGTATTTCCCAATATTTTCACGACTTAACACTAAAACAGGCTTAAATATAGCTTCCACGCACCCCGACAGGGGACAGTGCGACTGAATTTGGGGGTGTCTGCAGAGGACACAGGAGTGGTGGAAAGGGGCTGCCCTCATCAAATTCCACCTCAAGCCGGGTAGGAGGGGGGATGTAGTGGGGTGGGAATAGGCGACGACGACGACTCCTTCCCTCGAACCCCCTTGACCGCCCGGCCCTGGCCCCTCCCTGCTGAGAACTGCGTTGAGCAACCCCATCCGGGTCCTTGTCCCGCGAGCTGCGCCCCACTCGGCATCACGCGGGGCATAAGAGCGGTGACACCAGTCTTTAGGGTGAGGGGGAGAAGGAGCAGGGAAGTGCGACCCAGTTTCTTGCTGCGCTGACTGCTCAGAGATGCTCTGCCCCTGGTTTATGCTTCTCTCTGTGTTTCCCGAACAGGAGCGTCTGCGGCTAGCAAGGCTACTGCCGAGCCGTACTGCCCAGAACACAAGATTCTGTTTTCCCCCCGGGGATCCGAGCGCTTGGTACTCACCGGCAGAGCGAGGTTGCGCAGCGCGGACAGGGTGGTGCCTGTGTGACTCAGGCGCTGCCATTTTGAGCGGTCGGTTCTGCCGCGCAGCTGGTCTCAGCGCTCGCTCCCGTGCCGAGGCACAGGCGCAGACCGAGGCGCTTCCGCTCGTTCGTGCCCGCTCCTGCCGTCGCCTTCGAAGCCGTCCAGGGACTACCTGGACGAAAAGAGCTTCTGTCCCGTTCTTTCATCCATCTCCCGGCCGACCCCGTTCTCCGTCGCCGCTCCGGGATCTCTATGCCCGTCGCCTTCTGTAGGAGCCACTAGCGCAGGGACCGCCGCCGTCTCCTTCTCCTTACGCTGCTGCCACCGCCGTCGCCTCTTCCTCCTTCTCCTCTTCCTCTCTCCGCCACCATTTCCCCACTCCCCGGTACCGGGGCGCTGAGTTAGACTATGGGGACCAGGTTGGGGCTAATCAGCGGCAGAGCGGGCGGCCCGGTTACCGTGTCCACTGCAGCAGGGATGGGGGGGCTCCGCGGTTTCGTGGCTTTATCTTGACATGGCTCTTCTCCGTGCTGCTAGCAGCGCCGCCGCCTCCACTGCTCCTCCTGCGCCCGCCGGCTGCGGGTAGCGAGCGGGCCACGGTCTCGGTCTCTCGTCTTGAGTCTCTCTTGCTTAAGTTGGGGGGGAAG
The DNA here is from genome assembly GCF_027791375.1 of Indicator indicator. Classification (NCBI taxonomy): domain Eukaryota; kingdom Metazoa; phylum Chordata; class Aves; order Piciformes; family Indicatoridae; genus Indicator; species Indicator indicator. The sequence continues at coordinate 33,309,468 of NC_072015.1, read as the reverse complement.
TTTTGGGAGGGGGTTCCTTTTTTTAGTTTTTGTTTTCTTTATTGCCTTTTGTCAGAGAGGAGGGGAGAATACTTCTTCCCCTCTTCCTAACCTGGTCCGACGAATTTGCTAACGTAAAAACTTTTAATCTCGACTAATCAAACACCTAGGGGGGGAAATGTCTGAAGAGAGGAAGAAAATAACCTGATGACTGGGGACTTGCTTTTTGGGGGGGAGGGTGTTGTAGAGGTTTAAAATTGCAACCTAGACGTGCAAATTAAAAAACCTCGCGAAAATTTTGACACCAAAAACCTGTTTGGCGGGTAAAGCGGGAGGAAAACTCTCCATGCTTTCCAAGTCGTGACCATGAAGTGAGAGGGGAGACACCGTTCTGCTGTGGGTGTCCCGCTGCCCTTGGCACAGGCCGCCCGCTGCAGCCTTTGCCGTCTTGTGTAGAGAGGCCTAAGGAGAAGCGAATAGCATTGGCCATGCACAGCCTCGGCTAACCGTGATCGCTGTGGAGCGCAGCAGAGAGAGAAGGATCCCCGGGGGATCAGCAGCCCAGGGAGCGTGTGAGGTGTTGGGCGATGTAGGGCTCTCCCACTGCTAAGGAGCCCACGTGTTTGGGGCGCTGTTTCTGATTTTGGTCTCTAGGTGAGCTAATACTGTCCCTTGAGCCCCTGCCTGTCCCTCGTCTATGGCCATCATGGTCCCGCTTCTCATTGGCAGCAGTAGGCTCGGAGCAGTGATGTGCCTGATGATGAGCAGGATGAAGTTAGAAATGACTCCGCTGTTTTTGATCTTTGCTCCCTTGCAAACCAGCACTGTGTTGTCTGTAGTTGATTTTGTTGTTGTTAGCAGAGAAATGTCATACCTGCCAGGATGTGCACTCCTCCTTTGCACTCTTTTCTCTGCTCTCCACCAAGTGTAATAATTCTAAAGAAAAAAAAAGGCAACATAGCAATAGTGGAAAGCTGAGAATAATAATCAGTAGAGTCATGAATCTGGCTGGGGTAAAGCGCAATTTGTAATTTCAGCTTCTTTTTTTTTGTAAGCAGAGCAAAAGTACCCCCCCATGGATTGGGCCTGTGCCAGTTGCTTTTTATTGTACACATAAATTGTGATAAGATTTGTTGGGTTTTTTGGTTTCTTTTTCATTCTTACCCACTTATTCCTGCAGCTAAACTGTTCAAATCTTGCCTTCAAAATTCTTAGGTTTTTTTCCTTGGTTTATTATAAAACTTGTCCAGCCATGGCTGAACAACTACTTAGTTGGTTTCTTGACCCCTCTGATACGAATACTGCCTGAGGTGCGGTTTTGGGTTACATTAGCGTTTTATCTGTTCAGTCGTATTAGCAGGAATAAACCGACTTGTTTCTGTTGTACTTGAGTCTTAACGAAAAGGTGCCCATAGTTTAGTGACAGTTCCAAAGGCTTTAGTACCATCTGTATTACAAAATGGGGGACCCAAACTCCCGGAAGAAACAAGCTATGAACAGACTTCGTGCTCAGCTTAGAAAGAAAAAAGAATCTTTAGCTGACCAGTTTGACTTCAAGATGTACATTGCCTTTGTGTTCAAAGACAAGGTAACTTGGTTTTGATGTTTCTCACTGTGTTGCAGTGCATGTTAACTGTGCTATGCAAAGCCTGTTTGCATGTTGTGGTTTATCCTTAATAAGATTCCATTGACTTGTAAACTTTTTAAAACTGCTAATTGCAATAATATGTACTTCATGTTTGTAATTTTGGCTTTTTGTGTGTGTATGGTTGTATAGTGGAGAGGGTGCCAGTGCCTCCTTAAATTATTATTCGGTAACTGTTGCATTGTAAATATTTTTCAGAGTTGATACTGTAACTTGTTAAGCCTAATTGGGGTCTGATTTGTGCAGTTGTTGGCTGGGAACAGTTGAGTTGAAAAGGGAGACCTGGCTGGAGCGATAGCTAAAGTTACTGTGTTTATCTGGTTAAGCAGAAGGAAAGACCTGGCAGTTGAAAAGTTGCGAAATGCACCATCAAAATGGCTCAAGCACGGGGGCATGTGTGAAACTGCTGCTACCATTTTAAGAGGGAGCAAAAAGAGGAAGATAAAAGCATATGTCAACAGAGTACATAGTGGAGGAAATGCATGGTGATGAGCACTGACATTGTTTAATCCCCTCAAATGCATAGTTTTTGCATTTGCTGCAGTAGTGAAGTGTTTTTGAATGAACACTGATCTTTGAACTTACTCTTAACTGAAAAGTTTCCTTAAAATTCCAAACGTTAACGTGGTGTTGTTCATCAGTTCTGGTGCAAACAGATGTTTAGTGGGATGTAATTTCTTGACACTGTCTCACAGTAGTAAAGCAGTGGTAACAATCAGATTTTCATAGATGATACACCTTTTAAGGTTTTAGTGGGAGCAATCAAACTGCTTTGGTTGCTTTGTAGAAATCTGTTGCAAATGCTTCATTCAGTTCCTATAAAATTTGCTTACCACAGTGAACTGAAGATGTCTGTCCAGGACTAGTTCACTTAAAATAGGGATTTAGCTCAGCCTAGATTGGTCAGCAAATAGTTGCTTGTCATGTATGTTCTGGGGGTGTGAAGGGCTATTAGATGAAATGGGGTTTGTCATGAAGTCCTTAAATAGGTCAAGATTTCTTAGGAGCTATGAGAAAGCTGCTAGAAGTTTTACATACAGCAAAAACGTTCTTCCAAATTCCTCAGTGTTTTGGCCTTGCTGGAGAGATACTGAACTGTAGTGAGTGTAAAAGTTACTTAGCAAACTAAAACAGTCTTTCTTTGAGGAGGTTGACTTGTAGGTAACTTCAGATTGGATCTTTACACCCCCTATTACCAGACTTGGCATTGAAAGACCATTTGCTTCTGATAAAAGACAAACTTTAAAGTATTGCAAAGTGGGGAAAAAAGTCACTCTATTTGCAAGGTTAAACTTGCAGAAGGCTCTCAGGTCAGCCCAATGTCAGGTGTTCTATGTGACAAAAGGGCAATCTTGTTAACGCTTAGATACAGCTTTAGTATTTGCAAGATTGGCATGCAAATCTGGCTCTTTGGAGGCTACAAAAACCTGTTTGGTTAGAAGTTGTTTGGCTGATTGCTTAATTTATAAAATTTTTCTTGTGAGTTTTAGTGTGGCTTGTCACCTGACTTGTGTGACGTTGACTTTATACATAAACACTAATAGAAAATTGCAAATTCTAAAACTAGTTCCTACAATTGCCTAGAAAGGATTTTAATCTGAATGTAATCTATGCCTCTTTTTTTTTTTTTTTTTTTTTTTTTTTTTTTTTAGAAGAAGAAGTCAGCGCTTTTTGAAGTGTCTGAGGTGATACCAGTCATGACCAATAATTATGAAGAAAATATCCTGAAAGGCGTGCGGGATTCCAGCTATTCTTTGGAAAGTTCCTTAGAGCTTCTGCAGAAGGATGTGGTACAGCTCCACGCACCCCGCTACCAGTCTATGCGCAGGGTAAAGCGCCTCTTTACACTTGCTGAATTAAAGTGCTTTTCTTTGTGAATCTTAAGGCCTTAAGGTTTTATTTTTCCCAACTCTTCTGCTTCATAGGGGTCCTGAGGGCATGTGTTTGAGGTCTGGTTTGAAGGGTAACAGCATATGTATTCTGAAATTCCATTTAGATACGTAGTGCTCCAGCTTTACTTCTCATCTGTCTCATTCAAACATTCTTTGGAAGTGGTATTATCTTGCTATCCTTATCCTGCAGTAGGCATGTGTTAATTACTGCAACAGTTCTTGCTGTACAACTAAGTGATTTTACTTTATGAATGTTGGAAGATAATGTTTGTTACTGGTGTTTTTTGAAGTTGAGATGTATATTAACTGGATACTGATATTAAAACTCAGTGTAAGGAAAGCCTTCAGTTGGGCTCTGCAAAATACAAACGGAAAATTACACAAAAAGGGTAATGAGTCCTCCTTTACGTGCCTGCATAGATGTTGATTATCTGAAGGAGGGAATCTAAGTACAGAACTTTATTACTTGCAGGATGTGATTGGCTGTACGCAGGAGATGGACTTCATTCTTTGGCCTCGCAATGATATTGAGAAGATAGTCTGTCTCCTGTTCTCTCGGTGGAAGGGATCTGATGAACCGTTTAGGCCTGTTCAGGTACTTGTTTCTGTTTTCTAACTTTAAGTAGCTTGCACCTGGAAGGGAGGATAAGTGTTACTGCTTTTTAACCAATGAGTTGATAAGGTATATGACTTCTTTGGATGTTAGAAATTATGCTGTCTGGTTTTATTTATAGTTCAGTGTTTTGAATGCCAAATTCTGCTTCACGTGTTTGTGCACTTCCATTAGCAATTGTCAGAAGGACACATGTATAAAATACCTATGTCATGTTAGTGTGTGTAGCAGGAGAATAGACATGGCTCTTAGTTGACTTTGTCTAAATATGATGGTGCTATTAAGGTTTTGCCAGTATCCCGAGTTGCTGTACTTCATTAGGTGAGTCTAAGAGGGATGGAAATTTTGCATTATAATTTTACCTTGAAGTAAATTTCAAGCATTTTAGATTATTTTTTTCAGTAACCAGCTTTACCTGTTCACATGCAGATTTTTGGACAGTGTTACATGGTTCTGTGCTGGTTCTGCAGTAACTGGAAGAAATGTGCTGTGTTGTTAATGGATATTCTGGCACAGCAAGCTAAATCTGGTTTTATATGTGCGTTTAAGTTGTACCTTTTGAACTGTTAATACATCATTGCAATACTAATGGCACTGTGGGCAGAATAAAACTGGGGAGCTCTTTTAAATTGTGCCAAGACTGAAGTGTGGTGCTGTGGTCCCCAGTTTCTGCTTTTCACTGGGAGGAAAGGAAGAAAAGTGGTTGTAAAGCCCTGGACTGAAGGAAACGAATTGGTTAAATATGAGGTTTGGCTTACTATTGTATTCCCCTCTCTTATGCAATGCAGGCCAAGTTTGAATTTCATCATGGTGACTATGAAAAACAGTTTCTGCATGTTCTGAGCCGAAAGGACAAGACTGGAATTGTTGTCAACAACCCTAACCAGTCAGTGTTTCTCTTCATTGACAGACAGCACTTGCAGGTGAGATTATTTCATCTGTCATTTTAACAAGTGCATAGTAATCATAAGATGCTTTGTCTTAGGAACAGTAGTGATTTTAGTGCAAAATACTCAAGTAGAAAAGTTGTGTGCATTCATACTTGCATTTCAGCAACAGAGAACCGTGTGCTATAAATAGGATTCATACATGCAAAAACTAGCTGTGGGCCACAGATTTGTTCACACAAAAGAATTTCTTATATTAAGTTCTAAAATAGACTTAACAGTGTTTTGGAGAAAGTAAAATATTGATTTAATTTGGGCAATACTACAGAAACTATGCCCATGAAGAATGACAGAAAAGTGAAAATACTTCAGGCATTAGTGGTCACAGGTTAGTTTTGAGTTCAGGCTGTCTATATGAATGAAATAGTGGCTTTTAAATGCCTGTGTTGTTCCTGCACTACCAGCAGCATGCTACTAGTTGGACTGGTGTAGCTGGAGGTCTGCATATTAGCCTTGAGTTAACTTTCATGTTTAATAGCGTTTCTTTGGGTTTTCTTTATCTCTAGACTCCAAAAAACAAAGCTACAATCTTCAAGTTATGCAGCATCTGCCTGTACCTGCCACAGGAGCAGCTCACTCACTGGACGGTTGGTACCATAGAGGATCACCTCTGTCCTTACATGCCAGAGTAAGGTACTGGCCAGCAAAATGGGGAAGATAACAGAACGCAGCAGTGGATTTTCACTTTCCTCACTACTTTATTCTTTCAGAAGTTAGAAGAAAATGGACTCATGTTCAGAACACTATACATTGTGAAACTTGATCATCCTGGATTTTTTTTTTCATCATTTATATCTCAGAACTTTACAATTTTTTTTTAGATGTTTTCTGCATGGACCTTGTGAAAGAGAGGATGCTCTGCACACCTCTGCACTGCATCAGCATCTTACTAAAATGTGAAATGAAGGGACTGTACACTGAAACAAATGTATCTGAAAGCACAAGGTGATCGTTTTTGGTGGTGTTCCCATTTGTGCTGGTCATGCCCCCTAACATCTATAATGTTAACCATCAGTATTTGGAGGGTGAGAAGTGAATGTAACGGGTATAAAAGCCTTATAGCTTTGCTGTTAATGATTGTATCAGAGCACTATCACTCTTTTTAATGATCAGGAAAGTGGCTATTACGATAGGAAGTAAATGTGGGAAAGAAATCTTTCTTTAAAGAAAAAAGCATCTCATTAAATGTGTAGGCATTTTTTTGCCTGTGTTTATTTTGCTGGGCCATGTCTAGGTTTACTGGCACTTTTGTTTTGGATCTCTTTCCCCAAGTTGCTGTATAACTGCATGAAAGTATTCTTTTGAATTGAATGCATTTATGCAGATCAGGCAGACCTGGAGTCTGAAGTTGCTAAAGCAGCTAAAAAATAAAGTAAAATAATAGCTGCAGAAAATGTTGGTAGAGGATTATTTTTTCTTGAGAGTTGAGACTTGTAAACTTGCAGGTGAACTGTGCAGGAAATACTGGTTTCTAAAACATTTCTTATGGAAAACCCAGTGAGGTTTTTTTCTTTTGAAACAGACATTATAAACCAATGTAAAATAGTGTTTGGAGTGTCAAAAGTTGGTTCTGACAGAACATTTTAAGATTGTGCAATGATAAAAGGAAGACTACTGTATAGTTTTGATGACAAAGAAGGCTCTGCTTAAGGGTTGAGTACTTTTTACTGGAGTAAAACTGCATAAGCCTGCTCCCTTTGGATAAAACTAGTGCTTACTTGTTTAAAACTTGTATTTAGCTTTTGTTTGGAATTGGAAAAAATTGGAACTTAAATAAATTAGGTGAAAGATGACTGGTTTTATTTATGGAAGTCTTGGGAATTCTAGTACTATCCTGCATTTTGACTGTCACCCATTGCAAACAGAAAATGTATACACTGTAAAATGTGATTAACAGATAAGTGGCAGAGGTGGTGTTACATATGCAGGCAATGTTTTGAAAAGTAGCTGTCAGAGGCAATGGAGCTTCTAGCCTACTCTTGCATTGGTACATGGATATTTTTAGTGCTTTAGCTATAGAGTCCTACAGGTTGCACTGGAGTATCCTAGAAAACTCACCTGAAAGCTGAAACATCTCATAAATAAATGCCTTAAGTTTAAAAAAAGTATCTTAAATGCTGCTTTGCAGGATGCTAGGAGTTTTTAGACTATATTAGCAAGCACCATACCTGCTAGTAGCACTTAGTTTCCTAGCTTTAAGTACCCCTTCTTTGAATGGCCTGGAAGACATAATACTAAGTGTCACAAAAGCTCTAAACCATGACAGTGGGGCCTTGAATGTTCAGGTTTCATGAGTTTAGACTTTGCTTCCTAAATGTAGTTGTCTTTGTCTTTAAACTTGTCATTTTGGATGTAATCTCATAGCAGTGAGAATAGAGCCAGGGTTAATCTGGTTTAACAAAGCAAAAGACAGCTCTTCACTGGGAATTTTGGTTTTCTTCATTCTGGTATCTCTCAGAAGCCTCAAGACGTTGGTCTGGATGTCTCCGTACAATGCTTTTTAGGTATCAACAGTGATATGATCCTTAATTCTCTGTATTGCAGGGAAGAACCTGTCCTGTTAAATTCCTTTTTAGTGTTCTGAGATGCATAAGATGAGCAGGCTACTCGTTCTTTGTGATTGATCCCAGAGTTTAGATAATACTGTGTGTTCTTGGGAGAACATAGCTGTGTAATACTAATTTTATTATAAGTGGTCTGTTTTACCCAGCTAACAAACACTGGGCTTTGCTGTGCTCTCAGACTGAGTTAAAAGCCATCTGTCAGTGGCCTGAGTTGTGGGAAAAACATAAGAGGCAACAACAGGCTTCAGAGCATGAGAATCTCATGGGCTGTATGAGAGTTTGTTCTTAAATCGTTTGGCATCCTTGAAAGGTGTCTTTCTCTACCTAAAGAGGCTGACATTTGAGGGGAGAGATTGAACTTGAAATTGTCCCACTCTCTTGTAGTTCAATCTTCACTATGTTCTGTACTTAGCAAAATGCCCTCAGAAGCTAATGGAAGCAGTTCACAGTATGTAGCATTTGGTTTCAGGTCCTCTTTATATCAGCTTAGTGGGTGTGGGTTTCATCTCAAAACTAATGCTTACTGTGTAAACCCAGTTAATTCAGTGTAGCTGTTTGTAAAAGAGCTCTTTCTGATTTTACAAGGCAATTTTGGTTACTGCTTGCTGTCAGCTGCTTATGTGGCTCATACCGAGAACTGAAATCCACTCTTATCTCACCTGGATATGGGAATTTTACCAGGCTGTTGCTTCAGGATTTCCCATGTGAGCAGCTGCAAACAGGTCAGGAATAAATGGGGAGGCAGGAAAGTTAAGCATCTAAAGGAAGTGTCTGGTGAAAGGGAAGCTTGTCAGGGGCTTTCCAGAGAGAAACTTAGAGAAACTTAAAAGTTTTGCTCTACATGACTCATTTCCCTGCACTCTTCATGTTTCTTCAGCTGCACAATTGCTACCAAAACCATGGTTAAGAAGGACAGAACTGCTTTTAACAGGCTTGTAGCTAGTTTGTAGTTGATGCCCGTTTATCACATCTAACAAAGCATGAATTGCATTTTGAAAGCTATTGCTACACTAAAATTGCTCTAAGTGATACATCAGGTACTAGAATAACCGAGATTGTTCAGTGGTTTTCTTAGAAAACTTGGTTACTCAAACTAGAAGTAATGTTTAGAGCACTGAAAGCATCAGCTCAAGACACTGATCTGCGGGAAGTTGGGGTTTTATTGTGTGGTGTTTTGTTTTGTTTGTTTGTTTTTCTTTCACCTAGCAAAGTGTTAAGCCTATTTACAAACAAAGCTGGTGGAGAGATGATAATTTTGCCAGTTTCAATTTTCTAGAATCTTTGGGTTGATCTGTCAAGATTTGATATTTTTAATCTGTACAAAATGCAAAACAAGCAGATCAGCCTTCACTGCAGGTAGGTGCTCTGGTCCTGAATGACCAGATCTGATACATTTTATAACCTGATACCATAAACTCCCCCTCATACATACTCCGTCAGAGATCACAAGCTGGGAGTCCTTCCCTGCCCATTTCTGGTTTGCTGCTGGGAGAATGCTGCACTTTCTTGTACTTGTCATGTGCTGAGTCACTGAGTTACTTGCAGTTAATAAACACCGCCTCATGTTCAGCCCCCATCTCTGGAGGTTGAACAGAGAGAACAGTTGCTTAAGGGTGTTTTGCTCCTTAAGTGTGAGATCATTCTAATGGACTGTTCCAGGCTTCATTTAAGGTTCCAGCCACTGGCATGACAGTTGTTAAAAATCAAGATTTACTAGACTATGTTTACATCCACTAAGCAGAGAGATGAGATGTGACTCAATCACTATTTTATTAGCCTGAAAAAGTTGCTCCCATTTTTAATGTTGCATTTGTGGAAGCAGCAAATTCAGAAGCCGTAAAAGCCTGCAGATTCTGGAACATCTTTCTGGAATGAAGTAATGAGATGAAGGGTTTTAACAGTGTTTTACAAAAGGGAAGAGTTCAGCGTGGGTGTTTGAGGCACATGCTGTCCTGAGTGGTGGTTAATCTAGAATTCCTTTTGTGGAACTTTTGTTTTAGTCACACGTTTCACTTAATCATAAGGAAAGAGTTTGAGGGTGATGGAGCACTGGAACAGACGGCCCAGTGAGGTTGTGGAGTCTCTTTTGGAAACTCAAACACCTGGACACTTTGCTGTGCAACCTGATTTAGGTGAACCTAGTTTAGCAGAGGAGCTGGACTAGATTTCCAGAAGTCCCTTCCAACCCCTACCATTCTGTGATCTTCATAACCCACTTTCCCAAACTATAAGGACAATGCTGTTGTCACTTGGTATCATTAGCATGTAAAAAGGACATTTCTGTGTGTAGGCTTGGCCTTTGTTTGTACCTGTACTACTGCATGCCATGCTGATAAGAGCAAGGCTTGAGCTTGTACGTGTCTTCCTTACCTGCTGGGCCACTTCACTTTGCTTCTGGAGTTCAGCATGATCCTGAGTTAAGATTCAGACAGGGACAGCCTCTACACTGGCACTGGGAGTTCCCCCCCAGTGTCTTCCTTCCCTGCTGGGCCACTTCACTTTGCTTCTGGAGTTCAGCATGATCCTGAGTTAAGATTCAGACAGGGACAGCCTCTACACTGGCACTGGGAGTTCCCTTAGCTCCTTTTCTTGCTGTAGTGCACTAGGGTCACTTGTGATGTTCCTAGGGTACAGATGAAGTCTCTGCTGTCAGGAATACTTGGGAAGAAAGTGCAGTTTCACCTACACTTGTACATGCTGCTTTCTGAAATGTGCACTGCAGCTGTCTCACTGTACTGTGCTGATGCTATACAGGTTAAGTGAAGCAAGCTAAGTGATAAGCATAATTTCTCTTCTGCATGGCTGACTGAGATGCTCTTCAGGGCTGAAGATGTCTATGACCTAGTTCTGCTTGGAAAGGGTTTACATATGGAAAGGTTCCTTAATTTGAGCACAATTACTGCATGCTGGAGTACCCACTCTACAAGCTGCTTTTCTGGACTCTCAAAATTTAAGCAGCTGCTGTCTTTTAACAAATCAAAGATCCAGAATCTTACAACAGTGGTGCAGCCCCAGGTGCTGTTTTGGTGAACAAAAGTAGGGTGTGTTGTTTTGTTTTGTTTTGTTTTGTTTTGTTTTTTTTCCCTCTGGAGAATAGCAAAGGTGTCTTGTTTGATTAGAGCTTGTAGGTAATTTGCTCTCGTTTAGGTGAGAACTGTATATATGCTGCAGTGTCCCACAGCCACAGGGGATCCCACAGGGGATCTGGTAACAACAGTCACTTGGTGAAGACATGACAGAATCAAAGGTAGTAACTGTTGTCATGTAATCCCTCAACTCTTAATTAGCAAAATAGGAACAGAAATGGTGGGTTGTGTTGTTTTTTTTGTTGTGTTTTTTTTTTTTTTTTTTCCCATGGACAGTGAGATAAGGGAAAGCTTTTTAGTGTTATATTGGCTAAATGGTTTCTGCAGATAGAGAATTCTGAAATGATTAGTGATGGAACATTGTTAGAAATTCTTCCATATGTCCTGGCAGTGGCTCGGAGCCAGTCAATGAAGCTGAACAGAATTGAACTGCTGTTCAGAGCAGTTACTTAACAGCCGAATTCTCCCTGTCCCCCTCCCCTTCAGGTGGTAATGTCTACCAGTTTGAGAATTGTAAACCAACTAGCTTGGAGTTCAATAGACAGAGTAACCTATGTGAAGCAGCTCAGAGATGAGACCCCAGTGACAGGTGCCTCGACCTGGAAAAGTTAATGAGGGGTCCTAATATTTGAATGCCTGTTTCAGCAGTGATTCCTTTCCTTACCCTCACTTTCCCCAGTTTATCACTGACATTTTGCTTCTTCCTGGAATCTTTAATGACTAAATCCCTCCTTACAGCACCTTATTCTGCACCTGGTTAGTATCTAGACTTTTGGTTTTAACACCAGTCAGAAGGATTCTGTTCCAGTCCCTCATTTTCTCAAGGGGTCTGTAACGCACAGTTCTGCTATGGTGTGAGTGCCTGAGTGTCCATTTGAATGCATTCCTGCAACAGCAGCCATGTGAAACCAGCATGGAAAATTGGGCTGACCAATACCCTGTGTGAGGTGGGAAGCTGCTTGCCCTTTCTCATAGAGACAAACTGTCCCACAATGTTGCATGCCACTGGGAAAAGTGTGCCCCCCCCCCGTAAGGAGAGACTGCTAGACATCAAGGATTGTGTTGTGGGGTGGTTTTTTGTTGTTGTTTTGTGGGTTTGTTTGGTTTTAAAAAAAGGGAACCAGGATAAAAAGAAATCACTAAGCAGCACAACAGAGGAGGGACAGTCTTACTTCGAGCTGTAAAATACAGAGCTTACAGATGGCTGTCAGTTGCTGGGTATGTAATCTGGTACACCAGTGAGACTCAAGATCTTGTCAAGTCATTTTATTTGCTTGCTTGTAAAGAAATGATGCCTAAATCTGCTGTGATAGAACCAGGTCAACCCCACAGGAGATCTGTCTGTTCTGACACCAGGTGGAACCATGTACCATTTGTTCTTATTATGTAGCTTTTTTTCTGTTACTCCCTCGTGAGACTCACCTGAGGCAAAATACAGATTTTTCAACGTGTGGGTTAGGGTGAAATCAGTACAGAACAACTCCAAATGCTAAGTCTAATGTTTGACAGATTACTCCGAAAGCTAAACAAGCTCAATGGTGGCAATTCCTTCCGAGATCATCTCCAAGCTAAAGTTAAGTTGTGAAATAAATTGAGGTCAACTGCTGCTGGTAGAGGGATAAGAGACAAGGTTGTCTTAAAATAATTGGTTTAATGAACTACTTCTAAAATAACTGGCCTGCATGTTAATGATGTCCCCCTTATTAATTAGGTAGCACTAAAATACCGTGTTGAATTCTGTTGTAAGGAAGAAGAAAATTCACTTGCTACTTCAAAGGGTTGTTGGGTTGTTTTGTTTTGTATCGTATCTCACTCAGCCTGTCACAGTCCTTGCCAAGCCTGAATGGGAACAGGAGGAATCTGTTGTTTCCACACTGAGGTTTGGTACTCTTAATTTGCCTGGATGCTTTCCAATTGTAATTATGTAGATATGATGAATGCTGAGTGATAGAATGAGTCCATTTAACTATGGTAGGTTCCTGAGGCAGCCAGCTTTGATTGAGAGAAGTCATACTAAGTTCCATTGGGACAGTTACACAAGGATGGAGTTGCCTCAGCACACAGCTGAAAGCATTCTGAATCTTTTATCAGCTTCTGAATCTTTTGGCATATTCTGAATTTGTCTTCCCCATCATTCTCACTCTCTGCCTTTTATTTCAGATAACAGTCACAGTCCCTCTTGTGCTCCAGTGAAGATGGGTTTATAATAACTTGAAGAGAGTTTTAATCATCAATTCATAGAATGGTTTGAGTTGGAAGGGACGTTAATGACCATCTAGTCCCTGCACGGGCAGGGATACCTTCTGCTAGACCAGGTTGCTCAAAGCCTTTTCCAACCTAGCCTTGAACATCTCCAGGGAGGGGGGCATCCATGACTTCCCTGGGCAACCTGTTCAGTGTCTCACCACCCTCACTGTAAAAAACTTCTAATATCCAGTCTCAATCTTCCCTCCTTGAGCTTCAATCTATTCCCTTATGCACTCACGCTGTAACTCCATTGTAAAAGGCCACCAAATTTGTCAGACACGATTTGCCTTTAGTTGAAGCTATGCTGGTTACTGCCAATCACCTCTCCTTCATTTTCCATATGCCTTAGCGAAGCCTTCAGGAGAATCTGCTCCATGATCTTGCCAAGCAGAGTTGAGACTGGCCTGCAGTTTCCTGGGTCTTCCTTTTTTCCCTTTTTGAAGAGGGGTGTTATGTTTTCCCTTTTCCAGTCAGCAGGGACTTGACCAGATTGCCATGACCTTTCCGATACGATGGACAGTGGTTTGGCAGCTTCATCTGTGGTTCCCTCAGGGCCTGTGGGCAGATCTCGCTGGGCCCCATCATGCACCTTCAGGTTGCCTCAAACCTGATCTTTGATTACTTCCCACTCTCCTACCCTTGCCTTCTGGAACATGGGTGGTGCAGCTAGAGGCCTTGCTGGTGAAGATTGGTGCAAAGTTGTCACTGAGTACCTCAGCCCTCTCTGTATCCCTCATAACCAGGTGGGATTGGTGAGGGGGGTGGCTGCCGTGGGTAGTGGGTGCAAGAAGACCCTGCTGCAGTCCTACAACAAGGGCCTCAAAGATTATAAGTCTATCATGGATAACTTCACCTTAATCCTCACTTCTACTTCCTTGCACTGTACCACATCAGTAACCTATGGAACAAAAATGGTAAAGAATGAGGTGGAGAAAAAAATGGTTGGAGATGCCAAAACATGTTAATAGGAAGACAACCAGAACAGCACTTGCTAAACCCACTAGCTGTGTCCACATGCTGTGATGGATACTTTCTCTGCTCATCCTAGTAGTTGTAGAGGAGCTGGAGATGCTTAAGATTCATAATAGAGCTGCAGGCTGAAGAAGATGTAAAGTGAGAAACAACAGTGAAGGAGATAATTCTGCTGAGCAGAGACTTGAACTAAAAAAAGGTTGCTCCTGTAATAAATATCTTCACAGAACTTCTTTAGCACAGGATTGTGTTTCTGTAAATGGGATTCAGGGACGATTCACAGTGGACAAAATTTCAAATGTACTACTGAAGAGAGGTTATGGCTACTTAAAAAGTTCAAGTAGCACAGGCATGTAAGTCATGCATGCTTCTGAGACAGCCTCAGAGGAAAAGCTGTTCAGGATGTGTATATAACGAACAACTGTTCCACACTTGCATTAACAATGCACACTGATAGCCTGGGTCTGCTGTAGGTAATTTTATTTTTTTTTAAGAGAGCTTCTATTGAAGGGTAAGATATCAGCTGTGTTGCTTGTTTGGAAGTACTATGGGAAAGAGTGCTAACACGTTAAACTTGTTCACCTTCATATTGAAAATCAGTCTGTATAAACACATCACTAACTGGAAATTATTTCTTTAGGTTTAGGAATGTACAGGAAAAAAAAAAAAAAAAGCCTGAACTGTGCATTTTAAAAATCACAGAATTAAAATTGCTGAAGACAGTCATTTTCCATGCCAAAAGGAATTATGCATGCCCTTTACTAGTGTAGATTAACTTTTTCAAATCTTTCACTAGAGAAGAAAAACTTGCACTGCACATGTAGCATCATTGTTGATTTTATTACAGCACAATAGCTAGGCCAAAGACTGTTTGTCATCAGTTTGAAGGAAGCAGTTAAACTGTCCACAACAGTGTGAGGAGACAAGTCTTCAGCTGCTGAACAGCATCTTAACTCTACCATATTCAGCCCAAGTCAAGACAATACACACCCTTTATTTGATAAAAGGCTCACCAAATTCATTGTAATACCATCTCTAACTCTCAGCTGATGATTTTTAAACAGAGCTGGAACTTCAGGTAGATAGAAGTGGAAAGCCCTAATGATGTAACTGTATTTTCAGCTTCAGGAATGAATAAAGAAGATTATGAAATCCCTGGGGAAGTTGTGTACAAGGATTCCGTCGCATCCTCTCTCAACCACTCCATGTTGACAAACTTTTAGAGCAAAGGGATTACAAAACTATTACAGGATCTCTAAAAATGTTCTCAGAAAAAAATCAAAAGTAGTCAATAAAGCTGTTATGGTATCAGTAAAATACATTCTGTATTATCCTGCTTTACACTTTCAAACCAGTTTCACACTGTACTACTGATATTGTAAAATTCAGCTATATAAGGAAATCTTGTAAGACTCCAGTTTTAAGTTTTAGAAGACTTTAGAATCTTCATTACAAGGCTGCACAAGTTTTGGTGCAAGGAGACTCATGTCTCAGATCGTGCACCCTGACAAGACGAAGTACGAGCTTTATAGTTCTTAAACACATGCATATATAGTTTCCTGGAACAGTCCTGCATATTCATGTTATCTTCTGGGGACTTCATGCAGTTTGGAATTTCACAACTTGTTTTTATCCTTCCATAATATCTGAAGATGGTCTGATTTGGTCCAGCTGAATTCCTTGCAAAGGAATCAAGGTACCTGCTTATCTATTGCATGTGGTTGGGAAATCATTGTCTTGTCCTTGTAAATTCCATTTGTTCAACTGCTCTTTGCCAGCAAGTCTTTGTTTCCATCAAGATGAATTTTACTATGTCACTACCACTTTACGGAACACGTAGTTCAGTTTGTTAGCACATAGAGTGTTGTTTGAAAGTGACTGTGATGGGCCTGAAGACAGGGTTGCTTTGTCACACGACATCACCATAGGCAAAAAGAACAGGCCTCTTAAAGCACTGTCATGCTGGTAAGCCATATGGCTAGTCCAAATGCTCCTTCCTTCTGCTGTCTTGACCAAAGAAACCCAGATGCATCCCCATGCCATCACACTGTTGTTCATTCTCAAATAGGCACTAATTTTAAGCTTGTGGCAATTAAGAAATTTGTTTGCCTATTATGGGAGTGAGACAAATTCACTTTATATAAGACAGACAATCACAACTTTGTGCAGATGATGTGTTATTGCATAAATGAGAAAATCATTCTAGATAGGATTCTGAAGCCAAAGAATTATTTTTTTAACAACTTAATATTAATTTCCTAGATACTTTGTATGTCTACCTTGTGCAATTAACTTTCCCGTTGCCTTATTTGTTAAATCCACGGTGGCAAATGCAAGATTTCTTCCTTGCTTCAAAATCTGAGCTGTAATCAGTATCTCTTCTCCAACTTTAGCAGCAGAAGTGTATCTTCAATGAAGAACAAAATGAACAGGTAAGAAGCTGTTCAGAGCACAAATCCAAGAATATTCCTGCATTTTAAATTACCATAAAGGGAATTAGCAAAAGTAATCTCTCTCCTACTGTCTGCTTGCAAATCCCCATGTCTTAAAGTTGTTTGGTTCCTTTAGGTACTGCAGTGGTAATTCAGTATTAAGTGTTCTCTGACAATATGACAGATAGAAACTCATCGGCTTGGTTTGGAGAAAATGTCTATTTTAGGACAGCAACAATTAGGTATCAAAGACCTCAGTTAGAAGTTCAGCTCCAAGTCCTATTCCAGCCACTTCTGTCTCCCTGCAGCCTTTCTAAACCAGTCTGGCTGGTTCAGCTGTGAAATGACTTTGCTACAAAGACTCCACAAGGTCATTTCTGTATGGAACTTAAGCATAGGTTACCTGCTTCCCACACCCTAGTCAGAAAAAAGTTGCAGAAATCTGGGAGGCCTTCAAACTTCACAGGTTTAATGCTGTTTCCATTCGTTAGATAACTGGTTTTATTTACGTGAGTTTGAGGGTGTGCTTTTAAAACACACTCTCCAGGGAACAGAAAGAAATTTCTCCACAAAAAGCCTGGAACGAATTCAGAGGAACATGATCCAGCCATGGTCTGAGGTAAGGGAACAATATTCAAATGTTAGCATTACAGAGTATAACGTGTAGTTACTGCAAATAAACCTTATTGAGATAAATTTCATCAACCAGGCCGTTTTTATACATGACACCATGTCAAAAGTATGTCACTCATGCCTAATGCTGAGGTAGCACAAGCCCCATTAGGTGATGGGGGCAGGGTTTCAGTCTTTGTTTCATTCTCAGAGGTTGCTGCTGATCCGCTTGTGATTAGGAAAAAAAAAAGTTTCTCTGTTTCTCTCTGTTCTTTCCATTACTGAAATAGCTTCTTCCTGCCAGCTTTTTAAAAAGCTCCTTCCAAGAAAGGAAAAAGTTGCGTTATAGCAATATTTGATATCCAATCTCATTTGTTCAATGAAAGCAGTAGTCTGTGCTAAACAAAGCTATTAACATTGCTTCATGTAACATTTCCTAAAGGTTATGCTACTGAGTCATTTTGGATCATCTCCAGAGACAGCACTTTCATAAGATTTTAGCCCTCATGTAAATTAAGGAGGCATACTTCATAGCATAAACAATTCAGGTGTTGACCTCTTCCTCTATTACTGTAGGGGAAATAAAAACAATCACAGAGGAATTTCAGGTTTTCATTTCCAGTCATTTCCTTGTGATTACACAGGTAGTATAAAGCTTTAATAGATGTTCCAGTCCCACCCACCTATTGAAGAAATCAAAAGGGTGCTGGGGGCGGGGGGGGGTGTAAAGGAGGGAAACTATGAAAGATACAGATCACTCCCCACATACTTTTAAAGCTTTTTTCCCCTCCATTTTTTAAAGGCCATTTTGATGAGGCGTTATTTTTCCAAGATTTTTTTAATGCTCTGTTATTCCAAGTAGGATTACTTTAGTTCCAGTCAGTCATAATCTCTTCATTAAAATTAATGAATCAAAGCTGGCAATCTATAATTGCATGATCAAAGGAAGTTTCAGCACTTTTTTTTTTAAATTTTAGAACACTGCTTTAAATTTGCATTGCAGGAAGAACTATGCTGAGTATAAAACTATCTTTAAATGACCTAAAGCAAAGGAATCTTCCTCAACTGAGAAATTCTGATTCAATCTGTAATTTGCCCTCTATGTGAGCAGAACTAAACTGTTTCCTTGTTTCCTGATTTAGTATTTTTCCTGGTTTAACATTTTATGGACTAATACTAATAAAGGGTTTATAGAAAGCTGCTTACCCTATATTTTGGTCTTTGAGGACACAATCTAACGTATCTTCACAAGGGAAGACAGAAGTTGAGCCAATTTGATAAGACTAAAATTTATTTTTAATACATATATATATATATAAACATCCCTTTACATTCTATGAATGAATGGGTACCATCTCCTAAAAGTGTGGAACAAATGTTAAGAAAGTCCAACTCGAAACGGGAACATCCTCAAATACAATCCCATCTCCCCTAATGAATCAAAACAAGAAAACACCTCTTTTTAAGTGAGTACTAAAGCACAGAAATTATGTACAATGGAATCAATACCATGTTAGGTGAAGAAATGTTAGTAGGTTCTGGTAAACATGGTGGATGGTACCTACGTGATATTCATGTCCACACTGACCCCTGGCACTGCTCTTTCTGTGTACAGCAACGCTGTTGTTGACACCACATCCACAAGCGTGGCTGTCAAGCCTCCATGTAATGTACCACCTCTGTTTGTATGCTCCTCCTCTACTTTCATTTCACAAACAACTCTTCCAGGAGTTGCAGAAAGAAGTTTCATCTGTATAACCAAAAGAGGAATAAAAAGCTTACTGACAATAGTATCAACAACCAATACTGCCTTCAATCAAACTGAAAATAAATCTTGTTGAATTTTGGAATCATGAGACAAATTAAAAGGTGCAAAATATAGTAATTTGACTGTCACATTAAGTATTTCCATAAATTTTTAACAGAAGATTGTTGCCATAGACAAATTTGCATTTCTAGTGTAGATAAATATTTAAATGGACAGCTTAACAAAACTTCAATACTTCCTATGCTCCCAGGAATTGCTTAGCAGACAACACACTTCCTTTTGCTTTCATCTGTGACTGAAAAAACAGATTAGAGGGAACATAAAACTCCTCTATCTGTGTGAACCATAATTGTGAAGATGTCTTTATGAGCTCACAAAATGGAAGTGAGACTGACAGTAAATCATTGATCATTATACTGGAGCATATTCTTATTGGAGCATATTCAGTATTCTTATATTTATTCTGTGCACAGAAACAAGCACTGGAAATGCAAATCAGACAGGCCCCCCTGAAATGAAACACATGTTTCTGGGCAGAAGTGTCCAAGGCTGTGTCATGCCATATCACAGCATCATAATTTGCATATACACTTTTACTGCAGCCCATGGGTATAAATGGAAAATTACAGGACATCTATGGTACTATGCTTCCCCCCTGTAGCCAACACATGAATGTGGATTTTTTTGAGATCAAGCAGTTACTGCCATTCAGTATTTTAAATATTTTTAAGCTCTTTCATTTAGTAGCACTGTATAAAAAACTTGACATATTTTCAAAATCTGAAAGCAGATGTCAAACTGGGGTAACTTCACCATATATATTTACACCTACAACCAGGACTTTGAAGTACCTTTAGACTGTCACAAGTGAAATGTGCCCATAATGTGTATAATAATTCCTATTAATTTTCTATTTATTTACAAAGGCTGTTTTTTTGTTTTGTTTTGTATTTTCATGTTTTCACATCATAATCAGCTGAGTTGGGTTAAATCCTTTTAATCCTAAAAAGAATTAAGATCGACATGTCTCCAGTTTTACTATTCCTTACTAGTAACGGAGTGTTAGAGCTCAATTTTAGCCAACGCCCACTTCTGATAACACAAAACTTTATCGAAATTTTGCAGGGAAATGATACTAAGATAAATGATGATGGAGTACACAGCTCATCAATGGAAAAAGCTGGAATTAAGCATAGGGGAAATCCCTGAGGCAGTGTCCTAATATAGAAACAGCCCCTTGATCAATGAAAAGTCCCAAGTCCTACACCAGGCATGCTGCACTGCACTGACTGGAGGCCTAAGTTTCTGAGAGAATTTTTAATAAGGTCTTCTCTGGTGCTTGACACTGGGAGCAGATGGCTTCCACTGCCATTGGGGAGAGCTCCAATCCCTCAGCGAGGCAAGGAAAGCATCTGGTTTCATTTGTCATTGCTCTGATCTGGCACTAGCTGCCTGCTGTCCTTGACGAAAATAGTTCAGTATGGTGAATGCTTCCAGGACTCGCACAGCTAGAGCTGCTGGTTTGTAACTCTCCAGCACTTCTGTGCTGTCCTCCCGCGTGTCTTTCTCTGTCAGCATTATGCTGCTTTGGCTTCCAGCCACTACTGCCATGCACTACTTCTCTGGAGAAAGGGCTTTAAAATACACAAAGGGCCTTAATCCCTATGTAGACACCACGCTGGAATTAACCCAGAAGCAACGTTTGACACTGAAGCTGGAAAGTTTGAGACTGAAGTCTGTCTTCTCCAGAGCAAGAAAAATCTTGAGTCATATTTAGGTTTTGCAAGAAAGGCTTCAGGTATCTCTGAGAAAACCAGTATATGTTTCAAATTAAAACACAACTCCGCTTTTATTGTTACTATGATTACGTTCATAGCATTGTAATACTAGGAGACTGCAGGAAAAGTATTCCAGAGCAAGGCAGGAAGCCTGTCTCCAAAGGCTCACTTGCAGCCAGTTACCTTTATGAGCTGAAATACTGCATTTGCACTCCACTTAGAAGGTTTTTAAGATAAAGAAGAGTAAAATTGTCACAATGAAGAGGTAACTAAGACCTAATTAGACTCATAAAATCTTTTTATATGCAAGACCAAAATGTCTTGGGGAAACAAGACAGAGCTGCTTTGAAATAGCTACTTTCTATTAAACATATTGGATCACGAAGCTATCAGTGAAAGATTCCAATATTACATTTGCTCCTCTGCAATACAAAACATAACACAAATAAATAGAAATTAAATGGATAATTTTTTAATAGAATTTAACAGAATTTAGTTGTTTTAATAGGAATTAAATAGAGAATTGCAAAATTTAGTGAGAACACTGAAACCACTTCACAGGACCACTCTACATAGCAGCTACACTACTACATGTTACAAAAATTAAGACAACCCAGTAACATAATTTCAACTTTTTTATCATAACAGCATTACACTAGAAATGTACCAGTCAAATAAATTTCTTTATACTGGGCCATGTAGAAACTCACAGAGCACTGAGGTATTTGTGCTTTCAGTCTAATTTCAAGGTGAGGTATGAGATGCTATCATGAGCTATTTTTTTACTTTTAGATAGAGAAGATTAATAATTTATTCCATAACTTAACAGTCCTGAAAGTTAGCTTAGTCATAGGTACTACAAAGGAAGACTACTAGTTACTAAATAAATCATGGAAGGTCATTCAGCACAATCCTTACCTTCAGAGAGGTAATGGAAGGCAGCACTAGTATTTAAAAAGGAAATTACTGAGTAACTCTCAGCCAGCAGGTCGAGTGAGGCTCTACTCCTCTACTCTGCCCTACTGAGGCCACATCTCGAGTACTGGGTCCAGTTCTGGTCTCCCCAGCACAAGAAAGTCAAAGAGAGTCCAGCAGAGGGCTGCAAAGATGATGAAGGGACTGGAGCGTCTCTTACGGACTGAGAGACCTGGGGATCTTTAATATGGAATAGACTGAGGGGGGGACTTTCAATGCTTATCAATATCTAAAGGGTGAGTGTCAAGAGCAAGGGGCCAGACTCTTCTCAGCGGCGCCCAGGACAGGACAAGGGGCAATGGCTACAAAATAGAACACACGAAGTTCTGCCTGAACATGACGAAAACATTCTTTCCTTTGAGGGTGATGGCACACTAGAACAGGGTGTCCAGAGAGGCTGTGGGGTCTCCTTCTCTGGAGACTTTAAAAACCCACCGGGACACGTCCGTGTGCAACCTGCTCTGGGTGAACCTCCTTTAGCAAGCAGAGCGGGACAGATGACCTCCAGAGCTCTCTTCCAGCACCTACCATTCCTGTGATTGTGCGTAAGTTTTTTCTACCATGCGTTACCATCATGGCCACACATGATCCGAGATCAAGAAGCCTGGGAAACAACATCAGGACAGTACCACCAGGTTCCTGCAGTAACCCACAGCCATGCCATCGCCGTCCAACAACACCCTCGCAGGTCTCGGCCTGGGCCTCCCCCAGCTCCGCCGGCCTGCCCCGAGTTTGCCAGGCGGTCAAACCTAGCAGAGTGGCACAGCTTCGCCTGACCTCATCCGGGTCCTGGTTCAGCCTTTTATTGTGAGAGGGTACAAACAGGCTTCCAAAAGAGCAGCACGGCCGCGGGCGAACTGCCCTCTCTCGTCAGAGACTGCCGGTAACGGGACACTCCCCCGCTTGCCCTTTCCACCGACCCGCCCGTACCTTGTTGAGCACTCGGTCGAACCCCTGCGACTCTAACATGTACTTCATAGCCTCTCTCAAGGTCTCCAACGTGAACCCCATACTGCCTGTCACACCAGCAGCCCAGCCGCGTTCCGGAACGGCAACCTCGGTAGGTGGGGCTTGCCCCGGACTTCCGCCGCGGTAGCCATGGAGGCGGCCTCGGAGGAGCGGCGACAGGAGGATGCAGATGGGAACGGAAACGAGAACGAGGTAGAGATCGGGGTGTCTCGGTGCCCGCAGGCGGGGGAGCCGCTGCTGGCGGAGGAGCAGCAGCAGCAGGAGGAAGAAGAGGAGTCGTTACACTTGGCGAAGCGGAGGAAGGTGCTGTGTTCCGAGTTCGTTGCCATCACGTGTAGCGATACGGTGGTTGCCGAAAGCTTCTTGGATGGTAACGATTGGCAGCTGCAGGTATGCCCGGGGGCAGGGCCCGGGGCTGTCCCAGGGTTGTGGTCTCTTGCCTACCATCTGCCATCTGTCTCTGTGTTTCAGAGGGCGCTGGATGCCTATTTCGAGCCGCCGATGGTGAAGGAAGTTATAGAGGTGGAGGCAGCAGGCGAGGTGCCGCCGGCCCGCGAAGTACCTGTGATCTGGTAGGTGACCCCCGGAGCAGGGGGAGTCGGTATGACAGGAGCACGCGGATCAGGGGCACCTGAGTAGAATTACCTCCCGGGTCGTAGCTTCATCCCGGGGAGCAGCCCTCTTCTAGAGCTCCGCTAGACCTCACACCTTTGCTGAGGTGATGAGCGGGTAGTGTCTCTTCCTCGCACTGATGTTTCCACACTAGATGTTGGTATCCAAGGCTGCTCCCTTTGAGTGGAATAGGCAGCTCCTCTTGAGAGGGGTATCAGTAGACTGTGAGCCTTCTGGGGAATGGACAAGATAATTTTATTTTCACTGTCTTATGTTTTGCAGCAATAGATGTGCAGATTTTACTGTACACACATACATGCATTTGTTTAACTGTGTGTATGTCATATACTAGATGTATGCATGTTTCTATTTTTATAAATAAGATTGGCAGGTATGTGCACACCTTGTTAAGTGTATTTGTGGAAATTAGGATCTAAGATCTGTGTCCTCTACACAGATCACTCACAGTGTACTTAATAGGGCACACCAAAGGTACTGAACTGCATGTGGAATTGAATGTTTACAAATCCTTGCCATTCAGAGCCCAGAGGGAAGGCTGTTTCCTGTAGATTTATTTATTACTGACTGGCATGTTATATAGAAGAGGCCTTATGATCTATATAGTTTTGGATAAGCTGTATTTGATAACAGCATGCCTACTTTTGCTTGATATGTATGTATAAAAAAATTGGAAGCCTACTGACCATTTGCATTGGTCTCTAGGTAGTGCATGATGAGTCCAGCATTTATCCATATCAAATTGGCAGCACCTTTTTCTTTTCCACCCTCTGTCTGTCTTTGTATTGTGGGCTCTCTCCTGAGCCTTTGTGTGCAGAATGTGTTGGGAGGGAGGACTGCCTGGAGACCTCTCAGTCAGGGGAAGATCACTGCTGACTACACAGATTTTCATGTTTCGTCTCGTAGTTCTTCACATGACAATAGAAATGTAAAAAAGTTGTCAGGGAAATACTGGCAGCATATACCACATCATTTACCTCTTTAAATGTCTCTGAGCTTCCCCTCCTTTGACAGCTTTTTTTTTTCTGTTCTGTCAGATATGCGTAGTAGCAGAGTATAACATTGTGCAGCAGGAAGTACAAAACCATTACTAAGTTCTAGGGAATAGATTTGTTTTGGTTCCAAACCTTATTTTCATGGGTGCATACAAATACCATGTTTAAAAACAAAACTCTAGTATCTCAACTTTGCCAAAATACAATTTGTCTAGTCTTAGCTATACTATTTAATGTATTTTGTTTCAGACTTTCTCTTTACTGGAGTAATTGACACGGGATCGATGTTGTGGTTTAACCCTGGTAGGCAGCTCAGACCCACAGAGCTGCTTGCTTCTCCCCTCCCAGTGGGATTGGGGAGAGACTCGGAAGGGTAAAACTGAGAAAACCCATTGGTTGAGATAAAGACAGTTTACACTGGTTGCTGTCTGATTTAATTGAAATCAGAATGTTAGATGTTCTCTTGTGCCTGTGGAGAGCAGGAAAAGCTGCTTACTACACCTGTGGCTATGTATGACTGAGCCTGCATATTTTAGTAACTGCACTTCCAAATTACATTGAGATCAATATATATTAACTCATTTGTTGGGAAAGTTTTAGCTGGTCACCTATCAGTTGAGATGGATCTAAAACTTTCCTTCAGAAGACAGGGGAGGTAACTGCAGCAAGGATATAATTATGCACATTGACAAACAAGTAAACTCTCTCCTCAGTATTGACCTCACAGATGATGCAACTACGAGTAATGATGGTGTCAACAGCGCAGATGTGAGACAAGAAGATGATAGCAGCTTCTCCCTGCTAACCTGGAACATTGATGGGTTGGATGTAGGAAATCTAACAGACCGAGCTAGAGGAGTCTGTTCTTATGTGATACTGTAAGTATAGCTTCACCTCTCTATGGCCATGTACCCCACTTTAACAGTATAAGGAAGTGATGCATTTTATTATCACATCAGATCCATGTCTATAATAATCATTGTTTCTTCCCTTTTAACAATAGTGATGTGTCTCTTTGTCACTGAATGTGATGGAGAGAGGTTGTTTGTTGTTTGTTTTTTTTTCTAAAAGTGGTTTCTTACAATATCTAGGAAGATGAGGATAAGGTGCACCTGAAATCCCCAATCTTGTTCCATTTAACCTTGGAGTCTAACAGTGCTGCCTTTCAGTAGTTAATTTAAAATCTTCTCTTGCTGATTTCAGATACAGTCCAGATGTTGTGTTTTTACAAGAAGTTGTACCACCACATCTCGGTCTTCTAGAGAAGAGACTAGGCAACTACACTATTATTCCAGGTAAAAAATTAACCCTCAGTTTCTAAATTGGAAAAAAATTGGGTTTATTTTGTGTCCCTTGCTGAAATCTGTGAACGGAAAGAGTAGAGTGAAGAAGGAAGCACTTAAATTGCCTGCTGTGTTTTGGTATCAGGGTATAGCTCGATGCAGATTACTGATGGGAAAAGCTTGCTTTCCTGGTGGTTTCATATGCATTTTCTCTGCATTTTGAAAGACTGATAGCAAGGGTAGACAAAAAACTGCCATAGATAAGTAATTTCTTAAATATTTGAATTTTAAAAATATGAAACATTCAGACCACCATTTTGAACCTTTTAACTGACTTTCTATGTCCTGCAAATTAATGTGATACTCCCAGATCATAGCAAAAAGGCCTCTTTCAGAACCTTAATTTCTTTATGGCAGTGCAGAAAATATTCTTGACTATGTCTTCCCTTGTTCTTCTTTAGGTAACATAGCTGGCTATTTCACTGCCATAATGTTGAAGAAATCAAGAGTGAAGCTACTGAAACATGAGATAACACCTTTTCCAACAACCTCCATGATGAGGAACCTTTTAGTTGTGCATGTGAGTGAGTCAGTATGTATGAAACAGCTGTATTTCTGCTTTCACATCAAAATCTGGGAAAAGGCAGAACTGGCTTTACTCTATGACAGTCTGAAACAGCAGAAAAACAACTTCTCCAAACATACAAACCCAGGTGCATTTGATACTAACAAACTTGAACCTTTTATGGAGGTAACTGTCTGTGCTTTGTTCTCCAGTCTCTCTCACTTCCTCTAAGCCACTTCTCTTCAATGTAAAATTAGCATTAAGCCGAGCTCTGTCATTTACTTTGTGAATAGAGTTTGTGTTTGAACTTGTTATCATGGTGTGGATGGTAACATTACCTCTTTGTTTCATGCACAGGTGAGCGTATCTGGCATTGAACTTTGCCTTATGACCTCTCATCTGGAGAGTACTAAACAGCACTCAAAGGAGCGTGTAAGGCAACTGCAAATAGTGTTGAAGAAAATGCAGGAGGAGTCTGAGTCCACCACTGTTATATTTGGAGGGGATACAAACCTCAGAGACAGTGAGGTAAATAGAAATAAGCAGCCTTGTTCTTTTGAGAATGTATTCTGGCAAAGTCTTCTCAGGCTTTTCTATTTCTTTACAAGCAATGCCCTGCTTGGGTTGAACAGATATAGGCAACATCTACTCTTAAAAAGTGGAAGTGTGTCTTAAGTAGAAGGGGTGCCACTGCTATGCTGAGGCATTGTAACAGCTGAGGTGAGAAATGTAGAGAGCTCTACCCCCCACCTCAATAACAAAATGCTTTATTTGCAATCCTTATATCTGAGAAGACACAGGGAGTGTTGGTAAAGTTTTCATCCTGAGAGGCATTTTCTCGTATTGAGAACCTGATCTTTACTTGCTTGACTCTGTTTCTTGGAGTTCATGCTTGTAGAAGAGTGAAAGAAGAGGGTGCTCTGACAAAATAGGTCTTGGGAGTTTAAAATTAATGCCCCATCATCAAGACATTCAAAAGTAGAAGTTCATTTTGGCGGCTGATACTAATAGTGAAACTTTTGCATTACTATTAAAAGGTCAGTGTTTCATCTTTCCTGTCGTGAAATTCCATTGCAGTGAACTGGAATCATATTGTTCCAGGCAACATTGTGTTGACTCACAAACCTCAGAGTTTTAGAGCTGAACGTTTATTTGGAACATATTTTGGATTTCAAAAGTACTGCAAGAACTGGTCATGCGTTAGATTATCCTGCAGAAATGCCACAATTTAGAAACACCTCCAGTGTATTTGTTTTTAACAATTCCTATTTTGCAGAAAAGAGTGGTATTTTCTGGCTTTGCTGGCAAAATTTGTGAATTTTGTGAATATCTTATCTTGTGCCCTGATCCCTTCTCCCCTACTTTCAGGTTGCTAGACTTGGTAAGTTACCTGGCAACATTGTGGATATCTGGGAGCTTCTGGGTAAACCTGAGCACTGCCGCTACACTTGGGACACGCAGTCCAACTCCAACCTGAATGTAACCTACAACTTCAAGTCGAGGTTTGATCGCCTGTACTTGCGGCCTGCAGCAGAAGGGGGATGTATTAAACCACAAAGTATGGACTTAATTGGATTGGAAAAACTGGACTGTGGCAGGTTCCCTAGTGATCACTGGGGTCTTCTGTGTAACTTTCATGTGACACTATGAAAAGAAAAAAGGCTTGCATTGCTTCTTTGTAGGTGATCTGTTCTTCTTTTAACAAAAGTTTACTTTCTCAGTTCAAGTAGTGTGTGTTTTAATTTTCAAACATAATGCATTCTTTTGCTGGAATGGCTTCATTTTAAGCCAAAGTTCCCTTTTCCTCCTCCTTGTATGCATCTGTTCTTCAGTTACATTTTAAAATATTTATTTTTAACAGTGTATGCAAATAGAAAAAAACCTGAAACCAATCTCAAAATCAAACCAAACCAAACCCCAAAGAAATTCCAGTGTCAAGGGGGGAGGAAAAAAAACTGTAAATACAACTCATAAACAGTGTGGTAAAGGTACAGCATTACTTTTATATTGGTATGTGTTATAATAAAGGCTTCCTTTTTTGTTTGAAGAATACTTTTTGTTGGGTGCTTTGTTGCTTTTGTAACTGTTTCAATCATCTTTTACCCTTCTTGTCTTTTGTGGAGTGTTTTGTGTTAGCTTCTGAAGTTTTGTGTTGTGCATACATATGCCTTCAGCCATGTGTTTATAGTTACGAATATGAGGCAGGAGTTACGAAAATACAATTTTTTATCGTCCTGGAAAAATCCCGCCCCAAAATATATACAAAATTAGAGGTTTATTTACAGGTTTGGATATTTGGTAGGGAGATAATGTCACAATAAGGGATTACTAAGAATTTCAAACTATTCAGAAAGTTCAGAAAAGTTGGAAAAGGATAAGCCCACATGACAGTTTTGCCCCACATATAAACAGCTGGCCAAATCTCAGAAAATTTGGGAAAGTGAGGCCAAAAGAGCTGAATTCACTCACGAAAAACAGGGCTGTGAGAGTGGAGAATTTCTCATGGGTTTTGTGGTCTGAGAAATAGCTTCCAGAAATTGCAAAATAATCCACAAAATGCTGTTGCCCTAAACCAAGGGAAATGGCTTTCTGTGAGCACCTCAGCCCTCTGACTTCCGAGGGTGCTGCAGGTTTGCAGCAAAGGTGTGCTCCCGGCCAAAGGCACGTTCTTTACAGCAGGCATGGCGGAAACAGGGTCCAGGTAGCAGGAATCACGGAGTAGGGCACTCCTGCTTTCAGAGCGCTCCTATTTATTACCACTCCAGGCAAGTGTGTCCATAGGCATAAATACTGAGCAGGAATCACTTAGCCTATAAGATCCCAGCTTGGGATTCAGAATGCAGGAATCTCACAGGGCATGGAGGTAAGCTACTTGTGCAGCCCCCAGCCCAAAAAAAGAGCTTCCTATTTAGCTCCTATTGTGTCATTCCGCTTTTCCCCATTCAAACCCATTAAGGGGGAGGGAGACAACAAAGTGTGGTTTAAGGGGTTCTCCACCACAGAAAGATGATAAAGGAGCTGAGGAAATAATTACTAGATTCTCACAGAATGAGAGCTGCTGAAGTAAGAATTATATTCACTGAACAGATTTAAGAACAACATGCCTAATCACCAAGAAAAGGATAGAAATAGATGATGAAAGTTGTTCATGTGGGGTGGTGTATACTTTGTACTTAGTGACCTGCAGATTAAAACGTTATCTTTCCAGTGAGCCTCTAGAAACTGGTGTCTTGGGTTAAGGGAGCAAGACAGGCTCTCTACCTCTTGAAGCAGTTAAACTCCACACGAGGGTTTGGATAGAAATACAGAATATTATTGGAAGTCTAAATGGAAGTGCTATTAATAACTACAAAACTACAGTGCAAAATAGCAAAATATGTAAAATACATGAAAGCTGTAGTTGGAGCTTAACACTGAAGGCCAAGAACCAGAAATTCTACAAACTTCCACCAAAACCAGGCCAAAAATCCCAGGCCTGAATGCCCCACCCCCACCATGCCACTCTGCACACCCCCATTACCAAAGCTGAAGTGACGCAGCTAAAATTTGGCTCGCCCAGCTCCAGGCCTCTGCCAAGATTGCTCTCAGCCTCACTCCCCTGCAAAGACAAGGAAGCAGCATCAGGAAGGAGAGAGAGATAGGAAAGGGGAAGAGGCAGCATCTGCTGTCCCCGCATTCTGGGAATGAAATAATTTCCTGTGTCCACCCACTGGGCTGGACTGTGGATGCTCTGGGTCTCCTGGAAGTCTCAACTCTGTGTTTTTTTTAAAGACACCCTGTCAAACCATAACAACCGGTCTTTATAAACTGCTGTTGCAAAGCCTGAGCAGTTCAAGGTTTCACTGACTTTGCAGAAGATCAGTTAGACTATCTTACTTAAAGAGCTGTGTAAACAGTCTCATAGTACTTTGCACATCTATAAAATGATAGCTTCTAAGTTAATTTAAAACCAAGTCTCCTAACTTTCTGATGTGAACTTTAGCACTCAGACATTGTGAGGAAGCAGAGACTGACAGCTTGAATTCCTTTATGTCTTTTTGTTTGTTTAGTCTTAAGTCCAAAGCTTACAAACAACTTGGGTTTTGCCGGACTTTAGGAGTGTATTGGTCCTGGATGGGACACAAGTTCCCAATAAGCTGCTTGGTCAGCCCCCTTTCCCCAGTGAAGCGGGAGGAGAAAATTGGAAAAGAAAACAGAAACAAGATGGCTTAGGAGTCAAGATACAGACAGGGAGATCTTTAAACACACTTTACAAAGGGCAGGACCACCTTGGTTGAGGGACTCAGCTGCATCCTGCAGTTGAGTTGTTGGAACCGTCTGGTGCTGAATGTATCTGGCACAGGGCAGCGCCGACCTTTCCTCACGAGGCTGCTTCTTGCAGTCCCCACTGCCAGCAAGGTGCTGATTGCAGCTTTAAAAAAAAAAGGCAAACAGTGGTGGATACCCCTGCAGCCCTTCTTGCCCAGCAAGGAAAATGCTGACTCTATTATTGCTCAGCCTAATGTGTCTGCCTGCATGCTCTGACCAGTCAAGTGCAAGGGCAGATGTCCAAACGTTGCCCTGTCCACCTCTGTCTTGAAAACACAGTGAGTAGGGCTTGGTGCGATACCAAGCAGCAGAAGACAAATTTGTGAAATTTTTCCCTGAAATAGTTGGGATCCTCAACCAGCTCTTCCTTGTCCCAGGAATGGGGAGGCCTGAGGTAGATACAGTCCTATGTTGATTCAGAAGGGGATTAGGTGACCTTGGTAAACAAGAAAGTAACCTCAGGAAGTTAATTCATCTCCACAGAATTTGCCAGTTCTGCTTTTGCTTCTTATAATATTATACAGCAATTTTTTTTCACTAAAGGTAAAGGAGGCTGGCCTGGTTTGGCAAGGATGTCCAGATCCTCGTGTCCTGATCACATGCAGCACATCCCATTATTTTGTAATTACTCAGCTCCAGAAATAAGTAAAGAGAAGTCACTGATATTTTATTTGATTTGTGTTGGGCCAACAACCTCTTTCAATTCCCAAGTGATTAGCTCTATAAAGACTACAAAGTCTACAAGTGTCAGGATTTTCCTTCTGTGCTTAATATGGGGTGGGTGCAGTCATGCCTCGTGACTTGTTCTCTTATTTCTCACAAAGAGCCTTTGAAGAAATATCATGGAGTTTGTTTTCACCACTTACAACTCCTCTCTGTTCCCAGTAGTTACAGCTGAAGGTTGGTGGGGAAGGAAGAGGATAACAATTTAACTTTCCTAAAAATGGTAGAGGAGGGAAAACCACAACAAACTCATGCTTCATCACAAGAAACTCCAGTTTATGTGGTTGCACCTTCAGGACTATTTTTGGGAAATACAAAAGAAAAAGGCTGATTACTGTTGTTGTTGAATAGGATTTTAATTTGGGAAAGAAAGAACGGGGGCAAAAAAAAAAAAAAAAGAGGATTCAGAGCAGTGTATGACTTAAGTCAATGCCTAAACTCCAGACCCATCTTTGCACTGACTCACTGATCCCTCCTCTGATCATCAGTCTTTCTTAACCTTTCAAATAGAGAGTGAGTGGGGACATAATATTTTTATTAGGAACAAGCAAAGATAACACTTTGTAAAGGCCAATTTCTTTTTCTAATTATAAAAGGCAAGAGAATGACTATATTTGGTGCAATTAGGCTTAGTCATTCTTTCAGAATGAGGAAATGATCTATGCAGCCTTTAAAACTCTCCTTGAACTACAGAAAAAGTCATACTTAAATAAATTTAAGAATACATAAATGCTAAATGTTTTACTGACTACTGGATGTGAAGCAATGTATCTTGAATGAAATACACTTTAAAGCAATTAATAAGCATCTGAATTTCTGACAATCAAGAGCAGTCAGAGCCCTTAAATTATTTTGCCTCTTAGTTCAGTCAGTGATATAAAAGGTAAAATATCTGCTGAATATGGCAACTAAAATTTAAAGGGGTAGAAACAACAAAGTTAAACCCAGCAAAAGTTTTGTTGGCCTACAATTTGTAATTTTATTTGTTTTCCTGATTCAGCAACGTATGTCAACTATCCATGGACTTAAACATGTGAATGTGAGAAAATGCAGTAATTCTTTCCTATTAATAACCAATGGCAAGAATGGACCTTGTGGAAATCATGTACCATTGGAGGCATTATCTTAGTAATAGTTTGATTCAGGTATGAAGAGAAGCAATTTCTTCTGAGGGTCAAGCCACTCTTAAACATTTCTACATCAAAAGGGCATGTCCTTACTAAAAGAGAAGAGATCTACATAGAACAAAAGAAAGAAAGGTTAAACATCCAGGGAGGTAAATTACACAGAGATTAAAACAAAAATAAAAACAGTAACAGGCAAAATGATTGTAAAAACAGAAAATTGTTGTGGTGGTTGAAAATATATGCCTAAAGAATATGTGTGCTCTCAACTGCAGGGAGCAATCTGAAACTGCAACTAATAAAAATGTGCTTTACAAAGAGGAAGGGCATGTAAGGCTAAAGCTATAAACATTACACATCATATGCAGGTTCAGAAGTCAATTTGATACAAGGACATACAAGACATGTCCAGAATTGCTAGATCAAAATACAAGCAAGATAACCTGTATTATGCAACACCTGCAGAGCCTATTGTTATGGTTGCTGTACAAAATAATTCCAGCAGAATAATTACACAGAAACAGATGGGCTGTGTTCTGATAAGCCAGTGGCATGATTTTCAGTTGTATTAGCTCAGCATGGTTGAAAAACTCTTTTGTCTAGCTACCACACTTCAGTACCTAGTTTCTGTAACTAGAGTGGAAGTCATCTTGTGCTTTTGAGGAAAATCCTACTTTATTGACGTCTTCCTTTTAATGATGGCTATAAGCACAGGGAAAGGGCCAGGTCTGCAAAAACTTGGGAAGCAGGTTTTGGATCAGGGTTGGAGAAAATCCCTTCTGCAAGGAATGGATTACCACTTGCCACTGCAAGGCTGTCAACTGTTCAGGTGTTTGGAGAATGGAGGAACCATTGTTCTCCTCTTGTTTGACAGAAAAGAAACTGGTAAGGTAACAAATCATTCACACTATGTGTGCAATGTGTTTCCACATATCACAGAATCACAGAATAGCTTCGATTGGAAGGGACCTTAGAGATCACCTACTCCAACCTCTCCTCCGTGGGCACATGAGTCTCACAACTAGACTCAGCTGCTCAAGGCCTCATCCAACCTGGCCTTGAAAACCCCCAAGGAAGAAGCATCAACAACCTCCCTGGGCAGCTTATTCCAGCATCTCACCACCCTCATACTGAAGAATTTCCTGGGATCCAGTCTAAACCTACTCATCCTCAAAGCTCTTTTCTTGCAGCTCTGCAGTTTTCTCCCACTTACTGAAATAAAATAATCTATGATGCATGAACAAGTTAAAATGAAATAATAGTATCCTTAGCAGTGAAAAACAGATTGGTAATACAATAATTGATCAGATTTATTGCCATCTCCTTGGACTAGCCTGCTGAAGCAACCTGCTATTTTATTTAATCTCATATCAGAGGAATTTCTGGCTGGTAATCCATCATTAAGCATCATGGATAGAATGATGGATGAAAGAGTCAGGTTTTTTCCAACATAATCAATCCATATCTTACTAACACATATTATTTATGTTTCTTGTAATGGGACTTGCAGGGATTCCCAGAGGGAAATGAAGACATCATCTATTGTTGAAATGAGATGAGATATGCTGTAGGTTATGAGTTAATAACTGCATACAAAAAAATAACTTGCCCACAGTACCAATTGTCCTTTACCATTTTACAAACGAGTCAAGTGCCTTGGCTTTCCATATTGCTGTGTGTGGCAGCTCTTCCTTCTATTAATTTTGTTACTAATAATTCTGTAAGAAAAATATTGAAAATGTGTAAGAAAGACCAGTTAGCAGATTATTGCTAAGACATGGTGTGGGTAAAAGCAAAGTGACAAGAAAAAAAATACTGTTCTGTTATTGCTTGCTAAGGATTTGGGGCACTTCCCCCCTCCCCCCTCAGTCCCCACACAAGCAAATTAATACATTTCTTCAACTGCAGCACAGTTGCATTTTAAGGATACTTTCTACTGTATGCTGTCTCAAAGATGAATGAAGAGCAAACCTTGATTCATGGACTTAATGCAGCTGATGGTGCAGTGGAAGTCATGGTAACAATGTCAACAGTTGCCTCAGTTAAACTGCATTTGAGAATAATTATATGCTTTGGCTCATGAACATCAATAAAGGAAAATGAGTAGCAAAGGACTGTCTAGAGTGCAAAAGACCAAACCATATTTCAGATAACAATGAAGACCAAATGCACTGTTGGTTTGCCTGTGGAATTCCTGTTAACTGCACCACTGGCAGCAGTGAGTTGGATCAATAGCTGGCTGGCCACAGGAAACAGTTTCCGTCCCATTCAGCAGCCAATGCAAAAGAAAAACTGCTATAGTGTGACCTTTATCAAATTGTCTTCATTACATCAGACCAGTGACAAATGCATATGCTGGTCAGTTAGAGGTGCTTCAAACTCCTGGTCTCATTTGTTTTCTGAGCATGATGTGCTCACAGGTTCTTTGTTTATAGCCATCAAACACCTTCAGTGTTAATGTC
Source organism: Indicator indicator (assembly GCF_027791375.1). Taxonomy (NCBI): domain Eukaryota; kingdom Metazoa; phylum Chordata; class Aves; order Piciformes; family Indicatoridae; genus Indicator; species Indicator indicator. The sequence continues at coordinate 33,274,899 of NC_072015.1, read as the reverse complement.
TCTTATTCTTTTTATAAGAGACCTTTTTATGCCTGAGAACTTTCTCTTAAGACTACTGTACTCAGAATTTCTAGAGAAAGGGTTGTATCAAAACTCATCTTTCTTCCCTCTGCAGAAGCATCTGCTAGCACCTGTTGTGGCTGTTGTTGAAACTTGACTGAAAGATTTAGGGTGTAATCTTCAGTAAGTTTTTATAGAGGGTATTCCTGCTTCACTACAAACATTTCTGGGCTTATTTGATGAAGACAACTGCTGGCTGTGAAGGAAAAACAAACATTACTTACAAGCTGTTAGCTTTCCAGGCAGCAGCTTGTACTTACAGCAAATGGTACATAAACCACAGTAATCTTTCTTTCCGTCTTCCCCCATCCTAGGCATGCAGATAAGAGATATTTTACTTCTTTTCAGTGTTCTGTAACCCATATTGCTCCACCTTAGTGTATGCAAAGTGAGGATCTGTATACACAGAACTGCAATTTTGGTTTGGTTTTTGCATGGTTCTTGAAGAACAGAGCACAACAAATTTAAAAAATGTCACTACTGACAAATCCAAAGAAAAAGATCACTTCTTCATGCAATGATAATGTAAATTACATTCTGAAATCCTCTAGCCTAATCCTAAAAGTAACCACATTTTTTTTATACTTAAGAACTCCACAAGTGAGCTATCACAAAACTGGTTTTGCAGAATATCTCTTTACAAATTACAATGGCATTATCTTCAGATTAAACAAGGGTACAGCTTATTGCATCTGAGGGAAGCATGTGAAGGTGGAAAAGATGTCTAACTATGAACTGCTGGATGCAGTACTCCAGGTGAGGTCTGAGTAGAGTAGCAGAATCATCTGTCTTGGTCTCCTGGCCACCCTTCATTTGATAAAACCTAGCAAGTGATTTGCCTTCTGGGCTGCAAGCACATGCTGTTGGCTCATGCCGAGCTTCTTATCCACCAGCACCCCCAAATCCTTTTCTGCAGGGCTGCTCTCAGTTTCATCATCCCCCAGACTGTACTGATACAGTGGTTTGCCCTGATCTAGGTGCAGGACCTTATACTTTGCCTTACTGAACCTTATGAGAGTCTCCTCTGCTCACCTCTCCAGCCTGTCCATGTCCCTGCTTTTTCTGTACCCTTACTCTGAGAAAGGGATAGTATTTTCAGCAAAATTTCATCAATATTTTAGCACATTTGACTGTGGCTGGAAACTCCTACCAAAGGCATCTTTTTAAAGACAACATTTCACTTTCTGTCTGCGTCTAAACCAGAAATGATGGAATTCAGAAAGCAATGCTGATTTCACTGAATAAACCAGAAGATATGCACATATCTGGTTTAGTGCCTGTCTCTACAATGCATGCATATATCACAAAAAGTCTGAAAGTGATGTTTGGGGGAATTTTTCTTATTCATTCTTCTGAGGGAAGAGGAAAAAAAAAAAAAAAGAAATCAAAAAGAAAGGCTGTATTTTATATTATGTTCCCTCCCAGACAACCATATTTTTCTGAGCAACAAAAAAATCTTGTAAGATTAATCACTAAGGACTTGTTCCACCAGCTTTATATCAACAATGGGACGAATACTGCTCTTGGCAGCTCATATAAGATGGTTGTAAAAATATTAGATGAGGCCATCTTGCTTAGCCAGCTCTTTTCAGCAAGGCTGCTGCTGGGGCCTATTTGCTCTTCCTATCAGTTAAGAAATATATGGAAGTAGAGATACACAGTCTACCTTTTCTAGACATCAGAATATTTTTTTGCAAATACTCAGATCTTTTCTTCAAAAAGAATGTTTTTTAATTTCACCAACTTTAATTTTGACAATATTGTAAAGAATTCTGAGCAACCTGATGATTCAGTAAAGTTGCTCCTGGCTGTTTAGCACTCTTGTGCTCTGCCAGCAAATGCGTCACTTTCTAGAAATATGCAATTCAGCTTAGAAAAATATGTAGTGATTTTAGTCTGATCCTTTCAGCTGAATTTTGTTTTATTAGTCTGAGCACAGAATAAGTAAGAAAGACACCTAGCAGGGTGTGGCTTTTGCAAAGAAGAATCTGGGTAGAACCGATCACAGCAAGACAATAATTAAGAACAGATTTCTTTCTGTTGCAAACAGGGAGAAGGCTTTAAATTACTACATATTGAAAGCAAATGACAATCAAAAACTATGCCTGAGATGAGAAAAAACTAATATTAAGAATCAGTAGGCATCAATGGCCTTTTGAAATGTCAATATTTTGCTTGTAGTGAATGAGAATGATCTGTTCAGGTACACAAAATGCGATTTTGAGATAAGATGATGCTGAGAAAGAGAATTTTTCTTTTTCATTGTTATTAAACTAGGTATAAGCTCCAAAGAGAACCAGCAGAGAGGGCTTTTTAATAATTCTAAAACACTGAAAACTCAGAACTTGACAAATGGCCTTTAAGAAAAAGCAAAGAAGTAGGGCAGGGGAGCCAAGGAACAGAGAGGTTGCAACCTGTTTGGAGTAAGGGTGGGAGAAAGTCTGCCAGATGTGATTAGCTAGTGGATTATTCCTCTGTGGGATGCTATTATGTGATAAATACTTCAGGGCATTGCTATTTTTCATCATTTTCTACATGGCTTATAATTAATGATAGCTTATTACTTTATGATTAGACTATGAAATGAAAGCACATCTCGCTTTTATAGTAATGATGCTTTAAATAACTTTTGAAAAAGTGGATGGTTGAAGAACTGGACTGTGACCTTTAGGAATATTGAAGCAAAGTTAATGCAATACAGCTTTTACAAATACTTTTCACTTGGCTGGAGAATTTAGTAGCATTCTACTACATACTTGTGCTAAAAAATAATTTTCTGCAGTAAAATAAACAAACAACACAGCACTCATTTTGATGATTATATTCATTGCATGCGTTAGCTGCGTGAGCCAGTGATAGTTCAGATACAGTGTAAGAGTCCTTTATATCAGTGATTTTACAAATAAGCATTCTAAGTAAAAATATTTTAATAATCTAATACATTTAATAATTTAATTTAATACTTTAATAAATAACTGCCACCCTTTACTGTCTGTAAATCGATTTCTGGTTTCTTTTGCTTAGAAAGAAACAGTCCCTTTTTGCAGCTGGTGGGTGTGCAGCTTGATATATTGAATGAAACCATCAGTATGCACTGTTTCGTGCTGTCAAGAGTATGTACCTAATATATTGTACTGAATGGAAGACTTCATAAATCTGTTACACAAGAGCTCATAAGAGCTCACACAATGCTTTTAGTCATAAAACCTATAAATCAATGCATTTATGATGAATCAGCTCCAGTGGTAATGTTTTAATTCATTCTATTTGCCTGTGCAGCATTACAGTGATGATATTTTTAATGTTTACCTTTCTTGTGTGTAACAGTGAAAGACAACTATTAGTGATACTATGCATCCATAGTGCGCCAAGCTAGCTTGATTTAAACTTGAAGTCTCTGGAACTGTATTGTAAGAGTAAGGGGAGATAAAGACACCAGACTGCCCTGAAGGATGATTTCTACAACATAAATCACACCGAGTAGACTTTTCAGACTGTTACCAGCAACAGTTAGAGGAATATCATTCTTAACACATCTGGTACTCTTCAGCTCAGATTGGCCATTTGAAAATTAAAAGCAAGTCTGTGGTAGGAGTATTGGGAAGGAGCCTCCAGCCACACAGAGATGCTCTGATTTACACTCCGTTGGAGCTCACAACTCCCCAGCTGGAATATTTCAAGTGAAAGAATCGTATTAGTAGCTTTGAACAGAGTTCCAGTTAAGTACAACTGTCAGTAATTATTAATCTCATTGCAGATACAAAACATCATGTGATCAGTAACCCGTATTTCTGTTTCAGAAAGGTATATGTTGATGTAACCCAAATGAATTGCTGTGCTCTATCATCTCTTGTCTTGTTCTGTTCCTCTTGACAAAACAAACATACAGTACGATAGGACAGATCACAATTTCCTTTTTTGTGTGGTGATAAATGCGCTAATTGCTAGTGATAGAGCTCGAGTTAATAAATCCCACAAACTCATAGACAAACCTTTGCACTAGCACTCATATATCACAGAAATGCAGCAAAAGTTCAGCCATATACTGAGTGTGCAATTCTTACCAAGAAGGCTTCCCTGTCTTGGGTGAAGGAAAAGGAGCACAGCCTGGTGACCATCCTCATCATTGCTAAACCACCCTCTTTCCTCCCCATGACAGACACTCCCCTCATGTTTTTTCTATATCCTAACCCTGTCTGTCTCTGTCTTCTAGGTGATGTTTAACATTATTTGGGTTGAGAGTTGAGTAACATAGTCATACATGTTCAGCATGCACTCTGACTCATTATCGTGCTGAGGGATGTCAACTTTAATATTAGTATTGTAGTTAATTAGGCAAAGGTCTTCTCTAAGGCTCTTCAAAATATGTTTTGAAGCCACATGTTTTTGTTGTTTTATTCTTGATTCATTAGTTTTAGCTGAAACACAGCTGTCTTATCTTCACAAGACTCCCTCCTTCAGCCATTTGGCAGGCCAGCTTTGTGGACCTTCATTCTCAAAGATAAACATTTCTTGCTTGTAAGCATTTTGACCTTTCTCCCAAAGTGCACTAAATTAACCTGCATTCCTGTCCCACAGTAAGCTCAGCAGTTAGCCCACACCCATTCATTAGAAATAACCTTGTGAGAATGACATCTTACAGCGTTCTTTTGAAACTGAATGCAAGGTACATCAGAGCTTCTCTATTTGGGTAGTTCTGGTTCTTTGATCTTTCAGTTATATTTAGTGGATTGAAAAGAAAGCAAATTTAATTTCAAGAGGTAATGCTGATGCACAGTAGTGATAGCTAAAAAAGAATAGTTCTGCTAAAGATAAAAGTCTGGAGTCTCCTCTGCTGATCTTAGGGAGCAGACTATTGTAATGCAAATTTTCTGCAAAATCTCAACATTTCTCTCTTCCACAGGCTCCAGTGTAATTAGAGAAAACCTCAGGGGAGTACTTTATAAAGCTTGAGAAGAAAGCCTCACCTGAATCTTGCATGCTTCAAGTAAGGGGGATTGCTCTAATATAACTTGTTGTCATAAACCACACGACACATTCAGAGGATTAAATTTTCAACAAGTCATTTGCTGTGACTGCTACTCCCCCACCTTAAGTGTTTTTGTGGTTTGACACACATTTATAGAGTAGGGTTTTTATTTGGAAAGATGCTACATGGAAACATTTGTGTTTATCTTTCTGTGCCAACACTTGTTCTCACTGAACAAGGTCAGAGTTGACAACAGGACCCCAGTATCTGGAAAAAGTGTACGAACAAGGCAAGCATGGACTTGGTGCCACTGAGTATCTTCTCTGTTATCTTAAATGGTCCTTTTTTTTTTTTTTTTTAATGGGTGAATACTATGTCAAGTAACAATTACATTCTGAATTGCTGTCTTCTGAAGTGAAAATGGTCAGACCTTATGCAATCCAGTGTGAAATGTGTCCTGCTTAGGCAAGGTCAGGTGCGAAAACTGACGTTTGATTACAGTGGTCTTGTTGTGTAAGATACCTGCCAGTGAATGGAGGGAAGTCAGGATAACATTTTTACCAATTATTAAGCACTAATATAAAGTCTACTTGATTAGAAGTGGGAGTGCTTTGTTTTACATGATCATCACCATTTACAGGCCTTTAAAAGTTCCTTTCTTCAACTCGATTCCTCTGACAATAGAAAGCAAATGAGTACTCTGCTCTGTGACAGTTACCTCCTTAGTCACTTCCCTTGTCTGATCTTGACCTATAGACAGCTTTGGTATTCAATGAGAATGTGGCTTACCACACAGTCTCAGAATGTCAGGGTTTGGAGAGGACCTTGAAAGATCATCTACTCCAACCCCTCTGCCAGAGCAGAATCACCTAGAGTAGGTCGCACAGGAATGTGGCCAGGTGGGTTTTGAACATCTTCAGAGAAAGAGACCCCACAACCTCTCTGAGCAGCCTGTTCCAGTGTTTTGTCATCCACACAGTGAAAAAGTTTCTCCTTATGTTCACATGGAACCTCCTGTGCTCCAGCTTGCACTCATTGTCCCTTATCCTATCATTGTTATCTAAGGGTCAGAATGAAATCATGACAGTCATGGCTGAAAAATGGAGGGTTTGAATTTCCGTTAGCTGGAAATAAGAAGAGAAATACACTCTAGAAGTGCCTGTGATCTTACAAAGTTTCTTTGATTTTGCAAAGCATCACCATTTCCCAATTAAAAAAATCATCATCACATACATAGCTAGCATGCAGATGATTCCAGTGTTATGTCTTAGCCATTTGAAAGAGATCCATCACTGTTTTAGTACACTGAAATAATTGATGACAAAACTGGCATGATGAAAAAACATGACTCTGCCTGGAAGTGTTGATGAACACCATCTGCCTGTTCTCAGCCAGTACAGTACTAATACTACTGCATGGGTACCCTGAAGGCTTGAATTCAGAAAAAAACCCCAAAACTTTGAAATTAATCTTAGAAGCTTGCCATTATTTAAGACAAAGCTTTACTTACCCCTCAGAATGTTGTGCTTTTTACCTAAACATCTGCATGAAATATAAAGTACATTCTGAATCCCTACTGTATCAATACTGTTTTGATTTAACTTGGAAGTCACTATCCCTTGGATCTCCTTTCTGTTAAATGAGTTAATATGTATGGCTCTCATATGTGTATTATACCTCTATCCCTCTAAATGGAAGTCTGCATTGTAGAACAAGCAAACAGCCCCCTTCATGTTTATGAAAAAAAGGAGTATTTACCTGGAGGAATTATACCAGCACCTGTATTACAGTGCACACACTTTGGCTAAAAGATTTTGTTGGTCACCTTGGAGAAACTGTAGGTAATTTTTGGCAGACTGGTACCTACAATGTGTTCTTGATTTTGAGAAATATCTCTGGATTTCATAAGGAATTTTCCCTTGAATTAAAGCATGAAGATCAGACCAGTAAAGTCTAGGAAACAAAGAACACAACGTTGAGGCTCCTGTGAAGTTCCATCACAGCACAGTATCTAGCATCATTTAGTACTGGCAAGTATTGCCAAGTAAACCAACCAACAATACTTAAACCAAACCAACAAACAAACAAACAAGAAAATAAAAAAACCCAAAACAAACAAAAAAGAAACCACCCACCAACCAACCAACAACAATAAAACCCACCTCCAAAACCAAAGATGAGGAGATTTAATTAAAATGAATTATCAAATAGCATTTTTTCCTTTTGGGGCAAGAAAAGTCTATCAGCTAATGTATGTTATTCAACCCAATATGAACATTTTTGGTTGGTTTTGGCTTATTTCCTTCACTTATTTTAGCAACAAGGATATGCAATGTATTTTTTTAAAAGTTATATTCAGAAGTCAAAAAAATATTTGAACATTATTTTCTACTTCAGCTGAAAACATTGCCTGTTTGGCAAATGGTTTACAACAGTTTTCCACTTCCTCAAAATCTCTGTTTCCCTTGGCAAATAAATTGGTTGTCAACACACTTCTGCCCAAGTGACTAATATACAAGTAAATTTATTCCTAGAACGCTAAGAGATTTGAATAAGAAACATGACCAGAAAACAAAAGCCTTATTTTATATAAAAAAACAGTGCAGTGTTTCTGTTTTACAGTCAGAATTCTCTGCTTCTTTGCAAATAATATGCATCTTGACTTACTAAATGTGCTGTCATATCTCAACAGGATAAGACTAGTGAAAAAAACGCAGAATAAACTATTTCACCGTGATAACAGACTTTGTTCTAAAATGTAAAGAGCAGTCAGGAAAACAAGTTTTGTCTTACCTGTTAGGGAGCATTTAGAACACGACAGGAATACCTAAGAAAAAGCAGAGAAACAGGAGACTGCTAAGACAATTGCTGCTGTGTGATTAATTACGCATAAAGCCTCAAAAGATTATAATAATGCTGCAGATGAAGACTGATGAAGAAGCTAAAATAATTTTTTATTGTACATTTTATTCCTCATTCTAATTAACTAATGCTGCAAAGTGATGACTGAAGTTCAGTGTTGACAAAACATCAGTGTGTGAATCTCTGAATGTGTCAGTGAAGCATGTGGAAGATATTGAGCTGATTGAAATAATAAAAATACAATAAGCCTAAAAACCTGTTATTCAAAACCGTAACATTCAGCTATTGAACTGATTGAAATAATAAAAATATAATAAGCCTAAAAAACCCATTATTCAAAACTGTAATATGATAATACAAAGATCTCTTGTAGTGTGCTTTTGAGTAGAACTTTTCCAGGTTAGAAGAGACCTCCAAGATAATCCAGTGGTGGGGGGAAGGTTTTGGCTTAGTGAAGCTTGAGAACTGGGCTGAGGCTGAGTGTGATTTGTGTATATATATTTCCTTTGTGCCTTTATATCTTTATTTTTAGTTTTAATTATTTTTTTTTGTAAGTAATATTTTCATTAAACCTCCAGTTCTAAGCAAGAGTTTTTATTTACTCCTTTTGAGGCAAAATACTTCCTGTTCTTTTGCCCTGGGCAGCTCGTGGCTCAAACAAGGACACACACCATGACAAATATCTCCCTTTCTGTTTAAGCACAACATTGTGTCCCTGCCCATGGCAGGGGGGTTGGAACTGCATGATCCTTGAAGTCCCTTCCAGCCCTAACAATTCTATGATTCTATGACTTGGAGCCATGGGTTAGTTGTTGTGAGGTGTTAGGTATTAGGTAATAAGTTGGAGTTGATGATCTCTGAGGTCTTTTCCAACCTGGTTGATTCTGTGATTCTTATGGCTTATCTCTGCTACATCTACATGAAGATGTATGTCAGGACATTTAATGAAACTTTACATTAATGATCTGAAAATCTCTTCCTAGCAAACCCCTGTAAAATCTTGTAGTTTCTACTGGAAACTCAAAAAAGTATTAGCAACATGCTGGAGTCTTAAAAAGAGTCATTACAGCTAGATAATTGTACAGCTCTTCATTGTCTTCAAATAAAATCTCTGCTGTGTATTTCTATAAGTAACACTCAAAATCCTGTAGCCTGTTTTAAACTGTAACTGTTTTTCTTCTGGCTTGATTTTACTTGCTCCTCAGGCTAAGCTGTAAATTCTTGGGTCACCCTGTTTGCCTGGTGTCCCAAGACAAGGTTTCAGCCATTACTACCATAAATAACAGTGTTCCAGAGACAACAAACCCCTCTTACTACACCATTCTTCCTCTGGCTCTATGGTACACTTCAATTTCTCAAACCAGGTTTTTCAATTAGAAGCATATACTACAATTATTACTTGGACGGTCATTGATACCATCAGCATTTAAAACCATTGTTTGGTGTAATATGTGGTGGAGGAAGCATAATTTCAGTGACTTGTGAGAAGAGTCAGGAGGTGTTGTAGGTCCTGGGAAAACCACAATGATTATTCATCATCACTTCATCCCCATTGACTTCCCTCAGACATCAGTCATTTTCCCACCCTATGTCCTAGCCCTTCCAGTTACCAGAGGCTCCTCCAGCTTGCTGGATTAGGCTTGCTGGATTGCAGCAAGAAAACTGTCTCAGCTACTGTGACTGTAGCAGGTCCTACAGATTGTTTTCATTAGCTGACTATGAATATTTATCTATTTCTAGTGGCAAGGATTAACTCTGTAGGAATATGGCTGTATTGAGGCAGCACATTTGGGGAAGCTGCAACAAACCAAAAGCCTGTGTTTCCCCAGCAAGAAGAAACAGAAGGGAAAAGTGGCCACATAGCACAAAAATAAGAAATTATCTTGAGAATTTATACATCTGTGCACAGAAAATATCATGCAACCAGTGCATAGGGATAATAAAAAATATTACTTATAGTCAGTCTTGGATATGTATGCACACCAGATCTTTGTAAGTCACCAACAAGGTGATAATTTCCCAGAAGATCTGCTTCTGGAACACATGCCATGGCAGAAAATTCCTCTGTATCCCTTAAGGGCCTAATCTGTGTGTAATAAAGTGCATGTAAGTGCAGAGCTCTGATTGCAGAGCTCTGAGCTACCTTGAGGCTGTTTTATGGGCCCAGGTCATTTGTGACTACACAAATCTGTACTGGTGATCTTATGTGGTTGTACCTCTTTTTAAGAGTATGATCATCTTGCTAGCAGAGAATGAGACAAAATTTTGTGGGAGAAGGACATCTAGTGATCTGATATGTATTTACATGCTGATCTGTTCCCTCTCACAGCTGAGACAGGAATTTTTTTGAGTAGTGAAGAGTGGGGCAGGTATGAAGTTTACTCTGCTGTGAAGTAGTAGTCCTGGGGTTTTGCTAAGACAGCACCCCAAAACAACAGCAGCAGTAATTCTCAAATCAAGGTATTTGAAATTAAATGTTGCATAGATTTAGTGATTATTGCCATACTTCTCAGCTACAGCTATGCCATCTCCCCACTGGTATTTTACTGACATCTGTGACCACTTGTAGAGTAGCCATTAAAATCCTGATACATTTAATCCCCAAAATTTCTAATGGAGCTACACAACTGCCCATCATAGCAAGATCTAAATAATGAATTCCAATGATAGGTTTTTAAAAATATTAAAAAAAAAAAAACTTTAAAAAAAATTCATAACCTTTTTTTAAGAATCTTCTCCTGGAAGTACTATTTATTACCCCTCAGACTGATGAAAATTAGAGTAGTTATATAGCATTATAACTCATCTGAACTAGGTTTTATTAAGAGAAACAGAAAATTTGAGCTTCAACCTCCCCCCAGATAAATGCAGTAATGAGCCATGATACACAATATTTACTGCTCTTGAAATGTACATTACTTGGAGACAAAAATATCCAGATATCACTAATATAAAATGAAAATCTGTCCCAAAGACATGTGAAGCCATTAACATTTCTTTTTATACTATTTTCAGAGAACAAAGTTATACAAAGCAGATGTTAAAATATTAAAATGACTAAGGCAAAAAGAATTAAAGAAAACAGTCAACTTGTTGACCACTGGCATCAACACGTTATAAAAATGTTGGTTTAAAAAAGACCTTTATATTTTCACAAGCATAGAGGATCTAAAAGACCTTCATTTGCCTATAGACTCTTGTCTGCTGTTTTTTAGTGCAGGGCTAAAACTAACTGCACCAGTAAACCTATAGGTGCACTGTGAACATACTTTTTTCCCTGCTGTACTAGCAGTGTCATTGATGTGTCCCATAAAATCTCATTCCACGATTGATCCAGAAGGTTTATCTCTGAAGGATATTGACAAAGATACACTTGCACTGGGAGAGAGATAGGAGCTGATCAAGGAGAATGCTCCCTTCAATGAGATACATAACAAAGAATAACACCCACAGCTTCTGATTTAGGCTTTTGTATGTGTGTGCATGGGAGAATATCTCTGTAGCTCATATTATTAGCTTCTGATAGACTGGATTTCTCCTGCTCAGCTTCAACTTGGAAGAAAACCTGCTAATAAGATGCAGGTTTTCATGGCTGTGTGTGCACTGAGCTGGTAACTGTCAGATTTGAAGCTCTGTGTGTACGTTGCAGACAAACACCAGTATTAAGTGATTCTCAAAGTCACAGGGCACATCCAGAGAGGTTAAAAAAATCTGTTCAAGCCATCTTAAGAAGTCACATCTCTGATTCTGGACTGAAACCCACCCATTTATACTTAAGCAAAACTCAAACTCAATGGAATTTTTAAAGAATAGTTTATAATGTGTGGAAATTCTAAATCTGCTTTGACTTTGAGAGGGATCAGTCCTACCCTCCATAATCTTAGGTTTGTTTTATCATATGATCCTTTGGGGTGGCATCTTCTCACTTTCCCTTCAAATACTAATATTTCTCAGAAGGTCTGATTTTTCTGGAGAGGTAACAGCAATGACAGCAGATAATAGTGCAAAGCACTACTCAAGGCAGTTTTTTTAATCTCACTGGCTTCCTCATTACAGAAGTAATCCTTACTAGTGCAATTTCCTCTGTAAAACCACTGCTCTCTCTGCTGAAATACGTTATTGAGTGCCCCTGCCCTCCCCTGCAAGAGCTTTGAGGCTCTGAATGCTCTGATCCAAAGCCAAGAGCAGAAGGTTTGAGGAAAGGCCAGCAGGTCTGAGCTGCATGGGAAAGGACACAGCAGAGCAAGAAACTTGTTCTGACACCTTGGCAGAATTAATGACTAAATTTGTCAATCAGTTTGCATTGTCTACATTTATCGTGATGATAAAACAAATTAGTTTTTCCACGAGAACACAGGGAAATCACTAACTTTGGAGAGTGTAGGCATCAGAGTGAATAAATATGAAGTAGTTTGATTTTCAACATGCTATTTATCTAATGTTTCACTGCTATTCCTTATTGTGCTTATATTCAGAAATTTTCTGTTTTCACTAACAGCAGAATTTTAACTGGAAGAGAAAAAACGTGTACTTTATTCCAGGTGAAACACTGGTAAAGAATTAGGAAATACGGGTTCAGTGGAAATAAAGTTAGCTAAAAAGGAAACCCTTCTTTCATCTCATTGTAGAGCCCAGAGCAAGTGTCTGAAGTAATTCTTAAGGAATTCAGTTGATTTCTGTACTACTGCCTGTTGTCACATTTCCTCAGTTACTAATACTTGCTTACAAAGCGTAAGACCGTCTTATATACAGAAAAAATGACTTAATCTTCTTTCGTTTTAGCCAACATAACCCAATGAAGTTGGCAGCAGCAAGAATACTGTGTAACTTATCAAGGAAAAATAATGCTGGGTGCCTTTTCATGGAATTGTAGAATCAACCAGGTTGGAAGAGACCTCCAAGATCATCCAGTCCAACCTATCACCCAGCCCCAGCCAATCAACTAGACCATGGTACTAAGTGCCTCATCCAGTGCCCTCTTGAACACCTCCAGGGATGGTGACTCCACCACCTCCCTGGGCAGCCCATTCCAAAGGGCAATCACTCTGTGAAGAACTTCCTCCTAATATCCAGCCTATACCTCCCCTGGCATAGCTTGAGACTGTGTCTCCTCATTCTGGTGCTGGTTGCCTGGGAGAAGAGACCAACCCCCTCCTGGCTACAACCTCCTTTCAGGTAGTTGTAGACAGCAATGAGGTCAGCCCTGAGCCTCCTCTTCTCCAGGCTAAACAGTCCCAGCTCCCTCAGCCTCTCCTCACAGGGCTTGTGTTCAGGCCCCTCACCAGCTTCGTCACCCTTCTTGCCTTATTATCGTATGTTATGCTTATTATCATAAGTTATTCTTAAACTCCATTGGTTATTAAACTAAAATTCCAGATTTCCTAACACATGAACAATTTCTTTCAGGGAGAAGGGAATTTTCTTTGCCAAGCAGAAAATTTTCATTACAAATTTTACTGAACAAAATCGGCATTGACATTGCTGTAACTACTAGAGTCAAGCTTCTGATTCTTAATATTATCAACCTGACAGGTTTACTTCTTCTCAATAAAAGAAAAACCTTTCTCAGAATAAAAACATATAGCTTCCTAATATTTTCTGATTCTGAAAACTACCAAGTGCTGATCTGTGAACATAAGGAAAGTGAACTATTGAGGGTGACTTGGGGAGTAACTGTGATACAGTGGTTTGGGCAATTTCATTGCAGCTGCTTGGCACTAGAAAAAAATGTGTATTCTGTTGCTAAATATAAGGAATTCCCTTTTTGTCCTGTCACAAATTGTCCAACTTCATTAATGAGAAGAAAGATGTGGTGCATGCTTACATGAAGAGTAATGCATGTTTAGAATGGGAAAATGCTACATGTTGCCACAGGAGGACTTTTTCTCTGTGTCAAGTGCCATGTAATTCTTTCTAACTGAGCAGGTATAGCAATGAAGCACGGCTTCTCTATCTTCAGAGCAGTTCACTATGGTTTGCAAAAAATGCTTACATTTTTATGCCTGGGTACACCTCAGTGTCTGTGCTTCAGGGTAATACTTAAGCCATATTTACCTCCTCCATCTTCCTGGAGTTTGCAGCAGCTCATTGCTGCATATTTGACCGTATAATGATGCTCTTTTAAGCAGAGTTTAAAGCTTAGTTATCTAAACATGTGTGCATGAAGTCAGACCACGCATGTCAGGTATTTGTCACACATGGCTAGCTCTGTCGGGTACTTCCCCCAGACAAATGTAGCTGCACACAGCTGAGAAAGGGAGGTCCCTAGTAAATCCTGTTAAAGCCACAAGAAATTTAAAGTAACAGAATTAAAAAGTAGTGCGATCAGGATCTGCTAAGGATAAAAGACGGTGAGGGAGTTCTCAGTGCTTCCTGCAGCGCCCTCTAGTGGAGAAAAAGCAGTAGGACCTACATTTCCTTCGGTAATCACAAAACTGAATTTACTCTTTTGAACCCTTCACTCCGTGCTCTAAATAGACCAAACGTGTGCTCAAGAGTGCTGTGAAAGAGAAGACAGGGCATGGTCAGACAACTCAACTATTGACACTCCACTGGCCCTTTTAATCCCCTTGTCCCCCTATTTCCCCCACACTTCCTCCTCAAATCGCCTAAATCCCTCCTTTCTTCTGTTTGGTTTCTCCCCTAAACATCCCATAATAAATACTATGCTTATGCTCTTCCAAAATGCTCTTACCGTGCAGCTCATCGAGTGTCCCACACCCCTAGGCAGCAGCCCCCGTTAGTTGCAAATGTTGTCCATGTTTACCTTACGGTGCTCGGTGTCACATCTCCCTCTGGGGCTGAGATTCTCCTGGAACAGCCCTGCAAGTCCCCTGAGTTTTTGGTTTGGTTTCCTGTGTGCCTTGTGCCCCCCTGCTTCTCTGGGCTTGTGATGGCACCAGTGGTGGGCTTTGGAGCAGCCAGGGCAAGGTATTATTTGGGCTCCTCCAGCTGCCATTGTCTTTCCACGCTTCTCTTTGGGTGCCCACATGAGCTCTTATCACACTATCTAAAAGGCACTAAATTAATATTTTGATTATATTTATAACGGTTTATGAATATGATGTCTCATTGATTTTTTCTCCAGAATTATCAAAATAGCTGTTGTCAAAATTTCTCTCACTTAAAAAAAAAAACAACCAACCAGCCGCCCCAACCTTCTACATTAAAGCTTATTCTGGATTTGCATAAATAAAAAAGAACTTTAGTTAAAGTATTAAACTTTTCCTAAATTGACTATTTTTCTTACTCCAAAATACTGTATTCAAAACAAATACCTTGCTTGTAAATTATCAGATATGCAAGTCTGGGGGAAAAAAATATACACATTCCCTGTTCCCCTCTATTTGCCTTGATTTTTGTTTTGCTTTGTTTTGTTTTGTTTTGTTTCAAGCAAATAAACTGAGTGTAGGAGTTGTCTGCAGAACACTGTTTCTGTAGGGTAGCAGGCAACCAAAGAGTGGCACCCCTGAGGAATTTTCTGGACTGCTCCTAGCTAATCAGTAAGTTTTAAGTTACTGATTTAATTAATTGCCATTTCCAGTACCCTTTCACAGTTATACAAAGCTGAATAAAAGAAAGACCACACATTTCTCTGCTACTGCACTAAATGTGCATCTCAACATTTGTAGAGCACAGAAGGCTTTCTAGGAGCAGGCATATTTTTATCCATATTTGTGTTATGCACTGTACTGTACTCCTATGAACAGCTCAAAGGTCATATCTAAATGATCTTGTAGACTGCTTGTCTTCCACTCAGAAACAGAAGCACAGTGAAAAAATTTGCTTTGCAAGGACAAGAGAAGGTGTTGGGACAGCCTGAAGCAACGATTCACTCCTCCCCCCTGTAAATAGCACTGGTGCCAACATAGTAAGAGCTGCTCAAAATATTATATTAATACTAGAATGTCGAGAACAGTTTTGTTGAGATTCAAAGATAACAAGTCAATAAATAATTGACACTGCCATGCTTATTTAAAATGTATTTTGTGTTTCCTAGGGACACAACATAACTTGGATAACACTTGCTGACAGAAGACAGATTGTCTCCATCGTCTTATGGAACCTATGTTCTGCAAAATACTGTTCATTACCAGCAAAAGCAATGCTTAGCATAAACACTGGTTGAACCTTTTTTAAACTTTTTTTTTTTTTTTTGCCAAGGTTCCCATGTTAAACCATCCCAATTCAACACAGTTAAAAATGGAGCAAATAGTATAAATGCACTCTTATCAATATTAAACAAAATTTCTACTAATTTATGTGCCAAAATGACAAGCATGGACATGGATTTCCTGCTCTCTGGATTGTCATGATAACAAAAATTTAAACTCTTCTAATCAAGTATGATACAACCTTTGGGATGTAAAAAAAAAAAAAAAAAGTTTCATATTATAGAACTGCTTCATGTAACTAATGAACTACCTTGCTGAGAACTTGTAGATTGTATCTTGTTTTAGTTGGAATGAGAAAGTGAAGAAATGTACTGGCATTTTTAACAGGGATTTAAATGGGATCCTAGTAACAGTTAAACGTTGCACTGATCTTGTCCCAGGTTTTTGTTATTTTAATTGTTGTTACAGTGGTGTATTTCACTTGCCAATTATCACACACTCACCTCTAGATTATCTGAAGACACTGTAGCATCTTTTTTTTTTTTTGTCTGGAGTACTTTTTTGAGCCGTGGGGGTATTTCTGCTGAGCCAACAGGCTGATACTCTTAGCTCTGTTGAGAGTACAAAATTGCCTGTTCTGAGTGAGAGGCAATGAGTGGACAGAAGTAAAGCCATTTCTTATATGAGCAATCAGCCTCAGGAGGAACAAGATTGATGGCTGGTATTAACAGCAAAGATAAACCTGAGGCAGGGTGCCAAGTATTGTACAACTCTCAGGACATACATTTGGTATCCCTGTCCCAAAGGCCACCTGAGATCTCATATATCTTGCTGGGCTGTGGGCAGATGGCTGCAGCTCTTCTCCAGCTACACATCCCCAGTAGGCAGAGGTTTTGCACAGGTAATATTTTGTCTTTGTTTGCTTCCATTGTCCTGCAAAAAGCAACCCAGAAGTCAACGGTAATTTCAGGCTGGGAGACAGCTAACATAGAGCAGAGAGAGAGTGAGGAAAAACTGGTAAAACAACTGAAAACATCCCAAGTTTAGTTACACCACAGGCTAGACAGAGGTGTTGTATTCCTTCAATATCAGGTGTACACATTAAACAGCTTGATAGGTGTAGGTGGCTATTCAAGATCTTAAGGTTAGGTGGTAGTTGCTGTTTGTTTGGAAAAGGAGAGATATACCGCTCAGGGAGAATGAGAAGCCCTATTTATTTATAATTAAATGTTTATTTTCTCTGGTCCTAAGGTCTAACCTGTCCCTGAAAAGCCTGGTGCTATATGATTTTTTTTCACTTGCCTCTTGTTTATGAAACAAGATGGTGGTGAAACACCAAACAGTTCTTTGGTGTCAGTCATGACAAACCCACTCATAGCTTCTGTACTGAGTGGTGTACTCCTATGACAAACTTCTGTGTTCATAATCAAGCTACAGGATAAACAAGCCCATGGAACACTCTGTAAGTGAAAAAAAAAAAAAATCACCAAAGAATTCACCTCTCTCTCTGCTTGGAACCCTTCTCAAAGCACAAAAAGCCTGAAATATGCCATGAGGTTACCACAAAATTCATCACACAGACACACATCTGCTCCTAAGGGAGGTGGCAAGACATTACCTCATAAACTACAGTCTTTATTTTGAAAATACTTTGCTCATCAGAAAAAAGAGAGTGTAAAATTAAAATAATACGTAAAGAACATCTACAAGAAATGATGAAGTGAATCCATAGGATATTGGAATAAACTCCCAAGGGAGGTGGTGGATTAGACAGTTTCAAGGCCCAGCTCAACAGGGTGCTGGACCATCTCATTTAAACCAGAATCTTACCCTGAAAGGTTGGACTAGATGATCCTTGAGGTCCCTTCCAACTTGGTATTTTATGATTCTGTGAAGGATATCTTTGGATAACACAAAACAGTATTTCAGTAAGCCCTGAGCATGAACAAGCCAATCCCATCAGTGTAATATAAATGAAAAAAAAAACAAACAAAAACCAAACATGCTATTCCCATGCAGTTACTCTGAGAAACTTCCCAGAGAGCTGAATGCAACAAATGCTTACAAATATTTTCCCCACAACTTAAATTAAAGGAGTATGGTTTCATTGTGCTTATAAAGTGTTATTAAACTAATTCTTAGGACTCAGAACTTGAATATGACTTATCTACAAGAAACCATGGGCAAATGAGTCAGCCCTCAAGAATTTCTGCTTTTTCTGCCTCACAAACCCTAAACCTGGTCTGTTCTAAGTGAAAGTATTTCGAGTATTGACATGCCTTTGGTTAATGCCCCAGAAGATGGCAGTAGTTCCACAGTATTTTGTGGATATAGATCAGTTGTTTCCAGACTGGCTGTGGCTTTTTCACAGCTGGCTTTGGTGCTAACATACAGTTTGTACCTGAAATCTTTTTTACCACTTATTAACAAAGGTTTTTTGTTTGTTTGTTTGCTTGCTTGTCTGTTTTATTTTTATTTCCTTCCCCCCCCCCCCTTTTTTTTTTTTTGTTTGCTTGCTTTTTTGTTATTTGGGTTTATTTTTCTTTGTTTGTTTTAATTTCTAAATAAGGCTAAAAAGCAAATAAATATATTTGCATTAAAACACCTTGTTAAAGGCCACCTAAGGCCATCTGAAAAGAAACTAGGAAGATATTAAAATATGTTCTATCTGAGACTGGAGAGCAGAAATCTGTGCTGTCAGTTCAAGCTTGAGCTATGGTGTTTTTAAGACAATAATATCTAAAGCTAGTCTAATTGCAGTCCAGAGGATTGGGGAAATGTAACCATCTGAGCAAGTGTTCTCTGTGGCTGCTGTAGCATAAACTGAGGTACAGAGCAAAGCTTTTCTGTTTTCATAGTTGTGTTGCTAATTCTCCATTTCATTGGAATTCTGGTATTTGGCATTCTCTTAGACACCATAAAGTAGAATTTTAACACAGTAAAAGTATTAGCTTCTTATTTTGAAAAAAAAAAAAAAAAGTCCATCACAGTGTAGTTGTAAAAGAAATTGAAGGTATGAAGTTTCAGGACTTGACAGCAGATGGCAACATACTTTGGACATCACTGGTGTGGCTTGAGGTTTATCCTGACTGTAAATCCCATATGAGAGCACAAGAACACGGATGGATTCTTTGCAGCAGACACTGCTTGATGCATTTATGACCTCTTGCTTGCTGTAGGAGTTCCTAAATTGACCATGAGTTCCTGACTTCAAAATACAGTGTCTGGTGTGTCAAAACCTCAATGACACCTGCCTGTGTGCACTTCACTGAAATTTAAGGCCTGTCTGAGCATCTTCCCTGTACTTTACACAAGAAAGACTTGACTTTGAGTGCAACTTTTGAATGCTACTTGACTAGAAGTACTATGTTACATTAATATAATCTTCAGTATTTCTAAAGGTCAATTTCTCCCAAAGTTTCTGCTTTTTTAAATCTAGGAGCCAGGAATCTGTTTCATTGTGATTAATACATTTATCCCTCTACTCTCTGAATGACGTTAGAGCTATTTCAAGGACAATAGATGAACTGTAAGCAGCATTTGTTAAATTACCACGGTAAAATCCTAGCAAGTCCTTCCTTGACTCTTTATCCTCCTCTTTCTGAATTCTCTGAACTCAGTTAAGTTCCCATGATGATGACTTGAGACTACTTCAGGGATGAGTAAAGAAGGAATTAATAAAACAATATTTTTTTTTCCCTGAGGGCAAAAAGGAAAATATGTTCACATAAATTCAAATCCTTCTCCTGTACTTCATCTTCCAGGGTCAGGAGGTGGTAGTGACTGGTTTAACTGAGACTTGAAACCACCTGCAATGTAACTGGATGTGCCCCTGTGGCTCTGGCATGAAGAGGGCTGCTACATGCATAAGGTGGAAGTTTAGATGACAGTAAGGGCATAGCCTCCTATTACAAAGCTGCTTAAAGAAGGAATGAGTACAAGACTGCAGCAAGAGGGGGTGGGGGTGAGGCTCTGGCCAGCCTGATCTAGTGTGAGGTGTCCCTGCCCATGGCAGGGGGGTTGGAACTGGATGATCCTTGTGGTCCCTTCCAACCCTGACTGATTCTATGATTCTATGATCTGGGATAGACTAATCCCATGTAGCAGAACAGGCTGTAGACAGCTGTCTGGAAAGTAATGTCATATAAGAGGTCCTGGCTGACAGCACATTGAACATGAGCCAAGTGTGGTCTTGCAACAATGAAAGCCAGCTGCGTCCTGGGCTGTGTCAGCAAGAGAATAGCCCTTGTTGCTTGCTAGCTTGCTGCTAGCCCTTGCTATCACTTCCCAAGAGGGGAAGTGGTTCTTCCTCTCCGTTTTGAGTGGGACACTTCTGAAGCAGTGTCTCCAGTTTAGGCTCCCCAGGTGAAGAAAAACATTCTGATACCAAAGCAAGCCCAGTAGGTAGCATTATGTATGACTCCTATGCAATTTTGGTTTTATGTAGAATAAATGGATTATGTAGAAGTGCAGCAAAGGTCACTTTGAAACCCTATGGGAATTAACAGCTAACTCCTACCTTTGTATCTAGTTCTATAGCAAGGCAAAAAAATCTCAGCTGTTTTTAACCATCCTGTAACATGCAGAGAGTCCAGCACTGCCCATTAAACACCTACATCTTATTTATTTTATTGAAAATGCCACCCTAAATAGTAAGTAAATATGAGGACTCTTAGTTTCTCTTCCAGAGCAGGAGATTAGGGCTTGAAGTTGAAGACCCACACAGTGACATGAGCACACAGGGGAAAGAGAGGCAATTCATGAAGGAAAGACACTTTTGACAACAGCAATCTGGAGGCATGCTGTGCCTGTTAGGTAGAGTCAAACACAGCAGCAGCACTGACTGAAGAGTAACGCAATGGCACAGTCACCACTAAAAGCAAAGTGTTTATGATACACATTTGGGGAGAAATTTATGTGTATGTGTATATATATATATATATATATATATACACATACTGTGCTGGTTTGGGGCCAGACAGATCGTCTCTTGCCCCGAAAGGGACAAAAGAATGAGACTCACACAAACAGATTGGAGAGTGATGGAAAGTTTAAATGGAAAGGCAATTGGTGAAGCTACAAAAAAAAAACAACCTACAAACTACAAAGCATAGTGACAAAGAGTATCCCAAAGCGTACAGAGCCTGTTACATAATTCCCAAAGCTTCCCAATCCTTCCCTTCTTCCCACCTGAGGGTAAACCCAAACCCCCCAGGGCTCTTTCTTCCCCCTCCCGCTGCGAGGCAAGTCTCAGGCTGGACAGGTCTGAGACTGCCCCCCCTCCATTCTCCTCCTGGCATTAGGCCTAGATAGGCCTAAGAGGCCCTGAGGATACTCCCCTGGCATTACCCGATAAGAGAGGACATCTCCCGTGGGAGCAGAGAGGGAAGAAAGAGGAAGAGAATGACTCTGCAGATGGCCTTATAGGGTGCAGGATTTATGGGTAGAAATACATCGTTTCCTGTGTCCACCCCTCTGGGTGGGCACCCAGGACACCAGAGGTGTATCTCATGCAGCAGTGGCAGGGGGCACCCAGCCTAAACTGCCACAACATACACACATATATATATATATGGCTACTGTTAAATATATTTGTGCACATCAAATAAAATTCCTCAAGCATGCCTACAAGAATCCATCATTGTATTCACCCGCAAGAATCCGGCATTGTGCTCGCCTGCAAGAATACAGTGCTGTGTTCTGTAATTTGTAGCTGTTTGGTTAAAGGGTTCCACTTGTACTGCCGTGGCACATGAAACTGGGGGAGGGCTGGCACAGGCCTTGGGAAACTCCTGTGGGCAAAATAATCTCGCTTGCACATGCTGGTACCTTAGTGCTGTTTGCTCACCTTCAGCAATTTACTTTCCGTTTCCTCAGCTATTCCACAGAGGTTTAACAGAATCCTAAGAGAGCTATGAAGAAATAGAAATTAATATTTTCCTAACAAAGAAACCATTTCCTCAGATTTGCAGTGAAAGAATGTGTACTTTCTTTAAACAACTCTCTTTTTTTTTTTTTTTTAGCTGTAAGGAAGAATAATTTAGATTAGCACTTAGCATATATTAAAATAGCTACACTTTTCATCTGATGACAGCAGGAGTAAAATGTTCATACCATCTATGACCTGCAAGTAATGTAGGATGATTTTAGCACTACTTATATTTTGTCAGTGCTAAATAGGACACAGTGAGTATTACAGGAGAAATGTACAGTCTCTTGACAGTCTGATGTCCAGAAATACCTAGCTGAGAAGAGAAAGTGACCACAGAAACTGATGGAGCCCAGAGTTTTAGATGGATTTGGTATTAGAGAATGGAACAACAACTCCTATTTTCATATTCTTTTATCAATTCCAGGGCCACATCTAGAATGTCTTCTAAAAATTTGCTCCTTAATTACATAAGGAGCCTTGAATCCACCCTAGAAGGCTCTGAAGGCTCCCAGGACTGAGAGGGCCTCCTAACATCATTTGAAGACTATTTGTGAGAACTGAATGAAACCTAAAGAGTGACAATAAAGGTGGAAACAGGCAGTTCTTTACTTGATATTTTTGTAAACACAGATATTTTAGAGCAACACGCTTTTGCTAATTTAAGGAAGGTTCTGGCCTAAATGAGGGCAGAAAAGGTTATGAAGAATATGCTTCAGGGAACAGTTTAAATGAAGTTAAAGGCAACCTCCACATCTCAGCATTTTTAGGCAATCCGTTATATTGGGGATCTGACTGGTGAGTGTGAAAGCTTGAACTTGGCAGCACTGTGTGAAGAGTGTTTGAGACTGAAACCAGAACCTCAGATTTTATTTTTATAGTATTTATCTCATTTCTCCTTGATTCAGCTTCATTTAGAGGACTTGGTGTGAATAAGAAACAATCAATCAAAATCTGACAAGTTTTAACACGCTTTCAGCTTCTCCATTTCGTAACTTTCCGTAACACCCCTTAGGGCTTTTTCGAGAGCCCTGATTCCTAAAATCTATACTAGGAGCAAGGAAGACCAAGTAGCAGTGTTATTTCCTTCCTGGTACTCTGTTCTTTCCCATAAATGAGCTGGCATCAGTGATAAGTGACAAAACACATTCCTTTTAAAACATATTCAAAAGAATGCTACAGAAAGTTATGAAAATTCTTTTATTGTTTCTACTCCTGCTTGACTCTGCACTGTGACAAGTAAACCTTTTATCAAGAATTACATCCAGAGCTCTTAATGGGTTTGTCTCCTGTGTTCTTTGTTATATGGGCCTGTATTAACCCTCTCTAACAAGACAGCCAACTTCAGAACAACAGCATCTTGTGCTGGTTAAACCCTCACTGCATCCACTTTTCCCTCCCTTGTCACATCCACTTTTCATTTCAGAGAAATTGAAGGCTATTGCTGTAACCACATGCCAGACCAGATTAGTGCTGTCAGGATTTCTGGTGAGCTCTGTATTTCAAAATGGAATTGTGTATATGTGATTATTGCAATTTCTTCACCAAAAAAATCATAACCAATTACTGTTCCCAAATAGATGTGGCACTCACTGAAACTTAACTGGAGAGCACAGCCACGCAGAAATACTTTATGAAACAGTAATTTTGCAGAACAAATAGAAATTAAATAATGATCAGGTACAATTCAAGTAATCCTCTGCCTTTTACCTGAAAGGAGGAACACAGATGTGGGATGTGTTTCTGAAGAAATAATGCCCGTACCCCACAGATGAAGGTCTCTGCCTTCATATTCTTAGCATCTTTGGTCCTCTGACTGCTCCAGCATTGTCCTGCTTCCCACGTGTCTGAGTCAGTGACAGCATGGTAGATTGGCAGAAAGGCAGCTCTAAGGTTTGTGTCACCACCAAGGTGTAATTTGAAGTGCCTAAATGCCATGTACTTCTTTTCTAGACCTCTGTTGTGAATTCTTACCCCAGCATCCATTACTTTCTTGCTTAAAATTGCATTATTCCTCATAGAAAACAGAGAAACAAGTATCTCCTAGGGATACATACATGGGTAGACACAAACATAAAGATGATGTTTGCACAATGCTCAGTGCACATTTACTGGCTTGTTTCTGACATACTGTCAGATCTAAGACTCTTATTAAATACTTTTGACTTCACCATGAGTGACATAGAGTTACACAAAGATAGTAGATTGTAAGTAGCAAAGATTGCTGGCTAGGCAGTGGCCCAAATGCCTGTATTACCTGGCTTGAGATTAGCTACAAAGGAAAATGATATCTGAATATTATTATCAAAAGCAAAAATCAAAGATATTTCACTTTAGGAAATATTACATTCCATTATCATGATTACTCCTGAAGGTTTAAAGAACAGAATATAAAAAGCACAATTCTATTACATTATAACCCAACAGATGCTTGCATTTTCAGTTCTGAAGAGTAGTCATAGGAAAACAAGTCAACTATACGAAAAAGTAGTGAAAGCTTCTGATTTCAAAATTTGAGTAATTTTCTGTGCACCCAGCAATTTATACCTGATACACTAAATGGTAAAGCTTGGCAAGGGAGAGAACATATGCCTATAAAACTGGATGCTGCTCACATAAAGTATATGAGGCTGGATTTTTCTACCTTCCCCCACTCTGTAAGGAACCCTCATATGTCTCAGCTGTGTCCTGGCACAAGGCACTGCCAGGCTCTTTACACATCAGCTCCTGAGTCAGCTGAGACTGAGCTAAGTCTGTAATTGACATCAAATGCATCCCAAATGTAGCAAACCCAGCTAAAACAAGGCATCAGTCCTTCTTTCCCCCTATACCTTTTCTGTGGCCAGCGACCACAAGGCTGATGCCACACTCATCCAGCAGCTCTCCAGGAACTCCAGGGAAGATTGGTGATATGCACCCACAGGAGTCAGGTGGTGTCTGGGACAGTGGAGTCCAGCCTCAAGCCAAGGTTTCTCCAGCCCTGCAGGACTTAGTAAGCTTCCCAGCCCCAGCCTCTTCTGCCCTCCAAAGTGGGAGGGCAGACTCGGACTCTGCCTTTAGTGAGTGTTTGTTTATCATTGCTGACAAAAATCTCCTGCCTCCTCAGCCTTACTTAAAGTTTGACATTGTAGCTCTGTAGATTTTAGTACTTTGAAAAGGTTGTCAGTATTATGGGATGGTTTGTGCAAAAAGAAGAGGAAGTAGATTAATTTTGATTCAGGATCAAAACTGAAGTTGAAAGGCTCATTCAAAACAAGAAAGTATGATGTGACAAAGTGGGTTGTGGAGGCATGCTGCTAGTCAAACAGTATTGTATCCACAGCATGGGAATTTCTGTTTGTGGAAAGAACTTTCTTAACAAAGAAAGAAGTTTTCTTGACAATGAAGAGGCCAAGGAGAGGCAAGAGACACCTCAGCAATGTCTTATACTTTGCTTTAGGTTTGGAAGTTATTTTTTTTGAAGATTACTTTCACTCAAATGCAAGGGTTGAGCCTTGCCTTGCCTAATTCATGTACCATTACTGCAATTCAGAGCTCTATCAGCTTTCATTATGTTGAGAAAGCATTTGTGTAATTTTTTCTATATCAAGCATTTTTATAGATGCACTATCTGGTCTCTTTTTTGTTTGATTTCTCTGAATGACAGCCACTCAAAGAAATTGGATAATAGCTATAGCACCATGTCTATTGTTGTAAATGATGTCTAACATCTCTCTTGGTTATTCTGCATTTTATTAAAAAGGATGTTTTCTCTCAAGATCTTGGGAATCACTGAGCATCCAAATAACGAGCACAACATTTTTGTTCACAAACTTTAATTAACTCTTTGTAACTATCAGTATTAATGGAATAAATATACATCCCTTTGCAGAGATACATAACTTGGTATGTTATATACCTGTGCAGATGTAAATCTGCTCTTTATATGATGTACATTTCCTAAAAAGCCCAATACATTATTTGGATATCAATGTACAATTATTAAAACCCATTGTCCAGTACAGCATTATAGATGTGAGTGTGGCTTTAGAAAATGTTTGCAAGCTATGAAAGTAAGTTCTAGCTAACTCACTAAGATACTAGCACCAAAGGCAGTAGAAAAATGAGTATGCAAGACAGCCAATTTGGATTAAATATTTTCTGATTTATGATCTCAAAAAATGGTGAATCCTTTTAACCACTGTATTGCACTGTCTCTACTATGTGTAGGAAAAACATTTTATTTCAAAAGACATGTGCTTAAGTGTTCCTGCATGGGCCTGCATGCAGGGTTGTGCATAGTAAATGGTGGCCCTAGTCTTTTCTTCAAGAATTGGATGTGCTACAAGACTTGCCTCTCACAGCAGTGTTCTCTAGAGCTGTCCTAAAGCCACAAACTGACCAGAAACCAGAGAATCAGCTTTTGGAAGGGTCAAGGTATGATTTAGTGTTGTGTGCATGTTAATAAGAGAAACACTCACTTATAATCTTGTTGGAAAAGAGAATATATATCAATTAGATGAAGTTTACAGAGTACTTTTTTTGGTATTGTACACTACAAATAATTTAAAAGTGATTAGATGATGCGGTTATCTTTTTAAAAATTTATCTAATATTGATTTTTAGAAACTTTAATATTTCTGTTTAAATCAGTTAAGAATATTGACCTTTGGTAATAACAGACTCTAGACATTATGTGAGGATGAATGTGGTATCAGATAGAAAGAGTTCCAGCTAGCTGTATCACTAAAGCCACATCTTAACAATGAAGGATGCAAATCCCCTAATGGAAAGATGTATGATATCATTGCTGCAGTGCATTGGAGTGATGCAGTGTAGTCTAGATTGCTCTTGTCTTAAATATTCTGTGATTCATTATGGGTTTGATGAAATCTTTTCATTAACTTTCATTATCATGTTGTTTGCATTTGTTTCAAAGAAAGGTAAAGAACAAAATGAATACTAAAATGAGTGACTGCATTAATTAAGGAATAAATCAAGTGAATTTGATACCAGAAGTGGAGCCTTTCTATTGTGATGGAAATAAAACAGAAATTGGGCAAAATCCTACCTGTCTTTGAGACAAAAGTAAAGTTCCCCCTGCATTTTAAAACCAATAGACTAAATTCTACTTTCATTAATGAGGACAAGAAGGTGTAGAAAGTGGGGTTTTAGTAGAATTAGGGATTTATCAGTGCTAATCAGAGTAGAACAGCTCCACACTATGTTGGAGAATACCTACATTTACATATCTTACCTACGTATTCAATATCTTCTTTCTACATCCTCCTATACAGCTTCAGAAGTGTCTTCAGAATGAAAATTATCAACAGGATTTCAATGCATTGTGAACAAAAAAATATAGACCTGGAATCTGGAAATAGAAACATAGTGAAATGTGTATTTGAATTCATGTTCCTAGTCACGGTAATGAACTAGGAACAACAAATTGAAAAGAAAATGGTTGTAGTAAGTAGCAAAACGATCAGTTTGGCTTAGTTTTTGAAGTGCAGGACAAGTCATATGGAAAAAAAAAAGGAGATTCAAAAAAAGAATCACATCAAACAAAGGCAATGCGGACTCCAGAAATCTGTTTGCACAATGTTTCTTAGTAGTCCAGAAGCAAACATGATTTCTGCTTCAAATATTGTGTGAGATTTAATTTCAATCAATAGATATATGGGTATACATCTGTATTGTAGAAGGCTGCAGGTCTGAGTGACAGAGGTAAGGAGCAATTGCTCTTTTTGAGATCCCATTATCGCTAACATGCCTGCCTTGTTTCTCTTTTCTTCCTTCACTTTGCAAAACATGCACCTTGCTTGTCAAATGAACTTAAACTTACTTTTTTAACTTTTATTTTTTCTTGGAGGAGAAAGTTTAGTCTTCCGTGTCTGAATCACTCTACCCTTACAATGCCTCCAACCTAACAGGTGAGAACAACCAGTTGCTACAAGTTATCTCATGTACTTTACAAGGCAATAGGTTTTCAACAGATCTTTAAAATCAGCAAGGAACATGCTCTAGAACAAATCTTAAAATTAAGTATTGTGGAAAGATAAGAACGTAAGGGATGAGGACTCCTCATTATGAAATGGTTAAAGCGTGCAATGTAGCCTGGACAATAAACATGCCAAAGGTTTTCTGCTAGATGTGGGCATGGTTTCAACTACTGCCCTATGACTGGCTCTTTCATGGTGTAGGTGAAGTCTGCGTCCCTGAAGTCAGAAGAGACTAAGAGGTAAGAGAAAAATGAAAGCATTTCCCCTGTGCCCAACCGTAGGTAAGAAGATAAACATTTGTGCAGAGAAGCTAAATAACCTTGAGGATACAGTATAGCATCCACCATTTCCAGTTTTCATCCTAAGAGGAAATTCCAGCTGAGCTACTCAGAGCTCTCTCAGAAAGCTACACAGCAAAGCTGGATGTCCTTGCACATTTACCCAACTCACAACCTATGAATGCTTTCAGCTACTCAAGGAAGAAAGGTTTGTAGGGGGTGGTGATATCTGTACTTAATCTCAGTCATATAGGTTGGAAGAAACAGAGGAACTTTCCCAACCTGAAAAAGACATTTCCTTTCTCTGGTTTTGGTCACAACAACTCATGCATCCCTCCTCAGGCTTCATCTATTGTGGGGTTTTCTGTTTGTTTGTTTCTTTTCATTGTTGTTGTTTTGTTTTACTTTGTTTTGGTTTTGTTTGTTTTTGTTTTGTTTTAGTTTGGTTTTTTTCCAGGCTGCAGTGATCTAATTTTAAAAAACACCTATATCCTATATCCTTAGACCATCATAGTAGCCACACTACTGATACCAATGCTGTTAAGAGCAGAAGATTTTGAATCCAGAGTAACTGCAGAGGGCAGTGTTAACTCGTTTGAACCCCACAGTGCCAAGGAATATCAATGTGCCACCAGAATCCAAAATTGTATTTTACATGTAAATAACATGAAGCTTTGATAAGCAATTTCAGCATGTATTGCCAAGAGCAAATATGAGAAAATTTTGTGATACATCATTTGTTGGAAAAGTGCATATCTATGTTGCATTAAATTTTACAGATTCTAAATAGATGGACTAAGATGTGTGTTCTGTAAATGCCTATTTTCTTTATGCTTTATTGTATGCTACAATGCAGTGGCAATCATCCACAGCTGACAGTTTTTTGCAACACAAACAACCCCACAGAAGAAATATTGGAAGGAAAACCAATTTGACTCTGTTCTTGTCTTTCCCTGGTGCATTTTAAATTAGTAAGACTTTCTACAACTAGGAACAAATTCTGTTTAACAGGGTGTTTACTTACATGGAAATCCAATTTTTGGTAGTAGTGAAGTTATTGTTCTCTTTGTAATTCCTTGGTCTATCAGACAATTGCTAAGGGAACAGGGGAAATGTGAATCATTGGCCGTGTATAGGTAGTCTTGTAAGTGCACTCTCCAAGAGAAATAGTTCAAAATGTATTTCCCCCTTGTACACAAAATAAGATCCAGAAAAGGAGCAATAATGTACACACCATTCAGAGAGGCACTTGATGTATTTTTTGGTCTTACTCAGCAGATCATTGCTTTTTCAGGGGTCCTTCCAGACTCCTGCAATAGTTTGGAGAGCGCATCCAACAGCCCTTCCCTTCTGTCAGTATCAGTATCAGAATCACAGTACCAGAATGTTAGCTGCTGGAAGGGACCTCAAAGGATCATCTAGTCCAACCCCCCTGCCAGGATCCCCCACAGAGCAAGATCACCTATAAGAGGTCACACAGGAACACATCCAGGTGGGTCCTGAGTATATTCAGAGTCTGTCTTGAAGTACTGTGTTTTTTCAGTTTAATCTGACCTCTACTTCTCCCTTTGGTTACTACCTGACACTGTATTTAGGCTGGTTAATATTATTAGAATATTAACTGTGATGAAAGCTATTCTCTGGTTTATATTATTGAATACATAGATGCATGTTTTTCAGTGCCATAACTATGTGAATTTGATTGTCCATTTTAGCAAAATTAAACATTTCTGCTTATGTGTGTATAGGGGGCATACACGTTGTGGTCCATCTGAAAAACGTCTGAGGTTGTTAGTCTCTGTGGATTCAGAACATTACAAAAGCCTGAATGGAAGCCACCTCTTCTTCTGATGACTTTTCACAACAGGTACTTATATTTGAGATATTTACAAAGAAATTTAGCTTTTAAATTATGCTATCCATTTGTAAAACAAACCAAACAAACCAAAACAAACCAAAAGAAAAAAACAGAAAGCAGACACCAGATCTGTCATGGACTGAATTGAACCTGCTGCTGCTATTCATACCATGCCACAGTCATGCCAGCTTCAAAAATTAAAGTGCTAACTGGAGCAAAATATTATGGGGCATGAAGTTCAGATTGCAAAATGGGAGGCTGCCTGTTCTGGTTGTTGCTTCAAAGTTCCAGGTTCTTGGGTGTGGGCAGCTCTCTGGAGGCATGGCGGCAGAACGAGTGGGAGTCAGGCAGCTGCTGGGGTTGGCTTTCTGTTTCATGCTGTTTGTTTTTTTCCCCTGTGTATTTCACTGTGCTTCCTCTGCAAATAGGCTAAGCTAAGTTAATCATGCATTATATTATTAGATCAATTAAATTATTAGCTAAGGTTATTATGCATTGTGCTTATGATATCTTATATTACAGTAATCACTTACCTCTTTCTCTCAGCCCTGAGTTTTGTGTTACTCTTCCCCTCACTTTTGTGCTGGGGGAGCAGGCAGTTTAGACCTTGCACTAAACTATTACAAGACATTGCCACTAAACTGTGGCTTAAAAAACATGAACTGCATCAAGATGGGTGATCCCATCCTGAGGAAGATCTCCAGTTTTCATTTGCAGTGCAAAAGTGGGATCTCTGTGACAGTATTTACCTAAAATGGCCTAGGATGGCCATCCTCTGCCTCCTTTTTCTAGTTCATGGTGTGTGTGTGTATAAACACACACACACTTCTCTATATATTCCTCCTAGCATTTATTTTAATAGAAAGCTTCATTATTTAAAATAGGTAAATGTTAATATGGAGTTTTTTCTTAGAAATTATTTTCTAAAACATCTCCACAGATGCAAGTGGATGCTAACTGCTTGCTGCTGCAACAATTTGTCCTCTGTCCTGAAGAATATGCTTAATCAGGCTGGACCAACAACAGCCTGCAGTGTGTTGACTTCCAGTGCTTCTGCTTGCACCTTGTGTAGAGACTGACTGCATTGGTGAACAAAGGTAGACATAGACAGGGATTTAAATGGTAGCTAGAAACTTTATTTGTAAATCCCTGGCTTTTCTACTTTCTAAAGTTGTCAAATATCAGTTATGAAAGCGTGGACAACATGGAAGTTAAACTACTACAGATGGCAGTGTTATGATAACTCATTTTCAAAGCCTTTTGTCACAAAGAATATGGGAATAGATTTCAGGGCTTGAGAGGATAAATTTACTGGTTTCTAATAACAGATACAAGAGTATTTGGAATCTTGGATGTAAGAATGAGCCAAGTCTTTATCAGTATATTATATATAGAGATGATACGCATAAAAATAAAAGTTACATGATTAATATTAGTAGTTTAACAACAGCTTTACACTGCTGGGTATTCGTGTGAGGTCTGAAATACATGCAAACCAGGTAATGAATCTGTTTCAACACTAAGGGTGTTTATAGACATTTAAGATGCCTTCAAAGTTGACATCTGATGACACTGTAATCCTGATGGCATTATAAGGAAGATTTAAGTGCATTTTTTTTTTTAACAGGAAAAGGTATGGTCTGTGTCTCATTACATAAAACCCAATAGTTTGTATATAGATAAGTGAATTGGATGGGTTATGAATTAAAAACTCTGAGTTTGAGACTTTTTGTGTGATGAAGTGGCTTTTTTTTTTTTTTTTTTTTTTTTTTTTGCTAAAAGTAGGTAGCTGTTGTTCGTTTGGTCCATTTTTCACAAAACCAGGTAGACTCTAAGCATGGTAACTAACTGTTAGGATAATGTTTTCATGGCAATGCTTTAACAAAGCAGTAGCTGAAAGGTGTAAGAAGGAAAGGTAAAATATATACAGCTGTTGTTGCTGTACAGTAATTTCTGAAATGTTTTTGCCCAGTTTCATGTGACTGCTTAGAAAGATGAAGCTAATTAAGCATGGGGTGATTAAAGAGCTGGTGTAACTTGAGGCCAGAAGGAGCATCCCTCTATAGCTTCCCTGGCAATTAGCTGTGTGGTGGGTTGACCCTGGATGGACACAAGTTGCCCATCAAAACTCAGCTGGACAGGAGAGAGAAAATGTAACAAAAGGCTCATGGGTCAAGATAAGGGCAGGGAGAGATCACTCACCAATTACTGCCACAGGCAAAATGGACTCATCTTGGGGAAAAATTAATTTAATACATTACCAATCAAATCAGAGTAAGATAATGAGAAATAAAATCAAAGCTTATAAACACCTTTCCCTCATCCCTCCCTTTTTCTCAGGATTAACATTGAATTTTCTCTATCACCTCCTGCAACAGCACAAGGGGACAGGGAATGGGGATCACAGTGAGCTCATCACACACTGTCTCTGTTACTCCATCCTCCTCAGGAGGAAAACTCCTCACACTATTCCTCTGCTTTAGTTTGGAGGGCCCTTTCACAAGAGACAGTCCTCCACAAACTTCTCCAACTTGAGCCCTTCCCACAGGCTGCAGTTCTTCATGAACTTCTCCAAGGCAGGTCCTTTCTATGGGATCAAAGTCCTGCAGCAAACCTGCTCCAGGGTGGGCTCTTCTCACCTTGGGTCAACAGGTCCTGCCAGGAGCCTGATCCAGTGTAGGCACCCCATGGGATCACAGCCTTCTTCAAGCATACATATGCTCCAGCATGGGGTCCCACAGGGGCTGCAAGTTGTATATCTGCTCCACTGTGGACCTCCATGGGCTGCAGGGGAATAGTCTTCCTCACCAAGGTCTTCATCACAGACTGCAAGGGAATCTCTACTCTGGTGCTTGGAGCACCTCCTCCCCCCTCCTTCTTCAGTGACTTTGGTGTATGCAGAATTGTTTCTCTTTTAGATTCTCACTCCTCTCTTCAGCTGGAACTGTTGTTGCACAGCAGTTTATTCCCCCTTCTTAAACATGTTATCACAGAGTTGCTACCTGTCATTGCTGATGCTCTTGGGCTTGGCCGGTGGCATTTCTATCTTAGACCTTGCTGGTGTTGGCTCTGTCAGATGCGGGGGAACCTTTTAGCAGCTTCTAACAGAAGGCACATTTATAGGTCTCCTGCTACCAAAAATCTTGCCCCACAAACCTAATACAAGATGGCACTTCAGAGATTTCCCAGCACCTTCTCTGTAAACTTAGTCTCCAGTGCTCATCTGCCCTGACCTAGCTGAAACCACTGGAGTTGTAGTACCAGTGGGGTGATAGCCTTCTGGGCAAGACCCATCTGGGGGATGTAACACAAAGAGCTATTTAGAATCTTGTTCTCTCAGATGTATTGTCACTGTCACTACTGTAGTGAGGGTGTAAAAGTCCCTGATGCATGGGCTAGGGTTTGCATAGAGAAGGATGCAGTATTTTAAAGCAATTTTGTCAGTAAGTTAAGCTACAGCCATGGTGAGGGTGGAGTGTGTACCACACTGATAAGAAGCAGTAGTGAGACAGGAGCAGTGTGAGGGGGCTGTTCTCTGGGTGGGGGTTGTTAGAGAGTCATGGTCAGAGGCAGAGCTGCAGCACTGCAGCTGGATGGGAGTCTGACTTCATCTCTAGAATCACAGAATTGTTAGGGTTGGAAGGGATCTCAAGAAACACCTAGTTCCAACCCCCCTGCCATGGCCAGGGACACCTCACACTAGATCAGGTTGCTCAGAGCCACGTCCAACCTGGCCTTAAAAACCTCCAGGGATGTGGCTTCCACCAGCTCCCTGGGCAACCTGTTCCAGTGTCTCACCACCTTCACAATGAAGAAATTCTTCCTAAGATCCAATCTGAATCTACCCATTTCTATTTTTATTCCATTTCACCTAGTCCTATCACTACCTGACACCCTATAAAATCCCTCCCCAGCTTTCTTGTAGAAGAGGAAAACAAACACTGCATTCTTATCAAACAACAACTATGTGCACTGTTCTGCTCCAAAAGCCACTTTGTGAGATGACAGAGCAAAGCCTGCAAAGCATCTCCCCTGTGGCACAGCTGGCTGGCTTGCTGTTACCCGTGCAGCGAGAGGCACCTTGTGTTGATGGGAGTACAGGCAGACATTGAATGCTCTGCTGCTGTTCTATTCACAGCCCTCAACCCTGGCAGCAAGACAGAGGCTTGGAGGCTTTCAGAAATGCTCAAAGGTCTACATACTCCTTGCTGATGAAATAAAATACTGTGCTTCTGGTAGATGTGATAACAGATTATTAAATAAAGCATGTGAATAAGAAATAGATGGAGTACCTTAAAAAAAAAAACATTAACCATATCCGGGTTGATCATATAGCTCACACCTCTAAACAACCTGCAAGTAGCTCATATTTTGCCAGCATGATTTCTGAGCCCAGAGTGCACTTCAGTATCACCTGTGTGAGACAGGCCTTTTAGAGTGCTCTTACTGCACCTCCCAGACCACTATCACCCATTAGGTAAAGAGCTGGAGCACTACTAAGTTGTACCCAGTCATGCCTCTGCTCCTTGCTTTATAACAAACCTGCAAATAGTTGCAACCTTCTTATTGGAGGCTTGAAGTAGAAATGCTATGTTGGGAGAAAGGCAGCTTGTTTTAGTTCACTGGTTGGTGGGTGGAATTTCAGTGAAAAATAAATGATTAAAAATATATGCGATGCATTTACTTCTGTTAACCTCCTTTCTGTCTTCTGGAAGTCTCACCCTTACCCTTCCTTCTTTAAACAGGAGGCAGTACTACAAAACTGCAGACACCTATCATTCCTAAGCATTTTGCATGCCTCACGTATCTTCTACAAAGTAATGATTTTCAATATGTTTTAGCCACATTTTTCTGAGGTACAAGTGATCTACCCAAAGATACCAAACAAAGAGACCCTGGGCCATTTCAATCCCTGTTTAGCTACCAGGCTCTTCTTTTCTGGATAGTGTAGTTCTAGTTTTTCAAAGTGCATATCTACGACACCAGGATAGCATTAAAATGCAGAAGAGTTTTGAGAAATAACTGTCTATTTTAAAGTCAATTTTGTAAAGAGTCATCAGCAGTCTTCTCAAATGGACCTTCATAATTTTCCATTCCATGTAACCATTAGTTGTTAGTTTTGAAGCACAAAATGAGTAACTTTTAAATCTGTTGTGTAATCTTAGCATTGCTATGCAGAAGATAGGGAAATTAATATATAGATTAAAGAATGCTAGTATCTAATATTTCAGATGAGAAGAATACTGTGCCTATACTCTTGCAGTCATTGTTTAAAGGGCAGCTGCTGGATGTGTTCAGAGTGCATGATTCCTTAGCTGACCAATTCCTTAACACACTGTGTAGAGCAAAACAATAACATTCCATGTGTGTAGCACAACATCCTCGTGTTAGCAGCCTTTGATTGGAACATGCTGCAGAAGCCACCTCCTTGACATGCTGGCTTCTCTTATTGGGAAAAGGTTTTAGCTTATACATGTGGTTGGGTTTTAGTGGTTAAGGGATTGATAACAAAGAGCATAAAAAAACCAACCACTCTGAGCAATAGTCGCTTTGGTTAGGGATTCCGCTAGGGCCTCGGTGTAGGGATGCTGTGAGGGATATGCTCAGGACTTTTACTTCTGTTAGCTGCTTTGTCTGCTAAGGGCTTCCAGGACTACTTCTGTAAGTGGGACTCTGAGACTCTATAATGCTGGGGATTCTACAATGCAGCAATAAAGGACTTCTGGGAGGACTTCTGAGATTCCCTGCTCTCTGCATTTCTGGAATCTTGTTGCTATATGGCAACGCGGTTAAATGCCACCATTTATCACCCAGTGGTGGCCTGAATTGGGTAGAGGAACAACACTATAGTACTACTGCTGAAATGTCATTGGTAAGTGGGGATAGTTGAATAAATATTTGCAGGTATAATAGTGTTAAGGAAAGATGGAATGGAAAGATAGTTGGAAAGATGAGACAAGGGTGCTGCCACCTCAGAGTGCCAGTAGTCCCTGTAGGCATCAGGAAGGGAAATGGAGTATCTGTCTTGACAGAAATGAATGCAAATAGCATCGTTTGGAGAGGACAGGGAACAATCACAATGACAAAAATTCAAATAAACCTACTCAGTACACAAAAAAAACCCAAAAAACCCACAGTTTTGATGTTGTGATTCTTTATTTGAA
This sequence comes from Indicator indicator, assembly GCF_027791375.1. NCBI lineage: Eukaryota > Metazoa > Chordata > Aves > Piciformes > Indicatoridae > Indicator > Indicator indicator. The sequence continues at coordinate 33,238,684 of NC_072015.1, read as the reverse complement.
TTGTTGTTAGCTTTATCACATTGCACAGACAATCACTTCAGATGTGATGGAGCACATCAGGACATGATGCAGTACGGCAGATGCAACAAGCCACAGCAGAGAGTATAGCAGCAATATGTGAACAGAAAAGTGCTCTCCGAAGTGCTCTTGAATTTTGCGTGTTGCTCATTGTTTCTTCTGAGCTTGGAAGCCATGAGAGGAAGCAAAATAAAATATTTCAGCTGTATCTTTCTCTCATTAACATATAACTGGGTGCAGGAAATAACTTCTGAGATGTGTCTACATGCCGACCTGTGGGACTGGGTAGCACCATGGATGGGAATGCAGAATCAGAGAGAACTTTGACAGTTAGACTTTGTAGAGTCAAACACTGAAAATCCAAGATAAGTCAGGAGCTCATCCAGGTTTTTCTTTCCCAGTTCCAGGAAATTAAATTTGGAGTTCTTTCATAGACACTGAAGGATATGGTTTATAAATTGTAATGTATATATACATGTAACTGGTAACAGGGGAGAATTTACAGATGTTTTATAGCCCTTGAGCAGAGTGATGGGCTATATTCAGGATCCTTGCTGGTGGGTGATTAGCTTTATCACTGTTGTCCTCCAGCTATGATAAACAGGCTACATTTGTATGGAGCAAAATGTGGCATTTAAATTTATGCTAATTTTCTGTGGCAGGTGCTGTTACAAAACATGCCAGTGGTTAGTTGCAATCATTGAGGAGTAAAAATGCCCAGGGACACATAGAACAACCCAAATAATCTCATTTTCTTCATTTTCACCTAAAACAAACAGTAGGATTCATTGAGGTTATTGAAAGAAAAACCACCAAAATGTAAAATAGTAGGAGAACTGACCTTATTATTGTTCCCACTGTGTCACAGATCAGAACTCTTATTCTGGGTATTACTGATGCTATTAAGACACTAGGCATAAACAAAACACTATGTAATATATTTTTTTTTGTTCCTCATGATGTGGTTAATTCCTCTGCTTGGTAACAAATATTTCAGTTAAGCTGCAGGTGAATAATAGGGAGAAAGGACCACTATTAGTTGAATGATGGAGTTTGACAGCATAGGTAGTCAGGATAGGAGAAAGCACTGTAAGAGCAGGTGCAAGTCCAGTTGGCTATCCAGGAGAGGCAGGCATGTGTGACATATGACAATGCCTGACAGCTTTGGAAATTCCCAAATTGATGTCATACTCAGCAGGAATTTACAGACCCAAAGGTGTCTAAAGTCTATTAAGAGAAAAAAAATATCGTTTCACCCCCCAGCATGCAGTGTTTCAAGCATTTCTTGGGGAATAGTGACTTGCAGATCACTAATCTGATTAGTCTGGGACCACATCATTGGTGTGACAGCAGGCAGAGTGGGAACATGATTTTCAAACACAGCCTTGTGCTTTACTCGCTGTGAATGAATGTGCTGGTGCAAGAGGAATGATTCTGACACACATACACAAAAGCACGTGGTTGCTGGTCGTGGTGACTGCAGCTGGCTCCATGACAGCAGGCTCCACCACAGAAACAGCAGGTTACTATTCATCCAGCTGAGCTCTTCATGTTAACTGTGATCTGGTTAGTATTGAGTACTCCCCAGGAAGGATGCTGTGCAGGGCTTTCAGGGCAACAAGTGATGCCACCTTCATATCTTTGCCCTGACAGCCACTGCAGTCTCTCAAGAAGTACACTTAGCGTGCCTGTTGATCCTTAGAGTGCCTTTTGGTGCTCACCCCCTATTACCAAATAAAGGCTTCTCTTGTGTAATAATTTCACATGTAGCTGGTTATCAGGTGCCTCACACTGGCTAGGTCTGATAAGATCACTTCTGCTAGCTGGATGCAGCTGAGGTGGCAATGAAATCTCAAAATTCCTTCATGGTTCATTGCTGTTTTAAACGCTGTGACACTCCAGTGAAACTTGACCTAGTTCTCATGGCAGCTTTTGCTGCTGCTGATTCTTCCCAACTCTTCTTGAATATGATAAGAAACACAAGGGCTACATATGGCAGTTGTTTGCTTTTCTTGGACTTCTTTCTGGAGATGATATCTACCTGATGATGGCACCATGCCCTCGATTGGCTGGAAGGGATAGAGGAGTGGAATCTTTATACTAAGCAAAACAGAACTGGAAGTTGCTATGTGATGGTTTTCAGTTTCAGCTTTCATATGTGAAATGAGACTCAAAGGCTGATGTTTAATGCAAACACTTCACTTCTATAGGTTTGCTCTTCCTCCCAGCAGTTTGCTGCATCAAATTTCATTCCTTTTCTTCTTTACATTTAAAACTGCCTTTCAATTTCTTTCAGTACTTAAATTCCTTCCACCTTGGATTTCATTGGCAAAATCACCTTTGCTTTACCCTAAAAAAGCTCAGGAATACTTACAGACTGTGAATTGAAATTTAGGTCTCACATTGTTCTGATTTTGCAGTGCATTTTATCCTGGAAATGTGGCAGAAAACTGCAGAAACTGGAAACTGAAGGCCATTGTTAGAAGAAACTGTGCTCAAGAATATTGCAATAATATATGGAGAAAACTCAAAACCAAGCTGAAAATGAAGAACAAACTGGTCCCATGGCCCAATCCTTCAGCTGCAGTGTTTGTGTCACATGTCAGAACAAATGTCTTTCGTAAGAGCATAAATTGACATGTCTTTGGAGGGCAAACTGTGTTGCTGCTGATATAATGCCAGTAAATTATCCCTCAAACTGTTCCTGACAAGTGTGTGGTTCATTCACACCCACTCCAGCTGAGAAACAGATAACCCTCTGGAGAGGGTCACCATGTACTTTCTGTGTGCCAGAGGACCAACAGCTAAAGGTTCTGTGCATATCTATCCTCAGATCCATTGAATAACTCTGGATGCTGTCTTAAAAAAGAAATGAAAAAGAGCTGGGGAAAGGTTGTCACCAATAAAATCCATTGTAGACATGGCAGGTGGTTGCTTCTGGAAGAACATAAGCAGTGAACATTTTTATTGGATAAAGGTTATGAGGGCAAGCATCAAAGGTTGCATTGCAGATGGCTGTTTGAGACAAGCTGTGCAAGCCACGAGGGCTGCAGGACTCCTGGCTGGCTGACTTCACCAGAATTTCTATCAGTGGTGGAATGTATGAATCATAGAATCATAGAATCAACCAGGTTGGAAGAGAACTCCAAGATCATCCAGTCCAACCTATCACCCAGCCCTATCCAGTCAACTAGACCATGGCACTAAGTGTCTCATCCAGTGCCCTCTTGAACACCTCCAGGGACGGCGACTCCACCACCTCCCTGGGCAGCACATTCCAAAGGGCAATCACTCCTAATATCCAGCCTATACCTCTCCTGGCACAACTTGAGACTATGTCCCCTCATTCTGTTGCTGCTTGCCTGGGAGAAGAGACCAACCGCCACCTGGCTACAACCTCCCTTCAGGTAGCTGTAGACAGCAATGAGGTCACCCCTGAGCCTCCTCTTCTCCAGGCTAATCAACCCCAGCTCCTCTCTTCATAGGGTTTGTGTTCCAGACCCCTCACCAGCTTTGTTGCCTTTCTCTGGACACGTTCTAGTACCTCAACATCTCTCTTGAATTGAGGAGCCCAGAACTGGACACAATACTCAAGGTGTGACCTGACCAGTGCTGAGTACAGGGGAAGAATAACCTCCCTTGTCCTGCTGGCCACACTATTCCTGATACAGGCCAGGATGCCATTGGCCTTCCTGGGCACCTGGCCACATTGCTGGCTCATGTTCAGCCTATTATCGACCAGCACCCCCAGGTCCCTCTCTGTCTGGCTGCTCTCCAGCCACTCTGTCCCCAGCCTGTAGTGCTGCATGACTGATGTTAAAGACTGAGCTGGCTCCATCCATGCCATTTTGTCTGCCTCTGCCAAGAGATGTGAATCCAACTGGCAGCTGGTATTTTTCTCTTGTATTACCCTAGCTGTCATTACTGAGACAGTGAGTGCAGATCTTTCTGCTCCCACACCAGCTAATCTCTGGGCTGGGGTAACAGCCCTTGCCTTCCTCTTGGCCACACACTGCAGCTCTCTAGAATTTTGTCTTAAGATGTCTAGAGACTAAACAGTAAAATTTTCTCCCTAACGATTTTATTTTGATTCCTGCTGTGAGTTTTTTCTTCATGTGCCAAACTCCTAAGTGAGCAGCATTCAAAGTGTGACACCATTAGAAGAGCTGCAGTGGCACAGTGTGCTATTTCTCCTACGTGTAATCTGAGTAAGCTGTTAGCAGGAAAGTCCAGGAATGAGTTCCAAATTTGCCATTGGCCCTTTTTGCAGAAATCACCCTTTTCAAGCTGAGGCTTGAGTTGGTTCAGTTGCATCAGAGGCTGCTTTTGTAGCTAATGTCTCAGTAGAAACTCTGGTCATTGTTGGCTGCAGCTCAAATGACCGGAGGCTCTCTTATCACTTGGTTAGATACAGGTAGATTTAGGGCCAACTCTAAAAGTTCACTTGCTTGATACCAACACATTGTAATTACACAGTTATCACAGAGCTATGATTTATTTCAGTATGTTGATTCCTCCAGCAGCATTTCTGTTATTGCTAGAAATGGAAACTAGTGGCACACAGAATCACAGAATGATAGGGGTTAGAAAGAACCCTTGGAAATCATCTAGTCCAATCCCCCTTGAGAGACCAGGTTCTCCTAGAGCAGGTTGCACAGGATGGTGTCCAGGTAGGCTTTGAATGACTCCAGAGATGGATATGTAGCTATTGATGGGTGGGGAAAAACATCAGTGTATCCCTGCTGATATTTTTAATTTGCAGAGTTTAAGAACTTCAGGCATTGCCATGGTCTAGTTGATTGCTTAGGGCTGGGTGATAGGTTGGACTAGATGATCTTGGAGGTCTCTTCCAACCTGGTTGATTCTATGATTCTATGATTCTATGATTCTATGTTGGGAAAAAAGAAAAAGACATCTCTGCCATAGCAACATCCACAAGCACTGGTGGTGTTAGCTTGTAGGAAGATAGGTAGCTCTTGAATGAAAACAGTTTTCTATTAGTTGTATCTTTGTTTGCTTAATCAGAATTGTAGAAAAAGGAAGCACAGATGTAACAAGTTACATTAGGAGTTAAGCTACTGTGGAATAAACAAATACCAGGTTACCATTGAGAATTTCCGCTGTTTCAGCAGCAAAAAAAGTTTCATAGATTCATGTTTTGAGTAACTGAACTGTAATAATAATGATAACGATTAAGGTGCTCCATAAAAATTAATTAGATTTCTCACTCTTTTTTACATTAATAATAATTTATACATGATTTGGCTTGGAAATGCAGTTTAATTACTTCTATTAGAGTGATGTATTAGTTATCACAAAGTGCTGTTATATGAAATCAAGTTCTAAAGCTTTAGTTCCCTTTTTGCCACTGCAAAAGAGCAAGCTGGCTGTGACAGGCATTTGTAATCCTGGTGAGGCATATTTACTTACCTTTACTTGTTTTCTGTTCTTTACTTTCATTTTCAATGTCAGAAATTACAGACTTTATCTGGTACCGATTTTCAGTCATAGATTCTGCAACTAAAAAATTCTCTGTGAGTAACTATTTCTCCATTGTTTTATTACTTTCAAATTAGCTCATTAAGCATCAGAAGATTGTTTGCACCAGATAAAAAAGTATTGTAAAGCACAGCTGAACACTTACCATCTTGCTCTGGCTACGTCTCAGGTACAAAATACAGGCAAGAAGTTTTGCACTTAGTACAAGCAAGCCATAAAATAACCACACCAGCTATAATGGCAGATCTGCTCCCTGCTCATTAGGCAGTCTTTTAGGGATGAATAGGACTGTTCATCTGGGAGAAAGAGGGGAGAGGGAGAGGGAGAGGAAGAGGGAGAGGGAGAGGGAGAGGGAGAGGGAGAGGGAGAGGGAGAGGGAGACAGAATTGCCTCTTCCAAAAAGAGCAAACTAGAAGCTTGGACCAGCTCATCTCATGGCTGAGATGTGGCCACACACTGGGGGACTTCAGCCTGTGAGCCTTCTGGTTAATGTTTCCCAGCTTTAAAAGGACTGTCCTACACCCTTTAGGAGAAATTCAGAGTAAAGGAAGATTTTCATTTGGCTATGTATTTGCACAACTGAAATACAAAATGAAATCAAAATAAACAAAAATAAAGAACATACAAAAAGTTCCATTACTATGAGAATCTTGCCCTAGAAATACATAATGATTCCTAAGCTCAGACTTCCACTTGCAGGTCTGTAATTCAGTCAAAGTATGATGATACAAAAATAAATGTGGTCATTTCTGGTTATGCTGGAGTTACAAAAATGTGTTTGTAAATTGTTGTTACCCAGCCAGGATATTTTGACTATCTTTAAGAGTCTGTAAGCATGATCTTTCTAACACTGCTGTAAAATCTAGATTATGAGATACCCATGTTGTTTCTTTGTGGATAATAATTTAAAAAGTGTGTATATATATATATATATATATATACACACACACTCACACACACATATATGTGGAAGTAGAAAAAAACTTAGTTACTGTAGTACTGAAAATTATTCTGAGGTAAATCATTGCTCTGCTATGAAACTTCTTATTTTCTGAACACATTAAATATTGATTCTAACAGTTCTCCCTTATCTCCCCAGTCACTATGGAATTACTAAGGAAACTATCTTCTATTAGTTTCTGAGATAGGTTCAACTCTATTAATGAAAGTTATTTATCTTTGAAGAAGATAAATACATTTATCTTCAGTCTTTCTCGTTCAGCAGGTGCAAATATTTTGCCATTTTTATAAGCAATAAGCAAAATTTCCAAACCTCTTTGTGAAACCACCTACCATTAGATACATTTTCAAATACTCTTTTCATCACAGAGAAATGTTTGCCAGTCAGATCATAGCAATCTCACTTATCACCTAGAAATGTTGACACTCTGATACATTAAAGTTTTACTTTACTAATTGGTATAATTAAACTATCACAGTGAGGGGGCTTCATTTGAAATGTCTCTGTGAGCTGAATTAATTTTGTGTTCTCTGAGTGGAAGTCACACAGAAGGGTTTATTCTATAATGATCTAGTCTGAAAATAGATCTATACTGAAAATACCTTGGATATGGTTTATCTAAGAGAGAGCAAGGTAATATTCCTGCTTTGAAGTGGGCAAAGGTTCTGCTTTAAAACAGAACAATATAAGGATGCAGATCACTTAGCTCAGATATTAATTTTGACACACAAAAGCCATTATACTGTTACTAAGCAGATATGTCAGGAAAGTAATAGACAAAATATCTTTAAAACTGGGAAACAAAAATGCCCTACAAAAATGACATTGAGATTCTGCAGTGTGTTCAGAGAAGGGCAACGAGGCTGGTGAAGGGCCTGGAACACATGACCTACAAGGAGCATCTGAGGGAGCTGTGGTTGTTCTGTCTGAAGAAGAGGAGGCTGAGAGGAGATCTCATGGCTCTCTACAACTACCTGAAGGGAGGTTGAAGCAAGGAGGGGGCAGCCTCTTCTCCTTGGTGTCAAGCGACAAGACTAGAGGAAATGGTTTCAAGCTGCGCCAGGGGAGGTTCAGGCTGGGTATTAGGAAATTGTTCTTCACAGGGGTGGTTATTAAACACTGGAATGCTCTGCCCAGGGCAGTGGTGGAGCCACTGTCCTTGGAGGTGTTAAGCAGTGTGTGGACCTGGTTCTTAAGGACATGGGTTAGTGTTGATCCTTCAGTGTTGGGTTAAAGGTTGGGCTGGATGGTCTCTGATGTCTCTTCCAACCGGATGTATTCAGTGATTCTGTGAAAGCACACAGAGACCGCTTTTTAATCATAGTTCTTTTGCCAGCAAAGAAGCTTGTGAAATTTTTGCTTCTCAGTCCTCTCAATACCATCTTTCCCAACTCCTTGTCAGTGTGGGGGGATTTCAGCTCTCACACCGTTACAATACCCTTTCTCTATCAGACATGCCAGTGCAATTGTTTGTGAAACAGTTTGTCATTGTGATGATCTCAATGAAAACAATCAGTCCCCAGAAGGAAAACTATTATTTTCACCTGGTCTTTCCACCAATATTTAGTACAAAACCCAGTTTAATTGATGCAGGTGAAGGATAGCAAAAGACAGTTTACAACAGGTATAACTTCCAAAGGAAGCATGCCATGTAGCTCTATCTACTATGTCATGTTACCTTATCAGTGAGAGACAGAATGACCTGGAATCACCTTTCACAGTCTCTTTTCTCTGGGGGCAGCTCCAACAAAACCAACAGAGTTGAACTGGTGTGAAAATGGAACAATTAAAAAAATCAAGTAAGATTAGCTTCTAAATGAGATCATAATCAAGCTCCTCTACTTTCATTATCTCAGGCCATATGTTCGGCTGTAGCCTTGTACAAGGGAAAAAACAGGGTCCCTGAAGACTGTCATGTAAGCAGGTTGTAACCTAGTGTGCTTGTGATTCAACATGACAGGTCTGTGCCCTCCACCAACAACAGCTAATAGAGCTACACAGCTGCAAACACGGCAACACAGTGATGCTGCAGAAATTTCTAGGCACTGAAGATACCTCTTGAAACCTTACCAACATCCTCTAGTAAACTGTGTTGGAGGACACTGTGCCATATTTGCACTTGTACTCTGGACTGAATCCATGCTCTCCCCTTTGCAGTGAGAGCTAAGCTAGTTCTGCATGCATTTATTGCATGCATTTATTCCCATAAGTAAACAAAATAGAACCATGAGGTTTTATGTTTTATATTATGGATATGGTTTTGAGGAACCTTCTGGGGTAAGACAGTTTCACAGTATCTGCTGCTTTGGTCACCAAAGAATCATAGAATCAAGAAGGTTGGATGAGATCTCAAAGATCATCAAGTCCAACCTGTCACCCTACTCATGACTGTCTAAACCATGGCACCAAGTGCCATGTCCAATCCCCTCTTGAACACCTCCAGGGATGGTGACTCCACCACCTCCCTGGGCAGCACATTCCAATGGCCAACCACTCGCTCTGTGAAGAACTTTCTCCTCACCTCCAGCCTAAACCTCCCCTGGCACAGCTTGAGACTGTGTCCTCTTGTTCTGGTGCTGGTTGCCTGGGAGAAGAGACCAAACCCCTCCTGGCTACAACCTCCCTTCAGGTAGTTGTAGACAGCAATGAGGTCACCCCTGAGCCTCCTCTTCTCCAGGCTAAACAGTCCCAGCTCCCTCAGCCTCTCCTCATAGGGCTGTGCTCAAGGCCTCTCCCCAGCCTCATTGCCCTTCTCTGGACATGCTCCAGCAATTCAACATCTTTCCTAAACTGAGGGGCCCAGAACTGGACACAGTACTCAAGGTGTGGCCTAACCAGTGCTGTGTACAGGGGTACAATGACCTCCCTGCTCCTGCTGGCCAAACTATGCCTGATGTAGGCCAGGATGCCATTGGCTCTCTTGGCCACCTGGGCACACTGCTGGCTGCACTTCCTGGCATCCCCTTCTTCCTTACTTTCACCCTGCCTTCTTCATGCTGGTTCGAACACTCATCAGCCTGCAGTGTGCCATTGCGATCATTAACCAAGTGGAAAACAATTCGCTATTCTTTGCAGCTAGATTTACAGTGTTTAGAGATGGAAAAAGAATTTAAATGAGCTTCAGAGCTTCAAACTCAATACTCACGGTTTTGTTTCAGCCATATCAGGACTCTAATTTTAAACCTTGCTTTATAGATCTGCAGAGAGCAACTCACTGCTCTGTCTGATTTTAGCTCTTGATAGACTACATTCCACAGCACTTGCAGCAGGAAAGAGTTGTTATGGATGCATATTACCTTCATAACCAACCCCCCTCTAATTCAGCACTTAATTTTCCACTTTAAGTGCAAGCTTCATCACTGATATTCAGCTTTCTTTCAGAACATGGATAAAATCATCATGCATCAGAGTCTGCAGAACTGATGTCTACAGGGTTTCACAAGAAGCATAATCACTCAGTAATGATACCCTATTTATAATTACTATTGGGACTTGTAATTTAATCTGTCCTGAATTCATTAGTGCCATGTTGGTACTGTACAACCCCAGATAATTGATCAAGACGTCAGGCAACACTAAGTCAAATGCCTTACAGGAACTAGTCTGCTACATTAAAAATATTATCTTTATCATCCAAACTTGAAATCTCATTAAGAAGCGACTCCACTAGCAGCAAAGAAAGAAAATCCTTTAAAATTGTGAAAGCAGATAAATGTTCCTTTATCACACTTAATTTGTCAGTAATGCCAGCCTATGAATCATCTGCTCCTCAGTCCTCTCAGCTCCATCTTTCCTGACTCCTGCAGCAGTCATTCCATCAGTGTGTTCAGAATCAATTCCATGGCTGATAGACTAATTAACTTTTACATTATCTTATTCAATTTCTTTGGCTAGTAGTTCACTGCTAATCTTCTCCCAGCTCAGGGAGCTTCTTGTCCAGCTGCAGGATGAAGCCTACTGGTACTGCTGGTTTAGAAACCTCTGTCTTTATGTATCATCCTATTCCAAGTGACAGTTTAGTTAGCATGTATTTATATATAAACCTCCTTCAACAGGTGATGTTTATTTGCTTTTTCCCAAATACAGAACTCCACTGAAAAATCTGAACCTCTCTGAATTATTACTGCACAAAATCTGAACCTCTCTGACTTGATACTCCACAAAACCTACCTGGTGACATGTTAAGACTACTAGTCCATTATTTCTTTTCTTAATCATTGCGGATTTCTTTGTATTGACCTTATTGTTTCTGATTTATGTCAATTTTTCTTTATATTTTTTTATCATTCTTTGCATATAACTCCTGGCTTTGGGTATCAGTGTATAAACATTTCCATTTCAATAGTGTTGATGGTCTTTTGGATAAAATTGTGACATCAGCCTTACCAGAAGTTGATAGGAGGCCTGTCAATGCATTTTCAATTAACATGGTGAGAAAACAAGATTGTGGTTTTAGAGCACCTCATTTTTCTTGCAGAAGTATTTGTTTATGTGATCATGACAAGTATTTGTGTGCCTATATTTCCTTCCTCCATATTGCCACTGGTATTTGCACATACAGTTTGGTTTCTTTTTAGTTTGCCAGGGGTAAGATACCCCAAATTTGCCAATACAATACTGAAAAATCAACAGCCAAGACAAAACAGAAAAACCAACTACAGAGCTGACTGCCATCATAATCTCCTGCCCCAGAAGAGCTGTATGGCATTGTACATGCCACAGGGGTGAGCAGTTCTGCAGCTAGCATTTGTGTATTGTCAGACAGAGTTTCTGTGGGAAACTAGGCTTCCTTTTTTCCTGTAGTCATGCATGACATCTACATATTATGCTCAAAAATTACTTCTTCTTGATTTGATCATAATTGCTTTCAACATTGTGAATTGGCCATGGAAAGCACTGAAAATTTGTATGACCCCTGCCATGTTGCTTATTTAAACCCTGGCAGTTCAGTTATTAAGCTAAATCAACATATGTGTGTAATAAACACTGCTGTAAAATCACTCTCATGAAGTGCCTTCCTCTCTGTTGAATACTGAATACTCTGTTGACAGCTTAGATCAGACACCTAATTTTCAGACAGATAGAATTAGTGAGATGAATCTGGCAAAAGGCCCAGTGACTAGGTCACTACAGCATCCATTGTATGTGTCTGCTTATTTTAGCTTAATGACAGACCCCTTACAGTCCTAAAATGGACTGATGTCTTACCTACAGTCCTGTTCTCTCTCAACTAACATGAGGTTTATTAGCTTATGAGTTGTTAAACTTAGGCTAGAATCTAATAGCATAATTTATGGAGCCCATAAATCCTCGAACCTTTTCTGAAACTGAGAAAGTTTTACAGATCATTTCCATACCATTAACACCTATTGGCATGCAGAGAAGCACCATGTAAAAACAGGCAGAAGACCCTAGTATGATAGTGCTCTCTTATAAACTATAATATGAAATATACCTTTCCTTGGCTATGAAAACCAGGCAGGAGTTCAGACTTGCCTGGAAACAAACACTAAAGACACCAGAGAATGAAACCCAGTGGAAACCAGTATGGTTCCTGCCTCTCTGCAGTACCTTCCATAATGAAAGAGAAATCCAATAAGTCAAGGACATGATTTGATCCAATTTCTTCTTGTCCAGAAAAAAATGTATCAGTCAGACCATGTAGGCTGTGAGATTTTACCTCTTCTTGGTCAGAAACAAGCACTATATATATAGTATATAGTGTAGTAGTAACATCCTTGTAAATATATGTATTTACAGTCATTCAGAATTGGACATGTAGTGGTCCTGAGTCATCTGGATTATGTCCCAAATGCAGGATGCCTTTCTGTAAAAACTGGAGACCAAATATGGTAGATAACTGTATAAAATGGTCAGGCTGAGGGATATTTGCCTTCCAGGCCCTTATAGATTTTCCTGTTGAAAAATATAAGGGCTTAGGCCATTAAAAATGCTTATGGATAAATTTTAGTTGATTAGCTTGTATGGTATTAATAATTCATTGGATGCTTAAGTATGTATTGTTTCTACTGTTATACATTTTCCAGTGATTTGTTCATCTATACTACCCAGAGATTGCCACTGTTTAAAATATCACTTTGATCAGCAAGCAGTGTATTTTCTAATTTCCTATTTATGTAAGTAATTGATACTGGAAAGTTTTGACTCTTATAAATGTAACCCATAAGTAAAATGTCTGACTAATGCTTTTCCTGTCTAAAGGGGTTAATAACTTTTACAGGAAAAAGGAAAGAAAAGTTTCAGAAAATATAATTTGAAGCAATTTAATTCCTACTCAATATATGGTTTGATAAGAATCTGGCAACATGACCAAGACAGGATTCAATGAAAGGGTTCCTGAAGAGGAAAAATGATTTAATGATCTTCTCCAAAATTTGAAAAATATTACATTACTTAATGATCTTTAGCTAAATTCTACCATAAAGATCTTGCACATAGTCCAGTATCCCTGAAAAAAACAATTTATCTAAAGGTGTAACTGAGATTCTTGTTATGGCTAAGTAGCAGCAGGCTACACACCTGCATACTGAACTTGAAAGCTAAGTTCTAACAACTTCTCTGCTTCTTATCTTTCTTCCTTCTGCCAGGGGGATCTGGAGAAGGCAGAGAAGGGGGAGGCAAAGGGACAGCTTTCCTGGCTTTGGCCAGGAGGGTTTTGTGCTGTTTCTGTTAATTGTACATATCTGTAAATATAGAAAATACTGTATATTTTGTATATATTCATTGCATTCCATTGTAGCCTGTAGTTTTTGCTTTTAAATACAGCTACATTTGCTTCTGAACTGAGCTACTCTGGCATTGTTAATGTGGGAAGGGAATTTCAACCCACCACACTACAACACAGAATAATGAATTACAGCATCCTGTGCCTCCCTCTGGGATTTTCTAGTCCCCTGGAGGACTTTTATCTTAATGGTTTTACAATTAATCCTTAACCTACAACAGATTGCTTTGAAAGGATGGGCTTTCTGCCCCTTCCCTTCTACCTGACTCAGTGATGTTCACTGAATTTTGCTGGGTTATGTCTTTGTTGGCTTGGCAAGTTGAGTGGACTCCCTCAGCAGTCAGATAAGTGCCAGCATCAGTTTAAGCAGGTTATTTCATTTCATCTCTTCTCACTTCTACTACACTGATGAAAGCAATCAGAAATGTACCCTCAAGATGTAGGCAAATCATGGATCCAAACAATGGCATCGTGCCCTGTTTTTTTTGTTTGCTGTTCTCTGCCTGATAATTACTAACATTTGATTTGCTTCATTGACCCCTGTCAAAAACTCAATAAATCTTTTCTTGGAATTATCATATCCCTAAATCCTTACTAAAAATCCCCAAAACATTCAACTCAGAGCCCACTGATTAATCTTTGGAGTTGGAATGTTTTGTTTTGTTTTTCTCATATACTTCACATATAACCACAATGAATCTTGAGCCATTTTATTGTCCTATGATTTAGTTTTCTTAAGCCTTTCCCCAATTTTTTTCATTGCCTTTATAGTCCTGGATAGCTGTGAATCATAATGAAAGTGTTTCACTTCACTCTTATCCCATTGCCCAGACCCTTCACTGAGCTGTTAAACAGGAGTGACCTCAGGACAGGTATCTGTGACATTTCATTGAAAAGCTGTTCGGTGTGCCATCCCCTCCCTCTCACTCTCTGTTTCTTATATGTTATCCAACTATTTATCCATGCAAAAGCTCTCCCTTTTCTGCTATGGATACTAATTTTCCTTAAATTTGTTGTGCAGAATAGAACAGGACAGAATAGAACAGAACGCTTTCAGCTGGAAGGGACCTACAAGAGAGGACACAGAACGAGAGGACACAGTCTCAAGTTGTGCCAGGGAAGGTATAGGCTGGATATTATGAGGAAGTTCTTCACAGAGAGAGTGATTGCCCATTGGAATGTGCTGCCCAGGGAGGTGGTGAAGTCACCGTCACTGGAGACATTCAAGAGAAGACTGGATGAGGCACTTAGTGCCATGGTCTAGTGGATTGCTTAGGGCTGGCTGATCGGTTGGACTGGGTGATCTTGGAGGTCTCTTCCAACCTGGTTGATTCTATGATTCTATGATTCTATGATTCTATTCTGTGATTCTATGATGATCATTCAGTCCGACTGCCTGACCAGTTCAGGTCTGACCAAAAGCTAAAGTGTGTTGTTAAGGGTGTTTTACAAATGGCTTTTAAACACTGGCAGGCTTGGGCCATTGAACACCTCTCCAGGAAGCCTATTGCAGTGTCTGACCACCCTCTTGGTAGAGAAATGCTTCCTAATGTGCAACGTAAACCTCTTTGTCCAAAATGTCTTTTACAAACCTAACTCAAACTCACTCTTACCCATGTGCTGCTTTACTCCAAACTTCAAATATATTCAGTAAACTTAAAGGACACCTCACAGAAGTACCCCAAAACAACCCACCACACACACATACACACAGAATCAATCAAAACCCATGCTGACTCTTTCAGTGGCTTATGCTTATCAGGTATCTATTAATCTCACTTTTCACTGCAGTCTCTCCTGAGTTTCCCAGTACAGAAGTTAGACTTGTGGGATTCTAATTCCTTAGATGATGGCTGAAGCTGTTTTGGCAGCTTGCAAGAGTCCATAGTCCACCCTTCAGGTCGCAGGTACTGAGGCAGCTCTAACCAAGAGATAAGCCACCTACATGCAATTCAGGTGCTTCATCCTTGAAGTTGTGTGCAGACCCCCCCAGTAAGATCAGATTGGTCCAGTCAATTTGTTACCAATGGCTGAGTGAAATTGCTCCATAACCTCTTCTTACATCAGTTTAAGTTGAGATGAATCCTCTAAAGTGTGCCCTGCAAAGAAGGACTCTGATGTGGGAATGTGTTTGTCTTCTCTGCAGTTCCCTAATGCTATTTCCATCTCAGCTCTTTGTTCTCTCAAAATTGAGCTGTCATTATATTTAGAAATTTGCTATTCCTACATCTCTCATAATTTTATGATATCTTCCTGAAAGCACATAGTGAGAGTTAAGGACTCGATCTATATGTCACTTTAACACTTTTGGTGCTTCTTTTATTGTTTTCTCAAAGAAATAGTTCTGTCTGATTCATTCTTTGTTGTTTTTTTATTGAGCTGTCAAAAGTAAATGCCATATTTGTTTTTGTTAATGAATATAGCCAGTAGAAAACTCATAAATGTCTAAGTTTATCTTATTTCTTTCCAATGGGATTTTAATATTTCATGTGGCAAAATAAATTTAATTCTCTATTGTGCTTCCAAACTCTTTTTGCTTTCTTCCTTAGTTTCTGTCTGTCTCCTTTGTTTTTTTTCAGGTTATCTGCAAATTTAGCAGTTTGTTTAATGTGTCAGAGGGACAGTTTTAAAAACACATTGCTGTCATTTAAAACTGAAGTACTTTGTTATGGGGTGATAGAAATTTCTTCCACAAACAAGTGAGGAAACCAAACCAGTTCCTTTTTAATAATTATTTCTTGTTTAATGGCATATAGTGTGTTTATATTGGCTCTGAATTTCTCATCTTGCAAAGAGGTTTTAAAATTAATTTTACTATATTTTAATATCCATCAATAAATCTAATGTCTGTGTTTGTTTTTAAGTCAATGGGAGTTATGTTTGCTTCCATAAGGTAGGAGAGCAATCTCAGTTCTCTCTTTTTGCCATAAAAAAGGCAATCCCAGGCAGGCAACACTGAGGCAAGAAGTGGTTTTGCATTACTATCTCTAGTGAAATATTAGAGAGAAATATTACATGAGGGAATCAAAGGGCTGTTGGTTCATGCAAGATTTCTCATATACTGCACAGTCATACTGATGAATGTGGGAGTGCTTCTGACTTTACAGACTCAGACAGAACTCCCTGTATATTAAGGGGGGAACAAAAGAACAACAACAAAACCCAGGATGTATGCCTCACTATAATCAATATCTTAGAGGAAGATTCAGTCACCCAGTAGCCTACTTGCTATTTGCTTTCCATGCTATGGAAACCTGAGCATTCAGACTAGACGTGAACCGCAGATCACTCCAGCATATCATCAGTACAGAATAAAAGGAAAGCAAAAGCAGGATTTCAGCAGGTAAGTAAAAATTGTATAGTTACTGTTTAATCTTCTGCCTGTTCATGATAAAATAAGATTTTCCCTGATCAACATGGAGATCTCTCCGAGATGTCAAAATCTTTGACATCTCGGTGCTGCTGAGATTGAAGCTTCATCAATGTCACACGCGTTGAAGATCTTCAATTTTTTTTTCTAGCTCTGTTTGTTGATCTAATGCAAGATATTACTCCTCCTCACAGCTCTGGATTCCAGAACGTTTATGGTACTGTGGTGAAAGCAAGCAAACGTTTCTCTTAGAACTACATGGTCAGAATAAAAGACACCATTTGCACTTGTGAATATGAAAACATTTTTTCTGAAGTCAGCGCAACCCACCTCCCTGGAGTTAACAGCAATTTCCTTTGGCTGTGACTGTGCTTTTTCTGTGTTTTCTGCCTGTTTTTCATATTTATAGCGTTGTGTTAGCAGCAAGTCTCTTCTTAAGGACATTCTATTATTTCTTTTCCTTGGCATGCACAGTATTATATCTAGAAATTTAGAAGGCCTCAGAGAATTACTGTGTATCACTAACCTCACCAACAGGAGCAAATGTAAACTTGTATTTTTTCCCATATGACTATATAGTGCTCACTGAGATTTGCTTGCCTCTGTGTTTTGTATTTCTCAAAAGATGTTGCCTGCCTTTTAATTTAGTTCTATTCTGGAATATTCTTCCTTAGAAGATTTAGCAGAAACTTGATAAGCTTGGTTTTGTAAATGAAAAGTTTTAAAATCTTTATGCTGTAATAGAAACAATGTTTTGAGGATTTTTGATTTAATAGCTGTAATAAAATCTTTTATCCAAGAAATAGGTGTATTTTGACCCCCTGTCATTAGTGGTTATTATCTTGATTCATGGAGGGCAAGAGGAGGAGTAAGAATAGAAATGAGAATTTCAGTATGAGAAGCCTCAGGCTCTCGCAGAAGAAAGCGAGACCCCTAATTAGCTACTATATGGGGGGAAAAAAACATATTTGAAATAAAAGGAATCAATTTAATAATAGACTTTTTTTCCCTCTTAGGTAGTTAGAAGGTTGTAAACAAACAAAAAGAATTCACAACCTAAATAATTTGTAATTCTCCAATTCTCAAATTATGCAAACTTGTATTTCCTGAAGTTCCCCTTTTATTCATAATTCTTTTATATACAACATATATGTATATATATATATATGTTGATCTGAAGCAAAGAAATATAAGAAAACATACCAATTAGGTTATTTTTTTCTGACTGTCATTAAATTAATAGAAGCAAAAGTAGGTGAGAAAATTATTTTAATTTCAAATTTAATCCTGAGATGTAAAATGGGAATTTTGTACATGCAACAAGTTAACTAAGCTGACTCAATAAGCTACTCGAGAAACCACACTTGAAAGCACTGACTACTGGGAAATGAAGAAGAATTAGGAGAGCAGCAAAACAACTCAGTAAGTGGATTCTGAATTACAAATTTAATGTCAAGAGTAGTAAAATTTGTGTTGCTGTCTCAAGATGATTCTGTGTTTTAATTTCCACATGTTGACTAGAGCTACAACCTTTGTCATCATACTGCAAATACTTCTCTAGGAGTCTAAAAAAAATTGTATTTCTTCACTAGTGTTTCATAGCAGAGCCACTTACAACATCCAGAGTAAAAGGAACTCAGGACATTGTGCTGAATCAAGTTTGAAGGTAATTTTTTTAGCCTCAGAGTCTTCAGAATATGCCTGAACTTGCTTGCTGGGTATGCTACATCTAGTAGAGAGGGCCAGGGAACAAACCTGAGGACTAGGCTTGGTTACATATGCCAATTGCTCCCTGGCTCTGCTTCATAATGTTTCTACAACCTTTCTGTCCAAAACAGCCTGGAAGCAGTTGTGGAAATACAGTTTACTGCAACAAGTACATAGAGTATGTTGAATGCAATTGCACTTCAGAATTGCCCTAGCAGCCTGCACAGCTCCAAGCACCCCCAGGTACCCTATAGCCCCAACACAGCCTGTAAGATGTAAGACAATTCTCTATTGGTCTGGGATACTTTAAACTGAAGGAGACAAAAAAGAACAAAAAAACCAACCAACCAACCAAACAAAAAAAACCCACCCACCCAAACAAACAAACAAAAAAACCCACCAAAAAACAACAACAAAAAACAACAACCCCAAGCCCACACACACATAAAACCCCCAAAACCAAACAACAAGAAAACAAGCAAAAAACAATGAAAAGAAGAAAGAATAATAAGAAGAAAGACAAGAAGGCACAAGAAATAACATGCTGAATGAGATAATAATATGTATTTTCAAGAAACTTCTAGTATAGTCTAATAAGAGTTTTCTTGCTTTCTATATAGCAAGTTTAACTGAGGCTGCTCCACTCCTGTTAATTATAGTATGAACACAACCACATTGCTCCTATAAGAGGGTGGTAGATGTTACCTTATCTGAAACATGGAATTAATTATTTAAAACAACTAGGAACTATTAAGTGACAGAACTGGTGCAGATGTGCATAGGTGGTCAAAGATTCTACATTTAAATCAAATGGAAGCAGTGTCTCACCAATTGTATTTTAAGTTTTAACCCATAACTACTACAGCCTTTAAGTGTCAGGTTGTTTTGCTTGCTTACACTAATGCTCTGTTCCAGGTTCTACTGCCTGCAACATGCCTGGTTCTACTTCCTGCAACATGCTTTTGTTCTGGGCAGGTACTGCATTGCCAATGACTTGTTCTTTATTGCCCCAGCAGGAGAGAAGTCTCTACTCAGATCAGACCAAACATGAATTAACACAAGAGGGAGATATCATTATTAAGCCACCACAACTAGGATTTATACTTTGAAATCAGTACTCTGATTAACATAGAAATATTAACCTAAAAGTGTGTTTTCTTATCTAACCATAAGTCTAAAATATGCTCTACTTCATCCAAGATTGAGTTTCAGAAAAGGGAGAGTAAAACAGCAGCTTCAAAGTACTGGTTTTAGGAACAGAAGAAAACAAAGGGAAATTAAAACCACGAGAGGAGCCCACACAGTAGGAAAGTTTTTGATAATACTGAGGAAGAACTGCCTCAAGCAACAGTAAATATGTCCCAGTTTGACCTGTCTTTGGAAAGAGAAGTTGCACAGTTCAGGCCTCACAGTAGCCTGGCAGGACACAAGAATTGCTGACAGGTCCTGGTAACCTGGGGGTGCCTTGGGCTCTCCTGTGAGTCACAGAATCTCCTAGCAAGTAGGAAGCAGAATGCATGTCAGGCTCTGATCCCAAACACAGTTCCACTAAGCCAAAGCTTATTTCTTTCTACTCTCTTCAGTCAACAAGGTAATTAAGATTAGTAAGCTAGAATTGTTTTTTTTTTTTTTTTACTTAATATAACCAAATGCAATGTAACCAAAATGATTACGTATTAGTAGAAGATAAATTACTGCTTTCTACTGACATTCACAAGTCTGTGAAAGATCTCATACATCATCTTCTCTGACAAATGTTGTCATTTTAGATTTGCAACCTTTCATGCTGAAATTTGGTCCCCATAATTATCTGCTACAAAGTAACCATTAAGAGCTCAGACTCTCATAATCAGCTATTATAAATTCAGTCTTTTACCACTGAGCCTATTAAATATAAAATTATCTCATGCATCGCTCAGACCTATCCTCTTTTCAAAAAATATTATCTAGATATTTTAAAGTTCTTGGTTAAAATATATTTCCTCCCAAATGCTGCCTTGTACCAGCATGGAAAAATACTGCATAGCCTTTGCAGTCTTTCCTGCAGGTCAAATAAAATATTGTCTTATGACTTGCACAGATCCATAAACAAGGCTTATAGGAATTCATATAAGTGAAAATTAATACTGGATTCAACCTTTACCTCTGTGCTTCTACTGACTTTATCTAAATGCTGTTACACTGATGCAGAACCTTTGGTGTTCTCTTATGCAATTTAAAAAAAAAGCAAACCACCACCAACAAGAAAAAACTCAGCAAGGGCACAATCTTAACTGACATGAAATGAAAAAAACATTTTCTTTGGTAGTTTCATCACTTTTCAGCAATGAAATCTCTTTACAACATATTTTGTCAGAATGAACTACATGTCAATACCACAGATAGCAGAAAAGGATATGATAGAAGTAAGATTCACATAAATACTCAAGTTTATTTCAATTTTTTTCTTCAGTGTAAGTATCTAGCAATTTGATTGCCCCTCATAAGAAGCCCAAGCCTTTCTTCACTGCAAAACCATTTTGGCTTCTTCCCTTACAGGAAATGAAAGGAACTCCCTCAGAAGATAGTGAGTTACCCATTTGTTCCATAAATACTCTAATAGCAGCAAGCCTAGCTTTGCTTTAACATCAAAGAATATTTTTATGCACTTAGGAGAATGTGTTTGCCTGGCCATATGCTCAACATTGTACAAGGACCAAAGAAAGACCACCCCTTGGTCAGGAAATTGCTATCTGCAAACACAGATGGGATAGGAGATGATGAGGGTGAATGACTTGGATGCTCATTGCTCCAAAAACATCCATGTCTTTTTTTTTTTTTCCTCCGGCTCTTAATACTACATTGCAGGTACCATTTTTCAGTCTCAGGTAAAACCTCAGTCATAACATTTTGTATAACTATCAGAAGCTGTGGCTGAAATATTCTCATTTTTCTTCACAGAGTTAATTTCACATGGGAAGGTTCGTAGAAAATAGAGACTGAGATGCCACTGCTGGTTCTTTGTGGAAATAAAAAGCTTGATTTCTTTTGAACACGTTTCTCTGGGTATCTGACATGCTTCTGCAACACTTCCTGACTATAGTCCACCAAAAAATGGAGGGTGATCCAACCATAAGATGTGGGTAATCTGCACAAAACGAATCTTCCTGTGAAATCCCAAGCCCTTGCTACTGCAAACACTTTGAGGTACCATCCTTCCTTTTGTGGCATGTTCAGTCTTCAAAAAATGGTAGAAAAATACACACTGCAGTAGCCAGAAATGAAGCAGGTGTGACAAGAGCATTTTCATCACAGTTCTAACTCGAGAGCCTCTCGTTCCCTTCCTTTGAGGTCTGCTGGCATTTTGATTGATTTTTTGGGGGCTCAGATAGTCATCCTTTCAAAACAAATGAGCCTTTCTCTGTAACATAAAAAACACTGCAGTACAAAGTCTTCTACCTTTCTTGTTCTTAGCAGTATTGATGTCTGTCATGTTTCTAAATGCGATGACCAATTTTTTTAGGAATAAAGGCACCAAAGAAATTTCCTGTTTCTGTCTAATGTGTGCCTCACTCCTAGAAGCAGACTTTTTGAAAAGCAAGAATCTGATGGATATGTCAATTTTATATTCTTTTCTCTTCCCAATTTTATGAAAAATTCTCACAATTAAACTCTGAAACTCCTGGAGTCCTTTTTTCCTGTGTGTCATGAAACTTATTACAAAAGCCCAGAGGGTTCAAAAACTTATGAAACACCTCAGCATTTTGACATAAAGATTTCAAAAATTTAATAGCACAAAGTGTACCAGATCATGAAAATCTATTATAAAAATGGTCATGTTATTCATTAATAAAGGTCTTTTTGTTGAATCTGTTATGGAATATAGTTGAGAAATCTCATTCACATAAAATGTTAGTACACCTTGTAAAGTGAATAAGGACTGCAGTGAGCTTTGGACTGGATCTCTAAAGAGGAATTTTACTTAAATAATTGTGCAAAAAATATGTCTTTTTCATGTGAGTAGTTTCTTTCTGTGTAGTCACACACTGCTGATTGTAATAAAAACAGTAAGGTCCTTATTTTCCTTACAGCTGAGTGACAGCACACATGTATGTGCATATTTATGTGTTTAACTGAGAGAACAATGGAGTTCCTAAAAAACTCTAATACCAGTAAAGCAAAAGGACAGGATTTTGAGTTTATTGTTATAAAACACTGGTACCAAATTTGAGTGAATTCAGATGATATAGAATTAATGGAGGACAACAGAGAAAGGTAGCTCTACTGTCTTTTCCCTTTATCATGTTTTAAAGAAATTAACCTTGTAGAAATTAAGCTGTATTTCACTTTGATGAAAAAATGCCGTGGCTTTATAAATTTTATTTTCTAAGCTGGAAAACTTAGTGGAAAATTCTCTGTTACACCATTGGAAAATAGAATATTCTGCTACCTAAACAGCTATTTCTCAACCTTCACTGTTTGAAAATCCTACAGAATAATAAAGTTGAGGAGTCCTCTGTATTCAATATGCTCTTACAAAGCTGAGAGACGCTTAAAGATTCTGTTACTCTATTCCAAGGACACAGAAAAGGAAGTCTGAATACAGCAGAAATGTAATGGCATTGTCTCACTGCAGGTGTAGTGCTTATCTGAGACACTGACATCCGGGATTCAGTCTCTAAGTGAATTTAGATTTGTAGAATTTATGTACCTACACATAAACCTGGGCCCAGTCTGAGTTATCCAGCTCTAAATTTCTTGATTTTCAGACAAGTTGTTTCCCCCCACCCTCCCCCCCCCCAAAAAAAAAAAAAAGAGAAAGAAAAAGAAAAAAAAGGAAGGTGAAAAAAAAAGAGAGAGAGATACACAGAGAGAATTTAAGGTTTGGCATTCTCTTAGCAAGGCAGACTAGGATAACAGTTGTTGGGAGTTTGTTTTCATTCCTCAATTGTACTATATTCTTTCTTCTCTAATATTTTCTCTGTGGCAAAATTGGATGACAAAAGACATGTTTATAAACCTCCAGATGTCTCAAAAAAGTAACAGATTAGTGGTTTTGAGGATAAGATTAGAGTTGGAACTACCTGAAGATCATTTCAACAGGAACCTGCACGACTTCCACAAATGAGTAGAAACAATTAGCAGCAGAAGTAGAAACAATCAAGCGGACAGTATTTCCATGGAAAACAAATCTGAAGAACATGCTGCAGAACAGTCTGATGTAATATGTTTCAGTGATGAAAAAGGTTAACTGCTGTACCATGCGGTTAGAATGCTAAGAGGAACGGCGGGCACATTAGATGAGGGAAAACTGGTGGTCTCTTAGACTCTTTCTTCAGTTTATTAAGAATGCTTTCCACACAAGAATGCACTGACTGTATCTCATTTATGAATAGTACAACCTATTCCATACACTGACTGCTCCAGTGAATTATTTCTGCACTGTATGTCGTGGTTCCCTCCAGCTGTGAGCTGTGACACCCTTAGCTAAGGAAGCACTATGTTCCTGTTGCTCTCTACGAGAAAGCCAAAGCCCTGGAGTGACATGAGGTTTAACCAAACACTTTTGATAGCTATAGAGAATATTGAGGTTTATATTGCTTGGGTATTTTAAATATTATTAAGCAAAAATATGAGAAATATTCAACAAGATAAGAACAAAAAATAAGCTGTTGGAAAACTGTAGGAACCAAGAGTTATCTGAGAGTTTTATGTACCTGAGCAGCTTCCTCTAGTAAAGTATTTACAGACTGAGTTTAATTCTCTTTCTGCAGATCTTGAAAGTAAGATTATTTTTTACCATGAGGGTGATGGAACGCTGAAACAAGTTGCCCAGGGAGGTGATTGGGGCCCCATCCCTGGAGATATTCAAGGTGAGGCTCAACAGGGCTCTGGGCAACCTGATCTAGTTGAAGATGCCCCTGCTTACTGCAGAAGGGGTTGGACTAGATGACCTTTGGAGGACCCTTCCAACCCAGACCATTCTATGATTCTATGATTTTTGACCATGTATTATTTAGCTCCTGTCCTTGCTGTTCCTCTTTTTTTTTCCCCCATGTAGTTCTAAATTCTACTTTCTTCCTTTCAACATTTCTGCAATTTGACATGTTTGTTTGCAACTTCTTATCATTGTTTACTCTGAATTTTTTCCTATATTTGGAAAACCAACCTTTTTGCCTTTTGCTATTCATTTATTCATCTAAACTGTTTATCAGTGAACAATTTTAGCATAAGGACAAGGAGTAAGGGTGGTGGTTTGCTCCCAGGGTTCATGTTTTAAAAGCAAATACTGGTTTATATTTCAATGTAAACACTTTTTTTTTTTTTTTTTTTACTTCTGCAGGTTTTTTCTATTTTCTGCAATCTGTGTCTTGACAGCAAAGACAGGAACACATAAAGTTCACATTGCTGTGATGCTGAAAATATTTACAAGCAGAACACATGTAGAAAGTTTCTAGTGCTATTGAATTGCTCCTTTCACATCCTGCAAAATACATGAAGACTCTTCAACACATTGCTCTTATTTTGTTATTTTGTTGTAGCTTTTTATTATAGGCAGAAGAATGTAGACCTTTGTGACTTTAAAATAAAAATGCATTTGATTAAATTTTAATTATTACTAAGGAAAGTTATCTCAGATAGAATATGTATATTGAAAACCACCCAGCCTATGCCTGCATTAAACATGGAATATCCAGATTGTATTACAGGAAAGGTAGTTAACACTGGGATTGTAATAAGTGATTAAGCCACACAATGCAGCTTGCAAAATAATTTTTGAAGAATGACAACTATGTATGATGTAAAAAAGTCATGAGAACAGCCAGTCACTCAGCATAAAGTACTTCATTTTCATGTAATCCAGGGCAATTCTTTATTTCTCCTTTGTTAAAGCTATGCTAAATGTATCTCATGAGGCAAAGCAACTTTGCATAAGACACTGTTACTTTTTAACAGGAAGAGAGAGATTCCTGAAATAATGAAACTGCTTCTGCTAAAACTCCCAAAATGTATATCATGATTGCATAAGGAGGCAAATAAATTGCCCTGATGTATCACAGAGAGTGCAGTGATGTTTGAATAGCCGTGAAACTCCTTTGAAGTCTGTATTAGAATCTGCCCCATAACATGTTACATAGTTACTTATTCTTCCCTCTTGTCTTTTGATGTATTTCCACACAAAGTGCAAATCAGATATAGAATTTCAGTAGAATTCAACTAAACCAGGCTGAGAGAAGACTTGGGTGCATTCAGTAAGGAATGCCTGACCCTCTTGTGCTACCAAGGGATTTTTTGCTAGTACAGGATGATTCAAAGCATGTGGTTTGCCTCACAATAAGAAACAGTAAGAATCTGCAGGTTGCTGCCCACATGCTTTTGTTGCTTTAGAACACAAAACAACTCGTGCCACATAGTTATAGAATATTATATGATAAAGTTTTCCAGAAAATTCCAGATGGACAATCCCATAGAGTTTGAACAAGATATTACAAAAAATATGTTTATCCCATCCCATTTGCCTGCAAATGCTATATATTTGGTGTTATACTGTGTTCTTGTCTCTCCTGTTTTCTCTCTTTGCTCCCTTCTGAACTTTGCCTTTACTTCTCTCTTGCTGACCCTTGTTTGGGTTATCAGTGAGGAAGATAAAGCAGTGTGGCCTTTGGGTTGCAGTGTACAGGGAGGTGTACAGGGGGGTCTGGGCTGTTGTCCAGGGGAGTGTTGTGCTGTTGTTGAATTATAGATATATATATGTAAATATATAAGTTTTTGGGGTGTGTCTTTATTACCTTTTATGCTTTTTATATTTAGTTTGCTTTTGTAAATAATAATTTCATCTAACTTCCAAATTCTGTCTAGTGTGGTAATTTACTCCTTGGGGAAAACTCCAAATTATCATGTGGTGCAAAATCAAACCACCACACACACATAGGCTTAAAAATCCAATTCTGGCTTAAAAATCCAATTCCACTTAAAAACAATTTTTTACTGCTAATTCTCTGTTTTATTTAGGATTTTTTTGTTTGTTCGTTTTTCTTTTTCCTTTTAACGGATCTGTTGCTGCAGTGATGTTCACAAGGAAGGCCTGAAGTATGTCTGACTCATCACCAATCAGACTTAATGTCACTGCCATCTTCTGGCGTGGATGTTAAGCACCCAATCTGAAACATCAGACAGGAGGAGAACCCAGGTAGAAATGATACATATACTTATCTATAAGATATAACATAACTTGTATATTGAAACAGTACCTAAAGTTTGTATTCTACCAGCTGTATTTTGAGACCAAAACCACTACAGTCCCCTGCTGTATTCACAAAATGCCCTCTACTTAAGAGAGCACTTCGCAAATGTTTCACTATGTCCCTGAGTGATACTTGAAAAACAGCTGTCAGTAATGGAGATGTTTATTTCAACAATGCAGTTGTGTTTGCGCATAAAAGGGATGGTATTTTGGTAGCTTTTGAGAATGCAACAATTAAAACCTGCTCCCTTTGGTTGGCTCAGTGAAGCCACGACAGACAACAAACTCTGCTAATGAAAACCATCTTATGTTCTAAAAAACCAATTTAAATGTGTTGACACACAAGAACATTGTGATCTAATTATCATGGGAATGAATAAAAGAAGATCGTTCGATCAGAAAGTAAAATCTGTTGTGGTTTGGGGAATCCTTTTCCTTTACAGTCATAGCTGAGTTAATTTTATTTATTCACTATGATGCAAAGCAATTCACATAGATATTCACTGTATTCTAGCTTTAATCTGCTCTGGCAGCAATGAAAGTGCTGTAAGAAAACCATTCCACAGCATAAATATCAGAGCAATGCTGCAATGGGAAGGAATTTTGTAAAAACATGAATAAATATTCATAAACAATCATAAAAATATACAACATACCATAATGTAAGCATATTTATGTTATTTTTAATGTACACATTGTAAATGTATATGTGTTATATAGCACATGCACAAATGGTTTTAAATAAGCCTTCATTGTGTAAAAAATGTGGGTATATATTACACTGCAGCTCAAAAACATTTATGTTTCTAAGGGCTATGTTTAAAGTCTGGATATACAGACTTGGGTTCACTGGCAACCCAATCCCATTAAGTTATTTTATGTCTAAATTTATGTATAAGGTTTTACAGAAACTACCATAAAGAATTAAAAGGAGATGCTATAAAAAACACTGATCTTATTCTCCAATACTCCTTGTGGAGTTTGCCAAGTTCTGTAGCAAATAAAATTAATGGATGGTCCTGCAATATGAAAAATTCAAAAAAGGACTTAAATTCTTGTTTCAGCTCTGGCTATGGAACCAGTCTTAGGATGCACCAGAGAAGTCTTAATAAAGAGAAGATGCAGAAAGAAGAAAAGCTGTGAGTACCACATTTCAAACAGCTGGCAGTGAAGAGATTTCAAAGTGACAGCAAAAATAGTTACAATTTCTTAAGAAGGCTCCACAAAAGAAGGCTAAAACACAGTTTAGGCTCCAGAACCGAAAAACCAAAGGACACTCCATGTTTGTTAGAAAAATCTTCCTCATGTCCAAAATTGAAAAAGGGAGAAGCAATAGTCTTGAATTCAGAGAAGGAATACTTGGGTTAGACACTACGGAAAGTTTTACAACATGGAGATTTTTTAGCTGACTGCATAGACTGTGAAACCAAACAGTTTCTAGTAACATGTTAGACA
Source organism: Indicator indicator (assembly GCF_027791375.1). NCBI lineage: Eukaryota > Metazoa > Chordata > Aves > Piciformes > Indicatoridae > Indicator > Indicator indicator. The sequence goes on along the minus strand of NC_072015.1, from coordinate 33,210,705 downwards.
AAAGGATGTGAAATCTCTTCACTGTAACTTAGTGCTATGTCCTGATAATACAATTTATTGTTAACTTCAAATCCTCTCTCTTGACATACAAATCTTTAAAAGCAGTGGATCCTTTTAATAATTTAGGAGGAAAAAAGAAGAACTTCAACACAGATTATTTTTGTGAGCCTGTTTTCCTTCTCTAATGTGAAACTGATTTAGGCTGCATAGCCAAAATTTGCAGATAGTAACGTGCCACCCTCTGCCTCAGCTACACATATTTTTAGAGCAGCTAGTACAATGCTCAGCTGCCTGACAATGCAGGTGGGGCAGGCTAATGAGTTTTAGTTAAATTTTTTAGCCTAATTGCCCTGTTCGGAGATTTTTGTATAGGAGGACCTCATTGATCCAGGTTTGTTTGAACCAAGCTCTTTATAACCTTCTAGAAACATTACCTCCCTCTACCAACCTCCTGCTGCACACAGACCAGCATTTGCCCTAATGAAAAATCATGAAAGCCCTTATCTGAGCATCGGGGTGCAAATATGTGGCCTGCACAGCACATCAAATACAGACACAAGAAGACTGCAGAGATGAAAGGAATTTGTCTGCGCACTAAACTGTTGATGCAGGTGCACTTGTAAAGGTGACTATTTCTAGAGGATGCCACCTCCCACACCCACATTTCACCTAAGCAACATTGGCTAATTTGAGCCTCTCTGCAACCTCATGAGCGTTTTTTACTGGCTGATGGCAAACCTCTTATACCAGGTTTTGAGTCTCACCACTAGGACTCAATATTTCTTGTATTTAACTGAATTTTCTATTGAGATACAAATGTTCACATCTTTTTTAAGGTAGCACATTAAAAGCAAAAAATGTTTCTTCTGCTTCAATATTTGCATGATGCTGATCTCAGGTACAGCACAATATTTGGTCAGAAGAGCTCTGCCTAGAGCTCTAGTAAGGAGATACAGATTTACAGCAACTGAAATTATTCCAAAGGAAGAAAAGCCAGCAAACTTCCACTCCAGCAAAACCTTTGTGTCCAGTCACTCCATCCCTTCTAAACTGTGATTTCATAACACGACTTTAGAGATTACTGCCCTCACAGTGGAGATTAAAGATCATCAATGCTGAATTTCATGATGACCTCCCAAAATCAGAGGCAAGTTTTTCTGTTTTATCTTGCTGCTTTTATCATTCTGTTTTCCAAAGAAATAGAAAAGTGTTGCTTAAACTAAATGAACAAAGGGCAGAAACTGACTGTGAATGAATTTAGGTTAGAGATTAAAAGATACTTTCCAATCACCATAAACTGAGGTCCTCCAATAGTTTCCCAGTGAGAGGAGAGAAACACATTTCCTCCTTACTCTTGAAAAGAATTTTAATAAGCTTGTGAATCTTTACATGAGGCTGTTGCACCTACTTGAGAGGGATCACAAAGAGCTGAGCAAGACAGAGGATACCTGGGACTCTGCACACAGAAATGTCCCTTTATGCATCCTCTGTCCCCACTGCACCCAAACTCCTGCTACTCAGTGGTTTTCAGGATATTGCTCACGGGTGAGACTTTTCCACAAAGCAGCTGTTGCTCCACAGAGGAAACGATAAACCCTGCTAATGAAGAAAGTTTTTATGGAGCATGGCAACTTTCAGGTTTTTGAGATAAATTGATTTCAAAATCCCATGTGGCCTTCATTCTTAGTTTACTATCTATGCCATTCATACTCCAACACAAATTTCATAACTATTGGCTTGAACGAGCTAGATTTCATATTTAAAAATTATATTTATACTGGGGTGCATCAAGAAAAGTGTGTTCTGAAGGTCTAGGTTTTTCTCCCCCTCTACTCTGCCCTGCTGAGACCACACCTGGAATACTGTGTCCACTTTTGGGCTCTCCAGTTCAAGAGTGACAGGGACTGCTGGAGAGAATCCAGCAGAGAGCCATGAGGATGATTAGGGGATTTGAGCACTTTCCCTATGAAGAGAGACTGAGAGACCTGAAGCTGTTTAGTCTGGAGAAGACTGAGAGGAGACCTCATTAATGTCCATAAATATCTGAGGGGTGGGTGTCAAGTGGAGGGAGCCAAGCGCTTTTTGATGCTTCACAGTGATAAGACAAGGAACAATGGGTACAAGCTTGAACATAGAAGATTTCACCTCAACATGAGGAGAAGCTTCTTTACAGTGAGGGTGAAGGAACACTGGAACAGGCTGAGGGAGGTTGTGGAGTCTCCTTCTCTGGCACATTCAAAACCTGTCTGGATGCATTCCTCTGCAGAATACTCTGCTTTGGCAGAGGGGTTGGACATGATCATCTCTGGAGGTCCCTTCCAACCTCTAATGTTCCTTAACTCTGTGATACTGTGGTAATAAAGTGAGCATAGATATGCTAAGGCTGAACCACAGGATAATTCTGAGTCTTCTCCAACAAACCAATAGCTCTCCTCTAGAAGCATTTAAAAATGTATTCTATTAAACTCAATTATATGTGATTTAATGGTAATAATGACACAGTAGAAAACTATTATTATTTTAATTTTTTAAGCAGCTTAATGCATTTTCACAGTCTTTCAAACTATATTGGTACTAATCTCTACAGCAAAAACCTCAGTCAATTTTTGTATTATTTTTAAGAGTAATAACATTGTACAAATGAGTGCTTTAAATCAGCCACTTAATTTGCACTACCATTTATATTTCTTTGGTTGTTTGTTTCATTGGATTAATAAGTCATAAATTTCCATGCTGAGCAAAATTAATTCATGTATTAATTAATGTAAAGCCTACATATGTCTTAGGAAGAGAGAAACAAGCTTTGCTGCTAGTTCTTGCTCCTATATCTTTGCTCCTAATTCATGTAATTAATTAATGTAAAGTCTACATATGTCTTAGGAAAAGAGAAATAAGCTTTGCTCCTAGTTCTTGGGGTACATCAACAACTGAATGGTTGACAGAGATGTTTTCTTCTAAGGGAAACCCAAAAGCCAATGTATTAAAGGACTTTCTTCACTGGGGTCCTGTTTTTTCCAGTATCAGTGATAAAGCTAGACCTACTGTGAGATCCACTGTGGCCTTTTCAATATTCCTTATTTTCCTGTATTACCATGCTCTTCTATAACATGTATGAAGTAATCCATTGCACTGAACAATTTAAAGCAAAACTTCCTCAATTTTGGGGAAGAAATAGGCTGTCCACTCATGCTCAGAGGCCCCATGACGTCTTCCAGAAAGCAAAAAGGTTAGAGAAGCATTTTCTCAGGAGATACATTTGACCCCCTGCATGCAAGTAGCTGCACTTTGTGAAGTGAGAGGCATCATTACGTGTCATGAACATCTGCAAATAGTAAGCAACATCTTCAGTGTGAAGAGCCAGCTGGAGATGCATATAAATATTTGTGAGGGGCTACCCCAGAGGAATGTTGCTACAGACTGAGGGATATGAAGACCTGGATGAACTCTTGTGTTCTAAGGGCATCCAAGCTGAGACCTGTGCCACGGGGGCACACATATCATACTGCCTCTTTATCTACCCTGCTGTTTTATCTTTCCCCACCCTTGCATATCTAACCAACATGCTTGCCAGTTGGGATGATCACAGAATGTTCCCCATGTTGCTGGCTGAACAATTGTTTTACAGAGGTTCCTAAAATTTGAATATGTCTCTTGTTGCCAACCAATGCCTAAAAAAAGAGTTGAATTAATATTTTAGTGCTATAGAATTTTCTTTAACTGACTTATTTATTCCATTCCTTATTTATTTTTTAGCTGGTACAGTTCAATGTTCTTCCCATTGAAGTCAATGATAAAATTAAATTGATTTAATCTGGACTAGCTGAAACCCCCAGTGAGCATAAATAACCTCCAGACTTCACATCTTCTCATCACAATTTTTAATACCTTTTTCTGTATTCGCACAAATATCTCTGCCTGCCAAGGTACTATTGCTGAATTCATCAATTGATTTGCCTACTCAGTCATGTAAAGTCAAGCACAGATGAAGAAGCAGATGAAAGTCAGAAAGATCATAAACTTCTACAAAGTTCACAACTCTGGGATACAGTGAAATAACATTACTGATACATGCTATTATTTATATTTATGGTAGCTTCTTACTTGTAGACAGCACTGTGTTTAGAATTCAAACTTATAAACAGCAAATCAGCTAGAGGTGCAAAGCTGACATGCATTAAAGTACCATCTACATACTTTTCCACAGAAGTAAAGTGACCTTAAAGACAATACAAAAGGTTTTAGCTTTTGTTGGCCTGTCCCAGAACAATCTAACAGCATTTATAAGATGCACTCTATCCACAGTCCAGCAGAGCTATTGGAAGCAAGAATTCTGATTTTAAAATTGTGCCAGCCCAAATTTATTTTAAAAATGGTCTTAAACAGGCAGACACTTTACTGTTGGTCCTAATACATGTCAAGAGCACTGTGAATATCTTTGCATAGACTATCTTTGCATAGAATTCTAATGGACAGTCCCACAAGTTATTGCATACCCCACCTCAGCATTAATCTGATTTACAGATAAATGATGATGTCATGTTAACAAAATGTGTGAGGGCTATTCACTTGCAGGTAAAAGAAGCCCCTCCAAGACCTTCTCTGAACTGTGACAGTCTTGGGAACCTGCAGTGGTCTACATCAGCTGTGAGCAGCATAGGACAGTCCATTATCTTCCTTCTGTGCAGGCCTGCTGAAGCCCTGCCCATCACATACACCCAGTTCACCAGCCCTGCTCACAAATAATTCTGAGAGCTTGTTCTCAAGGCAAAGCAGTTTTATTAAAACTCAGGTACCACCTGAAGAAATATTTGCCTCTCTTCCACTTCCTGGGCTGGGGGACCTGTATCCCCTGGATGGGCAATGCTGGTGCTTCCTCGTCATCTCCTCTTGTCATTTGGCCCTTGCTATGGACTTGGGACACACTGACTTCTGTTAGTGTTGTGAGGACTTTGAGAATCTCAGGCTTTTTCAAGGCTTGCTGGTGTCCCTCTGTCTTGCCTGATCCTGCTTGTCTAGGCTTCTGGGGAAACTCCTGGCTGTGTTTGGGACCTGTCTCCTCAGAGGTCTATTTGTGCCTCCTGGCTCCCTGCTAGTGCTGGTGCTCTGGCTGCCTCTTGCAGAACCAGGCAAGGTACTGTGGAGAGCTGGCTCTCTTTTGGGATCCTAGGACCCCATGTCAGCCCCCAGAGCCTACCCATTCACACCTCAGTAATACAGCAGGGTGTCCAGTCTCCAGCTCTTCACAGCCCTGCCTGGCCATGGGCCCCCAAGCCAGGTCAGACTGTGGGCCCACATCCCAGCCTAGCCTCAGGCCATCCCTGTCCTCAGCCGAGTGCCCATTGCCCAGGGGCAAGGCTCCACTGACTCTCCCTGGCTGTCCAGCTCCTGGCAGGGCAGTGGTATTGGCCGTGCCTGGGAGCTAGCACCATGGATCTTCCCTGTTCTCAGGACATTCCAGCCCCAGGGAGCCCCTCATCCCTGCAGTGCCCTGGTATACCCTACAGTTCCTTAGAACTTAGTATAAAATGGATTATTGTAGAGAGACAAGCACAAAAGATCAAATGACCAGTTGTGGTAAGCTGGAAAAGAGACAGCAGCCACACTTTGTAACTCCCCTGTGAGAGTGACCTGCTGACAGTGTAATTGGCTTCTTCATTAGTGAAACATGAAACAACAGAGTGAGAACTGGAAGTAAGGCTTTCAGGGAGAATTGCAGTAGCTTGTTACTTGAAAGAGCATTGTTTGTTTTAGAATAAAGTCAATATTATAATAGGAGTGAATTAGCATTCTGTAAAATGAAGACTGATGTGTAGTCTGTTAAGCTGAAGCATAGGAGGCAAGATCACAGTACTTCTGAAAAAGAACATCTGTGTTGACTCTGTTCTAATTCAACAACACTAGTAGTTTATCACAGCTTTTTACTGATGGACACTACACACAGAGGGGACCTTTGAACTGACAAACCTTGAGATTTACAAAGATAACTGAACAAAAGTTTGAATGATTTTTTTTTCCTAGGGTTTTGACTCAAAAGGTAGTACAGTTTTGTCCCCTTCCTAACAATCAGTACTACCCTTAATGTCAAAGGTAGTGAAAACATCACAAGTGGACAATAACCTGCTTCAGTAATTAAAATATTTACAGGATAAAATAAAATAAAATAAAATAAAATAAAATAAAATAAAATAAAATAAACCAAACAAAAATAAAATAAAATAAAATATAAAATAAAATAAAATAAAATAATTATTTTTCCATGGATTTATCAGGCAGAGCAACAAAAATTTTCACAACTTGGTCTAATTTCTCACAAGTGTGGTTCAAGTTTCTCTCCTAATTAAAGTTAGCAAAGTTAGCAGCACAATCAATTATAACATTAAGATTGTTGAACAAGAGGAGGAAAAGAGCTGGGAATAAAAAAAATCAAAGAACTCCAGAGGAAAACAGAGACAACTGTGTTACAAGACTGACTTTCAGCAAGACTGGCAGGATTGAACAGTTGTAGACAGTAGATTATGAGCTGAAAATGAAAACAGGAACAAAAGTCCACATGGATATACAAGACAACTGTCATAACAGGAAAGGTCAAAAAGGCTTTGTGCAGATCTATCACACAGAAATACTAAATTTTGAGAAACTTGAGGTTCTTTCAACTGGGTCTTCTTTAAATTACGTCTGCATATCTTTTCTCTTCCCAAGCATTTTGCAGAGGGTTGGGTTTTTTTGGTTGTATTTTTTATTTTCTTTTTTTTTGTTTGTTTGGTTGGTTTTTTTTGTTTTAAACAAAAGAAACGAGAGAAACTAGGACAGGAACATCCTCAAATTTTCTCCCCATGCCCCCAAAACAGGATAATTGTATCTGAACTGTCCATAGCAGACATGGTACACGCTCTTAAAAATTTCCAGATGGGCCCTCCACATTTATTTAGGTTATTTAGGCAAGATTGCTGAGGTTTTGATACTATGGGATAAGATGTCCATGAGTAAGGTGTCACTAGACATCTGATAAAATACAGAACATGCCCATGGTAAAGGTAAGAATTGTCCCTTTAGTGTAAGGCTTGAATAAGCATTAAAAACACCCCAAGAAATTGTTAAAAACAATGAAAAATAAAACATGGTATTATAGTATGATCTATTACATATGTTGAACAAGGCAACCATTCTTATGAAAAAATACTAGATAAAAATAGAATTAAAGACCTGTATGTTGATTTGCATAAGAGCACTGAGATAGGGTTGTCCCATTAAAAGAGTCTGCAGCTTTCATAATCTTTGTGTTTGTTCTGCTTATATAATATCTATCATAAAAACACACTTTATATATAATCAACTGAAGGTAAAAGATGCATTAAGCAGGTTAAACACAGATGAAACATATACCTCCATTTTACTGGTATGAAAACATATTTGGGGCATCAATGTTTTGATTTGGAACATCTGCTCTCATTGCTGCTATAATTGCTCAGACATGCTAAGTGTATTCACTGGCAGAACACTCAATGTTTCCACCAAAACATAACAGATGTAAAACTCCATTTTATTCAACCCTTAATAAATCAGCTAAGTGGTATGCAGTGCTAGTTTACCAGAGACTTTTCCCTACGACACAAAAGTGAGGGGAAAATAACACACAAAAACCCCTCCAGGTTGAGACAAAGAGTTGAGATAAGATAGTTTACTGAATAAATGGAATAATAATAATAATAATAAAACTAATAATAAATAGTAAAATAATACAATGCACAATTACCTTAGCATATTTGCAGAAATAAGCAACAAGCAGAAGCAAATGAACTAAAAACCCAAGTCAGGGAGCTGCTCCCCCATCCCTCCCTGTCCTGCTGCCATCTCAGCAGAAGAGAGTCAACACTCACGACCCAGAACCCCAAAACAACAGCTCCTCATGTTACAACCTGAACTTCAAGCCCCATAATACTTTGCCAGGACTTTAATTTTGAAACTGGCATGAGGCAGGATGGTTTTGAATGACAGCAGCAAATATTCAACTTAACCCATGACAAGAGAAGATTTAAAAATCATTTTTTTTTAGCTGCATGATGAATTGCCATAAGAAAAATAAAGAAAGTAAGTTAAAAAATTAGTGTGGTGCTTTGCTCATTCAATGCAAGAAAAATCTGTTTGGGGGATTAATACACGTGTTAAAAGAGTAGCCTGAAGAAACTTCAGGAAAAATTAGTATCCTTTATAGCAACTAGTATCAAATGGAAAATGAGTTGAGCTGTCTTCTTTAGGTATAAAACATGTTAATCTTTCCAAATAATAATAATTGCCATGGTGCCTAAAAAACTCATTGTCTGCAAAGCTTTCAAACAATGATTTTGAATGTGATTTTCTAGGTAACTTTTATAACTGATAAGAAAGTAAATCCAGCTGATCTTATCTAAAGAAACGAAACTCAATTTTCCCTCCTTAAGTAATGTTAAAGCTCATTATATTATAGCCCTTTAAAATAGCATTGCAAACTTCTAATCAAGCTGGACTGGAAGATTCTCCACAGAAAGATACTTCTACATATCATCTATTATTCCAAAATCTTTAAAATGAATGCTCATTCCTTTCCCCATAACTACAGCCAAAGGAACCACAGTATTCCACGAAAAAAATAAATCAAACCCAAACCAGTGCTGAAGGTCTTCAAAAGAAGTAACTGCTCTGCATGAAACCAATAGTAACTTTCTTCTGCAGAGTGACATCCACGGAATGGACCAGACTAGAGATGCATTTTATTTGACAGGATTATGGAGCTTCTGACATTAGCCATATGCTGTTTTCCACTGAAATTAGGAGCCTATTTGTCTGGGCTAAGAAGGCTTGAATAGTCATATGTGCAAATGATTTACTGCCATGCTTATAGACCTGGAAACTTCAATGATCTCCTTGATAGAAATCACAGAGAGATTCAGCAGAGTATCTCCATAGTGGATTAACTTTAATAAGTTAGAGACAATGCACTGTGGATTTGTAATATTTCCAGAGTGTCTTTATGTTATATGATTAATTTAGCTTCAGAGCAAGTAACAATAATAATATGAAATCTCTGGGGGTACTGAGGAGGACCATGGGACACACCTGGAATCAATCCAGACTGTTGTCAAGGAAGACCAGTTTAACTTTTTTCCCTAACTAATTGCATGACTTATAAAGTATCCCCCACAAAAAGGTTATAACGTTTCAGAATATGATGCACAGTGGCAATTCCAATTTACATATCAGAATAAAAGACCTTAATTTTCTTCTGGGGAGATTAATTCATAAGATCAGGCAACGATAGGGTAAAGCTATATTAATGCTCAATTAGTATATATATTTTAAAAGGGAATATTTTCACTGAAGACTTTATTCAAAATAATTTTGAAAACTATCCAAATGCTTTTATCATTACATTAAACGACTTTCTCCTATCTGCTCAGCCTGTCTTTAATGACATATTTTTGTAAACAGGCTTGAGGGGCATTAGTATTTTGATTTCCTTTCAGGATTTTATTTAGAAGTCCTACTTTCATTGCTGTTGTGGTTTAACCCCAGCCAACTACTAACCACCTGGTGGGATGGGGGAGAAAATTGGAAGAGTAAAACTGAGTTTAACAGGTAAAGCAAAAGCTGTGCACACAGGCAGAGCAAGACATGGAATTCAGTCACCACTTTCCATGGGCAGGCAGATGCTCAGCCATCTCCAGGAAAGCAGGGATTCATCACACACAGTAGTTATTTGATAAGAGAAATCACCTGAAGTGTCTTCTCCTTCCTTCTTCCCCCAGCTGAGTGTGACATCATATGGTATGGAATGTTCCTTTGGTCACGTGGGGCACCTGGCCATGCTTCCTCCAAACTCCTTGTCCACTCCCAGCCTATTCTGTGTAATCTCTGCTCAACTATAGTGAAAATATCCCTGAATTTTTGAAACTATTTTCAGCCCAAATCCAAAATCTATTTCCAAGCTGGCTGCTATGAAGAAAATTAACTGTTCCAACCAAAACTGCCTTTTCTTTTTTTCGGTTGTCCAAGAAGCCCTTTACATGAGTCAGATCAGCTTGCTGAGACCTTACTCAGTGAAGATGTGGGGTTTTTGGAAGAGGTGGGGCAGGCAATCTGCTCAATTAGTTTTCCGTTACAAGCTTCTCAAGGATTGAAAGGGATGGGGGAAAAAAATGATCAGAGTATGTGAAAGAAGGATGGGGTTTGTCCTTTTTATTATCAGCTGATCATGAAATTGCCTCCTCTTTCATGGGAATTTTACTCTCCCTTTATGAGGCCCAGGACTTTATAGGGAAAGTCTGTCTTTTCATCATGTTCACTGTTTTGAACCTTTCCTGGTCTCACACAAAAGGTTTGTGATTTACACCAGCTAATTAAAGCAGAAATCAAATAGAGCAAAACAGTAACTAAGAGTGAGCGTAGAAAGTAGAGGGGAAGATCAAAGGGGCAAAACCAATACCCCAGCTAGACACAATGTATAATACAATACAAAAAGCTGTTTTTTAATATGTAACCCAAAATACATTCTTTTATTTTTCCGTAAATGTAAAACATTTTCTATGTGATAAGGATAAATGGAGTAAATTCTACTGCATAAGAGGTTATCAGAGGAATGACTTTTACACACCCACATGTCATTTACTTTCAAATAATTCCCCCAAATTTAATTTCCCTTCGCTTAGAGTGTATGGAATAGTTTTTTTCAGTGCTCTAGCATGCTCATGCTTCATGAGTCACACAGACTAACACATGATAAGAAGCAGGTCTAGAAGATTAAATTTGAGTAATTAAATTAATGCTGTGTAATTACAACTCTGACCTTAAAAACCTAACAAATTATTCATACTCGTCAATGCTTATGTTGAAGACAGTGTTCTAGTATCAAAGTCTGTAGTATGTTAACTTTCATTACGAGCATAATTAATCACAGTCATGTTGCTGAAGATCAAGTTGACAGGAAATTGCCTGCATTGGCTGAGCATGAATTGCCTTTGAAGATATGACCAGCTTAGCCATGCTTTTCTTCTAATGAAGTTTTATTATCATTGCTTTAAGCAGAGACTAGAATCTCTATGCCAGCAATGAAGGAAAAGAGGAAGAGAGACACAGAATTTAGGCTATATCTGATGATTTCAAAAAATTGTGGTATATTTCTAACTGTCCGAAGCTGGGAGAAATTCATCCTAACTGTTCTACACATCCATTGCCCAGAAGTCTTGTTCAACATCCTTCTAGCATTCACTTTTTGCCACCCTTTTCTTTAAGCAACCAAACTGCTCAAGGTATTTGTTGCAGTTTCTCAGTTTAGCTGTGATTTGCATCGAGAGGTAATGCAAATTAGTGATCCCTACCACAGTCCTACAATCCAAGACGTTTTATCTAGCTTGTCTGAGAGGCTGGATATTTATGATGGAGTAGGATAACCTGTAGCAATGATATTTCTTTTGATGTAAACTGTAATTAAGCACCTTGTTTTCCTAGAGAAACAGGAAGAATTTACATACAGCCAAAATATTTAAAAAACACAAATTAAAAAATCCTTAACCCCCCAACTTGCGTGTAAAGGCAGATTCCTTTTGTGCTTCAGAAATCCCCAGAGATTTATCTCATACCTGGTCACACTTTACTGGTGTGACGGTTTTAAGACTATCTTTATTTTTTTCTTCACAAAGTTCAAGCAGAGAAAGTGAAAGAATGTAAATAAATCACTACTGGGTGTAAGAAAGCAAAATAATGATTATTCTAAACACTTCCATTGGAGAGAGAGAAATGTTTAAGAACCACTACTCAAACCAAGATAGGGGACAGTGGGGAAGTCAGGCACTCTGGCAGTCCCTCTTCTCTCTGCCTGCTGGTGCCTTCTTTTCTGGATGAAGATAACACACCTACATACTGACCTTGACAAGCTAACAGCCTCTCTGCTTCTTGACTCTCTGCCTTCTGCCAGGGGGTTTGGGGGAAGTCCTTCTGGCTGAGGTGGGGAGGCCCCTCAGGGAAGAAGCACAGCCCCTCGAGGGGAAGGGGAAGCAAAGGGAGCTTGGTTGTGGTTTTCTGTTGATTGTACATATTTGTAAATGTTGTGAATAGTGTATATTTGTACATATTCATTGCATTTCATCATAGATTGTAGTTTTGCTTGTAAATACAGCTTTCATTCGCTTCCAGACTGAGCTAGCCTGGTTATTGTCGGTGTGAGAGGGGGATTTCAGCTCTCACACTGTTACAACTGTCCAGCTTCTCATATCAGACCTGGGTCAATCACACTTCCGTTCATTCTCAAATGCAGTTCTTATTTTATCACAGCCACCTCAACATCTGGTCTACATGACAGGGTGGACCACTTTGATGTCTTTTAGGTAGGTGATGGCAAAGCAGGTATTGCTTGTATTTTGGTTTTAGGGGAAGATATGGGATACCTTCAGAGGACTGTGAAAGAAGTTCATGCAGATGAGCATGTATCAGATGGCAGAATACAATTTCGTAGTAGCCATTTCTTTGCATCTGATTTGCCCCACAAAAAGAGCCAGAGTTTACATTTCAGATGTCACTGAGCAACTGGAGAACTGCACACAAGTTTAGTTGCATTAACAGTTTTAAAATTGCTTTCCTCTAGCTTTCCCATCAATTTATACAATTATCATTGCACTTATGTAACAGTATACAAATCAGTGAGATCCATATATGAACATAAAATTGAGTTAAACCCTGACATTTTAAATTATGCATTGTCAGTTTGAAACTAATAAATCATGAGCTGCACCTATGGTACCCATCAGTCACATGTCACTTCTCTACAGTGTTTTAGAAATTATGTCAAGTATCCTTTGCAGTAGACTTGCTAACTTCTAATGACAGAATAAACCTTTCCCCCCATCATTTATTCTTGTTTCCTCACCACTGCTATTTTCAGGTGCAGCAAAGGTAAAATCTAGACTCTGACTTGCAGTGACAGTGGCAGCCCCAAGATTTTGATCAGTGACATGAAGTCTGGAAGAAAGGAGGATAAACATTAGAGAAAGACACACAGACGTAAAGTTCAAATATCCCAAGCCTTCTGATTCAAAATAAACCTATGTGTCCTTCTGGATTTGTAAAATCTTTTCAGAAAGATAGGACACTAAATTTCACTGAGGGTAAAGTCTACTGTATAAATCCCACTGAATATAACCAGTTTGGCCATTTTAAGAAATACCTCTTGTGTGATTGGCATACTTAAATATAAGGAACACTTATGGAAATCTAGACCTCAGGAGACTGCAGGAATTATTGTGTGTGCATAGTTGACTAGAGAAGGAGAGAAAAATTCGACACGCTTAAGGTCACAGAAAGAAATTAGCATACTGTAAGAAAAAAAACCCAATACTGCTCCCTCATCTTTTAGTGCCTGAAGGAATAGTTAGGAGTGGGGCTCTTCAGTATTGCTCTTCAATGCAGCCCATTAATGATATCTGTCAATCAAGTTTGCGTGCACTGCCTAAGAAATAAAGGAGGGCTGCATAGCATCAGAAGGCAAGTTGATGATTTCTTTAAAGGGGAGAAGCTCTGGTATTCAAGAGCTTATTGAAAATCTGTCAGCACTAAAAAGATAATTTCATGTGAGAGGTACTGGACTACATTCTTCTGTGTTATAACTCCATTTCAATCATAAGGTTTCCCTAAGATGAGTTTAGGCTGCCCATAAGGAATGATAAAAACCACTGGAGAGGTATTAATTGAGTCAATCTTGCTTAAACATTTTAAAACATGAAATAAAGACAAAAATAGACTATTTCCTTTATGAACTGAGATTTTGTAATAGCTATGGTTCCAGTTGGATTAAAAGTAAAACCTGAATAAAGGTTTTCTTTTTCTTCATTTTCAAAATAAGAATCTATTACCATCAGTGCTGAGTTTTCAGCCAGAAGTAAAAATAAGAAATCCCTAAAAAAAAAAAAAAATTTAATTACTTATTGAATTACTTACCCTCTATTTATATTAATTAGAAGAAAACACTTTAAAGGAATTACACCTTAGGCAATAAAACAATCTAAAATGTAATTTGAAACAGGACAAATGAAAACATTGAATTAAGAGAAATCTGAAGTGCTTACAGCCACCCAAAAGCTAGTTGTATAACAGTGAGTGAACAATGCTGTTGTTGTAAGGAAAACCAAAAAGTATGACTGTCCATAAACTACTAATAATTAAACCATGATAAAACATTTCCTGGTAAATACTCCATTGCTGAAAAACACTTACAAATTTGTGAAACTATTCAAGCAAAGAATTATTTTTAACCTGTATGCTACCAGTTTCCTGAAAGAGTAACACGAAGGAAGCAAGGGTGGTGGGTTGTTTGTTTTTGTGTGTTTGAATATATTCACATCCAAAGAAATATTGGCTTATCTGACAGACAAACCCTAGTTTTTCAGCATTTGGGTGGACAGTCAAGAGTGAAGACATCTGGATACAGTCATGGGAGACCTAATAGCAGCCTTCCAGTACATGAAGGGGGGCCTACAAGAAGGCTGGAAAGGGAACAAAGGCTGGGAGTGATAGGATGAGGGCCAGTGGCTTCAAACTAGAGAAGAGTAGATTTAGATTGGATATTAGTAACAAGTTCTTTACAGTGAGGGTAGTGGAACACTGGAACAGGTTGCCTAGGGAGGTGGTTGGGGCCCCGTCCCTGGAGATATTCAAAATGAGGCTCAACAGGGGTCTGGGCAGCCTGATCTAATGGCGAATGTCCCTGCTCACTGCAGGGGTGTTGGACTAGATGACTTTTGGAAGTCACTTGCACCCCAAACCATTCTATGATTTTATGAAGCTCTGGCATTCAACAAAGGCAGAACAAAATACAGACCATGCAGTTGGCTGATTGGCTCATGGTGGTAAAGTAAGCAGATGACAAAAGTGATGAGAAATGGGCTCTTAAGCAAAAGAGGCTGAAAGCTGTTACTGTCTCCCTCATCATTGTAAGTGGTACCTGAGTAGCTCCCATCTGGGAAACCAAGACAGACCTTCAGAAAGGCTCATGGGAGCAGAGAAGATTCATTCTTGAGATTATTCATCACTCTTTCTCAGCCCTTTCAGTTCTGGCAGCAATTAACATAGGATTTTCTTTTCACTGCTTCATAACTTTTATCCTGCAATGCAGTCGGAAAAATTATTTTCCTCAGTAGGAAGCACCAGAAGCCCTTTCCTGTTATGGTTTTATTTCTACCTATTCATGTAATGTTACATGATTGAGGCAATTCTTCAGAGTCCTGGGAGGTACCAGATTCTAGTTCCATAAATAATAAAAGAAATGTATCACTTTTTCAAAGAGTGAGAAACAAAATGGAAATGGGAGCAGCCTGCTGACTTGACAGGCTGACTCACTGCTGACAGTAGTCTGTGTACCCTCTCTTTAATTTTAGCCCTCCAGCATGCAGTTATACCTGGCTGTGCAGAGGTAGGAACTTGTCCCTGCAAAATGTTTCCTGCCATGATGCTAGCTACATGCTTGTTATCACCAGCTGCAGAGATGCCCTCTGTGAGGTCCTTAACGAGAATGTGCAGGAGAATAATTACAGGATTTTAGTTGCACTGAATGTGGTCCTCAGGAGAGAGTTAAGGTGTTGCCTCTGCAACTCTAGACAGAATTTCCTCACTCTGTTTTCCTGCTGTAGTAGGTTAGGAACTATCTGCTAGTTTAGGAAAAAAGAGTATTGAAAGTCACTTTTGAATTTTAAGGATCTCAAATTATATACTCACTGTACATTTATAAGTGCATGGAAAAATATTTCAATATTTAGACTGACATGCTTATTGTTGATTTTTATAATCTAGGATAAGTATTTTTAACCACAGAAAAAAGTGCAAAATGCATAGGGAGTTAACCAGTTCTAAGTGTTTCACTGGTAAGCCTTCTAAATCAAGTCATGGTTTTATCATTCAAGGGAAGCAGCATATTGACTTTAGGATCTGAACATAAAGATGAAACAAATGTGAAGAGTACAGACTGTGCACAGAAGCACACACAGACACTTACATTGTTCTTGAAATGAAAGCCAAAAAGCCCAAATTTTGGCCAAGTCCATATATCCTTGATATAAAAGCTACATTTCTAAGAAAGGAGGTTATTTCTGCACCAAGTGTGAGGGAGAAACAGATAAATGGAGAGGGATGGACAGTTCTGGGAAAACTAATAATGAGACAATTTGTTTCATGAGAATCTATTCTATTCTCCAAGCACCTCTTGGCCCATGAAGTGGATCAAAGTAGAAAAATAATTTTGCAGTGAAAAGGCTACTGAGCAATTTCTTTGGAAAGATTTTCAGAAAAATGTGGTTGTGCTACTTATGCATACAAGATTTGATTGATTTCAATTTATCAGCCACTATGCCACAAAAAAAAAAAAAAAGTAAAAAAAAAAGTACTGTAATAGTACAACATCTGCAATAGGCAAGAAAGATTTTATGCCCATAACAAAGCTAAAGTAAAATGTACCATTAGACTAACAGATATATTGCAATTATTTCTGTCCATCAAATCTCTTATATGAGAGGATGATAATTTGCTTTTTCTTTCCAGTGATGATACTCAGTTTAGATGACCTGTTTAATTGATCAGTAGAAAAGAACAGAGGGCAGAACAGCTGATATGCATTCATTTTACATCTAAAAGCATTTAAAGATAATTAAAGCTAACATTCCATAACGTTACTGTTCTAAAAACATTTTATATAATGACAGACATATATTCCTCTGTTCCAGCAAAATATTTCATTTTTCAAAGTGGTTTTGTTTTTTTTTTTTTTTTTAATAAAAATTGGTCTACCTTGATACTTTTCAGTAGCAGGTATTGTTCACAATCAGGCAAAAAGTGGTTTTATTTATTTGACTATCTATCTATCTGTCTGTCTATCTATCTATCTCTATATAGGCATATATAGATAGGTATATGTATATACCTATCTATATATGTAGATAGATATCTATATCTATACCTCCTTCTAAACTATCTACTTTATACTCCTTCTGCAAGAGAGGACAGAAAACTGAACATTAGGACACAGTTTATCTAATCTTAGGGTTAATGCTTAGAATCAATCAGATGAGTGCTTTAAAATGGCCCATTTTTACCTCTCGTGGGTATTCAGGGAGCCCAGCAGACCTAATTCAAATTAGAAAGTATGAGTTGTAGTTTCTGAACTTGACATGGTGAATACCACAGCAGGTGTCCCCAGCTGGATTAATATTCTCTTAATGTCCTAGTCAGAATCTAATCCCTAGGGTGTTTTGTATTGCCACTACAATTGAACCTAGGTTTTTTTTTTTTTTTTCACTTTGACAAAAAGACTTTTAGAGTACCACAGAGATATAGAATGTTATTTAACAAAAAAGAATATACTGCTAAAAGGTGACTAATGTTCTTCATTTCTGTTTGAATATTCACTCGAATGCTTAGTAGAGTGTATGTAACCCATTACATACATATTGGATCCTAATCAAACAGGCTAATGGGTAGGATCTAGCAAAAAAAGTTCTGGTGAATTGGCTGAGCTCACACATTTCTGTGAAAAGCCTATAATTAAGGAATACTTCTGAAAGAGCTTATTGGTCATGTGTTTTATGCATACTATTATTATCCTTTACTTTCAAGACAAAGGCTATTTTACAGTGTACAGAATACATTTGGCATTTAAAGGTTCTAACTGTTGGCTTTGTCAGAAATATAAAACAAGGATTAGTTGCAGAATGAGATAAAAACTTCAGAATACAATGAGCAAAAAAAAATTCCTATAAAAGATCACACAATTTACTGCTTCTGTCCAAACCTTATCAGCTCATTTTCAGTTTATCACGGGTTGTACAAGATGGACATAATGACTTGACAATTATGCAATTTTATGTCATGACACTGCACATATTTTGCATTTGTCTACTCGAAATTATAACCAGTCTCATAAATACTCTCAAATATGGAGTAACAAGCATTACCTGTTGAAAGTCCTCCCTATATACCAGGCTACCATGAAGTTAGGCTAAATGTAGGGAATGCAAATACCTCATCCTACAGTGAGTAACTAGCTACAAGCTTCAGAGGTTCCTCTGCATTCAGAAGAAGTTCTTCTAGTTCTTGTTCTACTTCCACAGATGCTGCAGTACTGACTGCTCATCTGTAGGTGAGTTGGTGTGACAATCATCAAGGTCTTTAATCATCCTTCACAGTGCAAACATATTTGTGAACTTCCTGTGAACAAAATAGGATAGTAAATTAAGTTGGGGAAAAGGTGCTAAACAGGGGTAACTTGAGTTACACAGTTACAAAGTACAGGAATGACAAGATTACTCTCACAAAGCAAAAATACAGTAATGGTTAATTCTTCTTTTTCTGTGAAAGAGTTGAGAAGATGTCATAAATTTTCTATGAAACAAGGTTAAAATACAGAGAGCAATGAAGTAGTGAGAGCATGGCTGATTATGCTATGTGGTGCTCTGCTGATCTCAGGCAGATTGTCTCTTGCCAGAAAACGTGATCTGAATCAAAATGTTTATCCTGCTTTGTAGCTATATATTGTTTTGTCCAAGAAGTAATTTGAGCATCAGGACTTTCATATGCATGTGTCCAGAACACTACAATGCCTCACCTCAAAAACAGAAGTAATTTATTTTATAGCAGGGTTTTAATAACCATCAAATAAGTAAGCAATGAACAGCATAAGAGGCACTAGGTGATTTAGTAATGTTGATTTTAAAGACATCAGCTTGTTCTTGCTGGAGAGAAATCCCACTACATGAGGAATTGTGCCAGGAAAAACAATTTCGGATTAACATGAAAGAATCCAGACTTTCTGTGATTAAATTGTCTCTTTTTTTGTTGGTTTTTTTTTTTGTGCCTTTTTTTTTTTTTCCTTTGTTGGTTTGGGTTTGTTTTTGTCATTTTTCTAACAGTGTGGTTTGGGGTTTTGGGTTCTTTTGTGAGCAGCAAGGGAGTATGTATCCATGTATTTTGACTTTGGGTAAATCACTGAGTCACAGCCTGGTTTGGGTTGGAAGGGACCCTCAAAAGTAATCTAGCTGAGCTCCCCTGCAGTACACAGGGACATCTTTAACAAGGGCAGGTTGTTCAGAGCCCTGTCCAGCCTGACCTTGTTAGTAACTACTATGCCCCCAAGTCCTGAGTAATTTAAAAAATTTCTGTTAAAAGACGAATTCAAAAGGATGACAAAAGTTACAGCACATGGTGGAGGAAATGAGCTCCCTCACTACAATATACCTCCAAAATATTGACCCTTCCATTGGTTTCTTGATTGTTGGCATGGGGTGTGGCAGCATTGGGGAGTCTCAGGTAGATGGACTTAATTCACACACATAGTAAGAGCCATTAGAAACACTCAGAAAACACAAAATCATTCCAAGGATTATTCCAGATTAAAATACTGTATATCTCCATATATAAATACTGATGCAAATAGGGAAAGAAGGATGCATACACACACAGTGATCTCTATTCATTTGACTCCAACCAGTAGCATCCAACAAAAATACTTTCTTGTTCCAGTTTCTAAGTTTCTGAATGTTTCCACTTGGCTCTAAGATATTATCTATGCAGATTATGAATATATGAATAATGCAGCCCTTGAAATTCCAAGAACTGTATCTTGAGTTTTCACAGATCAGGTGTAATACCTACATATACATCACTAAAACTGCTGCATTCCTTTGTGTAGTGTCAATCATCTTGATGAATAATAGCACTTTAGTCTCTTATACTTCTTTCAGAGTTTATGCTTTTCTGTCACTTCCCACTTTTCCTCTCTTGTGAGCTTACCTGTCAGTCTCCATATTATTGTGCCCATCACTGACTGGATTTCATTGTGATAAATCTTTTCCCACATCAAAACTTCTGGTTGTTTCATTCCTAGAAATCCTTTTTCTGTCACTTCCACTGCCTGAAACTAATTCAAAAATACTGCCTTATCATGTTGAAGAGTCTGTTAGTTATTACAATTAAAGTGATTCTATGATTCTGTGGAGAAAATTCTGGAAAGACTAGATAGTTGTGCATTTGACATAAACCTGGAAGATGGATTCAGGCTCTCCCTTTACTACAGCTCCCACATGCAAGTCAGAGATTGCCAGATGCTTTAAAAGATACACAAGCACCTGCCAAGTCTTGAAAATCCTTGTCTTCATGGTAGTAACATTATCAGCAAATTGGCATCTATCAAAATATTTTTGACCTCTTATTTAGCTATTAAGGTTGGGTCAGAGCCCAATCTATGCCAAAGCTAAATAATCCGAAGAGAGATTCTAGGAATAAACAGTAGACATCAGTCTCACACCAAGGCATGTGCACACCAAATCTATATACTTTATATGTGCTTTATATACTCTTGCTAAAGAGAAGATATTACAATCTGCAGAAGCAATTTCATGAGAAGAAAATTTGAAGGTATACAGAAATCTGGAGAAGTATCTTACAGATAGTGAGTCTGAGACAAGAGAGATCTTTCCCAGCAGGTACTGGGATAAGAAAGCCATCTAGCAAGACTGGTTCAAGGATCCTAGAAAAAATGGTTGGGTTACTTATTGTCTGGGTTTTTTTTTTTTTTGTTTTGTTTAGGGTGTTTGGGTTTTGGTTGGTTGGTTTTTTGTTTGTTTGTTTGCTTTTGTTCCCCCCCCCCCCCCCCTTTGCTATTTGTTTCCACACAAAAAGAAAAAGACACCCAAGGGGGACATGACAACAGGATGGTGCCATTGTCAGAGCTGCACATAGAAGCAGCCAGCTGAACACTGAGCTTCCCTCCACTCTTACTTCTGTCAGCTGCCTACATCCTTTTCCTCCCCCTTTTTTTACAAATTGCATCCTGATGCTTTCTTCAACCTGTCATTGTGAACATGCTGCTTACCTGCAAGACATCTCTTTAGATGTGTGAGAAAATGTATGTAGATATGCAGATAAATTTGCTGATTGGCAGGGGTTGGAATGATTTTAGTTTTTCATAAAAATCTGTGTGTATTCCACATATTGGTTAGAGACAATAAGAGAAACTGCATATGACATAAAATTATATTTCACCCTTGCTAGGGTCTCCTTTGTCATGGTCTCTCTTTTCTGTACAAGCTTTTAAAATGGAGCAAAGCACCTTGAGAACATGTAAAAATTAAGGTACTTCTCTAACTTTTATGGCAGCACTTGATTGTGGAGTGCTTTGCAATCTGCACTGTTTGAAGTGAGCTGCAGAAGCTTTTAAATGTATCAATGTCAGAAAATGTTCACATTAGACCGAGCTCTAGTTTACAGTGTACTCTCCTGTTTATCTTGTAGGGTAGTTCGTTAGTGGTGAAAAGATCACTGTGGATGCGGCAGTGCAAATAAAGCAAGTTTTAAATCCAAGTCAAGTAAAGGAGAAAGGCTTTAACTCACAGTGTGGTGCTAGGGTTTAGCATCAGACTTGGTAGAGTTAGATAATGGTTGGACTCAATGATCTTAAAGGTCTTTTCCAACGGGAATGATTCTATGACTCTGTGATCTACTTTCTTATCATCATTCACTGTGCATCTTCACAACTGACCCACAGATGATGTAATCTTAAGGCAAAAACATTTGCCTCCTACTGAAATGGATTTTACAACATCTTTTGGCTTCTTAGAAGCAAGACCCAGCCCTGTAGTAGCTTTGCCTGCTGGGTTCCAGTGGGGCATGACAGTGAGGTTCTGTAGGTGAGGACTTCACCATGCCGTGCCCAACACTTGACCACCGCTGAGCCTCTGGGGACAGTTGCATCTGTATTGGAGCCTGTCCTATTAGTTGAATCCAGTTTACAAAAGAGGGCATATTACCCATTCCCTTACCAGCTTTTCTTGGCAAGCCTCTGGCATGAAAAGACGACCCAGATGGATGGAATTTCAGTGCACAATACAAATCTTCTGTGATCCAGCTGCACGCTTGATGTTAACCCATGCTGAAATATAGGCTTACTGCTTCTGTCTCCTTGACACTGCCCCCACCTACAAGGGTGGAATAAAGCAGCTAGTCCCTACTCAAAATATTTCTTCCTCATCTACAGAAATATCTTTACCTATGCTTGTAAAGACCGATGTGAAGCAAATAGACAGCAAACTTTATGGCTTTGTCAGTGACATTAAAAGTTTTGTCTCTGGATTTGTAGAATCACTTTCCAAGGGCCTGTTTCATGCAATCCTGGCATGTTTTTTTATTATTTCATTGTTACGCTCTAATTTAAAATTCTGGAAGGGTTGGCTCTTTCAGCATCAGCCACAAATTAAACAATTGTCTCCTACATATGCCCCAATCACACAACACAATACCCTAGAGAAAAAGAAGCTTTGATTATTGACGTAGGGAAAAAATACAGTTGGCACTAAATGATGTCCTGTAATCCTTGTTTCAGCCCAGAGCAAATTTGAATGGGTAATTTTATGAGCCAACAACAACAATAAAACCCCAAACTGATGCAAATTAACTGCAAGGATGGAAACTGTACCCAGAGTAATAATATTACAAATTACATCCTCAGTTAACTAATCTTTTTTGTTCGTTTCATATAGGGAATTGGGTTTAATTGTATTTTTCTTGTGGTTTTTGAGTGCACTTTATTTATTTATTTCTTTGGATGGAAACTCTTTATATCCTTAACATTTAATATTGGTTTTGTTCTCAGAGGAGGTTGGAGTGAGATACACTGTAAGAGAACTCACAGTTACCATGTGTCTAGAAACTTTTTCGACTACTAAAACAGAAAATCAAGATAAATAAAAAAGTTTTCTTTAGAGAAATCAGTCTGACACCACCTCATGGACAGATTATATCATAATAAGCAAAAAGAAAAGATGGGTTTAGGGGTACTAGCTCTATCCAGGTATATCAACATAGCTGAAAGCTTCACTGGGAAGAAAATCCTCTAATCTAGCTAAAGAGTATGTTCCACATAAGATTTCTCTTTCCTCTCCCTCCAGTAAAAAAACAGACAAGATATCTGAAAAACTTTGTCTTACATGTACATAAATTTTCTTGAGGCTACAAGAGCTGCCTTCTGTCAGTTTCCAGAGATGCTGCTGATCACATCCCAGGAAACCAAACTTTCTGTTCAAAGCATATCCTTTCTAACATGCCAGAGCACAATTTGTTGGAATAAAGTGAGCTTTCCAAGAGAAAAGTATTATATTAAGTTGTCCTTTGCTAAAGGACAATCTCATTACAGGTAATGACCTCACATTACCTCATACAAGTGATGGTGAAAATTATAAATGGTGAGCTATGACTGGTACTAGACACACTAACTAAAATAAACCCAAACCCAAAACCCCATTTGGAGCCTTTTTCAAGTTAGTAGACAAAACAAAACAAAACAAAACAAAACAAAACAAAACAAAAAACAGAACAGAACAGAGCAGAACAAAACAAAACAAAAGAAGAGAAAACCTGGTTGATGCTGTAAGGAGTTATCACTGTTCCCATAGCAATCTGTTAGAGGACAAAGTAAAGGCTGCCAGGGAGAAAATTCTGTCTGTGGGCACAGATGCTTCAAAGTGTTGCTGAACCAACCCATAGGGCTCTCAGGGGCAAAGAAGGCTGAAGAAGATTCTCAGCATGCATTGAAGAGCACTGTGAAAAATGCGACATTCTTCAAAGGGAGGAAATATCAGAAGGATGTTGGTGCTACTGGGCAGGAGTGGCTATAATATCATGGCCTTCTTCCTGAGGCCTTCAGAGGTCTGAGGGTCAGTCCTCTGGACCTATGCTATTGGAAGACAAAAATACCAGAACATGGATGTCAAAGAGCATAGATCTGATTAAGAACACTGTTGTAGGTTAAGGATTAATTGTATGTACAAATTAATTGTATTAATTTATCTCTATGGTTAATAGAGATAAAAGTCCTCCAGGGAACTAGATAGTCCTAGAGAAGACGGCACAGGATAATTTGTTATTCTATTCCCTTTTCCTGTATCTCCCTACATAAGGAGCAGACTTTCCGGTCAGCTCTCTCTCCAGGCGTGTGGCTTGCAGCATGGGGTAGGTTTGGCTGGCTGGGGGACAGCCACAAAGTTCAAGAACCCAAAATAGCAGAGAATTTGGGCACTAAAGCCAGTCACCAGGACTAAACAGCAGGTGCCTATCTACAGATTTCCAAAGATACGGAGTATCAGCAGCAAGAATTGCTGCTAATTCTTCATTATTACCAACCAACTGGCTGAACATCTAGGTAGGTACAAACTCCTAGCAGCAAGGCTGGAGAATTCCACCTGTGCCTGGAGTTTCAGTGCAGCAGACACATCTACAGCCAGTTTTACAGGAAGCAGCAACTGAAGCTTGCTGATAAGTGAGGCCACAGTCTCAACAGCTTTGTTTTTCTTTTCCTTTTTTCAATGGATCATTTCAATAGAAAAAATATGTCTAATTAAAAAATATAAAGAAGCAGTTTTTTATGAGGAAAAATGGACTGCTATGCAGAATCATAGACATATCTACATTTTTTTCTCTTTCATCCTCTCTGGAATACACTTATTTATTCCTGAAGATCTTTCTTTGGATATTGTTTTACTCCATCTCATACAAAAAAAGTAGTTGGAGGCCCTGTTCAGAAACAGGTGTCTGAGATCTTGTCATAAATGGGATGCAATGACTAGCAGCAGTAAAGTAGCAGCAGGTGGTGGTAGGCCACAGTGAGATGGTTAGAGAATTACTATCAATTTCTCCTAAAAATGCACTGTTGCTGTGAGACTTTAGTTCGCTCTTGCTGCATTAGTATAAGGAGAAATAATAATGCATTAGCTAAGTATCAGGGCAAACATAGATGGCTACAAAACTGGAAGATGAGTGAACAAAAATAAACATAAAAATTAGAAAGAATACATTAAGTGAAAGGACAGTGAGCAGTGATTGACATGCAAAACAGAAGAGACTGAACATGAAATTAGTGTCAAGACCACTTGTAAATGTCACAGAAAAGGTGTTTAACTTTTCCTGGTTTAGGAGTTTAATATTTCGGAATTTGTTTTGAAGTATCTTTGCCTGTGAAGGTGGTAAATATTATGACATTTCACAGCACAGTCATGGAAATTAATGAATATGAAATTCACTCTCATAATCTTAACTCCTGTGAACTTCTCAATTTGTCTCACTCTAACTTCCCATTTTAATGCCTCAATATCCTTATTCAGTGTCTAACCTGCAGTGATAATTTACCTCTACATGGAAACTCCTAAATTTAACTGAAATTCCGGAAGACAGCAGTATGAAATAATTTCTATGAGAGTAAACTTTCAGAACTGGATTTGCTTTCTGGTTTACTATGTGTGTTTAATGTAAGTATTTCGATACAGACTACCACAACAAATAAAAATTTGTGTATAATATTAATGACACTGTATATAAATATGGTAAAACATTCAGGCCTTTTTGAATGGTATTGCTCTAACACTCTAAATTTCAGTCAACAACTGAATATAACCAGCATGTCCCAGTATATTACATGATTACAGATTCGCTTCTACTGAAACTATGCTCCTTCATGATACACCCAACATTGTGAAATGTAACAATCCCTAATATTGACAAGTTAAATTTGATCCTTCTGCTCTAATAAGAAAAATATAATATAAAGTTTTTTCTTTTCTTTTCTTTTTTCTTTTTTTACCTTGTTGAAGTGGTGGAATGAACAATGTATCATATCCAGTAGGACTGTTATGGCTGGTTGATAAAATTCCTGACTGAGGACACATGAGTTTGTGTCTTGAGAAACAGTTTTGTGCCTGAAATAAGAATTGATTTGCTGGGACCTTAACGTGATCAGGATTTTTTTTTTTTTTTAAATATGAAGTTACTGAAAATCCACATCTGAGACAAGACTCAGCAGCATTATGTAAGAATCCTCACTCAAGATATTCTTGGTGATAAGCTGTCAAGGTTGTTTTTTTTCTTTATAGATTTATAGATGATTTGGGAAATAAGCTATGGTATACATACATATATATATATAATTACCTATGAAAGATATATATATATATAATTATCTATTATATATATATAACTTATTACATTACGTATTCAACTTCATGATTGCCAAACTAGGTTGCACTTGGGACTCTCTTCACACACATAGGAGAGACTACATCAGATGAAATAGAAAGACCATTTTCTGTGGTGAATTTGGGAGGAAGGAGAACAAAAGCAGCTACATTCACAAAATACAT
Organism: Indicator indicator; assembly: GCF_027791375.1. Classification (NCBI taxonomy): domain Eukaryota; kingdom Metazoa; phylum Chordata; class Aves; order Piciformes; family Indicatoridae; genus Indicator; species Indicator indicator. The sequence goes on along the minus strand of NC_072015.1, from coordinate 33,184,516 downwards.
TTCCTTGGTTCAACTATTGCTGAGTCAGCTAGAAGCACTTCTGTGAAAAGATACAGACCTTTAGCTTCAGTGTTCAAAGTAGCTGTAGAATTAGGACCTTTTAAAAATAATAATCAGGAAAGAACTTTTAATAACAAGAGCATGAGCTGGAAGTTAAAAGTCAGAAAAAAATAATTTTGTCAAATGTATTCTTTTACCTTCCCCTTGAGTATGTGTCTGGATGATACTGTTCAGACTATAATGGCTCCCAGAAATTTTCAGTGAGGGTCAAACTGCCTACTTCAGATCACAGCTTGGATTTGAGCAGTAAGAAAATCAAATATGAGTTTTTTTCTCTCTTTTTTCTTTTCTCTTCTTTTCTTTTCTTTTCTTTTCTTTTCTTTTCTTTTCTTTTCTTTTCTTTTCTTTTCTTTTCTTTTCTTTTCTTTTCTTTTCTTTTCTCTTTTCTTTTCTTTTCTTTTCTTTTCTTTTCTTTTCTTTTCTTTTCTTTTCTTTTCTCTTTTCTTTTCTTTTCTTTTTCTTTTCTTTTCTTTTCTTTTCTTTTCTTTTCTTTTCTTTTCTTTTCTTTTCTTTTCTTTTCTTTTCTTTTCTTTTTCTTTTCTTTTCTTTTCTTTTCTTTTTACTTTCCTTTTCTCTCTTCTCTTTCCTTTTCTTTCCTTCTCTTTTCTTTTCTTTTCCTTTCCTTTCCTTTCCTTTCCTTTTCTCCTTTCCTTTCCTTTCCTTTCCTTTCCTTTCCTTTCCTTTCCTTTCCTTTCCTTTCCTTTCCTTTCCTTTCCTTTCCTTTCCTTTCCTTTCCTTTCCTTTCCTTTCCTTTCCTTTCCTTTCCTTTCCTTTCCTTTCCTTTCCTTTCCTTTCCTTTCCTTTCCTTTCCTTTCCTTTCCTTTCCTTTCCTTTCCTTTCCTTTCCTTTCCTTTCCTTTCCTTTTCTCCCCTTCTCTTTCCTTTTCTTCCCTTCTCTTTCCTTTTCTTTCCTTTTTTCCTTTTCTTTTCTTTTTTTTTGTTTTCAAATAGTAGTAGCAATCCTGGTAAGGACAAAAGATCTACAACTACCTTTTAATAACACTCCTTAAAGATCTCAATAAAGCATACTGATTTTTTAAGGCCAAGAGTCTTGAAGGAATGAGCAAGGTGATAGTTATGCCACATCCACACGTGGTTATCACTAGCTGTAGCTGGCACGAAGGCATATAACAGCTGATGCCTTTCTGCTGTTAGGAACTGCTTTTCTTTAAAATATGGTTCTGTTTACAATATACTTGATGTGTCTGACATCTTCTCACACATCAAGTATAGGGGCAAATTTGGCATTTGAACAGACCATACAGATTTTCAAGATGAAGAATGAAACCACTTCTGTAGAAATATTGTGTTTCTCCCCCACATCCCCCCACATCTAATTTATCATCCTATCTACACTGCTTCTCACTGTCTCATCTCAACTTTGCTTTCAGAGGTGTGCACGCTGATAATCATCCTGCCCTGTTCTTCCCCCTTTATCAACATCTACCTTTATGTTTGGGTCCTTCTTTCTTTATCTGAGGTAAGCAACCTCCTCCCTATTTTCCTTTCTTTTCAAATTTCATTTCTGGATAGGTTTAAACTGTCCACCCTTGATACAATTTTCTCCTACTCAATTCCTGTCTCATCATGAGTAGCTGTGATAAAAGGAAAATAACATCATGCCGACAAGATACATTCAAAAGTGAAAAGCTACACTCATGGTTGCTATGTGCTGCATTATATTAATTTACCTTGGAGAGGTGTATTTTTAAAGGTGTATGGGTGATAGCTGGTTAGTCCTTAAGTGACTTTTGTTAGTGAGTTGTTTTTGAAAATTGTCATCCACTTATTGCCATAGCAATGATTATTCCTGTTTCAAAAGAGGCATATTATTTATAGCAGGTAATAATACATGCAAGTAGCTGCTCCCCTGCCTCCTCAAAGGGCTCTCTAAAATGTCTACTCATGATGCCTAAAATGTCACTGTTATACTTAACAGCATTGTGATCTTTTTTTGTCACCTGTATAACAAGACTGAGATGGAAATGTTTGTGAGTAGTTTGAGTAAGTCATAGACATTTCTTTGTTGTTTTGATCTAATTTTGCTGTTTATACATGTTGCCTGAAAATTCAGTATTACATGCTACAAAAATGATGAGTGTGCAAAAGTCTTTGCAGAAATATTGCAGCCCCTCTGACTGTTGATATATTATCCCAGTAAATATGAGCAATACACCTATGGCAGTAATGGACTTCTACACATGGACAGTGCCAATATGGTGGGATGTTTGTGCTGCCAGTATCTCACCACAAGGGCAATATGAGTCCTGTGCCTGTTTACATACAAATCTGCATTGCACCAATCCTGCCTCTGCACCTCTCTTCACAAAACAGGGTCTACTACTCTCACTACCTCACTAGCTGCTATTCTCCACAGTGATAAGGTAGTTTGAACATGAGCCACAACTTCCTTCTTCTCTGAAAGCATGACTCCTTCTTTCCAGATGCCAGGGGAAAAAAAGATGTGAGTGGTGAGGGATGGGATTATTCTCACATCTTCCATAGGCAAGGTGTAGGAAGTCCTGTACTCCAGAAGAGCAAGAGAGGAGAAGGTCACCACCTCATACAGCAGTTGCTGCCACTCTGAGTTTTTTCAAATTAGATTTTAGTTGGCTTCAGAAAATCATATGCCTGGATGGAAGAATGAAGGACAACTATCTTCATTCTGTCTGATAATTCTGTCTAGACCTTCACTGTCTAATAATTACTGCCATCAGTTCAGGGAGATAAGATGCAGCTAATTCAGATCCTCAGTACTTCAGATCCTCAGTACCCCAGATCCTCAGTACCCCTTTACCCTCAAGGTTTCTCACTGAGACTTTTATCCAAAATTGTACCTAACGGTATTTTAATGCATAAGATGGCAAATGAAATGGAAGGGCAATAATAAAAAGTTACAACAGACACACTGAATTTGCTATATTTACACTGTAAGGCTTGCACTCCAAGATTGTAATTACAGTCAGCAGGTCCCCTCCACAACATGTTATTCTGTTTCATTGAACTCTGTCATGAAAATATTCATGTAGGTTTAGGAAAGAGTTGCATCAATTGTTAGCAGACAGTCCTACAGTGAAGCTGTTTCATTGAAAAGCAGTCAAATTGCACCATGTTTGTAATGTTTTGATGAAAAGGGTTGTGATACTGCTAATGCTTTAACTCTCTTTCTGCATAAAGGTGATTGAGTAATGTAAAGTATTGTATCACAGATGATGAAATGTTCATTGTTGCATGCACCACCAATCTCTCAGAAATAATTACAGTTCTGAAAATGAAAGGGTCACACTTGTCCCAGGCTCTCCTCAGGACTTCTCTCAGGCAGTTGTTCTTTCTGTTGCCAGATCTGTAGGTCATTTCTTACACTTTTCCTTCACATTCAAGGTCAGTTTAGATTCAAACCCATCCCTTTGATTTGTGCAGGGGTAAGATTACAAAGGCTTGCACAATGCTAAGAAGTACTTACACCATTCAAGGAGTCATACCCACACCACAGATTTTAACTGGTAGTATCAGATCCCTTTGCATCATGCAGCTCTACTAGACCTGGGTGCCTCCTCTGACTCCTTGCACACACACTACACACACCCCCCCCCCCGCCCCCCATTCTTAGTTGATTCCTCTTCCCTCAGGTTTGACCCAGCTTCTCCAACGTGACAAACATCAGATGAATTTATTGAGTGATACAGAAGTAGAGAATGCATTGAGCTGTGTGGCTCTGGAGATGGATGCTGGATAAGGAAATCTCTGGGCAATGATGCCCTGACAATCTAAGTTCTCCTCCCATGACGGTTTGGTCCAATAGTAATATGTGGGTCTGTGGCCTTCTTGTTCCTCTTGGAATCCTTTCACTGTCTCCATGTGGGTCATTCCTTTTTGTATCTCAAAGAAGCAACTTCTGCTGATGGCTGTGGCTATCTTTCTGGTTTGCATGAGCTTCAGGACTGTCCTTCACAAAAAAAAGTAAAATTTCGGCAGTATATAGGTGAAAGTTCACAGCTCACAGCCTAAGGCTTTAGAAGTCTTTCTACTATAATGCTATACAGCAGATTCCATTTGAGCTAGGAAGTGACTGCTATAACAGTCCTCCCTCTGCTTTTATCCAGCATTCCTGCTTAATATGTCAGACAAAGGTCAGACAAAGTTCGTGAAATCTTTCAAGACAAACAATTAACCCTCATGTTCTTAATATATAAGATTATATTAATCTTAATCTTATTAGTTCTAAGATAATTATAAGTAACAAACTCAATAAAGCTAAGCATAATACTATTATCATCAGATGCAACATGTGGTTATATATGCTGGTGGCTGTGAGTGACCATCCAAAAATGGATTCCCACCAACAGTGGTCCATGTCCTTTTTTACCCTATTAGGGACACAGTGGATTTCTTTTCCATCACAGTGGATGGCAAACAAGGCTTTTTGTCCATTTCCTTTTACTTTTTTAATGCCTGCTTCTATTCTTTGTGGTGCAGCAATTTTCTTACCACCACCAGATTCATTCCAGTGGAAGTGGGTAACAAGTCTCAATACAAGGAACAATCTGAATATAGTAATTGATGGGATGTAAAGGGAACTGAATAATTAAATTCACATCCCATGAAGATAGTAAAGTTACAAATAGAAACATTTGAGTAGTTATCTACGTGCTCAAAATTATCATCTACACGTATAAAATTACAGAGTTCTTATGTAGACACATCCTTTGCCAATATACACAAGTTTGGGTTCTGTGATTTCATTGGGAAGTATTTCAAATTGATGTTTTGCTTGGTATCTAAACATACATATTGAGCTTCAGATAAACCCTTCTTATTCTCACACATTACATGTGTCTACATCAGTTGTTTGCCATCTACTTCCTTTTTGTTGGGCCCATACTCTATATTCAATTGGATAATGTACAGTTTTCTTCATGATTTAATCCTAATGCTATAATGGGATGAGTAGTAAGTACCATATGCATTACACATAGAATATATCAACGTATATGTATGTATATAAAACACCATGATTGAAATTATCTTTTTTATTCAGTTGTGTTATTCTAAATTGCTTTTGAATCTCAATGGGTAAAATTTCTTCTTCACTTTCTCTTATAGTTGCTGCTACTGTAGATTATACCCACAAATGTGGTTGTACACAGCCAAGAGATAATGAGATACTATTTTGAACTATTCTGAGTGTATCTACAAACAACTGGTGGCCTTTTTCATTAAATCTTCCCCACTGAGGCATTATCCCAGATAAGAGACATTGATTAGCCCCTAATGTTAACAGAGAGGATCCTAAAGGGTTCTTTAATTTGTCCATCCCACTACGTGTTGCAACATGTTTTCTTGCAAGTATTCCAGCATCTATATTAGTAAGTATCCCAAGACCTGCTCCTAATCCTGTTAGGAACACTTTTTTTTTTTTTTTTTGTTTGACAGGGAACAAAGTTGATCCATGTAGTCAAACTAGGCACCCCATAGAGGAAGCATTTCTGAACGGTGCACAAGTTAATTTAAAAGAGGAAACGTTTATCTGCATCGACAACTCTACTTGTTTTGAAGACCATGGGGAGTTATATAATACTTATTACTCACTCACAGTTTTGATAGCTTATGGTCTAGTTTCAGATATTTGTGGGGTCAGCTTCTCCATTCTTAAGGGAGAAATATTGGTGATATAGTGGCTGGGGAGACAGCTGCAAATACCATCATAGCAAGGTTAAATTGATGAGTACCCTGTTAACATTTCATCAAAGATCATCCCCCATACAAGATCTGGAACACAGCATTAAATAGCAATTGGTCTTATTAGAACATTGTAATTTATTGGTTGTTTTGTTTTGTTTTCCTACTGCTCAGTTCTATCAGAGTTCAATTCTGAGTGGCATCTGCTTCATAGCAAGAGAATGAGAGTTTTTTCTTTCTAATTCCCTAGGGACTGGAATAGCTATTCCCTTACAACCTAGGCAGGCTCTCTTCTCTTTAATATCGATAACTTTCATCTGCTTGGGATCACACATCTTCTTTATAGTCAGCTATGCTGTGACAGTTGTCAGAGCTATCATCAAGAGTAGTGAGGTATCTTGCTTCATTGTTATTGTTGCAAGAGTTCAGTTATTGGTCAGCTGGTTGGCTATCCATTACCTGTTTGACATGCAAGTGGTGAATCCAATGTTCTTTTCCTGAAACATGGACATAAACCAAGAACATATATGACCCTTCCAACTTGGGTTCTACCTTAGGTTTTTGAGAACATATTGTTATTAGAAGTTTATCCCCAGGCTGCATCTATCTTGTATCTCTATTGCAGATGGTATAGATTGGTACCACTGAGCCCATTTGCTGTGGTCTGCAAACTTTCTGTGTTGGAGTCCTCAGCACAAGAAGGACATGGACCTAATGGAGCTGGTCCAGAGGACAGCCTCAAAAACCATCAGAGTGTTGGAGCACCCCTCCTGCGAAGACAGCTGAGAGAGTTGTGGTTGTTCAGTCTGGAGTAGAGAAGGCTCCGGTGAGACCCTACAGTGGCCTTCCAGTACCTGAAGGGGCCTACCAGAAAGTTGGGGAGGCACTGTTTACATGAGCATGTAGCAACAGGACAAGGGGCAATTGTTTTCAAGTAGAGAAGGATAGATTTAGAATGGACATCAGGAAGAAGTTGTTTACTATGAGGATGGTGAGAAACTTGAACCGGCTGGCTAAGGAAGAGGTGGAGGCCCCATTCCTGGAACCTTTCAAGACTGGGCTTGATGGGGCTCTGTAGAACCTGATCTACTTGGAGATGTCTCTGCTGACTGCAGGGGTATTGGACTAGATAACCTTTTAAGGTCCCTTCCAACCCAATACATTCTATGATCCTACGATTATAAAGCCTAAGGCTTTGGCAAAGTCTTTCTATTAACAATATCAAATGGACTCAGTTTGTGTAGGAAGTGACTACTATAACACACAGGACATTGATTTTTTTTTTTTCATCTGCTTTGTATAATAAGTTCTACAGAGATTTATGGCTTTAAGCTTTCAACACATTTTGATAGAGGCTATTATATGAAAAAGTCTGAACTAACAATACTACTGCCAGCATCTTTTTGATTGTTTACTCAGACTCAAAGAATCACAGAACGGTTGAGGTTGGAGCGGACCTTTAAAGATTTTCTAGCCCACCTTCCAATTTGTCTTTCAAGTGACACATGTGAAATAGGTATTGTTACAATGCATTCATACCTACTACTGAACTGAGAAATAAGTTTTTGAAAGGTTATTGTGGAGCCAAAATGGAAAGTGCCCAAGGAAATGCCTGAGATGTAATGGTGTATTTTTATTTTACATTTAAGTGTTTTAGAGAGTTTCAGTTCAAGATATAATTTCTTTTTTTTTCCAGAGCACTAGAAGCTCTGAAAATAGTGACTGATGAAAAAGTAGAAGAGAAACTAAAGAGATGATAGTCCAAAATAACATCAATTAAGAAGTATTAAGAACAAATAGGCTCACTAAATCACTGCAATATGGCTGAACTACTGAAAGCCTTGTGAAAAGAAAATAAATAACCTGCTTTCACCACAATTTGGATGAAGATAGAAGATGATGATCTAGCACTATTTAAGAGCAACTGCTTTCTGTCTAGGCCTACCACCTAAGTCTGTCTTCTCTAATCTAGAAGAAGGAGAAAGAAACCTAAGTAAATAAAATAAAAGGTCAACAGATATTTATTTTCAGATCAGGGGACATAAGATAACTTTGTTCTAAAACCACCGTAAATCAGATCACTGTGGTTATGTTGATTATATCTAAAGTCACCCAGAACTCTTTGACTGTAAGAAACCTATCAACCATAGCTTGTCACAGCATATAGTGAAGGACTAGATAATATTAAATCACTATGCACAAATCACATCAAAATGTGGTGCCTGCAAGCCACCAGCTCTGCACAAATTCTGATGTAGCAGCTCACCCTACAAGAGAGCTGAGCCAGAGAGAATAATGCCCTGGTAATACACACCACCCAACAGAAAATTACTGATGGCTATACACTTGCAGGAACAGCCTGGGCAGAAATCTTCTGTTCTTTGGGGTTTTTTTTTAGAATTGGATCATGGAAAGCTCCTCATTTCAGACCTCCTTTTTAACCGTGCCTAAAATTTCTGTGTCATGATGTTTTGTCTAAACAGTCCCTTGTTAAGTAAAGTTGCGAGACATGGCTCAGTGCTTTTGGCCAACAGGTTTTGTGTTAGAATACCTTTTACACAAACTCTTTTTATGTTTGTCTGTACATTAACAACAGTGATGAATGGCCTGAAGCTGCTAATGGGAATGAGTAGGCACACATCATCAGACAGAGTGCGTTAAGGGTCTGTTGAATGAGTGATTCAGAAATCATTAAGCACATTAATCAGAGCTGGAGGCTGCACTTAGTTAAAGACACTCTTTAAAACAGGCCTTCATTTAGGATTCCAAGTAAGCAGAGAGATCCTTAAAAGGATCCTTGTAGACCACAAAGGAGATCTGGAGACCAATCTTAGTCATTGTTTCATTAACTAAAAAAAAAAAATAAAATTCCAACCCTACTATTGGTATAAATCTTCACCATCTACAGAAGCAAATAATTAAATTTGTATCTTACCAGAGCAATTCCACCAACCTGCCCCTTTCCTTCAAAAGCACCTCAAGTATCAGCAGGACTTCAGGTGGGATGGATTGCTTTGGAGGCTGGGCCAGCATGTTACCATGCATGCACAGAATTCTGTTTATACTTTGCAGACTGCTGTGTCACCACTGACTTTATTTAGCTAATCAAACGGAAATGCAGAAAAAAACATAATATACTCTTGGGCCTGGATTTCTTCTTGTTTCTGAGAAACAAGAAAAATATGCCTATGTTTGTGTAGATCAAGAGTGATGAGTATTAGTGTTAATTCTTGTCACCTGCCAGGGATGGAATTGCAGAAAGTGGAACCTGAAGAAAGAGACTGTCTCTGTTTCTCAGCAACAAACTTTTTAGATGAGAATTGAAAACTTTCCTAGTTCATGAGAAGAGAAAAACCAGGCTTCAGTCCAAGCCCTAATTTAATACGGCTGAGCTTTGGAAAGCTTTTATCTGAACACTCTCTCATAGCATCTTCTTCATAACCATTTTCTGCATTTCATCTTCATTATATTTTGTTCTGGAAAATAATATAACTGGCATGTGACAATGCAATATTTTCAAACTGAAGAATACAATTGATAGAAGAAACAACTGCTCTGAAGTCTGAGAGGAGAACACTGCACACCAACAAAGATAATGAAAAGCAGAAGGCAATTGGTAAGTCTAATAACATTTTACCTGAATGGCTGATCTTCGCATAAGCACACACCCATGCAAACACATTACATCTGGTCCAAACCCTTCTAACAGAACTGTGAAAGGAACAATAAAGTGAATATCACAAACAGCTGCCTGCTCAGACTGGGCAGCTATTAGCCAACCAATATCTATCTCCACATTCAGTCTTTGACAATGAAGACTGTCTATATGTAAAAATGAGATTGCAGTCCCTGTAAAGTGACACATTTTTCTTCACATCTATGAATTACCTAATGTAATCATGTAAGTTGAAGAACATTAAAGAAATAGCAGTAGAGGAAAACCAATTCAGATAAAATATTTGCAGCAAAAGCCTCCATGCCAATCTTAAGTCTTTTTTCTTAATTTTTTCCTAAGATTGTTAGCAGTTTATTACGTTTTATTCCTGCAGAGATATCCTTCACTTCTTGGTTTTGGCTAGGACAGGACTCTCAATAAATTATCTGGAAACAATGACCCACCCAGATTGTTCCCACTCCACACAGGTTTTAAAGAGAACAGCACTGGGGAGAATCACATCTGTGGATGCAAATGCACACAACGACAGACATTTGGATCTTTTCATCACAAAGCTTCTATTAAAGTGTGTCAAAACTATTTCCTCCTCTGCAATGTCTAGCCTTTGGGAAAAGTAATGGTAGGGAGCATTCTAAATGCTGTGAGAAGTTTTATTGTCAAATTTACATATTAAAGAAATATGTAATACTGTTGTACAAATATCCTGAAGGCAGTTTATCAGTAAACCTATTCCATTAATCAGTATATATATTTATATATATATAAATCACACTGCATCAGTGTGTATTTATACACATATATGCATATATAGATATAGATATATATATATATACACTGTTTAGAGTAGTCTTACATTAAGATATATTAACAGAACATCCAGCTCTCCTGTTCTTTTCATATGCTCCTTAACATTTACAAGATTCACCAGCTTTCTAGTTTCCTTCAGTTTCAAAATCAGCAAACCCATGATACTGGATTTTCTAGTAAATTGTTAGTTTGTTTTTTTTCTGTTACATGCTCATAAAAATTCTGATTGAAATCCATACACTTCTTCATGGTTCACAGCATACATATCATATAGTTCTCCTGACCACAGTCACTCATTGAGAGTTTCATACACCTAACAATGAACCCACAAGAAATCTGCTGTGTACACATGACACCAGAAAGCAGAAAGAATAATGATTTATCTTCAGCAATTTACATTCTTACAGAGTTTAATAAGAAAATTACAATTGTCTTGCATTCAGCACAACATCCTCCCAGTAGAAATTATTACTTGGAGATATATCACTTCTGTGCATTTCAGTAACTTTACTTTAGAAGTTAATTTATTCTTCATTTACCATAATATAGAGAATAGTAAAAGACATGTCAGTTTTAGAACATTACAGGAAAAAATTTACTGGCTTAGTAAAGATTTACTGGCTTAAAAAAAATAACAGGCTAGAATGAAAATTCATTTTCTTCCTTCTAGTTCTTTCTTTCTCACCTGTAAGGAAAATAAATCATTATTCTTGCATTTTGATTGTTTCCCTTTTTAACAAAATTTTCAGGAAATGGGAGCAAATTTACTTAAAAAAAAAAACCAGTTGTCTGCATTTATACACACCACCACTGGCTATAGAAACAATTGCAGTAGTATTCTGGCACTTCCAGACTGGGACTTGGTATGTACGGCTAAAGGTGATGGAGCACTTTCCAATACTCTGGAAGAGCAAGGTGAGAGAGTGACAAAAGTTTTCTAATTTGCAATGGTAAAACATGCATTCTCATCAAATTCATTTAGTGAGCTGGAACTTCATCATTCCTTTTGCTATTTAAGGCCACCAAAAAAAGAATTAATTCATATATATGTAGGTGTGGTGGATTTACCTTGGCTGGATGCCCACCAATCTGCTGTCTTCTCAGCAGAACCAGAGAGGGGGGAGAGGGAAAATAAGAGGGGAAAAAAATTGTGGGTTTTGAGAAAGGCAGCTTAATAAAGTAAAAGTAAAGGCTGTAAGTAGAAGTAAAGGAAAACAGAAGACTTATTCTCTACTTCTCATTAGCAGATGATGTCCAGCCACCTCCTGGGAAGCAGGGCTTCAGTATGTACAGAACACACTATATTGATCCGGAACTTAAATGTTGTAGTAGCAAATGCTTCTCCCCTCCTCCTCCTATCTTTTAGCTTGCATTGCTAAGTAGATGTCATATGGTATGACCGACCTTTGGCCAGTTTGAGTCAATTCTCTCCTGGCTATGTCCTCTCCCAAGGACTTGCCCACCCAAAAACTACTGGTCAGGGAGGAACGTTACAGAGACAGCCTTGATGGTCACAAGTAACCAAAACAAGGCTTCTAGCATTCAACACCTATATAGACTCCAATACCATTATAGCTTCCAACACAAAGCACAGAACCATGAAGGGCTGCTGTGGAGAAAATCAACTCTCTGCCAGACCAAATACAATACATATAAATAAATTAGTTTCATGCTGTTTAAAAATTAATAACTGAAAGTTCTGAATTTTTCCGTTTATGCAGATTGTCAGAAGTCCCCAAACTGACACATCTGGAAAAAAAGAAAAGCAAGGAGCTAAGTGTTGAATCTGAATTTCACAATGAGGTAAAGGAGTAAAGATATGATTAAAGACTTTAAAAAGAGGCCTGATCAAGAGAAGGAAAAAACATACTTAGAATCAGTCAGGGTTGAAAGGGACCACAAGGATCATCTAGCTCCAACCCCCAGGGACACCTCACACTACATCAGGCTGGCCAGAGCCTCATCCAGCCTGCCTTTAAACACCTCCAAGGATGGGGCCTCAACCACCTCCCTGGACAACCCATTACAGGCTCTCACCACTCTCATGGTGAAGAACTTCTTCCTCACATCCAGCCTGAATCTCCCCACTTCCAGCTTTATTCCGTTCCCCCTAGTCCTTACGAATCCTTACGAGTTCTGAATTACTTTTATTTAGATTAATACACCTTATAATGGGATACCCTTTAGAGAGTATAGAAAGGTACTTGAGGCTCCAAAGCATCTATAAAGCAAGGCTGGGTGAGGGAAGAGTTAAGCCCCGCTGGAAATCTGACCAGCTTCTCTTTCCATGGATGCAACACCACTACCAATACCAGCCAGTTCCAAGGCAAAGGAAAACCTGCCATTTAATGTCTTTCTTCATCACTGAGTAAGCCCCTAGTGACCTGATGTGTTATAAGTAAAACATGATCTGTCGCTATTTAATCCCCATTTATGAATTAAAATGATCATGGTTTTGCTGCTATGATGATAAAAATTTAGTCATACTCTACTGATTCTGATCTAAATGACTGCCACTTACAGAATTCTGTGAGAAAAAAAATTGTATTGTGTTTCAGTGAAAGAGTTCAACAATTTTCTCTGGCTGAATGAACATTACTCATGATTCCAGACCAAAGAACATGTCCAGAAAAAAATGGGCTCAATCACATTGGTAGGAAGTAAAAGCTTCGATGCTTGATTAGCATATGCAGAGTGTTTGGCTCAGAGCCTGCTATAACAAAATCCTCTATCATATGAGCTAATAAATTAGCTTCTAGATAAAAGAACTTGGCTTACACTTCCTGCAAGGCACCAGGAACAGGATAACGTGCCTGCTAAACAGTAATACACATCCTTAGAAAAAAAGATCCCCACTCTGAAACTCTCATATCAGAAGTTTGAAACAGAATTTGAAGCAAAATCATTATATTAATTCCTTAAGTTTAACTAAGGATCTTTAAATTAAAGTGTAGGAATCTCTAGAACTGGACCCAAAGATGCTGACTGTGTTGAAAAAGATGTTTGAGACCAGATCTCAAGCTACTATGCATATCCATACAAACAATCAAAACAATTCTATGATTCTATGAAATTTAAGTTCATATTGAGGATTTTTAAAAGCTAAAAAGAGAAGGCTTGTAAAGATTTTGTACAATTTGCTATAATCAGATGCTTAGTTGTGCCTACAATATTTAATGTTTTGTGTTTTCATTATCATGTTAAGAACTTGTGTTTCATTCCCTAGCCTTTGAAGGCAGTAGTATGGGACTTCAACCTTGGCATCTGCTCAGAAAAGATCTCTGGCAAATTTTAGCATGGTCATTGCAGACATTTACTAGCACCTAGCCACATAGTAGTATTTTCATTATAAAAAATTATGGAAGTCCTCAAATATCTTGAAGGAAAGAGAAAATTTGAATCTGAGAGAGAAATAGCTCTCTGCTAGGGAAAATGCCACTTCATATTTTATAAAGCAGTGCTGTGATGGTTATAAACTGTCTTTTTAATTTTTCTTTGCAAAGTTCAAGCAGAGAAAGAGTGTAAATAAGTCACTATTGGGTGTAAGAAAGCAAAATAATGATTGTTCTAAACACTTCCATTGGATAGATAGAAATGTTTAAGAACTATTACTCAAAACAAAGTGGGGCAGTCTGCACTCTACATTCTGCAGTCGGGGCAGCTTGCTGGGGTGTCTGGCTGCTGTTTTCTTCTTCTCTTCTGGCTGAAGATAACACACTGACCTTGGCAGCTAAGTTAACATCTTTTTCTGCTTTAGCTAACTCTGCTTTCTGCCAGAGGGGTCTGCGGGAGGAAGCCCCTGGGAGAGAGGCCCCTTGGGAAGGGTCCCCGTTGGGGGGAAGCAAAGGGAGCTTGGTTGTGCTTTTCTGTTGATTGTATATATTTGTAAATGTTGTAAATTGTATATATTTGTACATATTCATTGCATTTCATCATAGATTGTAGATTTTGCTTGTAAATACAGCTTTCATTTGCTTCCAGACTGAGCTAGCCTGGTTATTGTTGGTGGGGGGGAAATTTCAGTTCACACTGACACAAGTGTATTGTCAGAAATCTTCCTTTCTGCATGCAACACAATATGTTTGCCAGGATAATTTAAAAACATTGTTTAAAGATGGAGAAGAAAAACATCCCATCTGGAATACACACCACAAGAAGAATAACAGATATGAAGTGCAGTTCTACTGGAACAAATCCATATACTACGTAATCTGTTCAGAATTCATGCAAACAGATCACCTGATTTTGAAACATCACCTGCCTCTGGTAGGTCTTTGACACAAGGTACTGGAGATTCAAGCATTGCTGGACAGTGTCAGGTGGAGAAGGAACACTAAGGAAGAAGAGCTATGCTCCAACAAATGAAATCACATATGAAGAGAGTCTGTTAAGAGAATGTGAGAAATGTAAACAGAGATATTTTCTTTCCTATCAACAGAACAAGGCAGAAGTTTTGACATACTTTTTCTTTTTTTCTTTTATTAGAAAGCACTTCAGATGGGATCTTCCAGGGATCTGAGGTGTGCAGTCTACTAGGTTAATAGGTAAGCTGGGAAATCACAAATGCTCAGAAGAATACAAAAATGAACTCATTATATAAAAATCAAGAAAATGAACAAAACAGATGTGCTGGGTTCAGATGCCCAGGTGCTGGCAGCAAGGATATGAAAGGCAGCCTCTATCAGGAGAAGCAGGGTGGTCCTCAGCCAGTTCCAGCCAGTCCCAACACCCTCACCACAGGGCACAGCTGAGGGGAGCTGGTGATGTCTCTGAGGATGATTTCCACAAGTACTTAAATATTTGCCTTCTTTGTTTCTCAATGCTCAAATCAGTAATTAAATTTATTGGCAATGAATTAAGTTAAATTCCCCAAGTTGTGTCTGTTTTGCCCATGACAATACATAGAGCATAATTTTGTTTAAAGTTCAGCTATTTAAATTGTGGTAGCCTGAAAAATAGAGTAGAACTTAATTTTCTTTTTCTCTCTAATGGAAATTTGTCCTTAAATATGAGCAGCCTAGAACTGTCAAGTTCATGGTTAATATATTGCATTTTTATAGAGTTTTTCACACTGAGATATTCCCAAATATTTTATAAATTACAGCTTACTGGTCATCCAGCTTCCTGCCATTTACAGCATCTCCAGCAATAAAGAGTAAAGAAAAATGTTGGCAGTGGAAATGACAGGCATATTTCATTTAACATAATTTTTTTCAAAATAAAAAACAACCCTCACCAACTGCCTTCCAGGAACAAGAATTCATCACTGAAAAATCACCCCTAAGACCTTCTCCAAAATAACATTTTTGTGGAGCCAGTACATCTAAGAAGCAATAAGGAGAAATATTTAGGCTATGCTTCATGTGTCCCTGCCACGAAAACAGCTGGAGGTCCCTATGAGAGGAAGGAGATTGTGTAGTTGCTGGGGTCTTGGACACAGGATAAAGGAAATCCCAGCCAAATGCCTTGATACTAAGGAATGTCTGAGGAGTTTAGGCAACTTTCTTGTGTCCAGTTCTGGGCCCCTCAGTTCAAGAAGGGCAAGGAACTGCTGGAAAGCGTCCAGCGGAGAGCCACAAAAATGATGAGGGAGGTGGAACATCTTCCTTATGAGGAGAGACTGAGGGAGCTGGGGCTCTTCAGCTTGGAGGAGACCCAGGGTGACCTCATTCATGTTTATAAATATGCAAAGGGTGAGTGCCAAGAGGATGGAGTCAGGCTCTTCTTAGTGATGCCCAATGACAGGACAAGGGGCAAAGGGTGGAAGTTGAGGCACAGGAAGTTCCATGGAAACATCAGGAAAAAGGGTGATGGAACACTGGAACAGGCTGCCCAGAGGCTTGTGCAGTCTCCTTCTCTGGAGATATTCAAAACCAGCCTGGATGTATTCCTGTGATCTGGCATAGGTGATCCTGCTCTGGCAGGGGGGTTAGACTAGATGATCTTTCAAGATGCCTTCCAACCCCTAACCTTCTCTGATTCCATGATTCTGAGAAGCCACCTCAAATGGCCCTCACATGCTTTGAGAGGTGGCAAGGGGAGAACTTTATCATGCAAAAACTTTGGAGTCTTTTGCCACCCAGACAAGCCTTTAGACAGGGTGTTGCATTATCATCATTCTATAGCATGCAATAGCTTATCACATAGATGATTAGTAGTCTTCTAAGACAATAGTTAGGTGAACAGCATACAGCTTTACTAAGTTTCTGCAGAATTATTTCTTCATCAATAAACCAGCAGCGAGCCCTTTTTATTTTTTTTTTCTTTTAACTTCAGCCCAACAGGAGAAAAAGAAAAAGATGTGCCATGTCTGTGAGAATCACAGTTCAGGGTAATATATTTAGGATTAGGCCTACCTCTCTGAGGAAGTATCAATATTTCCATCTTTGGTCTGTATTCAGAAGTGTATGATACACTTTCTAACCACACATTGTTGTGCAAGGCAGAGCTTTTCATGGCATGTGGTTAAAATAAATAAATCTGAAAGCTTTGTTGGTTTGAGGGGGTTTTTATATTTGGGGTTTTTGTTTGTTTTTTGTTGTTGTTTTCATTGAAACTGCATATGACAGAAATTGTTTTGAACTCTGCACTATTTCCTTCAGCATTTTGGAGGTAGTCATTACTCTTACATACTTGCTAGATGAAAAAAAAAAAACCTATTTTTAGCAATTTTTTTATATGTCAGAATGAAGATTCAACAGCTTGTGACTGGGGAGTTAAGAAACATTACAGTACAGAAATTTAATTTTCAATCTGGTTTTAAAAAGACTTAGTTTACAGCATTGTTTAGCATATGCCAAATAAAACAATGTATTTTGTTTCTTCCTCAAAATCTTGACAAATGGGGACCTCAGAGTAAAATTTTCAGGCAACAATGCATGCTAATTTCAACCTTTGCCTATAGAAAAAGAAAAAAAAATAGAGAATTTTTAAACAGAAGATCTTTTTCCTTTTGGCACTCTTTGTCTATTTAAAAGTAGGAAAAAATGCAAAGCCATTGAATGAATAATTCATACGGAAGTCATCCTGGGCCAGATTTACAGAAACAGATTTTTCATTGTCTTCATGCTCTGAATGCAAATGGAAATGCCCTTATGTGGAATATGTGTCTGTGTACATTCTTTACACATTCAGTAGTTTCCAGAATGTTTCCCTGCTATGCTGCTTGAAATCGTATGATCTAATGATTTTAATCACAAATAATGATGTGCATTTCAATGCATTACTTTCTGATCCTTTCACACTCTGTTCACTAGGTATGGGATATTTGCTATTTTTACTTTAGTATTTCTATCACCCTGCTGAACAGTGTCCTGGCCTCAGAATTTCTGTTAAAGTGCACCTGAAAAAGGCTGCTCAGGGTGTTAAAGGGTCTGTGGCTAATTGAGGAGATTTGGGGGGGGGGAGGGTTGGGGAAAGCCACTTATTCTCCGCTTCAAATGTGTAAAACGCAGTGAGAGATGTGATTAAGGAAATGTATTTATTATATAACTGCTTCTCCTCTACAATAGTTCACAGATGGGTTTTCAGGCCTTTTCTAAAAAGTTTATTGCTAAGCTTATTACCTTAAGCTGGGGTGCTGCAGGAAAGGAGTGCTTCCCAGCTCTGGTTTGTTCCCCGAAGCATCTGCTACTGATGACTGATGGACAGAGGTTACTGATTTAGGCTATATTATATTTCTGATCTGATTGTGACTTTCAATTAAATGATTAGTTGGTGCCATAACCATTTAGACCATTTAGACAAGTTAATGCATTATGTCTGCTATTTTCAAATTACTTGTGTCCATTACCTGTTGATAGCCAATTGTGGGAAGTGTCTTCATCAACTACAACACCCAATATTTTCTTTTTTTCTTTTTCCCCCCAAGATTTAGCAGAATGGTGGAATAATAACTTTAATTGAAGGAACAGTGAGTATCATCATTCCATCCCCATTGGCATCTATATTAAAACCCTTTGGGTTTAACACAGCAAATATTTTCACCAGCATTCAGAATATTCTGCCTTAATTATTCTGCCATAATTAATCATAATTATGACCATGCAAACACAGCACACCACAGCTGTCTTACTCCTATACACTTTTCTAACCAATTGGCTGGCTTTTCCTGCTCACTCTGCCAAAGCATTATTGCTCCACAGGAGCTGGAACTACTTCAGCTACTCTTAATTTTTACCGGTTATACAGTACAGATATTTTTACAGTCTCATTGCAAACACAGATGAATAAAGAAGCTCTTTACATAAGTATCATACAGGTACAGAAATGTCCAGTAGTTACATCAAGTATTCATTATCTCCAGATTTCCTAGCCTTTTTGACAGCTTCTTTTTACTCATTGTTGAACTGGTCAGAATGAGACCACGAGATGCAAACAGCAAACTCATTCTCAAATAAGGAAGGCATTTGATGTGGCGCACTTTGCTGCAGTTAGGGATGCCACTGGAAAGTGAAATTGTGGGGAAAATATCCATGCAAGTACAGAGAATTAACTCACCAAAGAAGGTGGCTGCTACATACTGTATCATTAAAGTTGTTTGCAAAGATTTACAGCGAACAGTATTTGGAAGGGGTAATTGGAGCAGCTGAAGGCAGAGGTTAGATAGACTGTTCTTTCAAATTCATGTAAAAGAACAGTAGAGGATCTTAGGAAAAGCTGACTCATTTAAACATATTTATTACAAAGTGATTTAGCTCAGAAAGAGCTCATAAAAGAGCAGCTCAAATGTTGAAGTCTGCCAAATTTACAAAGTCTTGCAGGGGAGGGTGATTGCCAGCTTCAGAAATACGTTTTCATCTACCTGTAATTACACAAAAGGCACAGAAGGGAAAAAAAGTCCATAAATCCACAACTGCTTCTGAAATATATTCAGAAAGTCTTTCTAGGTTCTTTGGAACTAAAATCTGGTGATTGTTATAGATTTTTACTTTTCACTCTTACTGAAAGAGAGTATTGAGCTTTCCTGGTATTTTTTTGTACTTCAAAATCTCTTTAGTGATGTTGAGTACTAAATTAGAAAATCTCTCAGGGTTCCAAGAAAGAACAGGTGATATAACCTTATGTTTTCCTGAAGTTACAAGGTCACAAACAAACCTTTAATGCACAGAAACTGTTTACAGTCATGCTCTTCTAGAATTAGTTTGTTTATGTACCATACTTTTTACTCACATCAGCCTCAGCAAAGATCTCCTAAACATCTTAGCAGGTCAGATTTTGGTCTTTTGCGGTGTGGTAATTCTATTTGATCTTCATCCTTGCAATATTTCCTCTGTTCCTTTCACTATTGACATACTTCACTTCTCCTACCAGTCAATTCCAATGTCAAGAGCCATCCTTCTATATGGCTAAGTATTTTCAGTATTCAAATATCATTGAGAGTTCTTAGATTAATTTTCTTAGGCTATTCTACAAAACTCATCTTCATCCTAAGAATAGTTAAATTGTTGTTCTTTTTCACCTGTGGAACATAACTTAGATAAATTAAATTTCTCTCTTATTTCTCACTCTTCAGACATTTCTTTCAACTTGCTAATGAATTTGCACTGGGTTTGCATGGCAAGGCTTTGGTAATAGGGGAGGTCTACAGGGCTGGCTCCTGTGAGAAGCTCCTGGAATCTTCCTCCTTGTCTGATGGAGCCGATCCCAGCTGGCTCCAAGATGGACCCTCTACTGGCCAAGGCCACCCATGCCAGTGGTAGCACCTCTGGAAAGAAGGGCAAAAAGTTACTGCACAACAGGAACTGCAGCTGGGGAGAGAAATGAGAAAATGTGAAACAACTCTGCAGACACCAAGGCCGGGGTGAAAACTGCTCCAGGCATCAGAGCAGATTATCCTGTAGCCCATACTGAGACAGGCAGTCTCCCAGCAGCCCATGGAAGTTACGGTGGAGCAGATATCCATCTGTAATCTGTGAAGGAGATGGACGCCTGAAGGATGATGTGACCCCATGGGAAGCCCAGCTGGAGCAGATCATAGCAGGAGCTGTGAAATGGTGTAGAGAGAAGTCAGCGCTGGAGCAGGTTTGCTGGCAGGACTTGTGTCCCCATGGAAAGGATCCATGCTGGAGCAGTTTGTGAGGAACAGTAGCCCATGGGAAGGACTCATGTTAAAGAAATTCATGGAGGACTGTCTCCTATTGAAGGGATCCCACACTGGAGCACGGGAAGTGTGTGAGGAGTCCTCCCCCTGAGGAGGAAGGAGCAGCAGAGACAAAATATGATGAGCTCACCGAAAACTCCAGTCCCCATCCCCTTGTGCTGCTGGGGGAAGGCGGCAGAGAAAACTGGGAGTGAAATTAAGCCAGGGGAGAAGGGAAGGGTGGGAGCAAGGTGTTTTAAGATTTGGAATTATTTCTCATATCCTGCTCTGATATGATTTGGGACAAGTTACATTATTTTTTCCCCAAGTCTGTTTTGCCTGTGACAGTAACTGGTGAGTGATCTCTTTGCCCTTATGTGAATGCAGAAGCTTTTTATTTTCTCTTCCCTGTCCAGCTCAGGAGGTGAATGATAGAGGGGCTTTTGTAGGGCACCTGGTGTCCAGCCAGGGTTGACCCAACTCAGACCTTCATTGCTGCTTACTGAAATGTCTTTCCCTTCATTAAACCACTTTTGCTATTAGTTAATTTCACTTTAGACATCTCAGTATGTGACTTTTTGTTGTAAAAGTCCCCATCTGTAATTACCTTTATATTTTTTGTCTTAAAGCAGTTATGCTTTTACTCTAAATCGCTACTGGTGATTTTTCCTGCAGTGAGTTTGATGACATTATGTAAAATTGACACTTATTCCAACACCTTTCCCTTTCCTTGCTTCCAGCATTCCCTCAGCAAGTATCTGGCACTGGCATTCTTTTAATTTCCCTAATTAAAAAAAAAAAAAAATCAGCTATCCTCTCTGGGCTGCTTCTCAGCATCTCTGATGAGGCCATGGCAGTAAACTTGGAAGAATATACCTCACATTTCCCCTTTGGGTGCAGTAGCTCTAGCCACCACGAGGCAAGGACAGTTTTCTTTGTGGAAACCTTTGATTGCTAGTTTAATTATCTCACCCTAGTCGTCTCTGCTTTACCCTGACCTCTTCTCTTGCCACAGTCAGAAGTAAACCATGCAGACCCATAAAAAGATACAGTATGAGAATTTCAAGTGAAGAAACAAGGGATCAAGCCTTCCACTCCAAATCTTGGATCTCGCCTTACAAAAAACTATTTCTCCCCAAACAGTTGTGTTTCCCTCCCATTTTATTCAATCTTTAGGGGTACTTTCATCTGACCTGCTTTAATTAGACCTTACTGATTTGTTTCCCATACCAGTTTCCTGAGTACAGCTGAAGCAAGAAGCAGTTTTCTACTGATTATGTTATTTAACACTTTTACCACACCAAGATTAATTTTATAAATGATAAATACAGTTTACATTCCAAGGCACAGATAAAAAATTGCAAGTCTTCGCACAGGCTTTGCTTAGATAATACAGCATAACATGGATTTAATAAGCTATAAATAAAATTTGTTTAATATTTGACATGGTTCTTTCAAGATCTGTTAAAGCATTTTCATATGACTTGAGACAAAGCAGGAGAGGTTGGTATTCACAGCTTCTCTTCTTGGATGTAATTCCCAGGTGCAACAGTAACCAGGGTACAAAGAAGTAGTTTAATACTGCAAAAGGAAAAAAAATTCTAATGATACTGAGAAGAACTCTGTTTATTTCAGCCTTGACTGTATATATTGAGAAAATAAAAAAGGGCATATTTTTTTTTTTTCCCTAATAGATTATCTGCCTTCACAAATGATTTACTGTTAAATTACATCCTGGCGTTGTCCTTCCCCTTCTGAAACCCCAGAACCTTTCCAGGCAGACAAGTGGTGAGTTCAGGCTCCAGGCAGAGAGAAAAAGGAGAACTGGGTGAGTTACGTAGGATTAAAGAGATCCACAGTCTCCCACTGCCCAACAAAGGAAAAGTATTTTCTCCAGAACACACTGTAGGAAGATTTTAACAAAACCAAACAGATTTATAGAGTCTCCCTTAGCACTCCAAATGGGAATTTATTAAAGCTAAAACTGTCCTACAGCCATGTGATCTATAGGGACAGTGCTTCTGCAGAGCAATGGAAAAGCATTGTTGGCATCAGCAAGCAGTCGAGACCAGAGGCATCAGGGGATATTCAGATTTCTGCTGTCAGACTCTCCTCCCTCATATCTCAGGCAAAACTCAACCTGAGCTGCTTGTTCAAGGCAGCAACAGATACCATTTTTCATTATGGAAGTACTTCACAGGCTTTGATTACTATTGGTCCTCCAGGTATTTGTTTTTTAAAACGACATAAGAGGGAATAATTTATTTTAAAGAGAATAAATACCTTATTTAGAAGCCAGATCAAGACCAGATCAAAAGTCAGTACTTCTCTGAATCCTTTAGTAAGGAGTTTCACTGTAGCATTATGTCAGTTAAAATAAGCAGGAGTAGGGTGGGGGTGGTTTGGACTGTTTGAACATACAGTATTGTGAGTAGTTTTATTTAGAGATGGAGTACTTTATTTTCAGTTACAGCTGCTTAATATAACGACCAAGTATTGATATCATGAAACAGGAAGGGTAATTCAGCTTACCATATCACTCAAACAAAGCATAAATAATTCAACCCCCTCCCAATTCTGTTCAATCTTTTTATTACAGAGAAAACAGCTCATTTTTCTTTGTCTTATGCTCTCCATGTAGCTTTTTGCTTCACACTTTACAGTGATAAGACGTCACTTGTTCCAAATGTTTCACATCGAGATAGTATCTCCAGCTATTAAATACAAAGTATCTCCTGTGTCATGTAGGTAGGTCAGGCTATCCCATAAACATTGTTTTGATTTCCATGGTTACTCAGGGGATGCTAGCATTTTTCTTCCACACCACTGGTTGCCAAGGCTACAAGTTACTACAAAATATAACAGTTACAGGTCCAGATTGCAGGGGTGTAGTCCTGTCTTCAGCAGTTACTTGTAGTGAATCTCACTTGGTGCAGCATTTCAATCCCCAAGACATTCTTAGCAGCGTTTTCCTCTGGGTTAACCAAATTACTAAATTTCACATAAAAGGACAAAATGCTCACCAAAGCCATCAGACATACAAAAAGATTAGACTGACGTAGTTACCTTGTCAGAAATAAAGCACTTGCGTACCTCTGGCAACACATGGGAATGTGCTGATCCTAATTACATTATTCTCAAATAGAAACCCAACCCACATCAATGGAAATTGAATTAGGGCAGAATATCTTCTACATTTAGGGCAAATATCACCTTACCAATAGGAGTAATCTCATGCACTGTACAATATCTACTTGCTTAAAAAAAAATATATATAAATATTTTCAAACGTCAGCTGCATTATGCAGACTCAGATAATGAGACAAAATGGCTTGTAAACACAAAAAGGGACAAAAGAGGTTGTGCACTCAGCTAGGTTTCTGGTTTCCAGCCACAAAGCTCTAAAGACAATTTTATATTGACATTTACATGTCTAAGTGGCAGAAGGCACAGTTGAAGCAACTCAGCTGTGTTCCAAAATCAAATCCTTAATGATATACATCAGATTGCATGCAAAAAAACAGAGGATAATGGTTTGCACTTTTCCCCTTCAATATAATAAAAAAAAAAAATCCTGTATTTTCAATAGCTTCACTTATCTCAAATTGAAAGAATAAAAGGGTGGACACACCTTTCAGATATATATAACCCCAAAAAGGCAACGACTTGCTGGAAAGAAATCAGCTCACATTGTGCAAAAACTGAAAAATTTCTGCAGTGTGCTGGTGCACATTATATAACTCTACTACCTGTAATACTTATTTCTTTAAAGACTGAGCAAAATATAATTAAAAACTATCCTCTGAATGGGCAGGAAAATAACAGGAGTATAACTGCTTGAAATGACAGATCACACTGTTACATTACCACTAAGACTCCAGCCACATTCTCATGACCTTCACCCTCTAGATATTTGTGTATTGAAGGGATCCTCTCCCAGTCTTCTCTTTTCCAGGAGAAAGAGTCCCAGGTCTTTCAGCCTCTCCTTCTAAGAAAGATGCTCAAGTCACCTAGTCATCACCATGGACCTCTGTTGGACTCTCTCTGGTCCTTCTTGAAAGAGGGAGCCTAGAACAGGACAAAATACTCCAGGTGTGGCCTCACAAGAGCCTTTGGCCACCTTGGCCACAAGGGTGCATTGTCCACTATCACTCCCAGGTCCTTCTCTTCAGAGCTGCTTTCCAGCAGGTCAGCTCCTAATATTTACTGATGCATGGGGTTATTCCTCCCCAAGTGCAGGAGAACTTCATGAGGTTCATGTCTGCCCAACTCTCCAGCCTGTTCAGTTCTCACTGAATAACAGCACAGCCACCTGGTGTCAGTCACTCCTTCCAGTTTTTCAGTTTTTTATCATCAGCAAACTTGTTGAGAGTACACTCTGTTCCTTCATCCAGGTTGTTGATAAGTATGTTGAACAAAACTGAACTTAGTACTGAATCCTGTGGAACACCACCAGCAACAATCCACCAACTAAACCCTGCACCACTGACAACAATCCTCTGTGCTCTGTCATTCAGCCAGTTCTCAGTCTGCCTCACTGTCCATTCTTGTAACCCACACTTCCTAAGCTTACCTATGAGGATGTTCTGGCACACAGTGTCAAAAGCCTTGCTACAGTCAAGGTAGATAAGATCCACTGCGCTCCCTTTATCTACCCAGCTGGTCACACCATCGTAATTATGCATTTCTTTTTCTCTCTCCAATTGTCTAATTTGGCTATTTTCCTTTTTTAAAAACTGATTTCATTGACCCACTACAGAGTTGGCATTTTCAGTTCATTAGTTGATTAAAAGCTGATTAAGCAACTGCATTAAGAGGTTTGCAAATTTATAATCATACTTTATTTAGGACTGAATTAAATTTCAACAGAAATTCAATCAATAGTCAGATTCTTTAACTGTACTTGGGGACTGACTTCTTAACCTCAGGCATTAAAATAATATCTGGAATTCATTAGGAAGTTGCAAGCTTTATGCAGGAACTGGTTCCCAACAGAAAAGCAAAACAGAAAAGGTTCTGGTAACACTGTAGTACTAAGATGAAACATAAAGTTAAATCTCCAATATTTCTGATTTTTCAGAACATGAAAATCAAATCTGGATGTTTAGCTGTGTTAGAATGCTTTTAAGTCCAGGATTTCATTGTGATCCATTATTCAAGAGCTGTCTGAAACCAGCTGTATGGAAGAGCTGCACTCTAATTCATGAAGCATGCTTCAGTGTCTCAGAAAGCAGCTGCATAAACAATGCTGTAGATATTGTAACAAAGATAATATATGGCAAAAATTCAACAATGTGGTAGAAAATGGTATAAAGCAGGAAAAAGCTGTATGGAGCATGTTGGGGGTGTTTGGGATGCCTTTTTCTGATGCCTTTTTGAGCCATTTCTTTAGAAATTCAACTTCCTTGTGCTCTGTCTCAGCTTCCAAATTGTGTGAGTTTGCAGCTGTCAGGCTTTGTACCTTTCCAACCAAGGGATGGTATGGAAAGAAGGAGCTAATGCTGTGTCAAAAGGAACTTGTGTATTCATGGACTATAAATGCACAGACACTACCACCAGCTCATGAACCCTGGGTCAAATACAGCTCAATGCCAACTGAATATTGAGGCTGTAATTCGCTTTTCTCCAGCTGTGTGCTTTTGGCAACTATATGTGGCAGAATACTGCACCTTTTTGTTTTGACTGCACTTATATAAGGAAATATTTGAAACTTAATTTTAAGAAGAAGCTCTCCAATGTAAAAGAAAAAAAAAAGAATTTTACAGGAAAGATTTTGCTCAAGATAAAATTACTGAGATCTAAAAAGACTTGAAATTCTGTCTGAGTAATTACAAATAGCTTGGATTTTCTGTTCTGAACCCCCTGTCACTCCCTGTAACTATAAGCAGTATGGTGATATAGTCATAAAAACAGATCCTGGTGACAATTTTTCTTCTTTCAGAAGCCTCTCCCTAACCCAGCTGACTATTTCTCTTTGCAAGGGCAGCCTAACAGGACTGTTTCTGTCAGAATCTCCATGCCTGCCTGCTTCAAGCCTCAGAGCTTACAGAGCTGGCTGAGAAACCAGAAAGGTGGGAGGGGGCTGACATTTTGCTGTGATTAAATATCTATGAACTATGGCAGTGTGGCTTATTCCTCTGTTTCCAGAACTGACTTGTTTTTAAGTACTTCAACACTATGGGAATTAACTATTGCAGGCAACAGAGTGAAAGGCTGCTGCAGGGGTCAGAAAGGGGAAAATCCCGTGTCCCAGCCTCTGCCAGCTCTGCTTCCCCTGGTCTTAACACCCATCTTAGAGAGTGCCAGTACCTAGTCCTGTCCTGTGGCATCCAGCAGACCAGGCAATTCAGGTTCCAATCACTTCCCCTGTCCTTACCTGCATCCAGCAGCACAGTCAGGCTGGTGCCACTGTGCCTGCAGGTTTTGCTGCTGGTGAAGCAAGGGAAATGTCCTCTCCATGGCCTTTCACCCATGGGGCTGCCTCTGTTGGTTGTGACATATAAGTGAATGTGAGATCACACACAACATTCATGTCTAGGAAAGGGTTACTCAAAGAAGAGCAACTCCTGCTCTTAAACAAGAAGTTTTGCTTCCCTCCTGGCCTCAATAAGCAGCTCAGGCATAAAGAAAAGCCACATTTAAACATACTCTTCATTAATTTTGGCTTTTTGAAGGGCCACCGTGGTGTGACAGCATCTTAAAATATTGCCATAACATTTTAAAAGAACTCTTCTCAGCGTGTCCAAAAAGCTTCTCAGCAGTAACTCCGGCCTTAGCTTGAATTCTCATGAAAGCTAAGCCAGAAAACTTAACACTTGATTTATTCAGTCATGTTCCCAAATAACTAAAAGATTGTAAAATCCTAAGATCTGTATTACTTTTTATGGAAAACTCTCAAAGGAGACAGAGGGGTTTTGAGTGTTTTGTTTTTTTAATTTTGAAAAGTTTTTAGGTTTTCTTAGACTTGTAAAGGAAATTACAATGATAGAGAAAAGAGGGGTTTAACCTCTTTCACAGTTTCCCATTTGGCTATATTGGGTTTGGTTTGGTATTTTATAGACTGGTTCACACAAATTATTATCGAGAAGTACTACTTAGACCTTTGCATTTTTTTACAAGGAGTGAATCTGGTGTTAAATCCAATTATTCATCCCACTGAGTGACTGAGAATATTGCAGTCTTAAATTCATTGGACAGAACCTAGTGGAAGGAACAATTTTTTGTTTGTTTTACTTCAGCAGCTAACAAATACTGATTCTATAAAAAGTTTCTTAAAAATGATCATATCATCCTAGAATGGCTTAGGTTGGAAGGGACCTCGGAGTCCCACCACCCTTGTACTGAAGAACTTCCTCCTGAAGGAGACATGCCTAAACTGGACATGCCAGTACTGATGTGGTAACTCCAAGCTTAGGAGTGTTGAGATTCAGAAGTTTACTTTGTTGCACGATTAAGCAGCAGCATTTCTGAGACTGGAAATTCACGCTTGCACCAGTAGAACTCAGGTAAGAGCATTATTTCAAACCTGAAGACAGTTTCATTTCTCACTTTCTTCTGAAAGCACAGAAATTTGAAAAACAAAAAGGCATGGTTTAGTTTTATCTGTATAAAGAAGATGAAGTGGTGGCATGCAGACTTCTGTTTTATTTAAAGTCATGACAAGGGATTGAGTTTCTGTCTCAATCTAAATGTAACACAAATAGCTATTTTTGCAACAGATTTTTTTTTAAGTTCTTCCTTTTCCTCCAAATAAAATTATGCTCTACAGCACCTGACTTTTTCCTACTGTTATGAGCTGTAAACTTATAATGATTAACTATTTAAGCAAATGTTTTTTATGTCTGAACCCAGCCATATTTGCAAAGTGCTGCTTCTAGGAGAGATGGACAAGCAGTGATTTAATTGCAAAAGTCTCTACATTGACATGCCAAACAAATAGTAAATGAAAAGTAAACAGTCAGAACATCAACATTAGTCATTAACACCATATCATTTGTTTACTCCCTTCACATCTTAATCCAGAAGAAGAAAAATGGATATCATTACAGTAGGAAAAACACATGGAACTTAACTACATGCAAGCATTAACTTGCATTGGTCAGCAAACAAGTGTTCTTGCAGACAGTGCAAGGTGGTGGCACTGCCAGGACAACACACTCTTCTGGTTTTACAGCTGTCTGAGTATTTGTGCAATATTTTCTCTTACCCGATAAAGATACCAGCTTTACATGCTATGCTTCTGAAAGCTCCAAGCTTTCAGGATAAGGGTGTTTCCTTCCTGGATTAGCAAGTATTTCACATGAAAAAAAAAAAAAGAAAAAAGAAAAAAAAGAAAAAAAAAATGTAGTGCCATTTTCCGTTTTTTTTTCTTTTCATATATGGTTTTAACTTTTTTTTTTTTTTTTAAGGGCTTCTCTTGCTTTATTTCAAATAGCTTGGTCTTGATTTGTGATTCTCTCAGGGTGACAGGATTTCCAACTGCCATATCAAAGGAATAACAAATTTTGCTGGACGCTGCTTCATAAGTTAGGTTGTTCTCTTTTGGGGACAAACTCCTTGATAGCAAAAATCTTCAAAATCTTCCTTTTTTTTATTTTTTTTTTTTATTCTACCAACACCTACGTTTTGCAGTTTTGACACCCATGAGCAACATATGAAGTAAAAGAATGTCATTCTGGACTTTATACACGTTTGAACCTAGTTTTCCTTTGGTGTGGGGCACACTATAAGTAGATTGCAACCAGGAATTACTGTAAATATATGGAACAAAAATTCCAACAGATCTTGGGATTTTTGATGTCTTTGCAGATACATGGAACCAATTTATTATTGATTGTCCATGTGCTGTGTTCCTTGTCAAATAAGCAAAAAAAAGAAAAACCCCAAACAACCATTTCAGCTATAAAGGCATTATTTGAAAAGTTATTTCCAAAATCTGTAGAGAAGATTGTATTTGCCCTTTGTTGAGCTAATCTGTATCCTTGGATGCTCTCTGTGTCTTTTCCTGATATTTATAACAAGACAAGGTGGCTGAGAAGAGATTCTTCCATTGAGAATACTACACCAGCACTGAACAGAAGAAATGGAGAATACATTTGTACAGCAAATTATCTTTGCACTTCACAAATTAATTATTTGGCAGTCAGACTTTCTTTTGTAGCTTGCCATGAAATAAATCACATAGCTGCTTGCTTACTAAGCATGTTTCCTACATCACTTATTTACTCCCAGAACAACCTCAAGTCTGGTTTTGTATAGCACCATGAACATACAAGAAAAAAAGGAAAATACTTTCTTTATCCCATCATATCTGCATATATAAGTATGTGTATAATTGTGCATATAGGTACAAAATATTGAACAATCCAATATAGCTTAATCAATCAGTAGCTGCATTCCCTTTTCAGATTTAGTCAATAAAAATATCATAATAATGTACAGTACTGATGGTGGATCTGATACAGCTATGTCAGTAATTTACCAGTGGTCATTAATAATTGAAAACCAATTTTTTTTTTTTTTGGTCTCAGATACAATGACAAATGCTGATCTGTTTTGACGTTCCACTATTGGTTACCTTTGTAGTTACATGCAGCTTGAAGACTTTGGCTATGGATCCAGCTATGGTCAGAGGCATTTTGGCAATCTTCTATGTTCAAAACTGCTATATAGTCACTCTTGTATAATATAAGTACCTGCTTGGGTATTTACAGCATTGTGCTTTTCTCATTCCTAATTTCTAAATCAATATGCAAGAAGCCCTAATCATAGAATAACAGAATCATAGAATAGTTTGGGTTGGAAAGGACCCTAAATATCATTTAGTTCCAACCCCACTGCCATGGGCAGGGACACATCCCACTAAACCACATTGCTCAAAACCCCATCCAGCCTAGCCTTGAACACTTCCTAGCATCTACAACCTCTCCAGGCAACCCATTCCAGTGCCTCACCACTCTCACAGTGAAGAATTTCTTACTAATATCTAATCTAAATCTACCCTCATTCTGCCTAAAACCATTACACAATGAAATCTACCCTTCCTTAAGCTGTCATAATCATTTGAATGACAGTAAGATTGGATGGTGAACATTTTAAAATTCTTTTTTTTGTGTTGGTGGCAAGTATAGATGATTAACTATGTGTCTTGTATTTACCTGCAAAAATTATTGATACTCTGTATGTTGAAAAGGACATCTGCTGGATTATTTTTGGCTGTGTTCATTGATTGCCCTGTAAGAAAAGGCAAGAACTTTCCGGTACACGTTAGTCTAACATTTACAGTCTAATCTAATTAACACAAATTAATTAGATACAGTTGTCCAGAAGGCACAGTTAGAGGGTGGTGAATCTAATAAAGCCTTCCAATACTTTATTGCTGTGTACTGTGTTCATTTTTGCATGAATGTCTGTCATGTTACAGAAACCCAGTGCTGCAAATACCATTTTAGAAACATTTCCTGTCATGTTCAAGGCTCTGATACAAGTGAGTACCTACCTAGTGGACAAAGAATTTGAGAGTCAGTGGGATCTCCTCTTTTTTCTCTTTGTCTTCTAGCTCCACTTACACATATTTCTATGATCTGTCTCACTTTCAATAATGACTTTCTAAATGCTAATATGCTTGTGGTTAAACACAGTATTTTTTTGCATCAGTAGCTAAGCATCTCAGATATTTAGGTGTATTTAAGAAATACTATAAGGAGAATTTTCCAGCATGTACCTGGAAAGAGCACCATGGGTGATTAAACAAAATGCATATTTCAACACATTTCATCTTATTTTTTGCCTGAAGTTTAGTTGCCTCAAATCTAATGCAGTGCCTTTAAAACTACATACTACAAGTCCTAAGTGGAAAAACAAAATTTCAGTATATTACCAAGACAAAAGAGAAAGTGTGAGGAGATTTGATTGGATAGACTAAAAGATGTCCAAAAAAAATGACTGTATTGATTCTGGATGAGTTAGGGAATGTTAGTATCTTGCAAGTGCTGTGTCAGACATTTCTTTGCATTTTTTCTCTAAGGATGGAAGCTATTAAATTGAATCTCATCAACATAGTTCTGTGACAAAAAATAAGAAAAGTTGTAAGGTCAGATCCTGAAACATTTCAAACAATGGTCATTTGGTTGCTTTTTTTTTTTTTTCAGGATAGCTTTCAATTTTACAAAATCTTAAGAAAAAAAAAAATTAAGAAACAACAGCCCAAAACACCCCAAACAAAACACATGGAAGATTGATGAGACGGTTTTAAAGTTTATGCCCATCAACATGAAGAAACACAGGAATTTTGGAAAGCATAGCTAGAAACCCACTGGAGTTTATACAATGTCAGTAAAACTAATTCAATCACAATTTTAGTTGTTGTTAGTAAACGTTAATCCTGCAAACATTGCTTTGGTTACCCTACTTGAAGGCATAAAATTAAAAAAGAACTCATCTGAGGAGTTTACAGTGTTCAAGAATGCAAACTGGGAAAGCCATCTAAAGACTTCCTAAATCAGTCATGTTGATTCATCCTGCACAGAAGACATCAAGTCCTAACCATATATCCATGGCCAGCAGCTGTCTCTACTACCATTAGAAGTGTGTTGGAAAATTAGCAAATATTTTTAGTTCTTCTTCCTTGCCTCCTCCAGGCCTTAAAAGCTTAAATTTATTGCCTCTGTCAAAGCCATCCTACCTCAAGGTGGAATAATATTAATTATCACTTAACCTGAATCACAGGCAAAGTGATGTGGTCTCTGTCAGCATTCAATACAAAGGAAGCAATTATGTTTAAAAGCCTTTACTGAACAACTATCAACTTCCCTGAGCATCTCAGTTGAAGACAAAAGAATTGAATAAACCTTTGGCTTTGAGACTTGTAGACATCTTCTCTAGTGAAAAACTGAACCACTCTAAAAGAAACAAGATCAAGGCCAAATTACTCAGTGCTAAGAAAAGTAAATACAAATCAGGAACTTTCTCTTATCCTTTTTCTCAAATCTCACATTTCCTTTCTGTGAACCAGCAACCTAAAGAGTATATTTAAATACTACTATTCATAAAGAGTATATTAAAATACTACTATTTCAGAAATACAATTTTCTTCTTATAATAATGTTCAAGAACATTTTAAAGGACAAACACATAACTGGTTCCACAAATTACAGATAATCTTTCTGTTCTCCTCAGTCCTTGGAGATTATAAATGGTACACTTTGCAGGCTCATGAGTCCTTCAATTTTTAAAAAATATTAAAAATATGCACTATTTTTCCCTAATATAAACTAATTGTAGAAAATATCATCTAGGAAATGTAACCTTTCTTTTTCTTAAATTCCTTTAAAAGATTCCTTGTATGTCAAATATTCTTTAACATGCTGAATATTTTGCACATCTTTCTAAATACTACTTTGTATTTAATCCTTAAGCCATAGGCCATCCTAAACGTTATTTGTCTCATTTTTATCTTTTCTCTGTAAAAGTATTGGAATATTCAGGTTTTGTCAGATCTCAAGACAACTGACTGGCTTGTATCGTACTCTGTAGTGAAAGAGAGACTAGTAGCAGTTATGTTGGATTGGGCTCTCCCTCACTGTGGGTAGCCTTAAGTATGCTCTTGAACTCGAACCCATTACAGAGCTGTTTTAGATCTAAAAAATTCAGTCTCTAGTCATAGAATCATAGAATGAGTCAGGGTTGGAAGGGACCACAAGGATCATCCAGTTCCAACCCCCCTGCCATGGGCAGGGACACCTCACACTACATCAGGCTGGCCAGAGCCTCATCCAGCCTGGCCTTAAACACCTCCAGGGATGGGGCCTCAACAACCTCCCTGCACAACCCATTCCAGGCTCTCACCACTCTCATGGGGAAGAACTTCTTCCTCACTTCCAGCCTGTATCTCCCCACTTCCAGCTTTGTTCCATTCCCCCTAGTCCTATCACTACCTGATAGCCTAAAAAGTCCCTCCCCAGCTTTCTTGTAGGCCCCCTTCAGATACTGGAAGGCCACAATAAGGTCACCTCGGAGCCTTCTCTTCTCCAGACTGAACAGCCCTAACTCTTTCAGTCTCTCCTCATAGGAGAGGTGCTCCAGCCCTCTGATCATCCTGGTGGCCCTTCTCTGGACACCTTCCAGCATGTCCATATCCCTCTTGTAATAGGGGCTCCAGAACTGGATGCAGTACTCCAGGTGGGGTCTCACCAGAGCTGAGTAGAGGGGGAGAATCACCTCCCTTGACCTGCTGGCCACACTTCTCTTGATGCAGCCCAGGCTCTGGTTGGCTTTCTGGGCTGCAAGTGCACATTGACAGCTCATGTCGAGCTTCTCATCCACCAGCACCCCCAAGTCCCTCTCCTCAGGGCTGCTCTCCAGCCAGTCACTGCCCAGCCTGTATTTATGCTTGGGATTGCCTCGACCCAGATGTAGGACCTTGCACTTGTTGAACCTCATGAGGCTGGCTTGTGCCCACCTCTCCAGCCTGTCCAGGTCCCTCTGGATGTCATCCCTTCCCTCCAGCGTGTCTGCTGCACCACACAGCTTGGTGTCATCAGCAAACTTGCTGAGGGTGCACTCAATGCCACTGTCCATGTCACTGACGTAATGCATTAGTTATGAATACTATCTTAGTCAATAACATTTTAATTTACTCAAAAAGTTTTTCACATGCACAACTCATAGGACAGACTACATCCCCAAGCATTAGAAGGCGAGGTCTTGCTCCACTTACAATTAAATAGATGAACTCATTTCAGAGAGAGAAGGATTCAAACCAATAACTAAAACCAAAGGGTTTTTTAGATGTTCTGCTTCTGCTGTTATCTATACTCAGTTTATACTGTAACTGTAAGCATTAACATTTCTTCATCAGTCAGATCCCGACAACATTATTAGAATCATTACTGGTTATCTGCTGAAGTTGGAAAGGAGAAACAAATTAAATTAATCCATTTTTCTGAACTACTGACCAGAGAGCTTAATTGTCAATTGATGGAAACTTATAACACTGCTTTTGAAAAGAGTTTTTCAGGGGAAAATCCATAATGAACTAATGAAGGAAGTATTCAGCAAGGCTAATAACCTGGAATGTATTTTCAGTAGCTACAGAAATTTAGAACTTCCCCATCTTTAGCTCAGCAGTAAAGAGAAAAGGTTTCAGTAGAAAGACCTTTGCATAATTGGCTCAATAAGAACAGGATGCATGTTATAGTCAGACTTCACTTTAAGTGAGTTTTATTGCCTTCCATTGGGAATATCTTTTAAAATGTGATGGTGAATCAGATACTACACAAAAATTTAGAAGACAAGACAAATAAAAGTCAATTTCTGGTAAACTAATCACACCGTGCTGAAACCTGCCTTTAAAATACTACTTCTGGGACAATGCAAGTTCTACTGATGCCGTTTTACAAGCCATTTAGACCTCCTCAGGTGGGACCCACATTAAATTACATCAAATACTGTACTAAGTCTTGCTACATCTTTTTGCATGATAATTAGCTTCACTCACTTTGTTTATCATATGTGTAGACTGCTTGGACTTTGTCTTTCATGACCTTTAGTTGGTAATTGGTAACCAAATTGTCAGTTAGAAACTTCTTCTATTTCCATGTGGCTTGTGAAGCAAATAATTTCCTTAAAATCTTCAGTTTTATCTTGATTTTTCAGATATTTTTAAATTTTGTAGTGATTTAATCTAGTAGTTAATCTAATAAATGTAACGATTTAATCAGATGAGCAGTCAGTTTCACAGCCTTATTTCTGGAAACAGAGAAAGCAGGTTTCGTTAGGCCATTTAGTCTGGAGAAGAGGAGACTGAGAGGGGATCTCATCAATGTGTATAAATATCTGAGGGGTGGGTGTCAAGTGGAGGGGGCCAGGCTATTTTCGGTGGTTCACAGCAATAAGACAAGGAACAATGGGTTCAAACTTGAACATAGAAGATTTCACCTCAACATGAGGAGAAACTTCTTTGCAGTGAGGGTGACAGAGCACTGGAACAGGCTGCCCAGGGGGGTTGTGGAGTCTCTTTCTCTGGAGACATTCCAAACCCACCTGGATGCATTCCTGTGCAGACTACCCTAAGGGATCCTGCTCTGGTAGGGGGGTTGGACCCGATGATCTCTTGAGGTCCCTTCCAGCCTCTGATATACTGTGATATTGTGATTTTAATATGTTCTCTCAGAAAGACTCTAGGACTTTGTTGGCATATTGTTACTGACAGGCAGAATTAGATGCAGTAGTACAAAGCACACAGACCAATGACCATACTCACAAACATGATTTGGGAAGCCAACTACTTATGTAATCCGAGGGCATCAATTTACCTCTGTTGTGGTATTTGATATTTACAGTAGTAAAAAGGTAGCAACAGACGTTTTCATTGTAATTTTGCACATATGGTTCTGTTTACCACCTCGTCACATAGTTATTTCCAAAATTAACTTTGTTGGTGTAGGAAGTATTGCAAATATTGCCTTATATTGTCAGGAAGGTGCAAAAACCTTTCAGTGGAGCATCTTTAGCAAGCACTGAGTTGGGATACTGAGTGCAACACTTCATTGGAATGTCTTGCTTGAGCACATAATAAAATGGAGGCATCAAAATCATGGCTATTTTATGACAATTCAGGCTACATATAAGGCAGCACAGGCAGTCATCAGGCTTTTACACCCATTTTCACCTATTCCTATTCAAGCAGAAGTAGCATTGTAGTAGGAAAGATTATTCCATTTATAATCAAAAGAAAACTCTCTTTGAAGTAAGTGAATTCACAATCATTGGTACAGCCTCAGGTCCTTAGGTCTGAGACTTGAGTCTGTCTATAAAATAAATTATTTAAGAAAATTACTGTGTAAGACATCTAAAATTGGTTTTTAAAAAAATCTGTATTTGTGTGCAAGATACTAATTTCTAAACAGTCAAATTAGGTATGAAAAATACACCAACCATGTCAACATAATAAGCAAGTATGACCTGGGATTTTTCTTTAGGTTATATTGTATCAATGAATTTGTGAAAAGATATAGCTTCAGAAAAAAATATTTAAAGCAGAACTGTTTATAGTAGTTTGTGCTGTAACGATGACATCCAAAATATTTAAAGTCCTTAGATTTTGCAAATATTTGAGTAGTTGTGCTCTTTTCCAAACATATGTTCCTATAACAAATTCTTAAATGTCTTCTAAATCATACTGGGCATAGGGAAGAAATATAAAATTTCTTAGACAATCCAGGGAGTGTCTGCCAGGATTTGCCATTCTAATGCACTGAGGAAAAATGTGAATGGCAATTATGTGGCGATTATAGCAAAGAAAGCAGAATACATATGCCCCAGGACTGGTACTTGCAAATACTCCAGACATAACTTAGGAGAAGGAAAATTTAAACCACATCCTAAACTGCTTTTCCAGGAAAAAACAAACAAACCAACCAACAAACAAACAAACCAACCCTAACTGACTTTTTCAACCTGAAGAAGTAACTTTTAGTAAATATTTTATGGCTTTGTGTTGAAAAGTCATATATCAAACAAAACTAAAATTAATAAACTTTCCCAATTAGTGTGAGAAAACTTCTATATGAAATCAAACATAAATCTGAGTAGTCTCTTTCTTAACTACACTCCTTATTCTGAAAGTAATTTGAATTATCTCGTGCTTGAATTTTTTCATCTCATTGATTCAATTATAACCATTTTAAGACCTGTGACATTAAAACTTTTCAATTCTTGGGGATAAAATATTTATCCTGTCTCTAGCTTGATGCATTTTTCCCCAACTTCCAATGAAAGACAAAATACCTGGGATAAAATATTAGTTTCTGTTGAATATGATTTCCTCCAATGGCTTGAAGTTTTGCTATATAATGAAATTATACAGAGGGGATAGTGATTCATATGTTTTGTACTGCTGGTTCATATGTCTTAGGAGTAATGATGACTTCAGCTAAGACGAATTTGTCTACAACCAAAACTTTTTAAAACAAAAAGGTGATTATTGTTAATAGAAACCAGAATGTTAAATTGAAAAGAGATATGTCAGGGCTATCTCTCAGGACACTATAGACAAAACAATGAAGAATTTCACAGAATCACTGAATATTAGCAGCTGGAAGGGATCTCAAAAGATCACCCAGTCCAACCCACCCTGCCAGAGCAGGATCACCTATACCAGATCATACAGGAATTCATCCAGGCAGGTTTTTAATATCTCCAGAGAGGGAGACTCCACACCCACCCTGGGGCAGCCTGTTTCAGTGTTCCATCACCCTCACAGTTTACATGTTCTGTCAAGCTTGGAACAGGTCAGAGGGGTAGTGCTGTGCTGCATATTCTGAGAAAGACCCCGAGGTGCAAGACATAGGTCTGACTGTGTGGATGAGATAAATCACACCAAGGCAAACTTATTCCCACTATAATGAGATTTTGGAGATAACTTTGAATAAAATGTCACCTATGATCATCTGAACATTCAGATCAAAGATAAAAAAGTTATTGCACAAAAATCTGCCTAAATCTTGAAATTCTGAAACTTTAAATGAGTTTAATCTTTTTCTGTACAGTCTCTATAAAAAAATGTTAATATAAATGTATCATTCTCTCAAGTTTTATAGAATGTTCATGGCTACTTTAACTGAAATCAAATACTTTTTTGACAGAGTAAATTGTTTTTTTTTTTTTTCAGTTGCAGTAAGTACTCGTGGCCAGATTCTGCTTTGAGTTAGTAAACAGCAACAAGAGTGGCTCATGAATTATAATCTCTACCTTCACACAGGCTTCTTGTATTTGAGAATCCAGTGAATACTTGTGGCCAGATTCTGCTTTGAGTTAGTAAATAGCAAAAAGAGTGGCTCATGAATTGTAGTTTCTACATTTACACAGACTTCTTGTATTTGGGAACCCATAAAAGGATATAATGCTTTTAAAAGAAGTAGGTATAAAGCATAATTTTATCTAATGTCTTAATAAGAAGATATGAAGAACAATTCTATCTCAGTGGTTTGAAAGATTTTCGATTTTGCATTAGGCATATTGAACCGAAGTGGGATGTAAGATGGAAAAGTGAATAGAAAATTATATTTAATTGGATTTTAACAAAAGCTGAAAAAGCAAACTAATGTGAAGACAAAAGACTGAAACAGAATAATAGGTAAAGCAGAATAGGATAATCAGGTAGTACAGGAAAATGTTTTAATATATTGTCATATGAAAAGGTTCCATTCATATTAGTTTCTTAAAATACTTAGCAAGGGATATTCACATTGTACAATAAAAATAATACACCTTATTAATAACTGAGACTTTTAATAATGTAAAATTTAAATGTTCAAATACTTTCACATTTCTGATGTCAGAGGATAATTATAGGAGACCTTTGATCCATATTGCCATATGCATGAAAGCTCTGTGCTTGCTGTCCTTTTTTTTTTCAGTATAGAGGAGAACATCTTTTTAATAAGTAATTTAAATAATCTAACTTTTGGTGGTGTTCATAATAATCAGAACACTCTTTTATTCTAATTGTGGCATCAGTTCATTTTAGTTAAGCAAAAGGTTAGCTAAGTAAATAATTAGAAAAAATTTTTACAGACTTAAAAAGACATTTATATTGATGGATGGAAAAATCACATGCCTAGGAAATAGAATTTATGGTAGCTACTAGTACTCTGTGTACTGGTACTTGTAATAATGGTCATCTAAACCAGGGAAGATATAATTCTGTGCATTCCAGTGTTCAAATTCATAACAGCACGCCGGGATCTGTTATTCTACTGATATTGTTTGGCCTTTGTTGCAGTTTTAACGTCTCAGGTCATACACCATTGTTTGCATAAGGGCAATATCATATCTTTCAAATATATTATTTTCCCTGCAGTCAATGATCTCATTTAGTTTTCTGAAGATTCTTTCTAGAAACTCACAGTCCTGTTTTTGAAACATGAAATCCTTTAGGAATTCTACTTTCACAAGAATAACACTGGTAATCCTCATAACCCTTTGTACTATTTACCTTCACCACCTGCTGTCAACTTCACCTTCACAGCTCGTTTATTATTATTGTTGTAGGGTCTAATGGCTTCAAACAGAGTCTAATGGTAGTCCCTGTATAAACACACAGAGAGAGGTAGCTCCAGTCCTAGACAACTTGCATTTCTTAAGCAAGGCAAACAAAGAATTTAAACCCCATTTTCATGTAGGAAGGGAAAATGTTGTCCACCTTTACAATAAAAAGTCTATTTATTTTCAGCCAAGAATGACCTAGTAAGAACTAAACATGAGATCGAATAAAGAATGATTATAGATTTCCAAGGAGTGCAAGAGCTGAATAAAATATTTTTTTGCATTTCAAAAGTGCTGTTTGCTGAGTCATTCCTCTGTTAAACATCCAACATATTGTTAGTAATTTTTTTTTTAATAAAGGACAGCTTAGCCACAACAACTAATACTCCAAAGGATACACTGCCAGCACATTTTCTCACATCTTGACCCAATTTTTCAAGGATATCAATCATCTATCACATAACCATTAAAGGCTGCAATATCACTATTAATTAGGTACATTAAGGATTTCTCAGGCACTATTCTAGGACAGGGTTTGTTAGATTCCCCAAAACCACTTCTTCAGTGTCCATGCTCACCTGGAGACACAAAGTTTGCTTTGGGAGTCGCAAGTCAGGGTCAAAAAAGCAGTCCTAAAGTCCTCTGGGGAATGAGCTTTCCACAGAGTTACACTCATTTAACTGGAATTGTACAACTCTGTGAATCAAAAATTCAATATTCTTTAACTTAACATGTGATACCAAAAAATACCAATATAGAAATTGCCCATGTTTGAAATGTCACAGGAGAAGAAAAACCTTACATTAGTACCTAGTACGACAAATTTTTGATAAACCCATTAGTAAGTGTGATGGTTTCAAACCACCACAGTAAGAGAAGCTCATGCAGTCAGATACATAGAAGGAAACTTCCAGACCTCTAGGGCTGGGAAAAACCCATGGGATATAGCTCATATCATTCTCGTCACGATATGAGTAGTTTCCCATTGATGATTCATTTGTTCTCTTATTTCCTTCCAGAGATAGCAGAAGTTAAGATACTGAGTAAAGTTAAAAAATCTGTCAACTTGGCTGTGAAGAAAATTAAAATATTACAAGCTCAATTTGCCAGCCTGTGCAGGCATACCTGCCTTATGAGCTATCTTTCATTAGAAACTCCATTTGTATACCTACAGCAAACTCAAATAAATGCATATATTTAGTCAGACAGATAAAGGAAACCTAATAAAAGGCCAAACTTTAAAGCATAATCCCATAAAACCCACATTGGCTGGATAAATGTAAATATTTGAAATTAAATGTCACTTTTCCACACTTTTCCAATTATGTTCTTGTGTTCTTGCCATTCAAATAATATTGTAAATGTCACACCATTGAGATTTTATGCCTGAAAAAAAAAAACAGATGCATTTTTTCTTGCTAGGCTTTAGAAAGGGCCTTCCAGTTACCGAAATTAAGTTATCTTACGGTCCCATGGTATCTAAGCAGTATAACAAACTAAGACTAACCAGAAATATGGCTTGTACTATTGTCAAATACAGTAAATACACAATAAATACTTAGAGGTGATATAAAATTTGAGCCTTTTGAGTGGATATTCCATATGCTTATGGGTACAACAAATTATTCAAATCAAATGCATTCTTCTCAGAAGAGAAATGTATCAATAAGTAAGCAGGAGAGTGTAGAGAGAATTGTGGCATCGTGATAAAAAAATGTTTTTTAATAAAAAGAATGTAGGAATCAGAAATTAATTGTGCCCAAATAAGCAAACCCCAGTACTTCTGGTGTGGTAGGAAGGTGTAGTCTCAGGGACAACATCAGTAAGCAACATCTGTGATACATTGCTATGAGTTTTTTGTTAACAGCCTCATAGCTTATTTCCACTGATCCCACTATGGCAAGTTATCATAATTAGAACTGTAACATTATTATTATTTTATAATTGATTTTTTTACCTGATTCTTACTCAAATGGAAGAGTGTGGGTGCAGTCCTAAACATGGGATAATGTCCTATAATATTCAAACACAGAAATAAACTGGTGAAAATTATTCCAGCTCTTGACAAGAGGCAAGCTTTGCTGTAATTGACACCTAGAGAAAAATCAGTAACAATAATGAATACAAGCTATCAGACGTAACTGTTCACTCCTAATCTGTACATTAACAGCCCCCTCAAATAATCACTGCAATTAGCACACAGCTAATTTCATTCTAATAGGTAATGTTTACAACTATGATTAATTTCTGAACTGAAAGCTACTAAAAAAGCCTCACAATCTCCCACAGACATAGCCTGAGCAAAGAAAGAGTTTGCTTTGCTTCATTTGCTTAGATTTCAATATAGTTCCACTGTGCATTTAAAAGTTAAAAGAAAATGTAGAGTAGTGTACAGTGGCAAAAGGACAGGGCAGGGAATAGCAAAGCAAAGGAAAGGCAAGGCAGGGCAGGGCAAGGCAAGGCAAGGCAAGGCAAGGAAAGGCAAGGCAAGGCAAGGCAAGGGGAAACTATCATAAGAACAAATCAGAAATAAAGTGATGATGCTTTTGAAGTTTCAGATAATCTGGAGATGCCAGGAAAAAAAAAAAAAAAGCTGTCCTACAATTTTGTTTGTTTTAATTTTGTATTTTCCCGTTACAGATCAACTTCAAGACCATAAATGGAAATTTAAAATATCAAGTGTGAATTAAACAACAATACCCTGGGTGAAGCAAACTTGTAATTTCCTCATTTCATATTTTATGTAGTCAGCCTGAAAAATAAAATGCAATGTCAGAATATACAGCAATATAGAAATAGAAAAGAAATCTGCTTCTATGATAAAATACCTTGTCTAATTTATAAGGAAATATATTTACAACTGAGGAAATACATCCATAAATACCCAGGGTAATAGTATCCTTCTGTCATTTGCTGTGGCAAAGATCAGTTTCAGAAAAGCAAGCACTCCATTAGATTGATAGCTGTGTTTTCCTTTTCAAATTTGATTAGAAAAAGCAGAAATAAAACTGTGGTTGCCCATCCTTTGAAATCCTGTGTTTAAACAGATCCTGAAAACCGCTCCTGTTTCTGATGGAACACAAGTGCAGATAAATCTTTCTCCAAGTGAAATTTCCCAAAGAGACAGTCACATCACTGAGACAAACAGTGAGGCTATTTCCAAAGACAGAATACAGAGACTGTGCAGCTGACAACTTGCAGTGTGGAGAAGACTTGACTGAGAAGGCTTCGATCTGGAATTCTTTTGCTTTTACTCTAAGCTCCGCTATATTTAGCAGCACATATCTCTCTTTTCAGTGCCTACTAAGTGCTTCTATACTGGTCAGCTCTAAGGATTCTATCCTGGGTCCTTCAGAAACCAGCAGTACAAAAGGGCTGGGGAAAAGGAGACAGTCTCACTGCTACTGTGAAAACTCCTGTCTTTGTCTCCAGACATCTGGTTGTCTCACGGCTACCCAAAACTGATGATCCCCATCCTCATCTTGTACCGAGGAGGATGAACATAAGCAATGTTTGCCAAACTGGAAGGTCATGGATTTATTATGTATCACAAGGGCTTCTTCTTTAATTCCACTTTCCAGTTTCATCATGATCATTAACCAAGGCAGCTCTTCAAAGAAACTAGTTCAGACCCAAATAAAACCTCACTGTTGTGGTAATACATATAATCTAAATTATCCATCTCAGAATCTGAACAAGTTTTTGTTGTATTGTATAATACTCATACTACCTAACTCTGTGAAGTAGATTCAATAGCATTTAATAATTCAACGGAAAAAAAATTATGACGAGTTCAATCTATTAATTTTTTTTCCCTGTCTAAAACTTCACCTTTCAGCAGCCAATGGAATAGTTTGGATACATATGACAGTGCAGATACTAAGGTCAGGGAGAAAGAGGGCAGTGATGATTCCAAGAGTTATGTAGTCTATGTGAAACACACAGTAGCTTTTTCTGTACCTTGGCAGGAGATGTAAAATAATTCATATCTAATTGAGCCATCTTGGTCCATCTGGCACAGACATTTATGTACTCCACAAAGCATCAGGGACACCCTTTCTAATGAATAATATAAATTATTACTTTAGAGTACTTTT
This sequence comes from Indicator indicator, assembly GCF_027791375.1. NCBI lineage: Eukaryota > Metazoa > Chordata > Aves > Piciformes > Indicatoridae > Indicator > Indicator indicator. Next base: position 33,141,070 of record NC_072015.1, on the reverse strand, counting down.
ATCATCATTCTTAATGAAGTACTTGCTTCAAGGTCACACAGATAGACAGCTTGTTCAATGGGAAAAATGTCATAGAGAGGAATTACTGACCTGTCTTCAGCTCTGCATCCTCCTGTCATTCATACAGTCAAAATTGCTCTTCTCTTGTATGGAAAAGAGTGACAGACTGGCAATCCTACTAGCTGTGTATTTGCCATTTCCTGATTACAAAGGAGCTAATATCACGAAAGCAGTCAGCGTAAAACCCACTTATGATCACTATGGTGTCTGGGTACAAAGATGGCTTGTCAAAACAAGAAAGAAAAAGCCTGGTCTTTAGTGCCATGGAAACTGAACAATTAACAAATGCCCTTTTTCTTACTTCAGCTGGAACTACACGTCAGTCAGTCTTTTAGTAGAAAACTCTTAAAAACATCCCTGTGACTCCCTGTGGGGTGGATTGGATGGAAAATACAGAAAAGAGGAGTTATTTGAGAAGCATGTGGCTGAGGTCAGAAGATGCACAGCAAATGACTCAGGAAAGGAGGGCAGCTCAGGGAGATCTTCATGGTTAGAAACATCAGCAAACTGACACATTGAAGTTTTACATAACAGCAATATTTATTACGATTCAGAAGTGTATAGAAAAGGCAAAGGAAGATCCTAGGGACTGTAAACATGATTTTCTCTAAGATATTTTTCAGTAAAGGTCATTGTCTTTTCCTTAGGTAGAGTACAGTATTTTCAAGCAGCTCCAATCCCACAGACCTCTGAAATAACAAGGACAGCTTCTTCTCACCAACACTCAGTCCAGAACTCACTGACAATAGCTTTCAGGGTTTCCTCTTTAAAGTAAATTAACCGAGGGCTTTCTGTTTTATTTGTCATTCCCAGCCAGGTACCATATTAGTTGAAGATGGAGAAAGCCTGCAGCAGTACACAGATCCATGACACAGGACTGCTTTTGCAGCTTTTGAGTACCTCTTGAATTTTATCAACTCTGCACTACCACAGTGAGTGTTGTTTTCCTTAGTGTTTCGGAGAATAAGAGAGCAATGCATCCCCGGTTCACAGTCCCTGTTTCTGCTAATCTGCAATTTGCAATTTAAGGATCTCCAGAGGGCCACTGACTGAAGTGGAGATTCAGTAGCCTTTGCAGTTTGGACAAACACACTGAAGAAAAAATAACTGTGCATTATAAAGTACATGGAAACCTCATCCAGCTCCTAAATGTTTGAGCACGAAATAGGGCAAGGATGCAAGACTATCAGAAGGCATTACCTTATAACCTGTCCTGATTCTGACATTATTTATTAGTCAATAATTTTTGGTCATGGGGTGTTAGGTTAAAGTTGCCTTTTGGTCTCATGAAGGTCAGTCTTCCAATCTCACTCAATCGCTGGTGTTACTGGGGCATTTGTCTGTTAGGCCAACCCAGAGAGGCAAACATCTCTTGAAAACACGTACATTTGTACTGATCAAGATACTACTGAGGAAATCTTTCAACTTTTCTGGCAATCAACAGGTTCACAAGTTCACAATTGCTCTGGCTAACCAAAAACTTATGGATGGTCAGATAGAACTTAGGAAATTTTGTAAGCTTCACACAAGCTCCTACAGTTACTACAAATTCAAGCTGCTTTCCATAGCACACCACCAGGGAAAAAAAATCTACACTAAGTAATTTAACTAAATGGTAGTTTCTTAAATTTCCCTTTCTTGACATATAAAATTGAGCATTGCCTAGATCTTTTAATTAATCACTATTCAAAATCTAGGTATTTTGCACCTCTAAAAAATATTATTTTTCCTTAGCTGTGAAATATGAAAGAGCCAACAGCACATACTTTTCTTCCCTCTTGTATTTTCTAGGTTTTCATTGTCATGGATGTTAGGAAAGCTGATAAACTTAGTACCTTTTCTGCCCTCTTTGCTACCATAAAGGCAACATTAATCTCTGTGAACAAGATCCTCTTCAAATCCATCTTACATAACTAAGACCAAATGCAGAGTCCTGCACCTGGATTGGAACAACCTTCCCTATCAATACAGGCTGGGAGAGGAGGTGATAGAAAGCAGCCCTAAGGAAAAGGCCTTGGGGCTGCTGGAGGACAAGAAGCTGGACATGAGCAGGCAGTGTGAGCTTGCAGCCCAAAAGGCCAATGACAGCCCTGGCTGCATCAAAAGATATGTTGCCAGCAGATCCAGAGAGGTGATTCTGCCACTTTGCTCTGGAGAGACCTCACCTGGAGTACTGCATCCAGCTCTGGAGACCTCAATGCAGGAAGGACATGGACCTGATAAAGCAGGTTCAGAGGATGGCCATGAAAATGAACTGGGGGCTGGAGCACCTTTGCTACGAGGACAAGCTGGGTGAGTTGGGGTAGTTCAGGCTGGAGAAGAGAAGGCTCTAGGGACACTTAATTGCCACCTTCCAGTACCTGAAGGGGGCTTACAAGAAGGATGGAAAGGGACTGTTTACAAAAGCCTGGAGTGATAGAATGAGGGGCAATGGTTTGAAATTAGAGGAAAAATAGATTTAGATTGGATGTTAGGAACAAATGTTTTTACAATGAGGATGGTTGAGCACTGGAACAGGTTGCCCAGGAAGGTAGCTGAGGTCCTATCCCTGGACAAGGAGAGGCTTGATGAGGCTTTGGGAGACCTGATCTAGTTGAGGATGTCCCTGTTCACTGTAGGGGGATTGGACTAGATGATCTTTGGAGTTCTCTTCCAACCTGAACGGTTCTATGAATCTGCGATTTTATGGGATATCAGGAGATTTATAGATTCTAATTCATCTCTGCACAATAAGCCTCCTTTTTTTGCTCTTCAGATACTCTAAATCTTTAAATCTATTTGCATGTTCAAACTAAGAGGCAATGCATACTTCTACAGAAATATCCCACTTTCAGGAAGCACTGAGCTTGCAAACAGCTGCTACTGGGTCTTCACATTTCTGTTTAGCCTTCTAGAGTTAACGAAGACATCTGTCACTACTGCAGAGTCCAGTGCTCACTGTGTTAACAATAAAAACACATGGTTCATATCTGCACCATACAGCAAAGCATTATTTTAGATTCCCAGTTTAGCTAAAGCAATATAGAACAGTATAGTCCTCAGGCTTGGCCGAGCCATGGGAACAGCCCATACAGCTTTGCAGCCTGCATTTTGTAGGACTAATCTACAATCTAATTTGGGACACATTCTGATGATATTCCAGAGCTTTGCAATTTGTAGTTCAGATGTGCTGGATGCATTTCATTTTTTTTAGTTCTGTCACTATGCAACAAACTATTTAAAAACATACTTAATTCCTAATGAATGTTTTATGAGCAGACTTTTAACGTCAGAAAATTTACAGGATTAAACTTCAGGTTATTTTTGTATTGCATTCAACAGAAGTAAGTTAAAACTGCTGCCTTTTCATATACAATTACTAGTGGAACTTAGCAAGATTATATCATCCTCTGGGCTATCTGATAAGAGATGCAGTTACTTCTAAGTTAATGACGTTTTATTGCCTCATGCTAGTAATACAGCAATGACATCTGTATTTTTCACAGCCAGGCTTAATCATAAGTACGTCTGTCAAGATCTCAAAATACAGTGAAGATCTCTTCTGCTTCATGTGTGATTTTTCTCAGTTCCTCTTTCCCATTCTACTTCTCCCCAAGTGACATTTAAAGATTCGCTTTCCTCTCTCCAGATCTGGAGAGAGCAATCAACACATGTTTTTCTGTGCTAGTTGTTAATTTTAAAGATGCTGTGGTTTACAATTGCTGTGTCATTTACTCTACGGGGTTTGTGCTCTTGAATACGCTTATGTAATTTATTTATCCCCAACTGTTTTTCAAACTCAGATAAAAGCAGAGCTTAATCATTACAAGGTATTGGTCTTGAGTGTTTGTTAACTACTTTGAGTATCCCTGTGCTTCTTGTACCAGTTCTGTAACTACTACAGCACTTCACTGTTCCAGTGTCTTGCCACCCTTATTAAAAAAAAGTCTTCCTTTTAAGTGAGGTAAATCTATTCTCTTTTAGTTTTAAACAGTTGCCCCTTCTTCTGTCACTACAAACTGCTAAAAATTCTACATCTTTCTTGGAAGCCCCTGTTTAAGTACTGGAAAGTTGCAATAAATTGTCCCTGGGGCATTCTCTTCTCCAATTTGCAAAACTCCAGCATTCTCATTCTTTCTTCATAGGAAAGGTGTTTCAGCCCTCTGATCATCTTCATGACCCTTTTCTGGATGTGCTCCAACAGGTCCATGTCCTTCCTGTGCTGAGGACTCAGAGCTGAATACACTACCCCAGGTAGGGTCTCACCAGGGCAAAGGGGCAGAATCACCTCTTTGACCTGCTGGCCATGCTAATTTTGATGCAGCCCAGCAGTTGTGCACTTTCTGGTCTGCAAGGGCACACATTGCTGCCTCGTGTCCAGTTGTTCATCCACTGATATCCCCAAGTTATTCTTTGCAGAGCTGCTCTCAATCACAGCATCCCCCAGCCTGTATTGATATGGGGTATTGCACCAGCCCAGCTGCAGGACCTTGTACTTGATGTTGTTGAACCTCATGAGATTACATAAAATTATGCTTTGGTCATGCTTACCCTCTGTTAAAATACCAGATATTTAAAGATATGAATTAATGATGAAAATGTAAAATATGTTAGTTATGGAAATATTTTTGGACACTATTACTACTATTTTAAATACATTTGATGTTTGTTTTCAGAATTGGAAGTCCATTAAAGTTCATAATAATATTTCAAAGCTCTTCATTAGCACTATAAAATTATCTTCAATATATGAAACAGACCAGAAAAATATAAACTATCAATAGTATGCATTTTAATCTCATTACATTCAGTTTAGACTAAGCATAATTACTACTGAGTTAGGGATTTTTCACATCTAGTCCTAGTTGCTTCTCAAAAATACTCCAAACTATCAATACAATTTTATTTCAGCAATCTAACCAGAGACAGGCTAGGATTCAGTGTTTTGACTCTCTTTAAAACTTTAGCATGAAGCATTTATTTTTAAAAAATGGCTTTAAAATTACCAGGAAATTCATCTTATCTTAACTTAATTGCAAAACACTTAAAATTAATAAATTGCCATTTTAATTTTAACTTTTAATAGCCTCTGAAAACATCTTTAATTTCCAGTATAAATGAATATAATTTCTGCATTTCATTGTATGTGTATTGCTCAGAATTAAGACTGGAATGGAGTAGTGAAGAATCCTGGTTGCATTTCTTTGGGAATATGAGAAAATAAAGTCAAGGTACTTGGGCAATGTTTTTTTTCCTAACATTCTCTAGAAGGTGTCTGAAGTTATGGGACTACTTAGTTCATTGTACCTATATTTTTGTTTGGTTTTGTGACCTGTACTGTGACAAGATCTCAGCTAGATTTGGAAGCAACACGAAATTATTTTAGTGGATTTTCCATGGTGAGTGAAAAAGTGGTTAAACATTTCTGATGTACCCCGAAGCAAGACTTTGCAGAGGGCAAATTGCACTCCCAGCAGGTTGCAAGGAGGTCTCCCTAAGCAAGTCTCTTCAACAATGCCAGACACAAAGTACACTCCATCTTTACACCTGCCCACATTTTCAGAATGGTTTTGATGTTTCAGATTTGCCCTTTTGAAGTCAATATTAAAAACATCCTGTACTGTTTTTCTGTCCATGTTTATCAAAGTTAGCACTTCCTCTAGTCAAATCACTCAATGCCCAGGCTACTTTATTGTTCAAAGCCCAAATAAACAGCAAGGGGGGAAAATAGGGAAATAAGGCCTTTTCCAACAGAATAGGAAATAATGGAGAATACACAATCCCTATTATCAAAAAGCATACCTGCATGAATCATTTCCCATCACCTGTGATTACCTTATCATATATATCCATAAAAGCAACTTTCTACTTACTGCATCTGCGGTACACTTGATGCCAGTGTTTTTTCCTCATCTGATCTAGGAGTGAGCTATGAGTATTTGCAGCCTGTCAGAGCAACCTGACAAACCAATCTACAGATTATGATCACTGCTATACTGACAGCTTGCCCCCAGGCAAGAAGAAAGAGTGTGCAAGATCTTTACACCCTTTTGCAGTCACAGATAAATGCAAAACCAGGCTGAAAACACCCTTGATGAATGATAAGGAACCCTTGGTCTGAATACAGCAAAAGGCTTTTTATTGTCTAGATGGAAATGAATTGAAAATGCATGGAAATTGCTCTTCCTGTAGCACTGAGGACAGGGCAGTGACGCGGCATAGAAGTGAATGTTGCTGGAGTTAAATGGAAATGAGAGGGATTATTTTCTTTCAGAATTTTGAGCTTTAAGGATAAAAGCAAAGTACTCCCTTGGCTTGAGTAAGAGATAGACGTATTTTATATCTAATGCAGAAAAGGAAGGTTAAAAAATAAAAAGCATCACGAGTTAGGAAGATTTAATGTTAATCATTGCCCTTGTTCATGGACATTTCTAAGACATCTCTGAAATCTAATGAAAAGCTGTAATTTCACAACCACTTTACAATGACATAAAGCAGGCACAGCCATCAAAAAAAAAAAAAAAAAAAAAACAGTCAGTATCTCCTGCCTGAAAGTGCTCACTCTCTCTATAGTTATTACCTTGTGCTTCTACTGGCACAAGTTTAATCCAGCTATATGATAAAGCTTGTGAAGGGTCTGATTATACCAGTTTAAGGTGGCCATGAGACTTCCTTTACAGTTTTGACTGAGAGAGAAGCTGACCAGCAAACACTAAAATGTATATGCATCTATGGCAAGTTATGAAAAGCAAATCTTCTTGTTCCATCATATATTGATAACCATTTAAAAAGGAATATCTAATTTTTTTTTTTTTTTGGTTGATGAGTTTGGTTGGGTGCCCTTGCTTGAAGACTGATTTCACTCAAATGCAAAGTTATTGACGTCAACAGAAAAACTCATAGATGCAATCTCAATTTAAACCAGCAGCATGCATCTGAACCACCTCACACCATCTGGGAGCATAACCACACCCATCACTGCTAACATGCAAATTTCTTTTTTCTTCTCCCATTACTGCCCTTTCCTTGAGAAACCTGTGGCTGAGGTGGATCCAAGTCTATGACTGGTGTCATAAAGGAGAACTCTCAAAAGAAAATGATAGTTCTTCTCTGATCTTAAAATGTGGCCAAGAAGGCCAATGGCATCCTGGCCAGCATCAAGAATAGTGTGGCCAGCAGGAACAGGGAAGTCATTGTGCCCTTGTACTCAGCACTGGTTAGACCACACCTTGAGTACTGTGTCCAGTTCTGGGCCCCTCAATTTAAGAAGGACGTTGAGATACTTGAATGTGTCCAGAGAAGGGCAACGAGGCTGGGGAGAGGCCTTGAGCACAAGCCCTATGAGGAGAGGCTGAGGGAGCTGGGACTGTTTAGCCTGGAGAAGAGGAGGCTCAGGGGAGACCTCATTGCTGTCTACAACTACCTGAAGGGAGGTTGTAGCCAGGAGGGGGTTGGTCTCTTCTCCCAGGCAACCAGCACCAGAACAAGAGGACACAGTCTCAAGCTGCGCCAGGGGAGGTTTAGGCTGGAGATGAGGAGAAAGTTCTTCACAGAGAGAGTGATCTGCCATTGGAATGGGCTGCCCAGGGAGGTGGTGGAGTCACCCTCCCTGGAGGTGTTCAAGAGGGGATTGGATGTGGCACTTGGTGCCATGGTTTAGTAGTCATGAGGTCTTGGGTGACAGGTTGGACTTTGATGATCCTTGGGGTCTTTTCCAACCTTATTGATTCTGTGATTCTATGATTCTGTGTATTAAGCCAGAATTAACATTAGCTTTGCTAACTGTATACTGAAACAAATCTTCAATCAAAAAATATCATATGTTGTATCTAATATCAAATACACTGCTTTAGTCATTATTAAAAGCCTGGTACTCTCCTTCTACTGTTAATAACTGTGGATTGATATTAAGAGTTTAGTAGTAAAGAAAGCTGCTCATTTCTTTGCAAGAACCATTCATCTCACACAATAGAATATTTGATTCTAATGGCATGCAGGCAAGGAAAACAAAGAGTTCTGCTAAAATGAACACAATTTCAATTATCAAAACTTTCTTTAGCATTAACAGCTTGGGAATGAACCACATACTCAGATTTTTCAGTGAATTGGATTAAAAACCTGACTTGTCTAGTTAGAATTTACTATTTTTAAAATAGTCCTGTAGTGGTGTGTTGTGTTGGTTTTGTTTTGTTTTGTTTTGTTTTTATTGTTAACTGTTATAATATCTGTAATTTTGGATAGAGGCATGCAAATGTTCAATGTAAAAAACCAGAGTAGGCAAGCTGGTACCTAACTGAGGATGGAGCGTTTAGTCCCTTCATTGATTACCCCCACAACCCTTGAAGTCACTAGAACTGGCGTTAACATTAAGCAAACACAAAACACTAGACCAGCTTAGGGCATCATCAGGCCTTAAAGACGCAGTTTATAACAGATTTGACTCTCACATCACTCGGATTCTTTTTTTGTTAATTGTTGTGTTGTTGCATCAGCCAGAAGGACAAAGTTCCAACAGTTTTGCTTGGCAAAGCATATGACCTTCAGCCAGTATTTTACTTAGTTAATTTTTTAAATTAGATTATGCTGTCTTAAGTTGCCATTGCTCTCAGTAGAATTTGCAAAGGTCTTTTTTTGCTGTGGGCTATTCTCTTCCGAAGAGGCAATAGGTCTGTTCTGTACCTCCTATTATGTCACTCCTGGGCTGCTCAACTGTTGTCATTAACCTCAGGGCATCATTCAATCACTCAGCAACACAAGTTTGTTCCCTGTTAGATATAAACATACAACTACATAACTCTTGAAATGCTACAGTACACAATATGAAGTTTATGTCATCTTACACCTTTATGTGTTTTACATAGTCTGCAGAACCTTATTCAGCAAAAAGCTTTCTAGTAACATGTTAACTGTCAACTTTCTCTGAAGCTCTCATATCAGTGCTTTGTATCATGAGGCTGTGGACTTTCTGAACTCAGACCATGAGGCTAACACCATATTTTGTCATCAGATCCCACAACTACTACATCATCTGGACATATTTATGTCTGCTTTGTGCTTACAATAACATGTAACATTCCAAACACCTCATTTTAGTTGCAACCAACATTCACAAGATAAAGCATATGGGAAGAGTGATAGAAATTCAAACCACTGTTATAAAAACAGCTGAAAATGTGCTTTCACATGATGTGTAAGATAAATATAACACACTGTGAAATGCAAATTACTATCTGCACCATAATAGAAAAAGTGGATGCATAGCAACCTATGGACTCTCTAGAGCTCTAGCTCTGTTAATAATCTTGTTATTTCTCACCAAAACTGATAAAAGTTAAACAATCCATAATCCTCTTGTATTAACCTTATTTAATGTTCTTTTTCACTTCCTATGCTTCTGCTAGGAAGGAAAGAAAAACATTGCAAAGAGGATTAGGCAAATATTTTCCTCACAAACATGTACTTAGGCTGATCTAATGGATAGTGATATACCCTGGTATGTTTTGCAAAACCAGACATAATTTTACAGTATCCCTACATTTATGGACTACACAGAAATAGGTAATACTTTGCACAATATAGCATACATTATTTGTCTAATGTATGTTACAGTTGTGAAAATACAATCTTGTCTTATATGATCAAATCCCTGAAAAATTATTTCTCAGCTCCTAACAGGCAATACAAAAACAAATAAATGTCATATCTAACTGTCTGGATAGACCAGACTTCTTTGCTTGGTCACCATTGCACAGAATTTATATGACATTCCTCCAAGGTTGTCCAGTCAGCTCCATATCTTTCATACAAGTTAATTGCAGACTCCATCTTATGGTTAAAGTTTTGATGGGTTTGTAAATCAAAATGTCAATTATTTATGAGAACATCCACACCCCTGCTTTTCCATGCCCACCCCCTGACCTGCCAGCAGCCCAGAACCCCATGTTGTGGTGGGTTGGAAATTCCCCCCCAACATTAATGTTGCCAGACCAGCCCAGTTGGAAGCAAATGAAAGCTGTATTTACAGGCAAAACTGAAATCTACAATGAAATGCAATTAATATGTACAAATATACAGTATTTACAATATTTACAAGTATTTACAATTAACAAACAGCACTAGGACCCTGCAACAGCTTCTCCCTCCCTGCCTCCCCCTTACCCCACTGTACAAAAGGGACAAGAGAGAGAGGCTGGGATGTTAGACTTAGCCAAAATAAAAGTGATGCAGCCAAGGTCAGTAAAGCCAGTAGTATCTCCCCAGAGTGAAAAAAATGAGAGGAGAGGAGAGGAGAGGAGAGGAGAGGAGAGGAGAGGAGAGGAGAGGAGAGGAGAGGAGAGGAGAGGAGAGGAGAGGAGAGGAGAGGAGAGGAGAGGAGAGGAGAGGAGAGGAGAGGAGAGGAGAGGAGAGGAGAGGAGAGGAGGAGGAGAGGAGAGGAGAGGAGAGGAGAGGAGAGGAGAGGAGAGGAGAGGAGAGGAGAGGAGAGGAGAGGAGAGGAGAGGAGAGGAGAGGAGAGGAGAGGAGAGGAGAGGAGAGGAGAGGAGAGGAGAGGAGAGGAGAGGAGAGGAGAGGAGAGGAGAGGAGAGGAGAGGAGAGGAGAGGAGAGGAGAGGAGAGGAGAGGAGAGGAGAGGAGAGGAGAGGAGAGGAGAGGAGAGGAGAGGAGAGGAGAGGAGAGGAGAGGAGAGGAGAGGAGAGGAGAGGAGAGGAGAGGAGAGGAGAGGAGAGGAGAGGAGAGGAGAGGAGAGGAGAGGAGAGGAGAGGAGAGGAGAGGAGAGGAGAGGAGAGGAGAGGAGAGGAGAGGCCATCAGCTCCTGCTCCATCACCGTGGGAGCAGGGTTTCTCTCCAAATCCCGACATCCCTGCCCTGCCTGGCCATGGGCCTCCCCAGGCCAGGCCTTCCCACAGTCCCATGGCACAGCCAGGCTTCAGTCTGTCCCTGTCTCTGTAGCGCTGCCTGACCATGACTGCCACCCACCTCAGGCACACAAGAGGCATCTGTGCCTAGCAGGCGACATAAAGCAATCTGCGTTAAGGCCTCCCACACTGCTGTGCTGTTGCTAAATGTCTCACCCAAGGACCTTGTAAAAGAAGCACATCTCTGCATAAGAGGAAAAAGGTCCCTTTGCCTGTGCCTCAGGGCATGACTTTGGCTTGGCAGGAGGAAAAAGCCTTCAGCTGCACCCCCATGTATCTGAGTGTGCTCAGTGTGACAGGCTTGAGGCAAACTCACCCTAGAGGAAGTGTGCATACTAGAGGAAGTGTGGCTTTTCAATATCTGAAGGGGGCCTACAAGAAAGCTGGGGAGGGACTTTTTAGGATATTAGGTAGTGATAGGACTAGGGGGAATGGAATAAAGCTGGAAGCGGGGAGATTCAGGCTGGACGTGAGGAAGAAGTTCTTCCCCATGAGAGTGGTGAGAGCCTGGAATGGGTTGTGCAGGGAGGTGGTTGGGGCCCCATCCCTGGAGGTGTTTAAGGCCAGGCTGGATGAGGCTCTGGCCAGCCTGATGTAGTGTGAGGTGGCCCTGCCCATGGCAAGGGGGTTGGAACTACATGATCCTTGTGGTCCCTTCCAACCCTGACTGATTCTATGATTCTAATACAGACACATCTGCAGTGAAGAGTTGGGGGCACTCAAACATGTCAAGAAGGAGCTGTAAGGAAGAACTGTTCTATGCCATTCCCACCACCCACAGTGCAATCTCAGCCCCAATCTCATCTCTTTACTCATTGATTCGCTGCAGAGGACAGCTTAGTCTTGGGGTGAAACCTACACCAAACTGAAACAAATGAAAATGTCCAAACCTGTCCAAACTATATTATGGGAGGAGGAATATGAGCAGAAATTTCTACTGAATCCTTTAAAGTTGGAATTTTGGGGCATTAATTAAAATTATGAGCTCATTGATACTCACCTAGTGAATGATTTGTGTCAATCGTTCATGGCAAGACAGCACAACTTTCTCTTCAAGACCATTTTTAAACCTTCCTGTGTGACAATTTATTGCCTAGTCAACATATAAAAAGTTAAGTAGTCATGACCATAACGTGGCAGTTTCATCTTTTAGATTATTAGTCATCCACCTAAAGGAAAAAGCTGAGCTTAAAGGACAAGGTGACCAAAATGACATTTTGAAATGTATCTGACCCCATCATTGGTTAGTATTGCTCTAATATTCATTTCCCTTGATTACCAGTTGCTTTCAAAATTGTCTTCTCTGATTTTGGAGCTACTACAATTACATTAATAAGAATCTTTGATATCAGTATTTGTCAGAGGGGAACAGTGAGTTAAGATTAAATATCTGAGAAAGCAGAAGATACATTTCAACTAGGTTTAAGAAGGAAAGGATCTGTTTAATTAAGTCTTCAAGGGTTTCAGACAAAATCTCACAAAATAAAGTTTTGGGCCACAGAATTCTGAGAAAGTATTTTCCACACTGAGCTGATATTTTCACCACAGGGTTACTTCATTCATCAAGCACTCTCTACCCTAACCTAATCAGTTCAGAGCTGAGGTTGCAGATATTAATTTGAACAGGCCTTGAATAAATGCATTGCCTGGAAAAAAAACACATTTCCTATCATCTACTCACTGAAGAAAGGAAGAAAACTATAATAATTGAAATAGCAATACTCTGGATCATGGAGAATTTATTAAAATTAATTTATGTACATGAAGGAAATGGGAAACATATTTCAGTCATTATTTCAAGCTTCAGCTGAATGTGGTATGTCTTGAATACTCCCTGGCTATCTGACTCTCCAGGAGGACATTGAACCATGAACTCTTCCAGCTGAAATTCCTTTGAGTAATAACTCAAAGGAATGTAATGACTTTCAAAAAGAGTAATCTTGAGCTGTAACCCATAAGGCCAAATTTAGCATTAGAGAGCAGCTAATTAGGCATAACTGCCCTCCCTAATATACCACTGTGTGTTTCTGGATGAAATTGCTGGTAAAGCTTCTATGGCTTACTTCTAAATAGGAATAAACCTCTGTAGAGCATTTAATTAGATGGAAAGGTAAATACTGAGATAACAAACAGAAGGCCCGATTAATAATCTTGTTTCCACTTTTGACTTCTGTCTTTTACACAATAGAGATAGAGGTTCTTTGTTTGCAGCAAATAAAAGTGGGCAGACAAATGTAGCAGGAAAATAGAAAAGAAGAGATAAAACCTCAGGCATATAGTTTTTCCAGAGTGCAGCCACTGGCAGGGATCAGGAAAGGGAGAACCTATGTTGGGCAGAGGGAAAATTGGCAAAGAACAAAACAAAACCTATTTTTTGCCTGGAATTTGATTACTGGAAACAAGACATCTAAGTAAACCATAACCACTTGATTGTCCCATCCACAGCATGGGTGAATCATCACAGAATCATAGAATCACCGTGGTTGGAAGGGACTTCTAGAGGCCATCTAGTCCAACCTCCCCTGCAATCAGCAGGGACATCCTCAACTAGATCAGGTTTCCCAGAGCCCCATTCAGCTTCACCTCAAATACACCCAGGGATGGGGCCTCAACCACCTCTCTGGGTAACCTGTTCCGGTGTCCAACCACCCTCATGGTAAAGAACTTCCTCCTAATGTCCAATCTAAATCTACTCATCTCTAATTTCAAACCATTGCCCCTTGTCCTGTCACTGCAGGCTTTTGTAAACAGTCCCTCTCCAGTCTTCTTGCAGGCCCCCCTCAAGTACTAGAAGATGGTGAATAGGTATCCCTGGAGCCTTCTCTTCTCATCATCCATTACTTCTAAGTTAACATGAAAGTTTCCCATTTTCTTTGGTGTTCCCTGTTTATCTGAGAAGTGGATTCATTTGCCACCTTTATAAACTACTTAGAATGTATATGTTATGAGAGACTATCCCTCTTATCTCACAACCCTCACATTAAAAGCCATGCATTGTTTTTTAAAGAACACAGTGGCATATTGAAATAATCAGTACATTTAGTGAAAGAATCCTGTGAAAAGAACATACTTTTTTTGGTGTATTACACATTTACTTAGAAGTCAAAAATTTGACCTCTATCCTTATTCTTATCTCATTTTGAGTTTTCTCTTCAGCACTCCTCAAAATATTTACTTCCAAAGCATATTTTCAGTCATCTTCTCTAACTCTGTCACTCCAGTGTGGGAGAAGATGCTTTTTTCCTTTGAAAGGACAGCATTAAGGACTGTGCAAAACCTTCTTCTGGGTTTCAGAAGCACTACCTCAATAAAAATAGCAAAATGTATTAGATATAGTGTTCAGGGTGTGTTACGAGCTAAACTTGTACTGAAAAAAATAATTCAAGGCACCCAAAAATTTTCATGTTGTACTAGAAATAGTGAAGTACTGGCCTGCACTAGGTAAGTGTGAGAGATGAGCCACTAACAGATGCTGCAGCATTAGAAGATGCCATTCTAGCACTTAGTGCATGAGTCTGCCCAGAACTGCAATGACAATTCTACTGCCAGACCTCTGTCACTAGAAGCCTGTGAAGAAGGCAGTGAGACACATCTTGTGAGTGTCTTAGAGGACAACACCACCATGTCTCAGTTACAAGTGAGGGGTGGTGTCAGGGGAGACACATCGTGTTCAAGGACCTCCAGGTCTTGGTCCAATGGTCCTGGTCCATTGCAGTAGTTATACCAACCTTTTCTTGCAGATTTTTTTCCTTGTCAAGGCAATTGGAGTCATAGAAAGGTTTGGATTGGAATGAATCTTTAATGATCACTTAGTCCAACCCTATTGCAGTGAGCAGTGACATCTTAGGTTGCTCAGCATCCCGTCCAGCCTGGCCTTGAATGTTTCCTGGGATGGGGCCTCTATAACTACAAAGAGTATGATCTTTATTGAAAAAAAAAATCTATATTGATATTTTAACAAACCATAAGCAGTTAAGCTACAAAGCAATGACATAAGAAATCTAAAAAGAGCTACATCAAAGCAAGCTTTCAGAAT